>NC_140950.1:1492500-2092500 GCF_014529385.1 Adiantum capillus-veneris | reverse complement strand
CACACCAGAGACTGAAACAATTAGGGGTTTATTGGCCAACTATGTATGCGGATACACATTCTTATGTTACCAATTGTACAATATGTAGTGCCAAACGACCAGTGGATTACGCAACTTTGTTTCGGGCGAACATAGCACCTGCATGGAGTCAATATATCATTGACTTCCTAACCACTAGAATGTTCCCTGAGAACATTACAAGAGCACGGGAGAAAGCTATAGAGCTGGAAGCTAGTGACTTTCAGTTAATTGGAAATCAAATCTATAAGCGGGGAAAAGACAATCAACTTAGAATTTGTGCAAGTGAAAGCGAATACCTGCTGATTCTCGAACATGCACATAGCGGAGTAAGTGGAGGCCACTTTTCGGGCGATAAGACGGCAAAAATTGTCTTGACTGCAGGAATTTGGTGGCCTACATTGCACATGGATGCCGATGAGTTTGTAAAGCGTTGTGATGCATGTCAACGCACCAAGATACCAATCAAAAGAGATGAGATGCCATTAAGGCCAATGATGGGGGCAAGGGCATTTGAAAAATGGGGCATTGATTTTGTGGGACCTATATCACCCCCTGCATATCACACCCATACCCAATATATCATTGTGGCTACGAACTATCTCACAAAATGGGTCGAGGCCAAAGCAACACAAAAAGCTGATGCACGCACCACAGCTCAATTTTTGTATGAGAATGTTTTTGTACGTTACGGGTTACCAATATAAATTGTCAGTGACCGTGGAACACACTTCCTCAATGAAGTCATTGAATATCTACTAGAGGAATTCATGGTCATACATAGGAAATCAGCACCATACCATCCACAGGCCAATGGGCAAGCAGAGGCCACGAATAAAACACTATGCACGGTTCTCACTAAAATAGTGTCAGAATCAAGAACCAATTGGGATCAGCAGCTACACTCAACACTATGGGCATACAGGGTAGCTTACAAAACCTCAATAGGAACAACACCATATAACATGGTGTTTGGGCTAAATGCTATACTACCCATAGAGTTTTTAATCCCAACTCTACAAGCAGCAACAAGCTTGGAATGGATAGGGCATGAACTCTCTTCAAGAATTAATGATCTTGAAAGGCTAGATGAACTCCGCTTACGAGCTGTCGCTTCGATCTATGCTAAAAGAGAAGACAAAAGGAATTTTTTGACAAGCATGTGCGTACCAAAGAAATCAAAATAGGTGATTACATACTTGTTTATACCTTGAAGCAACATGCCAAGAAACTAAAAAGGCGAGGGATGGGACCATTTGTGATTCATGATCTATCATAAAGTGGAGTTGTCAAGCTTGCTACATTAGCAGGTGAAGAAATGCCAAACTGGATTAGTGGGTGTCGACTGAGGAGATATCATCTACCACTCACACAGGAGATGCTCCAAAAAATTCACCAAGGGAAGCAAAGAATGAAGGAAAAACAGAGAGTACGAGAGGAAGCTCAAGCCGAAGCACAAGAACGCATTGCAAAAAGACGGCTTCTGCGACAACAACAACAGAAAAAACCACCATTGAGAATCAATGCCATTCGACTGATGAACTTGGAAGAGGAAACAGTAGAGCCAATAATTACAGTCAAGGTGGGCAACAATCAAGTTGAATCAACAGCCTTGCTCGATTCGGGTGCTCAAGCAAATTTGATCTCTTACGGATTATACCAACGGCTCCAAGTCACAGATCACAACTTCATCCTACTCAACAAGTGCTGGAAAGTAGCACATCACACGCATTGAAAACATTAGTATGGACTATATTGCATGTACAGCTACATCAATATATTTTCCCACACAAATTCTATGTGGTGACAGATGAAAGCACACAACAACCAATGATGCTAGGGCAACCTTGGCAAAAAGCATACAATGTCCAGATAGACTGGAAAGCAGAGGCGGTCAAAATTCAGCACGAACATGAACAACAGGTAATAGCTTTTGCTCAGAAGTACCATCATGATCAACTGCAAGCCATGCAAACACTGGCAACAAAGACAAAAGAACAAATACCATCAAAGAACAACATGGAACCTGAGACCAACAACCAGGTAAAGGCCAACCATGCTAATCACAAACAGCTGAAGTCACCGGCTACAGTGCAAAAATCTAGGCTACCAAAACAAGGTAAACAAGTATGGATGCAGAAGGATAGAAAGGCCATGGCGGGAAGGAAACAATGTAACAACCGGATTCCAACAAAGCAGACGGTGCAACCCAAAACCAAGGTAACCAAGCAGATATGGATCCCAAAGAAAATGCTTAGCCATAACCCAAATGTCACTCACATTTGGATACCAAAGCAAAAGCCAAAGGAAATACTTACGGTACAAGAAACAATAGAAAGCAGACATCTGCAGGTCAACAAGGAGAACCGATATATGTGGATGCCGATGACAGACAAACCAGTGGCAAACAAGAAAGTGCCAAACCATCTACAAAATTTGGATGCACCAAACTACCAATGGAAAGCCAAGGCCATAAGGCCCATAGCTATCACATCCAGGCCATCTCTATCCTCAGATACAGATACAACTCCAAAAACAGTGTCGGCAAAGCACTTGCCTCTTGCCAAAAAGACAATTAAACAGAGAGCAGTAGAATTACAGCTGCTACTTGCAAAGAAAGCAGGAAGCCTCGACGGTGAATGCCAATAGGCATCTTGCTTATTCCCTTCTCTTGCACAGCATTAATTTTTCCATGCATTGACCGAGTATGCATAAAATAGGGCCACATTAATTGGCCAGGCATTAGCACGACTTTTTCAACCTATGCACGGCACATACTCCGAGGCAAAACCTTGTCGTCCGGGAGGACTCCGACTAGGAGGAGGGGAGGCATTCTCAATGCGGAACCAATAACAGAAACAGCAAAAAAAGGGGCATGATTTTCGACTATTTTAAGGGTTAACGTTTGATTGCGAAATTTTCTGGAGTAACCCAAGTATATATGCCCTTATACAGCATGAAGCTATAGGTATATGGGGCCAAACGCCAAATCAAGCCCCTAGGTGTGTGTATATAAGTAGAAATAGCCATGTTTTCAGGCAAAATATTGGTAAAACGGAGAAATCTGGCCATAAAAATTGCATGTGAGTGTTGACGAGAGCAAAGCGAACCCCGAACCCCGACGGCCTCTAAAACACCGGGGACCGAATGGCGCGCCTCGAGCCTGTCATGGTAAAGCAAACAGGGGGCACCACCTAGCTTCAGCGGCTAGGACGCAAACAACACACCACCATAACAAAGTTTTCATCCAAAAGGGATGGATGCTTGGGAGTAATGATGAAGAGGAAAGGGAATGAGATCAAGGTAGAGAGAGAGAGAGAGAGAGAGAGAGAGAGGGAGGGAGGGGGTATAGCGGCTTAGTACTTAGGCACCACAAAAGGATGGCGAATCCGCACACCCTCACACATACACAAGCTCACTCCAAAACACAAGACTAGGTGGCGATTCCGCACACCTCACATGGGCAAAACATTGCAAGAAAACATACTCACAAAACCTCAAGCTTTATTTAGAGAATTAGGCGATGAAATGGGGAGCATAGGGTAGGGGAATGAGAAGGGAGAGAGTGGTAGAGCACATGGCGAATAGGTGGGAGTTGATGGCGAAGACTCGCACGTGGATTATGGCCATCATCCTTCATTTAGTTGCCCTTCATCTTCCATAGCCAAGGGTGTAGAGGTCATGCTCAAGACAAGCATAGTGATTGCGGTGATGGTGATGGTGATGGTGTGGGTGTGGGTGTGTGTGTGCACTAGGCACACACAGTGCATAGTGTGTTCTTTGGTGATGTTGTGTCCTTAGTGTGATGGTGACCCCTCTTTATATAGGGGAGGAGGGGGGAGAAATTCTAGAATTTAGAAATGAAGAAATCATTATCTACATAGGCCATGTGACTGTGGGCCCCACTTGTCTGGCTGTGTGTATATGTGCCAGAACAGCAGTCTCATGAGAGAGAGACTAAGAGAGAGAGATGGGTTGATGAAAAAAGTGAGAGGTGACATGGAGAATAAAGTAATTACAAGAGGGGAGAGAGGGGAGTGTGTTCAGAGGTGAATCTGTGTGCAGATGTGTGTGAACACAAGAAAAATCAGGTAACCACCGGGTGGGGATGGGTCTGTGGGGCACCTTTTTCAGTGAAACTGAGTGTGTGTGAGTGTGGGGGAGGTTATTTAGCTACAAGACAAGAGACATGGCACCCTTTAGAGAGAGGGGGGGGGTATTTGGGTCATGGGATATGATAGGAGAGAGAAAGAGGGGGTGGGGTATACTATTTTGGAATATAGGGTAAGTTGCATGTGAGTTAGGGTGCATTATTGGTGAGTTATAATGCATTATTGGTGAGAGGTGGGGTAGCTTGAGGGGAGAGAGAAAGGAGAAAGGACAAGGGGAAGAGAGAGGGGGTTGACCTTTTGAGTGGAGGAGAGGAAAAGGGACACCCGGCGGGGCAACAGTGAAGAAAAAGGAGGCAAGGTGGGGATGGGCTACCCCGCAGGCATGAGGTGGCCTATTTTACCTTTCTTATATATTTACATAATCATACTTTATTTTTTTCTTACTTTTTCCAATGCTTTTTTATCACTGCCTCCCTACGAGGGGGTTTTTCATGGGGTGGGGACGAGAGAAGAGGGGTATGGGAGCTTGGCTTGTGAAAAGCCCCCATCAGTGTATATAATGTGTTGCGGTGATGTTTGTGATCTATTATGAATTTTGGGGATTTTTTGGGTTTGATTTGCTATTTTCCTTTTAATTTTGCTAATTTTCGACAGAAAAACTTCAAAAATACAAAAAACAGGTGAAAAATAGTCGTAATGAAAAAAAAAATATGGGGATGACCAGTGACTAAAGAACAACCTATGGTACAGTAGGGGTGCAATTATGAGACTGGAGCGGAAAGCGTGTTTTAGCCAGGTTTTGACCGAAATGACAAATTTCTGGTAAACAGAGCAAATGGAGTCCAAATCAAGAAATTTTTGAGCCTAAACTGCATCTTGTAGAAAGATAGGAACACATGTCAAATTTCATGAAAAATGGTTCGGGGACTTCTATTATAAGAATTTTTCACCCCATTTTTAGCTCATTCTCACTATTGACTTTGTGGAGAGAGCTTCTGCCACCTAGAGCGGATCGACCTTCCAGCAGCTTCTATGACGCGCACGTCTACCCGACCAGCTCCAGACATGAGAGTTAGGCTCACCACCTTGAGCTTTTCGCGCATGTTTGTCATTCTGTCGTGAAAACTAGCGTAGAGGTCACATACAAAGCGAGCGGTAGAGACCTGCAAGTAGAAACGGCGGCCTAACGGCTAACCCGAAAGCAACAAGACTTCATCGGCAGCTTACCCTAGTCTAGGAGACCAGTCCTGGATAGCCAAAGGCAGTGGGAAACCATCGGGAAAAACCCTAATTCCCAGAAACCCGCAAGAGGCCACCAAATGGGAAATCAGCGAAACGGCGACCAAATGCTACCAAAATTTATGGATAGGAGCATCTCGACATGCTCGACAAGTCCATATAACCCGCATGACTAAAAAGTGACCCGAATCGGCACTAAACCTCAGAAACGGCATCAGACACACAAAGCGTCAAAATGCACTTGTGGCCAAACCGCAAGTCCGTTTGCCACCAAACTTCACGAGCGGCTTTCCTAGACCATCAACAACCAAGTCCTATGGTGGTAGACCACCACAAATCATCAAAGGTATGTAAACGCCACCACGGGTGCTTCTAGAGCGACAAATTGCCAAATGGAGCTCCGGTGAAGCCAAAGTCAACAAAAACCATACGGTAAGGATCCCCAAGGGATTGGAAAGCTATGGAGACCAACATCGAGGAATTTCATCGCCAAAAAGCACTCCAAAAGTCAGAAAACGGCTCGTAGGCTCTGAAGTCCACACAGGGAGTTATACTCTATCCATTTAACTTTTTTATTGAAATTAGGCTAAAAAGGGACTTAGGGGGGCAAAGGGCAAGCATTGGGAGCACTAACACTGAAAAAATCATCAGGAGACATCCTACGCGTAGGATGTCTCAAGGGCATTTTTTGGCACAAAACCCAACAATTCTTGTCATGCACATGTTCTGAATGACAGTTACAAGCCGTACACCAAGTTTCATCACATTTGGATCAGATTTGACCTCATATGCATGGAAAAATGCAAAGTTAGGGCATAAAGGCACTAATGGGCCATTGACCTACCAAATCTTGTCCAAATCTCATGAAACCTGCACAACACATTCACATACACATCAGCTAACTTTTTGTGTGGTAAGGGAGTAAAAATGAGGAATAAGACATCCTACGCGTAGGATGTCTAATGGACCTTTTTGGCATGGAAGAAAAGTTTTGTCATTCCAGATTTGATTACCTCATCAGCAAGAGCCCATATGTCAAGTTTGAAGCCATTTTAATCACTTTTGACCCCCAACACCTTCAAGAAACACTTTTTGAGCCCAAAAACACCTCACAGAGCCCTACAGGCATCAAATCTTATCCAAATGCAAATCCAAGAACATGGCCATGTTCCATAGGCCAAGGACAACCCACAGAACAAGTTTCATGCAATTATGATGAAATAGACATCCTACACGTAGTATGTCTTAAGCTTGAATTTAGCCTTCTATGTAAGAAATGACATCATAGGAGCCAATACCATGATGCATTGAGCCCATACACCAAGTTTCAACCCATTTGGACATCAATTGCTACCCATGATAGAAAATCTACCCAAACTGTGACCTAAAGCCTAAATCAGCCCAAAAATCCACTTTTTGACATTCAAATTCAAATCCAAGCTTATAACCATGTTCCATGAGCCTTACACTACCTACATGTCAAGTATGAACCAATTCTGAAGAAAAAGACATCCTACGCGTAGGATGTCTAGATGGATTTTTTTGGCCAGATTTGCAGTGTGAGCACATGCACAGCTTCACAAGTTCCTTTTAAGCTATAATTTCAATTTGCAAGTCATTTGGATAAGTAAAACTCAGTTTAGCAGCTGATATGGAAAAAATGCTAACTTTGGATTGCTGAGTGCAACAGGATCTATGGCAGCCTCGAAGTCACCGACAAAGAAGAAGAGAATGACAATCAAAGATTATATGGACGAGGTGGAACCTTTTGTCATTCCAGAGGGAACACTAAATCCCACCAGCACCTGGATACAGGAAGATCTGTTAGAGTCAAACGACCTAAAGATATACCAGGGGGTGTTCAAAGACAATGACGACAATGTAATAGAGCTGCCAATGCTGCCAAGAGAGCTCAATGAATTTGTCCGAAGAAAAATGGTCGGCTACTTGGAGAAAATTGACCTCCATGACTATTTCGAAGCAATACCAGCAGGAGTGGACGTCAAAAGAGTATGGGAGTTTGTAACAAGCATCAAAGAGGATGGAGTGGCCAAAGTGACAGATTTGCACGGCAGACCCGATACAGAGATCATTATCATGGAGCGGGTTGTAGCCCATGCACTAGATCTTTCCAATCAGGGATACAGTGTGACAAAGAGAAGGGATGAAGTCAAGGTGTACAAAGAAAAAAAGGCTAATTACACCTTCGAAGACATCGCCAACCCAAAGGTGGCGATCATGAGCCAATTGTACAACCAGTACTTCCACATGTGCACGAAGAGGCCACAGAAGTATAGGATGCCGCCAGGTGAAATTTCCACAACGTTTACTTGGGCAATGACAAAAGGCACCCCAAAGATAATCAACTATGCGGCATACATACATGATAGCTTGGTAAAAATGGGAAACAAAAAGCCAACCTACATAGTGCCAGGAGAAATGATAACTAAGGTAATTTATGAAGGACTACACGCCAAGGGAAGGTGGCCTGACCCCCCATCTCAGAATGACTGGCTAAGGGTAAAGGAAGGCAAAGAAGAAGAGCCACAACGAGCACCAAGGGTGGCTACAAGGTTGAAGAGACGACAAGAGCCAGTGGCAGAGGGGCAACCTGAGCAGAAGAAAGGAAAAAAGGAATCTGCTCAAGTGCCGGCCAAAGAGACAAGATCACAAAAAGCGGCTAGACTCGAGAGGCTGATGGAGAGTTTCCGAGCAAAAAGAGCTCTCAATGGTGATTTAAACAAATTATGGAAGCCATCTCTTGAGTCTATGTCCAGATCCTCCAGAAGAGTGCAGAGGGACCGCTTCGAAGACTATATCAAGAATTTCGAGATTCTTGATGCTGCAGCGGAAAACATTCCCCATGTCCCTTTCATCGAGGAAGAAGTGGAGCAGATAAGGCAGACATTGCTAGATGAACAAGAAAACCAAGAAAGGGAAAGAAAAACGAAAGCAGATAGAGACTTTAAGGGCAAACCTGCAGCTTTACCAGATAGACCTAAACCCAGCCCACAGCCATCACCACCACCATCACCACCTCCTAGCAGCCCTCCACCAGAAGATAGGGAGGCTGGGGACAATCAAGAAGAACACCAGGCTGAGTAGCAAGAGCAAAGGCCAGAACCTGAGCCCAAAGAAGAGACCAAGCCTGCGTCTGAACAAAAAGAGCTCGAGGAGGCATATTATGCATTTTTGGACCTGCTAGCTGCAGGTTATACAAGGGAAGAAGCCGCCACAGTCGCATTCGACTTGGCGAGCACAAAGCATAAAGAACAGATGCCAAGCATTCGGCTAGTCGAGCTAAAGGAAATTGCTACTGACACGTTAGACCTGCACCCGTCCTCGAATGATTGGGACGTGGTGATGACAATGCTAGCTGGAATAAGAGCACAATTGGTGGCATCAAACGAAGAATTAATAACTATAAAGGCCACCGAAGAAAAAACTAAGATGGAAAGAGATATTCTGCGAGCACAAATCCAAGGACAAAAAGAAAGAGAAGCTCACCTCCAGGCCATCTTGGCCACGGCTCTACAAAACTGCCAAGCAAAGGAAGAAGCAAATGTGGCAGTAGCAAAAAGATTGCAAGCAGCTGAAGAAGAGTGTCTGCAACTCAGCAAGTCATTGCGAGATGCCGAAAAAGAACGGGATAATCTGACACTCCAACTAGCAGAGGAAACTAAAGAAGTAGAGGCCATGAGGAATGCAAAGGAAAAGGCAGAGATAGAACAAGAAGCAAGCCTGGATGAAGTCCTTGAGCTCAAGGACCAATTAAAATTCAAAGATCAAACCATCCAGAGACTGCGAGCATCACCTGCGAGAGTTAGAGCTACAAGCTCGACTCAAATCATTTTCGAGAGTCAAATATATGAGGAGCAGATGCAAGAACTCTAGAAGGACTTGACTCTCGAGAAGAAGCAGAGGTTGATGATGGCTGAAGGTTCTATCGCAATGCAAACCAGACTGGAGGACAGCCGAAAAGCCCTACAAGAAGAATTGGAGAGCATAAAGATAAAGCTCGAGGAGGCTGAAAAGGTAAATGCTGAACTTAATGACCTCCTCGTGACTATGGGCGGAGAAGCTGAAGCGGAAAAGCAGACACTCCTCAAGCAAATAGAGGAATTGAAAGGCCGGCAACAAGCAGAAGCAGAGAGCTCAGGGGCAGCTGCCAATGAGGGCATCGACCTCGACAATGTGGCAGATCCTGTGGACACACCCATGCCAGAGGAAAGCATAGCAGGCTCCTCTCAAGAGCTCCAGGATCTAACACAAGAAGAGGAGGAAAATTTTCATAAAGCAATAGAGGCAAAGCTCAGAGAAAGCACAAAGGAAGCCTTGGAATGGGAACAGAGGGTTTTCCAATCTATGACAATTCAGAAAATCGACGCCAACAATCTCAGGCGTGAATGGCTTCAACCCTCTCTCCCATATCCATTGTTGAAGTATGAGGCAGCAACAATAAACATGCGAATCAGTGAAGAGCCAACGGTCCCTCTCTACAACGCAGACACCTCAAGGCCAGAAGGAGTTAAGCTAATAGTGGATTCTCAACCAAAGTGGAGGAAGGCTTGGCTTACCAAGTACCCGCAATACCTAATACACTTGGTAGAGGCACCAAAACACATCAAAGATAACCTCAGCTTCTGTCCTCTACCAAGGGTTAGGACGTGGAAAGCACAATAAATCTTACAAAGAAGCCAACCCACTTGGCTGAACTACCCAAAGCTGCCAGGCGTGAAGGCAGGTGAGAGAATAAGTGTACAATACATGGTGAAAACCCTAACGGGCGCCATAAAGTTGTTCACTGGCTCACCTGACCTTACATGCATTATGATGAGAAAGATCTGCAGAACCATCCTAGCAGTGTTTGAGACCTTCAAACCAGGACACGTGACTGACAACATATTCTTCTTCCAGGACACATACAGATGTGCTTATGATATGTCAGGTCAGCCTTCCAAGGAGGTGATACATGCATTGTATCAAAGAATTATGTTTCTCCCATCCTATCACCTCCAGGCATTTGAAGAAGCATTCTACACGGGGTTCTTCACTATGTATACAGATATCTTCGGCCCAACAATGCTAAATCTACATGCACGATACGAATCACTGCTAAATATGCGGGAGACTCTAAGATGAAGCAAAGGTTCAAGGCCATGTCGGGGACGACATAAACAAGGAGGGGGGGGATGTTAGAAGCTGAACACACCCCACAGCATCTAACTACTCGGCGGACTATTATTTTCTGTAATTATTCATTCGTTAAAGAACACCCGATTTTTCACCTTGTAAATATTAGAACTTACAGAAGTTTCCAGCTTGTATCCCACTTTTGATAGTTAGATGGAGTAGATGGTTGATTGTGGAACTTTAGGGCTTGAGAAGCTGTAAGGTATATATACCACTTTTTGACCTTAATGAAAAACTTCTTGTCATTTTAAGTCTGTGAGTGAGCGTGATGTGTACGTGAGAGAGAGTGTGAGCTTTGTCTTGACGCTACGTGTGCTACAGTGGTCGGAATCGAGTGCGAAGAAGTGCAGCGTGTTGCCCCCGACTAGAGCTACAAGTCGATACCAACATTGCGCGCGTACGGTCCGGCTTTGGGAGCTCCTTCTACGAGCTTCATCGGTTGTTTGGGTGAGCATATGTTATCTGATTTCGCATTGCAGCATATCCACGCGTTCACATTGAGTAGAGCTACACATTAGACACTTCAGATTTTGGAAACGAAGACGTGCAGATTTCGGCCAGACATCCTACGTGTTTCTGCACCGGGTGTTTTGGGTCGTGATTTTGGTTCATAGACCTTAGGGAGAGCGGCCTATAGGTATTAGTAGGGTCTCCTTCAAGTTCTATGGTGTTTCGAAAGTGTTTGATGGGTGTTCGGCTCTAGCAAGCGTTGTAGGAAGAATCCTCTTTTGCACTTTTGAAGACTGTGACTTAGACAAGTGGTAGGGACCTCTGTAGGAATTAGTTAGGAGTCGGTCGAGTGTAGGTTGACACCTTATGCTTGCTTCCACGCACCTGCGGGTCGAGCTTCGTCCTTAGCTTACATTACTTGTTAGGTGAGTTCTCGCTGTGCTGACGTCCGTCGCGGCGTACCCGTCCAATAGTGTGTGTGTGTGTGTGTGTGTGTGTGTGTGTGTGTGTGTGTGTGTGTGTGTGTGTGTGTGTGTGTGTGTGTGTGTGTGTGTGTGTGTGTGTGTGTGTGTGTGTGTGTGTGTGTGTGTGTAGCAGTTCTAAATAAATAAATCCTATATATACGCAAACGAACATTATAGTTCACAGACCACTAATCCTAGGACAATACAATGGAATAGTACAAAAATCTATTTGCAGTTGAAAATAAATTTTGTACAAGGAAGTAAAGATATCAATGTAAATCCTGGGATGCAGTCGTCCCAACTTCGGAGAAATGTAGCTTCAAGTTAAGCGAACATCCACAGTCATCAATAACTTAGAACTGAATGCTTTAATCAAAGAAGGTAGCCCTCACCTGCACCCATAGCCACAAGAAAACAGTTCGTTAGCACGTGACTGTACGCAGGTGATGCTGGGCATCCCAGTTGTTATCCATGTCACTTTTAAAAAAACATACACTTCTTAGCCAGTGTCTTGTTTTTAATGAAAAAAAGATCCTTGTATTATTGCCAATCCAATAAGGAAAGTAAAAACACCATAGTGTAGCTGTTTTTATTTTCTGGGTTTAAAACTTTTTAATTGGAACACCCTTGCCGGTAAAAAAACATATTATCACCGCCCGACATGAACTACTTTCTTACTTAGACAAGAGAGAACTACAAACTAAATGCCATCAAAGGCCAATTTACTGTAACGGACAACATCTTATTTGAAAGGAGAAGTCTAAAAAAAAATTGAGACTTTTGGACCAATATTCAATCCAAAAAACTTTCCATATATATATATTTCTTTTAAAAAGAACAGAGATAACTCATTATCTAATTTACAACTCTAAGCCTTTTTTCAGTTATATACCCAACTACTATCAAAAACTACATCTGTCATTAGGCACTGACAGACACACTTTTGTCTAAGTTCGTAATAAAACCAGCTGTCAAACCACAGTATTTTTGAAAGCTCAGTCAAAGGATCGAGTCCAAACAATTCCCGAAATATAATTGAAGTAAACGTATTAAGCCAAGACCATCTATAAACTTCCCGTAGTATATATTGCATACTAGTAGGCTAAGAAAAGTTCAAATAATTATGGGAGAGCATATACGAAGCGAGTCATAAGCTGAAATGAATATTTGTATAACTCCAGGTAAAAAAACAGTCAAAGCTAGAAGAAAACCACTGACAATCTGAATTAGTGAATCGCCAAGCGGACCCTTCAATACGTTACCCATCATGTGAAGCATTATGGTAAACACAAACGAGATAGAACCAATTTTCACCAAAAATAGGGTATGTGAAGTCATTTTCAACTTTCCGAGCATCAACCAAATTTAGGCAACAACTCGGAGCAAAGTTTTCACTTCAGTCAGAGACTCTCTGGACTATTCGCAACTAAGGCTAAAATTCAGCCTGAGGTCAGTAAATGTACCCATCGTAAACCGTACTTTTTGTTTTACACCATTATCAGGGAATCCGACAATCTCAGCTCACAGTTTTGAGCAAAACCTACTTTATACAATAATTTTTTTATAAAAAACATCAGCTTGATTCAAATCCTTGCAGTATCAGATCCATACTTACCTTCTTCAGAAAATAAGCAACCTCAGCCAGTCAGAACTACTCTTTCATTACTAGATAGAATGCCTACCAAACCACAAAACATCTATACAGATCTATCAATAAGATCTATCAATAAGAGAGCTGGCATTTCTAGCAGAGTTAGACTCATCAGAAAACCCAAAAAAAATAAAATTTTCCTGATTAACAGAACCTGGAATTGTATCCACAAACTTGTTTGTAAAACGGAAATCCTCAACGTTAGTCTACGAAGCCCATATCTGCCGATAGACCAGAGGTAGACCTAAACCATAATATGCTATATCAGACAAATCTGTACCGGAACAGGACACCCTTTTTTTTAGAATTTTAAAAGAATACTTACCTTCAGTCTGTATAGTAAGCTGGAGAGAGAAAAAACCATATCCTTGCAGGTGAAATCTAATAATTCCAAGTCCAGAATCAAGCGAGAAGGAGTACGTCACTTTAGAAATAACCATTCTTTAGGGTTTCTTACCGTTGGTGAGATACAACACTACTTAAAAAGTTTCCATTTAGGCCAACAAATTACATCTAGTAAGCACCAGCCCCGGCCACAAGCCATGTCAACAGATATTTACAAGTTTTTAAGTGCTTCAAATCTACAATCATTTAATGATAGCTTAACTTCAATACACACAACATATGAAATCCCACACGGCTGCCCTTAAAGTTAACATCTCGAGTCACAACCATCTGGAAGCAAAATGCCCTATCCATGATTTCCACAATGCCATTCAGTAACCAGTTCAAACAATTCCTCAAGCACAAGATCCAATTGAACGAGTCAGACTTATGTAACCTGATAACTCAATCTTGAAGCATTATTTCTCATTATGCAAACTTGCAGAATTAGATTAACCGTATCCCCCTTTTTTTCTTCTTTTTTTTCTTTTTTTAGAAATCAACAGAAATATAGCCTGTAAATTCGATGCAGAAGCCTCCATGATATCTTTATCACTTTTTTTCGGCATGATGAAGTCACACAGCAACGCAGAATGGAATGCAGCACAAAGGTCACAAATCACAATGCTAAGTGAGCATAGGTGCTCACCTTACGATCCATTTATAGGCGAGCAATTTGACATGCTTCAGAAGGTCAAGAAGCCTGCACACTTCGCCCCTCGAGGCTGGCCATCAAGACCCTTCTCTCCGGGATCACACTCAGCACCAGATCCGGGACTGTGAATCCAGTGGAGAGCGCATAAAACCTCTCAGTTCATCAAGCACAGGTCTACCTTACAAGCCCCAGAACGCAAGCGCGCTCTACACACAACCGGGTACACAGAGAACACGATATAACTTACAGGTGAGAATTATAGCAGGTAGGTAATCCCATTATGTACACGGCAGTCCCACCATCCCAACAAAATATCACCATAAACTACCTAATCATTTAAGTGTCAAAATGCAAGAGGCAGTATATAGCATGAGTATGTACGCTTATAGTCGTCAGAGCCAATATACGGTCTTCAAACGAGCTAGTGCTCTCGAACCAGGGTAGATATAAACTGCCAGTAAACCATACCACCTTATCCCATATGAAAAAAAGGGTTCCGTCTACTCGGACAGATTAAGAGACACAAGCTAAAGTAAAAATAGATGAGGTATACGAAGTAAAGAGTTTTTTTTATTGTTAAATATATAACCAATTGGGCTCAGTCACCAAAAAGCCTATATATAAGACGAGCAACTTTTTTACAAACCAGTGCCTAGCCCCAGTCGAGAGTAACTGATTGAGAGATAAAAAACAAACATCTACCAATTGTCATCAGGTGCAATCTACATATTAATCTGTTATGGCTCCTAATGGGGATCAGGTTCTAGCAATATCTATTGCACATCTTCAGCAGTCAAGTGAGTCTACTAAGCGAGCCACACTCCTCCGTTATGAACGGCTTTTATTTCCGCAATTAGGCACTTCGGTGACCCAGACGAAGTGGTGGACATATCAGAACCGAGTGACCAGGGTGACCCTTTGGGGTGGAGAGCATTTTCGGAATAACATCCGTCTGGCGATGGTAACTGAAGCACTGGGCATAGAGCCACGATATTATTATGTAGAATACTCAATGAAGCGAGGTTTTTCAGAACGATTATATTTGCTAGCACAGTTTCTACCATCGCGAAATATTTTCTTGTATCGCAGCTATGGCCAGCCACTCAGAGGGTATTTTAATATCACTCCACGAACCTTGGAGTATGGTGCAATCTTATCAACTCAAATCCTACCATTGTCTGAACGTCCAAACACTTGTTACTACTGTGACAGCTGTTTGTGCGATCATGTCATGGATGGTCTACTAGACATGTAAAGGTGAAGAGCCAGGGGGGTTTTTTTGTAAAAAATCAAGTTACTTTCAAAATAAATAAAGTGGTGAATCTTGAGAAACGACTCGTGTTTTAGTGTGTGTGTGTGTGTGTGTGTGTGTGTGTGTGTGTGTGAGAGAGAGAGAGAGAGAGAGAGAGAGAGAGAGAGAGAGAGTGTGTGTGTGTGTGTGTGTGTGTGTGTGTGTGTGTGTGTGTGAGAGAGAGAGAGAGAGAGAGAGAGAGTACTATGTTCATTAAGAACTCCTCATTGAGGTCTATGGGTGAGGGGAAGTGATTGATTTGATTTGGTACATAGAATATGTTACAAAATGCAAAACTAACCTGGTCAATGAGAGTTGTTGCTTTCATCTCCTCACTAAGGGTTGAGACTTAGGATTTGGAAATGTGCTCAATGCAAGGCTGGTGAGATTAATCACTTGTTTTTCTTCACCAAGGGTTGGGGGAATGCATTTGGAAAGGCATTCATGGTAGGGTTGGTGAAAGGGGTCTCCTATTTTTCTTCACCAAGGATTGGAACATTACGTTTGTAAAAGCACTCAAGAAAGGGCATGTGAGAGAGGAGTCTATTTTTTTCCTCGCCCCGGGTTTGGGGATTGTGTTCAAAAAAAGGCTTGTTGAGAGGGCTTTGTTGTTTTCTTTCACCAAGGGGTAGAGCATTGCGTTTGGAAACGTGACATTTGCAAGCTAGGTGAATAGTGGTCATTGCTTTCAAACAATTTTTACACACACCTCCTCATTTACTCATTTAGGGCATTGAGTTTGCGTTTGGAAACGCTAATTAAACTAGGCCGGTGGGGAAACTTTTTTCGACAGTTTGAAAGGCTCTACAGTTCGACACTTTGACAGTTTATGTCTGCTGCAATTTGACAGTTTGACAAATTCTAAAGCTTGACAATTTGGCAATCTGACAAATGCCCAATAGATAGAAGCGGGCTGTGCAGGGAGAGCTGCAAGTTTGGGTTGGCGGAGGTGTGTAGAGGAAAAGCAGTTGCATTGTGGGAACCTCCACCTTCGGGTCTGTTTGGGGCCTGAAGCTGGTGAATAGAGGACCACCAGTAGAGTCAGGCGCGAGGGAGTGAGCAAGGAAGGATGGGAGAGATTGTTCGTGTGTGTGTGTGTGTGTGTGTGTGTGCGCACTCACGTGAGAGAGAGAGAGAGAGAGAGAGAGAGAGAGAGAATGAGAGAGCCTCGTAGAATGAGGGACACACACTACACACATCGTTGATCAACCCTTGGGAGAGAGAGAGAGAGAGAGAGAGAGAGAGAGAGAGACTCGTAGAATGAGGGACACACACTACACATAGCGTTGATCAACCCTTGGGGAGAGAGTGTTTAGTGATATGTGTGTCTGTGTGAGAGAGACACAGAGAGATGCCGAATGATGAAATCCACTCTGCACACATGATGAATCTTCACTCTAGCGTCACGTGCCTGGTCACAGTTATTAGAGAGACTTATTGGGATATAATCACAGAACATTCGAGCAGAATAACATTCGAGCCGGGCCTGATCGATCGGCATCGGGACTCCACCCTGCAGTCCACAAATTCAGGCCGCTCCACAGTCCAGGAGGTGATATCACGAGAGAGAGAGAGAGAGAGAGAGAGAGAGAGAGAGAGCCCATTTTTGGGCGGCGGGCACTGCAATTTGCCGGCGGGAGGAGATACAGTAGGGCACGTTTGCATGCTCGAGTAGCACACCCGTCGGCTAAACGCTACTTCAACTCCGTTACTCCAGCTCTGAACGCTACCAGTGCCTACAGATAGGATGGCATTCGTATGCCCTCCACGTGGAGGCATGTGCGCTTACAGCAAGTGCCCGTGAAGCGGATATTTTTTTAAAAAAAAGGGGTTAATGCGCTTGGCTGCGCACGTTTACCAACGCCAAGGTCCACATGCTTCCATCAGCGCTGGCAAATGACGAGTCCATGGAATTCCAACTTTGTCATTTTTGGCAGAGTGGAGCGAAGGTAGTCGCAGCCCACTCACTTTACCCCGTGCAAATGCCTCTCAACGTCGTATGGTTGGAGTCAGGCGCGGGGGTCGCACCTCTGCATGCGAATCCGCCCTTTTTCGATAGTTTTACATACTCAGGTTCGCCAATTTGCAGATTTACAGACTTAGAGGTCGTCAATGGTTTATGGGTTTGCAGCTAGTTGCAAAATTTTTACAGGTTTGTAGCTGGTCGCAAAAGTTTTACAGGTCACCACAACCTTTGTGGAGGGTCACAGTATTAATGCAAGTCAATATAATTTGAAAGGCTTGCAAGTCCAAGGACCGGTTTGAAGGTTAACACATGTGCACTCAATATACCTCACCAATATGAGGTTGCACTTTGCGTTTTCAAATGCAAGTGTACAAGCTCTAGTCAGAGAAACCGACTCTTGTATCAATTTAGGCTGAAGCGATTGATGCTAAAATAGCAAATGTCGTCTAGGATAATAGTAAAGCATATGACAAAGATGTAACCTCTAAAGTTATAGAGGTTATTGGCTCTTATAGCAAGTAATATCCACTTGGCCGCAAGTGGTGATGTTATTGTGCTTTTCACCTATACTGATAGGTGTCCTTGCATACCTCTGCGCAAGTTATTTCCACTTGTCCTCACATCACTAACATGCTCTTTGAACTCATAAATTCTTTAAAAAGTGTGTGGTAAAAATTAACGAAAGAAGAGAGTTGTGATAATATAATCTAGAATAAAAACTGCTAAATAAATACCGTGTATGGTGTTGAGGGATAAACAAAAAAACATAATGAAGCATACATAATATGTATACAAACATGGAATAAAAATAAAGCCAAGTTTAGTAGAGTATTACTAAGATTTAAGCTACGAGATATCTCTGACTCATTTATCTCGCTCATTTTATATCCCTCGCTCGTTTTTCAAGGCTCGTTAAATGGTAGCACCCCCATGCACCAAGTGATATGGTGTGAACCCCAGGGATGTGTGAAATGAAGTTCGATAAGCCTAAAGTGCATCCATAAGGTGCTTGTCCTGATCACTTTTGTGATTGTTTACATGTTTAGTGATGATCTTGCAAATCATACCATCTACCTTTTTCACCAAACCGTTACATTGTGGGTAGTAGGGAGTTGAGTGTCGTCGTGAGATACCTAGCTTCTCCATCAGCTCTCCTAGGTCTCCCCTAAAACCTCGTCCCCTTTCAAAAATTATTTCAAGAGGAGTGCCAAAATGGCAACAAATGTTTTTCAAATACAAACTTAGCCACTTCCTTAGCCGTAATCCAGGTGGTAGCAACTGCTTTAGCCCACCTGGTCATGTAGTTCACACCCATGATATACAATTTACCTGATTGGCTCCTTGGCAAAGGCCCAATGGCATCAATTCTCCATTTCTCAAATGGTCCATAAGAGATTATAGGAGTCTGTGGTTCATATGTGAGCCTCCTATCCCCTACCTTCTTATACTCTTTGCATGTTTTGCACTAGTGATGCACATCTCTTTGTAAACTAGGCCACACAAACCCGGCTTGTAGAACCTTCCTACTAGTGATGTCAAGTGCAAAGTGCCCTCCACAAACACCATTATGACAACTTGAAATGATTTTGGTGATCTCTCTAGAAAGAGGTACATGCCTAAGGATTTGATCCTTACCCTTGCAGTAGAGGTCGTCATTGAAAAGGCGGTATTTTGTTGCCTTGCACACAAGCCACTGCTTTTGGCGCTTTGTAAGATCCTTAGGACACTCTCGAGTTTCCAAGAAACTCATGATGTCAAGCATAGCATTGCTACGTTGGAAGAGAGGTAGCTTCAACTTGATAGCACCCACCACTGGAACATTTTGTAGCTTCTCTCTAGCTAGAGCATCTGCTTCTTAATTTTCTACTCAAGGGACATGATGTAATTGTACAGCTTGAAACTTCCCTAAAAGTTTCTTAACTTGGTGCAAAGGGCCCAGAAAGCTATGATTTTAACAAGCCCAATTTCCTTGTATTTGTTTTATTAAAAACATGGCATCACCAAATACATTTAACCGTTGAATACCTCGTCTCACACACCACTCAAATCCAAGAGTTAAGGCTGCATATTCTGCCTCATTGTTGGTGTGGAAATCTAAGAGATACCCAATGGAGAATAACTTTTCCCTTTGTTTATTGAAGATGAAAATGCCCACTGTAGCTTTGTCCACTGTCCTCTTATAGGCTCCATCAAAGAAAAGAGAGTGAGCCCTCTCCAACTTAGGGACTTCCAACACAGGTGTTACTTTTTTGTCACTTGTCTTGATATTCAGCTTCTTTTCATAGTGGCGATGAGTGAGAATTCCTCCTAGACCGGCTTTTGTGGATCTCTCTACTTGCATTGTGTAGTTGCAACCTTGTGAGCCATTTGGAAATCCTAGAAGAAAAATCCATGTGATGCATTACATAAGAAAATACTTCTTCCATTGTTAAGATTATGAATGGTCTAGAAAATAAATAAGAGCAAAATTTGGTGGTAGCAAACATTAATGCAAGCACCATGTGCTCCACTCTCGTGTATCCCTTTTCTAATGGAGACATCATGCAACCAGAGAAGTAGATAAGATGCATGAAAGACGTTTGAGGATCCTTTTGCATCAATACTACCCCAAGTGTTTCATTAGCCACACTAGGGTTTACATAAAATGGCTCGTCCCACTTTGGGGGTGCTATGGTGGAAAGTGAGGCTAGAATTTTTTTTACCTCATTGAAATGTTGTTCATTTTCTTCACTCCAAGTGAAGATCCCTTGATGGGTAACTTGTTGAAAGGGATAACGACTTGAGAGATCAGGTGAATGAACCTACTCAAATGCCTCACCTTTTGAAGAAAATAAACCAATTGCTTTGTTGTGGTGGGAGAGGTCAAAGCCACCAAGGCTTAAACCTTGCTTGGGTCAGCTTTAATGCCCTTAGCAGAGATAACATGGCCAAGAAGAGTAACATTTCTTTCACCAATGTGGCATTTCTCCATGTTGAGTTGGCCTCTCAAAGCTTGCTCTAGATACAAAAGTCATCAATAAAAACACGAATTGATTTTCCAAAGAATGGCTAAAAAACAAATGTCACATAGTGCTGAAAAGTGGTGGATCATTGGTGAGACCAAAAGGCATAACTTTGTAAGCAAAACATCCCCATGGTGTGATGTTGTCTTCTTTTGATCTTCTTCTCAGTGATGCTAATTTGGAAGTAGCCTAAGTAACCATCACATACCGTGTAGCACTCATATCTTGCTACCTCATTGAGAATTTCATCTTGAAAAGGAAGAGTAAAATGGTCCCTCTTTGTAACTGCATTAAGGGGCTTGTAATCAGCACAAACCCTCCACTTACCATTCTTCTTTAGTGTGACTACCACTGGAGAAACCCACTCTGAGTCCTCAACAGGATAGATGAAACCTGCTTCTAGCAGTTTCCTTACCTCTTTGAGCAAGGCCTCGTCTTGAATTACTCCTAGTCGCCTGAACTTCTGCACTACAAGTTTACTTCCCTCCTTGAGCTTAATGTGATGCTAAACTATTGTGATGCCAATGATTTTATCATATTCATCAATGAAAAATGTGGTAGAATTACTTAGCATCAAAATATAGTCTTCATGATCCTTCCCACACAACTCACTAGAGAGCATTCAATGTAGCTTACTGGCTTCAACCAAAGGTTGTATACTTGGTGGCTCCCCTTGGTTTGATGATGGTGCATCAGGTTGCTCCATCTTCTTAGGGTCCTTGAGAATGACCCCCATCACCTCAATGCTATTGTTGCTTTCTTCAGTCACAGTTGACTCCTCTTCTGAAGTGGTTGAAGAGTCACTACTAGAAAACTCATCCATAGAGGTTTCTAGATCCATGTCACGTTGTTGACTTGTCTTCATGTCATAAAGTATTGGCTTCCTTTTGGCATCCTTCATCTAGATTATGTCGGTGTCCCAGTCTTGCTTAGCTCTCATAGACATAAGCCAAGGCCTCCCTAGAATGATAGGACAGCCCTCCCCTTTGTGTGGCATGACAAAGATGTCCACACCTACCTTGGTGTTGAACGCCTTTATCCTAACGGCATTTATAACACCAACACATTGAACTTTTATATTATTTGCCATTTTGGCTTGGCAAGGTGCTGACTTACTCACCTCTAAACCCAAACGGTGCATCATTTTCTCATTCATGATGCATATTTGTGCGCCATCATATATGTAGATAATGGAGATGTGTTACCCTTTGATGTGAGCATCCATCACTGGTAGTATGTCATCTAGATTCCTCCTAGCCCCAGCTATCTTTGTCTTTCGTCGTCTTGTGCTAACCATCTTTTTCCATTATCTCCTCACCCTAGGTGCTAGGTGGAGCAATTGAAGCCAGGTAATTTTTGGGCCCTACATAGAAACATCGTGAACCAAATCATATGGTTTAGAACATTCACCCAAAGAAAAATCTACAATGTCAATTTTACGTCGTAATTTGGATGTCTTTTTGCTAGATCCCCTACAGTTTTAATATTTTCTTCCTTTTGGGAAGATTCACCATGCCTAGTGCACTTTACCCCCATGGCATCCACTCCTTTAACCTTGGTATCACCTTTCTCCACTCCGTTGGTATCCCCTCCACTTTCTCCTTTCCCTTACCTTCAAGACTGATTACACTTACTGCCTAGTTGCCAACTAGTGGTGGGGGTAAGGGTGGATGTTGGGGGTCCCATCGTTTTCAATAGCTCCAATGACCAACAAAATTATCAATCCGGAGGGATGAGCTACCCGGCTAGGGCATGGAAACACTCACATGGTTAGTGAGCTAATCGTGGTAGCACAAATGGTTAACTCTATGAGATGAGCTTCTCGGCCTATGGAGGAGCGAAGCCGCAATGAAGGGAAATCTCCATATCCACTTATCTTCACCTCTAATCAACCCAATCACATACACTACAATTTCAAGACGCACACAACACTAATCCTATCATGCAGCAGACTAATAGCAAGCACACACACATAGATCTATCGAGCACCACACTCCAATCAAACCTACATGCACACACAAGCAAAAGAGGGCAATCACACAAGTAGAGAGGAATTAACCACTAATTAGTTAAGATCTAGTTAATCTAAGCATCATAGGCAATCATAAGAAGTAAGAGAGAGGCATAGTGAGAGATAATGAATCATTGATTAGTGTTAATCAAGTCTCATGAGCAAGGAGAAGCTCAAGGACTCCATAGCCACACACCTCAAGAGCTCTCACCAAAGAGTGCTCTCAACTGCCTTATATACCTAGGGTAAAAATATGCAATGTCCGGGATCCCAAAGCCTTTAAGACTCACCACTTACTGAATCTGCAATCTAGGCACAGTAAGTGACCTATTCTTTACAACTTGGAACTCCCATTGAGCCCGTAACACATTAAAATATTACAATTGCTTGAAATAAATTGGGAATTTACACTACGTAACCATTTTGGGAAAACGTGGAAAATGTGTAACTCCAATCTTTGCTGCTTCTTTGCATTCATCCTCGATGTGCATCCATACGTCTTTGGTCTTTAGCAGCTTCTGTTAACTGACGTTGACTCAGTTAACATTCCCCCCTTCCAATTTTAGTGCCCGTCCTCGGGCACTGTCGAAAAGTGTCCGTGGAGGCAAGGGAAGGTTTTGATTGGTTGTTGATGGGATGATTGTCTTCATTTGTCGTTGGATTTGTTGATGAGGTTCAATTTTCTACAGCATCTTCATTGGTCCGAATATGTCTGATGTGAGAGATGATGTTGCATTTTTTCATTGTAATAGCATAATGATAAGACTGATGTTTATTTATGAAAAGTATGTACAAGGGAAGTAATATGATGAGGTTCTAAATTAGGGTCTAATACCTGGATGACCAAAGGAAAAAAACCCAGTGGCAAAAATGTGCCTTTGGGATACATGCATTATTGGGAGTACTTATTAGCATGGGAAATATTAATAAAAGTACTAAAGGGATTATACACTGATAGGTATGGAATTAAAAAATGTGACATCCGTGGAAGTGTACTGGGACGACGCCAATTTTCCAAGGTCAGCACCAAGCGATGGGGAGCGTTGGGCAATCACCAAGCCTGCTATTCTCTCGGTGTTGACTTCATCGTCACATGTAATGACTTTAACCCCAAGGTTAGTACCAAGAGATAGGGAGTGTTGGACAGTCCCCAAGTTTCCTATTCTCCTTGTAGTGACTCAATTGTATTTTTGTAATCATCACCATGGTCTTCATCATCGGTTACATCAAGGTCAGCACCAAGCGACAAGGATCATTGGGCAATCCCCAAGCGTCCTATTCGCCCCGTAGTGACTCAATTGACTTTTGTCTTTCCGTTGTTGGTTATCATGCCCCAAGGTCTTTGACGTTGCCTGTAATGGCTTTAACATCAGGGTCAACACCAAGCAATAGTGAATGTTGGGCAGTCCCCAAGCTTCCTATTTGCTCAATAGTGACTCATTGCATGACTTGTCTTTGTTTTTTTGGTTATCATGCCCCAAGGTATTTGCTGGTGCTTGTAACGGCTTTAACATGAAGGTCAACACCAAGCGATAGGGAGCATTGGGCCATCCCCAAGCTTCCTATTCGCCCAGTAGTGACCCCACTGCATGGCTTTGTTGGTTAGCATGACATTGGTTGTTTCCTGTTGTAGTCCACTCAAGGTGCATAGGTGGAAGAAAAAAGAGTGTCTAATGCATATGTCCAATGATGGGACATCCTATTTATGCATACACAGGAATGTATGAAAAACAATATGTTGTGCAAGAAATATTTTGAGGGTTTCTTCAGAAATATGGTGTAGCTATAAAAGCATATGACATGGATTTGCAAGTTGGAACCCCTTTAAGAATGGTTTTTGTTGACGAGGATATGTGCTCTCATCTTACTGTGCACTATGTGTGAGTGTTGGACTCTACAACACTCCACCACTTGTAAGTTAATAGACTTCAACTCTTATGCTCATCTCATCTAGCATGAGCAACATGACTTTAGATATGCTCAACTCTTCCAGCTTGAGTGTAAGCCTAATAACTATGACTCTTAGCACAGAGTTTAATATGACTTGAAGCTTTGGGACTAATGCTTTGCTCATTTGATGGCTCAGCAGCCCGCCAACTCTGACAATGCCAAAGAGTATTTTTTGCACCCTGGCGACTTGACTTTTAACATTCTTGTGCTTACTACAAACATTTCTTCAGGTAAAAGTAAGCTTGAATCCTCAAAAAGAGGATTAGTGAAGGGCCAAGTTGGCATTGAAGGTTTCTTTTGCCATTCCTGTTTTATCATCTTTGAATCTGCATTCGTGTTGGTTGAGTCTTCCTTCTTTGACCGTGAAGACTCCATTATCTATTTGATTTTCCAAATAGGCCTGTTGATAGGAGTCTTTGATGTTGTTGTAGGCCTCTGTTGACTGCCGGCATTTAGCTTTTGACTAGGAGCATTGGAAGACTTAGGAATCCAAATCTCTTGATAAAATTTGTAACTCCTTTGTTGACTTTGCCTTGCTCTAGGTCTTGTTGAGTTTTTTAGATCTTCATGCAGGTATGGTGTAGTTGTATTTGGCTTGTGGTTGACAGGTAGCCAAAACTTTGTATAGCTTGTGTAGAATCCTTGTCCAAGAGGAAGATTCTTTGAGATCCGTCTTTGTTTTGTATCCTCTTGAAACTTGTGATTGACTTTAGAATCTTTCAATGCTATTCTATTGTATATCTACTTCTTAGGTATCCTAGGATATGGTCGAGGTTGATACCTTGTGGGCCTTATTTCTTGGGAGGGTCTTGATTGTTACCATATACATGTGATAGTGATGTGTGTGAACACACTAGGAACGTCGGGGCATTTTTTTCCTCTTTAGGAGGTTTTTTCCCCCGTGCATTGTATATACGCCCATCACTCTAGGGCTATCTATCTTTCCATTGCACACTAGGTAACACACTCTCTATTGTGTGCCTTGAGCTTCCTTCGTCTTCTCCAAGCTCTGTGCGTTTCTCTGCAACCCTAATTCCAACAATTGGTATCAGAGCAGGTCACGTCCTCCCAGGCTTAGTCGCCAGCTGCTCCAGCACACGCCTGCTCACTTTCTATGATTTCAGTGAGCTTTGGCGAGCGTTCACGGGTCGATAAATATTTCGAAAGAAAGTAGAGCTCGCTCTACTCAGATTTTCTATTTGGACTCATTTCGAACTCCGTTTCCATTACAGGCAGGTCTGCACAGGCAATTTCATCATTTTGTGTAGAATTTTTTTCAGTGCCATTTTCTGCATAGCAGGTGCCTTATAGTCTTCTACGGTTTTTTCTATATAGCATGTGTTGTTCACGCTCCGTTTCTCCTATTTTCGGGCAGTTTTCACATCAGGTGCAGCATTTACCATGGCTGACAACAACAACACAGATGTGTTCAAGATGTTTGCTGCTCTGCTGAGGACAGGTTGGATGGGGAAAACTACCCTATGTGGGCTTATATGATGCAACATGTTCTTGTGTCAAAGGGCGTCTGGAACATTGTGCAAGGCATTGATGTACGTCCTGGTTCTGAAGATGTAGGCGATGTTGAGGATGGTGCAGGTCTTGCTGCAAGGATTGTTGCTGTTAGAGTTGTTTTGCATACGGCAGAACAAGCTTGTTGGGATGTTAAGGATGCGCAGGCTCATGCATTAATTGCATTGTCTGTGAAGCACACCATTGTTCCTCACATTCGTTCAACAAAATCTGCAAAACAGGCTTGGGATATTTTGGATGGTCTTTATGCAAGTCGCAATGAGGCTAAAATTGCTTTGCTGCGTAAAGAGATGGAGTCGAAGATTATGCATGAGGAAGATGATATGGACACTTTCCTTGCTAGTGTCAAGGATATCAATGAGCAGCTTATTTTTGCAGGTGAAGTCATTTCAGACAGTTCCCTTGTGCAGATTGTTCTTGATGCCTTACCAGATTCCTACCAGACTTTTGCTAGTACTTGGAGACTGATGACCCAAGGAAATCCTGAAGTTGTCAAGTTTGATGCATTATGCACATTGCTTGCAAGAGTCACTTTCTAGAAAAAACAGGACTAGGCAGCGTGCAGTTGAACATGATTTTATTGCTTCTCAAAGAAAGGGTGGTAACAGTAATGCAGCCACTTCTTATGGTTCTGCTGCGAGTGGCAAAAATTTTGTTCCTAATGCTTCTGCTGGCAGCACTTCGTCTGGCAATTCTGGTGATAAGGGCAAAAAGAAGATGCGTTGCCATTATTGTAAAGCTAATGATCACTTGATCAAGTCGTGTCCTAAGTTGAAGGCCAAAGAGGCTAAGAAGAAAGAGGGTGGTTCCACTGCAAATGTTGGTTCCACTATAAATGCAGCCATTGTTGAGTCTTCTGTGAAAGGAGACTGTAATGCTGATGTTGATGCAGAATGGGCTTTTAGCGCAGAGTGCACTTACAATCCTGTTGTCCATGATGCATGCTTGTCAGTTTTGCTGCAGATTCACATGTGTGGTATTTTGACAGTGGTGCTACAAAGCACATTACCTCACATCGTGAATTGTTTACCTCTCTCGAGTCTGTCCCTCATGCGAATTCAGTCACTTGTGCCAACAATGCCTCTTATCCAGTTCAGGGAGTTGGAAAGATTGTGCTTACTGCTGCTAATGGCAGTTCTTTCACACTTGTTGATGCACTTTATGTACCTGGGATCAAGAAGAATCTCTTGTCTGTATCCGCACTTGCTAGACTTGGACTTGTAGTCAAATTTGTGGATGACAGATGTACAGTTCATGATCTCAGTTTTGGTGATGAAGTTGTTGCATCTGGGCTTTTGTGCCGTGGGCTGTATAAGCTCACTTTGTATGACAAGTGTGGACAAAATTTTGCAAATGCTGTTTGCAGATTCAAGGGCTATTTCAGATGCAAAACTTTGGCATGCACGTTTTTGTCATTTGAATTTTGCCAGTTTGCTGCGTTTGCAGAAATCTGATATGGTTTCTTCTTTGCCGCCTCTTGAAGCTTCTGTCAAACATGTTTGTGAAGGTTGTATTCTGGGTAAAATGTAGTGTTCTAAGTTTCCAAAGGATGGTTCAGTTAGGGCCACATGCAGGTTGCAACTTGTGCATAGTGATGTTTGTGGGCCCATGAAAACTCCGTCCTTGGGCAATTACCTGTACTTCGTGACTTTCATTGATGATTACTCCAGGCATGCATGGGTATTTCTGCTTAAAGCGAAGTCCAAAGTTTTAATGTGCTTCAAACAATTTCTGGCTATAGCTGAAAATGTCTCGAAATGTACTATGGGCACCCTCCGTTCCGATCGAGGGGGGAAGTATATGTCTCATGAATTTAATGCATTTCTGGCTAGTCGTGGGATAAAACACCAATGTACAGTGCCTTATACACCTCAGCAAAATGGTGTTGCTGAGAGGAAAAATAGGTCACTGACGGAAATGGCACGATGTATGGTCAAAAGTCAAGCTTTGCCGCATTCTTTTTGGCTTGAGGCCATCATGTGTGCCACTTATGTACTTAACAGGTTTCCTACGAAAGCTTTGCTTGGAGCTTTCCATAAATCTTTGGGCTTACTACCCTTTGTGGACTGATCCTGTCCTCAGGGCATGGCACTTCCCTTTACTCATGTGCCAGCTCTCGTTCACCGCATCAGTCCAGGGGGGATTTGTTACCATATACATGTGATAGTGATGTGTGTGAACACACTAGGACCGCCGGGGCATTTTTTCCCTCTTTAGGAGGTTTTTTCCCCTGTGCATTGTATATACGCCCATCACTCTAGGGCTATCTATCTTTCCATTGCACACTAAGTAACACACTCTCTATTGTGTGCCTTGAGCTTCCTTCGTCTTCTCCAAGCTGTGTGCGTTTCTCTGCAACCCTAATTCCAACATTGATGTTACTTTATATGCCCTTACATGAAGTTTTGGTACCCATATGTGTCTGTTACCTCCATAGTACTCCTATTCTTTTAAGCTCCATTGTGATGCTATCCATCCCATGTGTTTGTCTTTCTATGTTGATTTCTTTTTCTTTAATCCAGACCGGATCATTGACTTTGACTAAACTGCTCGAAACAAACACTTGCTTGACTTTGCTTTGCTTTCTTGAGTACTTTGGCTAAAATATCTTTGCTTTTTTGGGTGTCTCTTTAGAGGTTTCAGTTGGGTCATTAATTGACTTGAAGTTTTGAAAGACTGACTTGCTCGAAGAAGCTGATCCATGACAGTTCTTTGATGTCGAGGCATATGTTGTCACACCTTTCGTGCTAATCGATGGAAGGTCCGCTTTGGCTTTACCTTTGTCTAGAAGATTTGTCTTTGTTCCTTCTGGCTTTGGTGGCATTCGCTGCTCAATAGCTATAGTGGTTGTTCTCTGTTCTATTTGATTTGCACTTGCTATTGCCTGATTTTCTTTAAGCTTTTCTGTCATAATAATCAATATCTAATTCTCCTAAATGATTTTCTCATATTAAACTGATCATTTAATGTGGGGAAGGCCAGGGGAGAAAAAGCTAGAATATTGGTTAAGCTAGCAGACCGGCCACAGTAGGGATCCAAAGGAGGGAAAATAGGGATCCAAAGGGGGGGCCATCTGCAAAAGAGCCACGTGCAACAATGGGCTAAAAAGACCCTAAGGTTCAGCCCATTAAGACTTCCAAAATGCTAAGGTTCCAAAATTCAAAGGTTGTGTCCAAAGGTCAACCATAGGGAAAATTGGATGCTTTGTGTGTGCCCTAAAAGTATTTGCACATCCCTACATGGGAGGGGGCGAGCCCTAAAGGTAGGGGATGAGAGAGAAAGCCACACACACACACACTCCCTTTACACAAAGGGAATGAGGGACACATGTCAGCTCCCTAGGCCAGATGCCCACAAGGTGTGCCCAATTTCTATTGGATGACCCTTGAAGTGGACCAATGAGAATTAAGCTAGAGTAAATCTAGTTTAATTAATTTAAAAACATTTAATAAAAGAAACCAATGAGAATTAAGTCTCCTAGAAGACTATTGGGCAGTCTCCCAAGGGGTCCAATGAGCATTCAGGAGCCCCATGGCTTGCCTGATTCCTATTGGCCAGGAGGCAAAGGGGTCCAATGAGAGTTTAGTTTAATTATTTAATTACCTAAAGCTCTCACAAAAGGGGAAAGGGGGACACATGTCAGAAATCTATCACTTATGCTGCTTAATTGTAATTGGCTTGACTTGGGGAGGGCCAATGAGGCTTCAGCAAGAGCAATTAGCAAGAGGGCTCGCCCAAGAGAGAGAGGGGGCTGATTTTTGCAAGGCATTATCACACACACACTCACACAAGCTCATGTGTGAAGAAAGAGAAGACTATCTCTTCCCAAGCTTTAATGGAGAACTCATCACCTACTCCAAGCTTGTGAGATAGAAGCCTACATCAACACTCTCTTGGCATGTGGATGCAAATCCAACCAAGATCCAAGCTTCAATGCATGCTCATCTCCTCTACCAAGCTAATTACTAAGCTAAGCTATGCTACATATGAGTGATTATGTGAGGAGATGTACATCTTTCTCGTAAGATACTCCTTCTTCCTCTCAATCTACTCTCATACCCTGCTAGCTCTCACCATCTTCGAAGGTGTGTGAGGTCTTGGGTCTGAGAACGGGGATAATTCAAGTTGTGTTTGTTAAGTGTTTTGCTTAGTGCATGAAGTTTCCATCTTCATTGCACTAGCTAGTCTTGAAGGAACACAAAGAATTGTATTGTACAATGTCTCTCTTGATGGGAGAAACCATAATACAAAGCCTTTTGGAGGGGGGACCGGCTCCATGAAAATCCGGTCTTCAACTGTTGTCAATAGCTTAATTTCTCTCTCTTTTGAAAGTATTGTCGACGCTATATAACTAGGTGTTATGCTTTTTGTTGCTCTCTCCACCCAAGCACTCTTGTAATTCTCATTAGGAATCTATTCTAATGAAATGCCCACTATGTTCATGCTAATTTCCGCTACTCATAAGGTATTAGGCCATTAAATGTTACATTGGTATCAGAGCTCAAGGTTTCTCTTTTCTTGCTCAAGAAGGGAGGTCCTCAAGCTAGCTACAAATGGTTGGTATTATTAATTGCCTATGAGTAAGTAGAATAGGGATTTTTCAGCCTTGCAGTGCGCCTGCCTTCGTGCAGTTAACGGGGCATCACCGTCGAGAGCTATGGTCTTAATAGTGGAGTCCTACGGGGCTTGCCTACGGCTTAACCACTATTGAGCTATTAGAAGCTTGATAGGAGCCGGTGCTGTTTTGGTGTCGAAAGACCCTCTCTTCTATTCCTTGCAATTAATGGTATTCGAGCCGCGGGTACAGTAGCTTGAGTGCTTTTTCTAAAGGGGTAAAGAGGAGTAGCAACTAGGGCTTGAAGTGCCAAAGTACACCTAAAAAGTTTACACCTAAAAGTTGTTAGAATGGCTGACAATAGTAAAGAGAGTGAAATTAATGTTGATAACTTTGATTTTGCTCATGAGCAAGCTACTAATGATGCTTCAATGCTTGTTAACTATCTTGTTTCTAGGCTTCAACAAGACATGGTCAATCCATCTCTCCAAAGTGAAGTGCAACGGCAGCTCCGTGCTCACGGGATTCTCCAAGCTCATCACCATGACGAGAGAACACCTAGGAAGCCTCCTTGTGAGACTACCAACAGAGGTCTCTCTCCGATTCGGGAAGAAGAAGAGAATCCATATGAAGGGCTCAAGAATTTACTTCTTGATGATGCATCTCCTTCCCAAAGGAGAACTCAAGAGCCTCCACTGAAGGAACGAGAAAGAAGCGAGTCTCCCGCCACCTCGGCGGAGATGGCTCCACGAAGACGGCGGGCTAAACGCTCTCCATCACCACCAAAGCGGATAAGACCATTACACTCTTCTCCACGCCATAATTCAAAGAGGGATGATAAAAAGCAAGAGAAGAAAAAGGCGAGAAAGAGGACACCCTCTTCTCCATCCTCTTCCTCTTATGAAAGCTATGGTGAAGACGACAAAGATCAAAACAAGAAAAAGGCGAGAAAGAGGTCACCCTCTTCTCCACCTTCTTCAAATTCTTCACCTTCTGAAGAAAGTGATGGTGCAACCTTTGAACCATCAAAAAGAAGAGGCCATAGGAAATCCTATGCCGCATGGAAGACGTCGTCCAAGTTGAAGAAATTCAAAGAGGGAGGGAAGAGCATCTCTTTCCTTACCTATGATGGTACCTTTGGTGCTACGGACAAAGTCTTGGCCTTTATCCAACAATTCGATGCGGCGTTTGGAGATGAGGGCTTCATGGAGTCCTCTAAGCTACACCATGTAGCTATGCACTTTCAAAAGTCCGCCAGACAATGGTGGTCTAGCCTACGAGCCAACGGTGAAGCTCCACGAACATGGAAAGCTTTAAGAGCTTCCATTATGAAGCAGTTTTTGGCCACCGATGCCAAAGACAAAGTACTCACCGAATGGCGAAGCTTAAAGCTCTCTCCCAATGAATCTATCCACAAATATGTAGACAAGTTTTGGGACCTACAACTCAAAGCCACTGTCTTCAAAAAGTTGGATTTTGGAGAGCAAAAGCAACAATTTTGTGCGGGCTTAACCGAAGAAATGGCGGAGTATGTCAACTCCCAAAGACCACGTACCATATCGGCGATAATACACCACACTATGGTCGCCTCTCGAATCAATTTCCAAACGGGGGCAAAAAGAAATAATAAGCCCCCGGAAAACAAGGGTTCCAATGAGCCTAAGGGGAAGGACAATGTCCAAAAGTCTCCTAAGGGCAACTCCAACAAAGCTAAAGAGAAGGGAGTTTACAAAGGTAAGAACAAACTCTCTCCTGAAGAGCTTGAGCGTTATCGTAAGGATAACCGGTGTTTCAAGTGCGGCGAACAAGGGCATGCGTATCGCGCTTGTCCCCAAAAGAACAACCGCCAAGATCCTCCTAGAGCTTCCTTGGTTGAAATCCAAGAGGAGGAGACTCACCAAACTCACCACAAAGGATCTCCTCTATGCCATGCTTGGGGAAAGGTAAGAGAACATGATGCTTTTATTCTCTTTGACCCTGGTTCTACTCACAATTTTATATCTATAGAGTTGTCCCAAGCTAGGAATACAATCCTACGAGATGGGAGATGTCCTACCCGCAGACAGTGCCTTCAAGGGGCAAGAAGCTTCAGTCACTCCCTTAATCAGGAAATTGAGGCTTCATGTCCAAGGCTATGTGGACAAAGAGGACTTCTTTATCTCTCCTCTCAAGCATGAGGATGTAATCCTAGGGGCCCCATGGTTTGACCGCCTGGCTGCCGATGTTAAATTTCCTGAAAGGAGAATCTCCTTTAAGTTCAGGGAAAAAGACATGTATATAGATGCTAAGGAAATGGGTAACACCATCCCCATTGTACATACACCAGCTTTCAACAAGTCAATAAAGAGCTCTATTTCCATGTACATGATTTTTGTTAAAGACTCTCAAAATGAACCTAATGCTTTAGCAAAAGAAAATAAAAGCAACCAAAAGGAATTAGAGTTATCCAATTTTCTCAAGGGGTTTCAAGATGTTTTTATTGACGACATCCCTTGTGAGCTACCTCCTAAACGAGGTAATGATGACCATGCAATTGAACTTCTTCCAGGAAGTTCACCGCCTAATAAACCTCCTTATAGAGTTTCTCAAGCTCAACAAGAGGAGATTATGCGGCAAGTGCATGAGTTAGTTGAGAAGGGTATGGTTAGGCCAAGCTCATCTCCATTTTGCTCACCTGTGCTATTAGTGCAAAAGAAAGACGGCACATATCGTATGTGTGTCGACTATAGAGCACTAAATAGGATCACTATCAAGAATAGGTTTCCCGTTCCACGGGTAGAAGACCTATTTGATAAGCTACAAGGATCGACCTACTTCAGTAGGGTTGACCTAAAAAGTGGCTATCATCAAATAAGGATAGTTGATCAAGACATTGTAAAGACCGCATTTCGTACTACATTTGGTCTTTACGAATACATTGTCATGCCTTTTGGCTTGACCAATGCACCAGAAACATTCAACCGCTTGATGGAGAAGCTGTTCAGGCCTCATCGAACCTTCACTGGAGTGTTCTTTGATGATATTATCATCTACTCTAATTCATTGGAGGAACACAAGCAACACCTCTAGGTAATATTTCAAGTTTTAAGAGAGAATAAACTTTATGTTAATCGAAAGAAAAGTGAATTTTTCTTGCAAGAGATTCAGTATTTAGGTCATATTATCTCTCAAGATGGCATCCAAATGGATCCATCCAAGTTAGAGGTAATAAAAGGATGGCCTAAACCAAGGAATCTTCATGAACTAAGAAGCTTCATAGGTATGTGTGCATACTATAGACGCTTCATAGAAAAGTTCTCACAAATTGCGGGACCATTACATGACCTAACAAAGAAAAGCGTTAGGTATACATGGTCTGCTAAGGAGAACAATGCTTTCAAAAAGCTTAAAGAAAAGCTTATCTCTCAACCTGTGCTTACACTACCGGATCTCTCAAAACCATTTGAGGTCCAATGCGATGCTTGTGGTGATTGCCTTGGAGCTGTTTTGCTCCAAGAAGGGCACGCCATAGGCTATGAGAGTCGAAGGCTCGACCCTGTTGAGCAAGCTCTAGGCATATACGAAAAGGAACTCCTTGCAGTTCTACATGCCTTAGACTCATGGAAGCACTATTTATTGGGGACTCCTTTCATTCTGCGAACGGATCACCAAAGTCTTAAGTGCTTCATGACGCAGACCAAGCTCTCCGACAAACAAATGAGGTGGACAAATTTCCTTTCGCAATTTCATTTTCATATTGCTCACATTGCTGGCAAGCATAATCAAGTAGCTGATGCACTCTCAAGACGGCCGAGAGTGAATGCGGTTTCCATAGCAAGTCACAATGATCTATCTTCAATGATAGATGAGTATGCTATTGATCCCGATTTTAGAGATGTGATTTCAGCCCTTGCATTAGGGAAGAAAGAAGAACCATTTACTTTACAAGATGGTTATCTTCTCTATGGCAATAGACTATGTGTTACTAACTCACTACGTGAGAAAGTAATGTATGAATCTCATGCTCCACCTTATGCGGGGCATAGAGGGATTCAGTCTACCTTAAAGGGAATTGAAACATATTTCTATTGGACTACCATGAAAGTGAACATACAAGAGTATGTTTCCAAATGTGTGGTATGCCAAAAGACAAAATTTGATAGAGGGAAGCAACTTGGATTGCTTCAACCCTTGCCAATCCCTAATTCACCATGGGAGAGCATATCCATGGATTTTATCTTTGGATTGCCTAAGTCTATCCATGGGAATACGGGAATATGGACGATAGTAGACAGGTTCAATAAACAAGCTCATTTTATACCTGTCAAGGGGTTTGTACAAGGTCATGACCTTGGTGATATTCGTTACCATGTGCATCTTGATATGCATATGTGAGCTTGATCACATGTAAATGTTTGAACACTATGGGCTTTGTCGACTTTTGACTTTGACTTGTGGAGATCAGCTGAAACTTCTATCCCTGATGATCTTCATAGAAGCATTTGTCTGCAGACTCCGATGGAATATGGGTCAATTGGTAACTTCCAACAACCATATGATCTTTCAATGGTTTTTGCTTTGAAGGGGTCTGTTGGCTAGACGCTCTAGGGCTTCTAATTGGTGTAGCATTTCCTGGTATATAAGCTGAGCTTGATAGATTTACGCTCCCCCCTTCCTAGGGTGATCACTATAGCCTGCTTCATTGTAAGAGTTCAAAATTGTTTGGCTTTGGTTCAGTCTCACCTTTTGGGACTGTGAAGGTACACTTTGGGTAGCACTGTTGACATTTGGCATCTGTAAACCTTCTACATAGTTTCCTATGTATCTTCGAGAAACATGACAAATTATTCCCCAAGTCAAGCTATAGATAGCATTATCTTTGCCCTGATATTGTCTATCCCATGGGTCTCCTATGATATGAGCTTCTGTGGTTTTAGGACCCAAGGCATCATAGAGGCTAGACTCTCGTCTATATCTACGACTGTTTTGGTCAAAGTATATGTTCGTTTAGTCACAACATCAAAGCTTGATTTCCAATGGAGGAGAGTTTGGCTCTGAACAGATTTATGGGTTCACTCGGGTAATATCCTTCAGCTCTAGAAAGGATGGGCTATAATAGATTCTTTCCTCTGAAATGAACCATCCTTTTTTATCTATCACTGGACGCACTTCTATGAGCTGGTATGTGGGCCGTTCAAACACAGGTTGATCCTTTTTGTACATTTTCCCTTTTTGGTCTACATAGTGTGCATATGAATTATGTGTACCATACAAAGCTAACATCATTCTATTTGATGTGTCCCTTAAACTCGTGAATGATCGCACACTTGTGCCAGTGGATGCAGAATCATTTACAAACCTAACAGTCTTTTCAACCTTTGGTGATATCTCGATACCTTGACTAAATTCATGCAAGAATTTATTGTTCAAAGAATCAATTTTAAGCTTTTCAGGTGCCTGTGCATCTTTATGCTGATTTTGAATTTACAGTGTTTTTACTGGTGCTTCTAATGGTAATGCAGAATCATCCGATTGCATGATAAGTGACAAGTTAGATGCACTTACATCGAGATTTTCATTTCCAATTTTTTATGTACCTTGCTTGGCAGTTGATGTATCCATGTTGTCAGGATTTCTTGGACAATCTTCAAAAACATATCCACCTTTTCGTCCACAATCTGAGCAATACGCCATGACTGGTGGTATTTCATCTGGTTATGTCATGTCAAGCTCTAGCTGAGAAGTTTCTGCTTCTATGCTTGCCAAGTTATCGGCGTCTTCTTTTAAAACAGTGAGCATCAAGCTGTAGATTGCTCCGTCTTGACCTTTGTACCGTCTTTGGCTTGTTTCTCCAATTAGACTGGCTTCTATTGGTTCATCTGTTGGATCTTGCAATTTTGGCTCTCGATTATAGATCTGATCACTGTAATCCATGTACAATGATCTTGATTGCATATGCACGAACTGTATGTGTTGTTGCCTTGTGCAGATTTCTGGATAAACACTTGGATTAATCTTTTGCACTTTTATCTGTACTTCATTTTTGAGCTTGCAATACCTGGCTCCACTGAATTCTGTGAACATTTGGGAGTGTTTTGAATCTGGCTTTACTCTTATCAACAAGATCTTGGCTCCTGTGCTGCTTTTACTGCTCATTAGATATCTATGGCCTTCTGTATCTGCATATAAGACTTTGTCTCCATTGTAGCCATATAGTTGTAAAATCTGATCGATTGCAGTTGTACTTGTGCTGCCACTGCTATTGGCTTGTTCTGTTGTACTTGAACTCTCAGCTTGATTTGAGTCCATGTTGACTCGTTCTGTAAAAAATCTCCTAGCAGATTTTGGTATCGATTAGCAAAATTTATGCTACTTGTACTAGCGTAATCTGTAATTACATGTGCGTTGTGCCCCTGTTCGTCTGATTAGAAGCTCAATTTGCAATGCTTGATTTTGGCAAATTTCAAAAAATTTGCCCCTCACGGCTTCAATTGGTCTTTTGGCTCGCTTGATCTGATTCGCTTTTAAGGTTCGTAAATCTTCTAGCTTTGCAGTGTTTCCTAGGTGTGCGGTACATTTTTCGGCTTTCCTTTTTGGCTTTTGATTTGCTCAATTTTGTGTTGTTTACTCGTTGTGTGATTTTTTTGCTACACTCGCTTTTTCTTGCACTTCCTGGTTTTTTTTGAGTCTTTCTGATTTTTTCTGGCTCTTTTGGCGACTTTCTTTTTATTTTTTCTAATTATTTTTGAAATTTTGACTTTTCTGAATTTTTTGGTATTTTTATGATTTTTTAGAAAAAGTTTTGATTTTTTATGAATTTTTTTCAGATCTTTTGAAATTTTTTATTTATTTTGATTTTTTCGGATGATTTTGGATTTTCTGTGAGTTTTCTACTATTTTTGTGATTTTCTCTAATTTTTTTAGAATTTTTCGTGAGCTGTTATGAAATTTTTATAATTTTTAATGATTTTTTTGGTCAATTTTAATTTATCTGTGAGTGTTTTTTATTTATTTGTGAATTTTTTTGATTTTTATTGATTTTTTATGAGTTTTCCATTTTTTATGATTTATTTCTATAAATTTTGATTTTTTGTAATTTTTTCTATGATTTTTTTATTTATAGAAATTTTTATAATTTTTCTGAAATTTTTAGTTTCTTTTTTTTCTCTCTTTTTTTATGATTTTTCTATTTTTTATAATTTTCTAACTCTTTTTTATTTTTTATTGGGTTTTCAAAAAATTTTATTGTTTTTATGATTTTTAATGGTTTTTTTGTTTGTTTTTCTGGACTAATATACAAATTGATGAAATGAAAGTGATAAAAAAAAATGAAATTGAAATGAAATTTAAAGGGAAAGAAAACGAAATGAAATGAAATTGAAACAAAATGAAATGAATCAATACAAAAGTCAATGACACCAAAAAAGGGAAAAAGACAAAAGGCTCCACAGCCGAGGAAAGAGAGAAAGAAGACAACTAGGTCCCTTTTTTTTTCAAAAATTTATAATGTCTTCTTGTAGCTTGTGTGTTGTGTGTGTAAGGGTGGGTTCAAACGTCACGAAGCACAAGACCGGCGACAAAAAGCGGAAGAAGAAAGAAGAAGAAGATTATTTTAGCGTCGTAGGAAACTATCCCAAAAGACCTAAAGGTCTATCCATTGAGGAAAGTCCATGCGCCGAAAGGCACACTCGGGAACCGAAAAAGGCCGAATTTAAGTCGAAACTTAGCTGAAACGCGTAAAATTACCAAAAAATTATCCAAAAAATACCCAAAAATTTTCTACAAATTCTCCACACATTGAGGAATTGTGCGCCAAATAAAATTGCCAAAATCACATCAATTCAATTGCCAATTAATTTCATCAATAAAAATCAAGACTAGGCAATTAAACCGACAAAATTAGGTCAAAAATTGAAGCAATTAGAGTGTGTAAATCCCTGTTTTGAGCACAAAAATGCAAAAATTAATCATTGCACACATCAATTATGCAATCAAAATATTGAATTGACCAAGCAAATTACACACTTTTTAGGCGCGCACACACTAAAAAATTGGCAGTTTTTACCAATCTTTAGGTGCGCACACAAAAGGGTTAAACTTGTCGAATTTGCAATGTGACTTCACAAAGCATTAGATGGGCATGAGCACAACACATATCAATCATCACAATTGAAAAATTATAACGCACACATTGATTTCTAAGTGCTCAAACATGGGAAAAATAATAAACACACACCTAAAATTAGGCATACACACACTCAATTAGAATGCACACACACTTGGCTTTAGTGCACACACACTTGAAATTGACCATCCAAGCATGCAATTAACTCAATTAGGCACCCAATTAGCAACACACATTCATCAATTAGCAATTGAAACTTATCAAATTCATGCGTCGCCAATTCTTAAAAATTCTGGCATTACGACGGCATGAAAACAAAAAATCGTAACATTTTCAATCCAGAACATCAGCATTGCATTGCATCAACATAGCATAGCATTATATTGCATCATGGTGGGATATCTACACAATTTTACACATCTTTAGATTCTAAGGAGGTTGAGAATACCACCTTAATTACCTTTCCATTGAACATCAATTGAATGGTTGAATGCTCCAATCCTTCATAGCAAATCAGTAAATTAACAAAAATTAGTCAAATTAGCAAGGGGTTAGTGAAAAATTAGAGTGTGTAAACACACAATTGGCAAGATATGGTAACACATTAGGGAATTATGAACACAATGCTTCGTGCACACACACTCAAAATCCACAAAAACATAAACACACAACTGAAATTAGTAGTGAAATTAGTGAGGGAACGCATTCGTTTATGCCACAATTACACTAGCATAGGCCATCTTCCCGGGCACCAACGCCAAATGTCGGGGTCCCATCGTTGCAATACCAAAGACCAACAAAATTATCAATCCGGAGGGATGAGCTACCTGGCTAGGGCATGGAAACACTCACACGGTTAGTGAGCTAATCGTGACAACACAAATGGTTAACTCCTATGAGGTGATCTTCTCGGCCTATGGAGGAGCGAAGCCGCAATGAAGGGCAATCTCCATATCCACTTCTCTTCACCTCTAATCAACCCAATCACACACACTACGATTGCAAGACGCACACAACACTAATCCTATCATGCAACAGACTAATCGCAAGCACACACACATAGATCTATCGAGCACCACACTCCAATCAAATCTACATGCACGCACAAGCAAAAGAGGGCAATCACACAAGATTAGAGAGGGATTAACCACTAATTAGTTAAGATCTAGTTACTCTAAGCATCATAGGCAATCATAAGAAGTAAAAGAGAGACATAGTGAGAGAGAATGAATCATTGAATAGTGTTAATCAAGTCTCATGAGCAAGGAGAAGCTCAAGGACTCCATAGCCACACACCTCAAGAGCTCTCACCGAAGAGTGCTCTCAACAAATGAGCTTGAGAACCCTAATTTATTTTACACACTATCGTATATACCTATGTTAAAAATATGCAATGTTCGGGCGCCCAAGGCCTTTAGGGTTCACCACTTACTGAATCTCCAAAGTAGGCACAATAAGTGACCTATTCTTTACAACTTGGAACTCCCATTGAGCCCGTAACACATTAAAATATTACAATGGTTTGAAATAAATCGAGAATTTACACTACGTGACCATTTGGAAAAACGTGAAAAATGTGTAACTCCAATCTTTACTGCTTCTTTGCATTCATCATCGATGTGCATCTGTACGTCTTTGGTATTTAGCAGATTTTGTTAACTGACGTTGACTCAGTTAATAGTGGAATGAGAGGTTGTGGTGGTGGTGGTGGTGGATGTGGTTGAACGGGTGGTTGTAGGATTTGCACAGGTGGTGCTTGTTGTGGTGCCCTTGGTGGTGGTGGTCTTGCTCTCGGTGGAGAAATCTGGTTTGGTTTGGCTTCTCTATTGAAATTTTCCCTCCTTGAGCGTGGATAGTAATACATACCATGGCCATCTTCCCAACAATTGTAGCAGTGGTATTCTTGGTTTTGCCTTCATTTTCCTCTCACTTGATCTTGATTGCGGTTGTGTGCATGCCCTTGTTGCACCCAATGCACAGATAGATTCTCCATCTATGTAGTGATCCCGCTCAATAGGTCTTGCTGCTCTTTTGATGCCTCTTGTGGTTGGATCCTCTGAGTGGTTGTTGCAGTTACTGGGGTTGTCAGACTGAGCTTGGTTCCTCTGAATCATTGACTCTTGCTTGCATGTGCAGCTTCTTGTCTTTAAGGAAGGCTACTTCCACTGCCAACTCATATGTTGCAAGGAATCCCCGCTTCATCTTCTCCTTAAGCGGCAACCGCAGGCCAGCAACAACAAAATGTTCCTTCTTCAGGAAATTAGGTGCTCCTTCACCTTTCTCAAGTGAGGAAACCCATCACTCCCACAAATCCACAAACTTGTATTTGTAAGTGGCATACTCTAGCAGACTTTCTTGATTTAACTCTGTCAGCAGCTGCCATAACTTTTTTGAGGTTATGTCTCCACCAAACTTCTTCATAAATGCAGCACGTAGTAAGTGCCATGCATCTTTGGTAGCTTGGTACAAAGCATGGTACCAACACTTGGCCTCTACTTTCATCAGTAGAGGAAAGATTCGTAGCCGTGAGCCGTCATCATCCTTGTTGGAAACCACACAAGCAATGTCAAAGTTATCCAAAAAATCAGTGGTGATGTCTTCTCCCTTCTTGATGTGGGAGAATAGACACTTGCCATGGTAGTAAATCAATGAGCAGACAATTACAAACTTTTTTTTTTTGTAATGACTTAGTGATTCATGAAGGTTTATACATGGGTGGAAAACTTGAGCAGGAGCTAAGAAGAGCGCAAGGCTAAAATAGAATAAAGATGCTTACATCTAAAGAGTGGTAGTAATCAAGAATGGACAAGATGATGGGATGTGGGGATCTAAGGATTTCATCAAGCATCTTTGCTCCAAATATAAAAACAATCTTTTGCTCTGGTAGAATATCTTCCTATCAATGTACACGTTTACATGCATGTGTTGCAAGAAACGGAAAGGAAAGACTTCTAGCATGTTGTTATTATCCATGTTGGATGTAGGGCAAGGCTTCAAAGACTAGAGTTGCATACCATAATTATTGACGAGGTGACACCTTCACCACAGGCCTCTACCTCTTGTTAAAGCCCACATAATCCTCCATACTAGGTTCAAAGTTGACTGGGTGAGAAGAGTCTACCTCAATCGGCTTTCCATTTTGCATGCGGCGGTGATGCTTGGGTGGTTGTACTTCTCTTGAACTCTCTAGGCCTAGAGAGAGCATAGACCCACTTAGTGCCACCAAATGCTTTAGGCTTTGTGGCTTGGACTTTGTGGTTGATGTAGTTGATGACTCTTCTCTAACCGATGGAGAGAAAACGCTTGAGAAAACACTTGCTACTGTGGTTCTCAAAAGCAAAACTCACTGTTCTTTCTTCACCTCGTCTATTGGCACTCATTGACAAAATGCTTTGGTTGAGAGCAATGATGACATTTTGTAGCCCTCCCAGTTAATGCTCTTGATTTGCAATTAGCACAAGAAATGCGATATGGGGAGTTTACCTCTATCAATGATGCTACAACCTGGCAATTGCACTCCAATGAAGGCCTTGAGTGCTTCTACAGTCCCCTCTTCTTCAGTCCTCCAATTTGAAAACTCTTGTAGCCACTCGTCCATGATTGATGGCATCATCACGACCCTTTTTTGACTGAAGGTCTTTGCAAAGCCCTCCTCAATGGGGCACCAAATGAGAGGTGGATGCGCAAAACAGACCCGGTGGCCTCTACACCAAGACTATGCACAATAGCCTCATCATGGGAGGTACACAATAGAAACACTACCTAGCTTGGAATGCGGCTAGGATGCATGGTAGGGGGGGAAGGAAGATGTGAGAGAAGGAAAGAGAAGGAGAGGAAGAGATCACTAGAGTTTCATTAATATAGGCTTCGTAAACACCATACACAACGAATCTATAATAGAAGGAGAGAGACGGAGAGGAAGAGATCATTAGAGCTTCATTCATATAGGCTTCATAGACACCATAAAAAAATTTACGAGAGGAATTTCACATAATCAACATCTCACAAGCTCATGTGTGCATGGTAACTATTGGTGATTAAGAAACCAAAACGAAGGACCATAGCCAATACTATGCCATAGTAGAACTATGTGTGAAAAGAGGTGCATACATGAGGATGTACATATGATAGCCAGAGTGTTAGAACTTGATTGTCAAGACCATAGTAGGTATTATGGTAAAAATCCCGCATTATGGGAATCTCCAAATTGACCAAATTCATGTAATTTGTGAATTTCCAACTTAAAGTGGGAAAAAGGGAGACAAACTTGTTGATAAGATAGAGTGAAAATCTTATTGGATTGTGGTGTTGGTAAACACCAAAAGTCAAGAGGATGAACAAAGCATGAATTTGAAGAAACACTCTTAATTAAATAAAATAAATAAAGGTTGATACAGCTAGAGATCTTGTTTACAAAATTGACTCTTATAGTCACAATAGAAGCTCCGCATAATCTACTCCAAATTTGATGCCATATCAAAATTTTGATCCAAGCGTGGTTGATGTGCACGAGCAAGACTTGCTTTAGCTTTTAGAGCATGCCTTTCTGAAATCTTAATTTTAGAAAATGGTCCTTCTTTGTTGGCTCTCCATGACCAAGCAATTGCACCTAGCATTTCCCACACTTGTGGGTCCTTGCAGTTGATAGCCCAAAAACCCTTCCAGCAATTAGTGTAAGCTCGAGTATCCGTCATCCCACTCTTTCTTGCACAAGGTGCCCAATATTGAATCAAAAATTTTCTTGTTATCAATGTCTAATAAAGCCATTGCAATCCAAACTGGATAGATTTCCATGTACTTGGAACTAGCATAACAAAGTCACCTTGGTGCACATCAGACATAGGGTCAAACTCTTCCCTTGATCTATCTCGTTGAGGACCACCAAAACAATCATTCAACTCTTCAAGGCCTAGGAATCTTTCTGCTCCTTGTTGTAAGCTTTCATACAAGCCTCCCTCTGATATGGTTGCTCTTCCAAACTGGTCAATCACCTTACTCCAGTAATCTATCCACAGGTCATAATACCGTGGCACATTTGAACCATTCCCTAGATTTTGCCAAAACTTAATATAATTCTTCAACCCTAAAATCACTTCTTCATGAGCCTTGACATATTCTGCCATTGGCACCAAAGGTGGATGTCCATGTGGAAACATTGAATTTCCTCCTATGTCTATTTTCCAAAGGTGAATACTTCCACTCCAACTTGATACACCTACATGTGCCTTATACTGCATCATTGGTGTCTCATCTGGCATAAAAAACCTGAATTGAAGTGGTTTGTAATGTCCAACAAGTATGTCTTGTCCATCACAAAGATAAACATCACAATATTTCTTGAAATTGGGGACCTTTTCAAGCAAAAATGGGGCCGGAGATGAAGATGATCTATTTTGTAATGTATCCATCAAGTGTGGCAAAGTATATGTTTGTGTAGCTCTCAATTTCTCTAAAAACTTACTGAACATGGCATCCATGTCCTCATGTGTATGCCCAACCATCAAAAATCCTAGCTGGATGGTTTTGAAAACACCCCTTGCAACAAGCATTGACATATAGGCAGATAAGTATCGATTGTTGTCTTCCCCTGCACAATTATCCAATTGTAGTAACAAGTTCTCTGGCAACTTGCAAAATATTGACCCTACTTCCGCTTCTGTAGCTTCCGATCGTTGCATGATGGGCTATTTTCCATCACTCAAGTTGTGGTGGTCTAAATCATCCCTTGAGTTCAAAGCATGTAGTAGAGAGATACTACTCCTTGGTAGTCCATTTGTTGCCAAATCACCAAGAGGATGCTTATCTATCCTCTCTAAGGTATGTAAACAACTAGAAATTGAGCCAATTGTAAGATTTGGGTCAACTGTTCACAAACCATTCAAGACAAAGTGACCATAATGACCTTCTCCATGGCCATGAGTGATCATACCTATCAAAGCCACCTGCAAATTGTATCCTGAATCCACACCCTTAGGAACAATGCGTAATCTAGAAATGGCATTCTTCTTTTGATCCATCTTATCATGGATTATACAAACATATTTTTGTGGTTGAGTTTCTAAATATGTGCGACATGCATAATATAAGCTCCTACAACTCTTCTATTGTGCCATGTGAACTTCTCTTTCTCTCAAGAGAAGATCTCTCTCTTCAAGAGAAGGTTTAGCTTCTAGCCTTGCCTTGATTGAACTACAGACGTTGCACTTAAAGAACTCACTTGTCTTTGTTAAAGTGACATGTCGATACTCTTTGTTCCAAATTCTACCAAATGAAGATTGAGATAACTTCTTCTCATAGGCCATTTGGTCCAATGTTGTGTTGATTTCGCTTAAAATGTCAACTTGTTTGTACATTGATGGACTCACTAATTGAGTTTCTCTTGAGCCGTCTAGTAGTGTTCTACTTCTATGTGGCATCTTCTCAAAGTTGTTATTCACAAATTCATTTAATAGTTCTCTTGCTAAACTAGTATGTTGAAGTCCTCTTCTCAATGTACATGTGTTACCATACACATACTGGCACACACCGTTTTGAAAATTTTCCTTGTAGCAGTAAAATGATGTCTTTGATATTCCAAGTAGCTCATAACATGCTCTACAGCAAACAATATAGCCATTTATCTTTAATTGGTATCGCATCTTCTCATCTTTCTAATAGCATATAGATAGAACATCATATACATAATTTGTGTCTGCCTTATGAGACTCTCCCTAAAATTCTTGTTGTAATCTTGTCACCAAATCGCGATCTGCAAATTGACAGTATCATTCTTCACAACAATCAATGCATGAAACCCTTTGAATTGACTCAGGTGAAAGATAAAAAGTAGAAGCTAGTACTGCTTGCACTTTTTGAGTCCTATTGATGAAACTCTATCGTCTCTTCCTTAGCAAAGGAACAACAACACTACCATCAAGTTTTTCCTCAGCATTGTCATCATTGGATACATCCTCACATCTAGTATGCATCCCATCAACAGGAACAAAGCGTTGTAGTGGTCTCCCATCCACCAACATGATTGACTATTGGATGGGTCACTTTAGCAAAGTAATGCTTCCCACTTTAGGCATATTCTCACTGATTGCATTCTCCTTTTCAATACCTACACCCACAAAGTCATCACCAAGTACCTAAAAATTGACATAAATTTGTGGAAATACATACAAGATGGTCCCTCCATTCACAATGTGCATCATTGTATTGTCCTTTAAAAGGACCCTTTGATTTCTCCAAGATTCTCATATTGACATTTCAAAATCTGGGCTTGTAATAGGTATTGCATCTGTAACTAGAGGATCAAGATGATCCCCTTGTTCATCACCATTGTAGCTTTCATTTGTGTCAATTACATTGTCATTCATTATAGATTTCTACAAAAGAAGCTTAGGCCATTGAAGGAGGACCACATCCTTCAAACATTCCTCAACTAGTATAGATACATTTCCTTGCCCTATCTTTGTACCACCACAAGTGGAATCGGGATATGTTCTACACACACAACCAATACCAACAATTTCATTATCAAGTACCGTATGCACTTTCTCCCCAGATTCAAATTCCATCCTGTAAGTTGAAAAGAAGCACCTTGTTAAGATCATATTTATGGATAAATTCTCTTTGAAAAAAAATGTATAAGTTACATTACACATTACACATGGGTTGTGAATACTATAACTCTATAGACATTGCTATATTAAGTCATAGCTTGGACAAGTGGTGGACCTAATTGTAATGTCCAATGTCCAAGGTGCTATTTAGGAAATTGCTTGTCAATGTCCAAGTATCTCTTGCTTATTCCAATGGAAGTAAAGTTGGATAAGGGGGGATCTTGAAACCAAAATCCCCTTTCTATATGAGGTAAAGCTTGGAGAAATGGTGCACCTAGTTCTAATGGCTATTGTTCAAGGTGCCATTTTCGGAACTTGCTTCCCAATAATGTTAGACAAGTGATGGAGCTTGAAACCAAAAGTCCCTTTTTCTATATGAGAGTAAATCTTGGACAAGTGATGGACCTAGTTTTAATGTCCAGTGTCCAAGGTGGTAATGTAAGAACTTGATTCCCAATGTGCAAGTATCTCTTGCTTTTTTCAATGGAAGTATGGTTGGACAAGTGATGGATATCAAACCCAAAAGTCCCTTTATATATGAGAGTAAAGCTTGGACAAGTGGTGGACCTAGTTAATGTACAAGGTGAACTAGTATAGGGCCTTGGTTCTCAATGTCCAAGTAGCCCTTGTTTCGTTTAATAGAATTAAGGTTGGACAAGTGGTGGATCTTGAAACCAGAAGTCCCTTTTATATATGAGAGTAAAGCTTGGACAAGTGGTGGGCCTAGTTAATGTCCAAGGTGAACTATTTTAGGGCCTTGGTTCTCAATGTCCAAGTATCCCTTGCTTCTTTTAATGGAAGTAAGGTTGGACAAGTGGTGGAGCTTGAAACCAGAAGTCCCTTTTATATATATGAGATTAAAGGTTGGACAAGTGGTGGACCTAGTTTTAATGGCAAGTGTCCAAGTATCTCTTGCTTCTTTCAATGTAAGTAAGGTTGGACAAGTGATGGATCTTGAAACCAAAAGTCCCTTTCTAAATGAGAGTAAAGGTTGGACAAGTGGTGGACCTAGTTTTAATAACCAATGTCCAAGGTGAACTATTGTAGGGCCTTGCTTCTCAATGTCCAACTAGCCCTTGCTTATTTTAATGGAAACAAAACTGGATCAGTGGTGGATCTTGAAACAAAAACCCCCCTGCTTTATTTGAGGGTAGCTTGGACAAGTGGTGGACCTAGTTTTAATGGCCAAGGTTCAAGGTGAACTACAAGCAGAGAAATCCAATGGTTGGAGAAGTGGTGAATATTGGGCCAACTATAATAGAGTATAGCTTGGACAAGTGGTGGACCTATAAGTTTTAATGGCAAACACAGGACAATTTCAAGGCCTTACTTCCCAATGTCCAAGTAGCCCTTGCTTGTTTCAATGGAACCAAAGTTGATAGTAGGGCCTTTCTTCTTAATATTTGAGCAGCCCTTGCTTCAATGGAAGCTTGGAGAAGTGGTGGATGAAGCTTGGAGAAGTGGTGGACGTAGTTTTAATGTCCAATGCTCAAGGTAAACTACTAGATGAGCTAGTAGCTTCCTAAAGTCAAAGAAGTACTTGCTTCAATAAGGACAAGTGGTGAATCTTGAAACCAAAACCCCCTCCCTATGTAAGAGTCTCACTTTGACAAGTGGTGGACCTAGCTTTGATGGAAAATGGAAAAGATGTACTACAAGAAAGCAACATTGCTTTTTAATGTCAAAGTTGAATTAAAACAGGGTTGGAGTAATGGTGGACCAAGTGGTGGATTTTTAAATAGAAGACACCTTGCTATATTAGTTTATGGCTTGGAATTGTGGTGGACTCAAGATTTGGGACAAGGCCCAAGGTGAATTATTGCATGACCTAGCCCTTGTTTCTCTTGATAAGCAAGATTTGACAATTGGTGAAATTTGAAACAAAAACCCCCAAGCTTACTATGATGAGAATAGCATTGAGCATAGTTTAGGCATGTTGCGGATATGGTCAATGTCCAAGGAAAATTTTGAGTTTTGAGCTCCAAAAGAGAGTCATTTTCCACCACTTATTTATGTTGATTGTCCTTGGTGAGTTGTGAAGCAAGGAAAGAGATTGGGTTTTAAATACATAGCTTATCTAAGCTAGACCACAATTAAGAAAGTGGAATAGGGTGGTGCAACAGAAGTTAAGAGTGGGGTTTGGGGCAACACCCCAAGCGGGGTTAAGAGGCAGCAGCCCCTGTGGGGTTCAGGGCAACGCCCCGAGCAGGCTCAAGGAGCAGCACAGCCCCGCGCGGTTTAGGGAAGCACCCCAAGCGGGGTCAAGGGGCAGCAGCCCTTGTGGGGTTCGAGACAATGGCCCGAGCACGATTGAGGGGCGGCAACCCCCACGGGGTTTGGGGCACCTCCCCAAGTGGGGTCAAGGTACAGCAGTCCTTGTGGGGTTCGGGTCAATGCCCCAAGCAAGGTCGAGGCATGGCAGCCCCCGCAGGGTTTGGGGAAGCACCCCAAGCGGGGTCAAGGAGCAGCAGATTGTCGACGGGGTCGAGAGGTAGCTCCCCACGCGTTTTAAGACTGAACTGAAACAAGAGACATGACTATAAGACTGAAAAGAGTATTTGCAGCTTTAGATTAATAGCTCAAGGATAACCAGTGCAGTGTATGATGGGTTAAAGCTCAAATGATTACAGAAGCAATGATACAGGGTGAAGCTAGAGGCTAAGAGATTGTAAACCCAAAAGTATTTAGAAAGGTAAAGCCGAAAATCAAGCAACTAAAATCCAAGAAGACCAATTACAATGTAGTGAGTCCTATTTATAGCTCCCACCAGGAGTTACTGCAGTAACTGCCTGCGGTAAATTCATGCTAGTGTGACTGATCCTGCTGTTCGGCCTTCTAAGGGGCAGTTCCTGCCTGTTGGGACTGTCTCGCCTTCTACACCCTACAAGCCAGAGCAGCAATTGAAACATCTTGGGTCTTTATTCCAAAACCAATTGAAACAAAGGGGAGTCCGGAAGAGGGTGAAACAAAAGGATTAAGGAGATGTAACATTAAGGGTCTAATTGTGGTCAAAGCAAATCAAACGAGTACTTACAAATTTGTGTAGATTTCCTGGATCAATTTCCCCCTTCACATGGATCCAAAAACTGATGAAAGTTGGTGGGGAGATAGGCAAAGCCGTGGTTTTCAGACACAAAATATCCAGAATCAAGGCACTATCAGATGTTAGTCAAAGGAAGTGCCCAAAAGTGGTTCCAAGAAACCAATATGGTCAAGACGGAAAAACATGGCCATAAACTGGGAAATTGAGTAAACACGGGAAAAACATGTCCAAATTTGAAAACATTTCACCAGTTTGCTAGCAAGACCTATAGGAACATGTGTGCAAAAGTTTGTACCAAAATCCCCGCAACATGGATCGCAATCCATGTACCTTTCTGCCCAACTAGAGAAAATTCATATCATCCGGCTCAGAGTATCCAACAAAGCCTATCCATGAAGTTTCAAGTCATTTGAATTCCAAAATCCACATCAAAGTGCCAAATTTCTCTAGAAGTCTGAGGACTATTTCCAAAAATTGACCTAAGTACCAGACCCATGATCCAAATCCAAAAATCTTTGGACCAAGGCACCATCTTGATGAGCCCTACCAGCAGGTATCATCAGATCTTCAATATGTTTCCCAACATGGATCGCAGTCCATGTTCCTCAAACCCTAAAACCAGAGAAAGTTGCACAATAGGTTCCCCATAAGCACAAAAGCAACCTCCACTAGTTGAAATTTCAAGATGCTTCGCAACATGGATTGCAATCCATGTACCTGTTTGCTAGAATTCATATGTTACCTTATGCCCTTGTGCCTATAGTAATCCTAAATGCACTGGTGAAATTTGGTCAAATTTAGGGTAGTTTTGACAAAGTTATGCTCATTTTTTCATTTTATGGTCAAAGTTTGCATTGTCTTTAACTTTTTGATAGTTTTGATCAATTGCTAAATCCTGTTTTCAATCTAAAATTGACCTCAAGATGCCTCAAAGAAAAGCACAAAGGGAGTGAGGAGAAGCTCCATATGAGATCACAGATATATCCTCAAATAAGAAGGCTCATATCACAAAACAAGTGCTCGAAGCAATGCCTGCCAATATATTCATCGAAAGATTTCAAGCAGCAGATGGAGAGATAGTAAAGACCACCATTTTTCCAAGGGAATTATGGGTACTACACCAAAAGTTCAAAGTGAAAGTAGGGTCCAGGTGTCTACAATTGGACAGCTTTCTACGACTACCGCCATGGGGAACAAATTTCAGAAGAGCTCATGAACTCATAATCTCAATTCAGTACAATGGGGAAGCCACCCTTACGGACAAAGATGGAGCGACAGTCAAAGTTAAAATCACTACAAAAATAATCAATGAAGCTCTCCATCTGCAGCATGGAAACACAATCTCTTGCAAAAGACAAAAGCAATAGATGATGACAAAGCCTTTTTGAAGCAAAGAGGACACAAACTGACATATCAAGATTTGATCTACTCAGAGACAAAATTGTCGTGGTGCCTCATATCGCAACACTTCAAAGTACAAAATCCACCAAGATACATTGAACCACTATTACACATGGCAGTAGTAATGGCAATGGGGCTAGCAGAAAAAAGAGTGGCCAGCTGTGACTTTGGCAACTACCTCCTTGACAACATAGTGGAAGCAAATCTTAAGGGTATCCAAAAGAGCAAGACCTACATGAATGTTGGACCAATGCTAACTCGAATTGCCTACCAAGCATTGGTAATGATTGATGATCTACCACCATCAGAATCACAGCTAGATTTGATCCACAAATCCAAAACAATAGTAAAGCCGGTAGCAGGACCATCCACAAGGCTGAAACCAGAGGTCAAACAAACAAGGTAGAGCTCAACAAGACCTAACACTGACAGTGAGAAGACGTAGTCGGATGCACTGAACAGCAAGGAAGCAAGGTCTAAAGAAATGGATACTCCCTCCGAATACCAATCTTGGGACGAGGAACATGGGGGTGAGTTTTCAATTAGATACACGAGATTGTAGAAGAGAACAACCCGAGCGACCAAGGCCATCCCAATAACCCAAGCCAGAAGAACAATGGAAGAAGCACAGGTGCAAAGAGAGAAAATCCACCAACAGAAACACGAGGAAGAAAGAAGAAAGGGAACAAAAGTGGATCATGAAAAAGAAGAAGAAGATGTGCCTTTACAGCACAAAAAATCAGTAGTCCGGATCAAGCAACACAAAAAGACGCCAAGCGGAGGAGAATCTGAACATTGCCAACGAAATGCGGCACGGATTCAAAATGAGCTCAAATGAAAAATTGAACAAAGAGAAAGAGAGGATGCAAAGCGGCCAGGTGTCGATGATCTTGAATCATCCGATGAATCTACCAAGGCTAAGGAAAAAGATGAAAACCAAGAAGAGAAGGGTGAGCAGGACACACTTGACCAGCAACAATATGATTTTGAATCAACAAAAGACAAAGAGTTACCTCCAGAGATTGGAACAAAAAAAAAGAGAAGAAGTTGTAGATCTTCCAGAACATGTGGCGGGTAAAGTGCTGTCACAAAAGAAGGCAGATCAAGAAAAAGAGACAGCGCCGCTAGAAACCACTACAGCTCCAGCGGCTGTTGAAGTACTGAAAACAAAGGAAAGAATGACAGATGAGGCTAGAACCTCGGATCAAGGCCAAACAAGTTAGAAAAAACCAAGATCGCCTCATTTGCAAGCGGTGATAGAGGAGGGAGCCGAAATGATCAGGTCGTTTGACATTGATGCACATTTAGACCAGATCAAGCTCCAGTTCCAATGCCAAAGAGCTCTCTACAACTTGCGAGAACTAGAGCTGGAGGACACTAAGAAAGAGGAAACAAAAGCAGCTGAAAACACATTATAGCTACAAAACAAAATAGAGGAGTTGCAAAAAGTCCAGCTGCAACTCCAATCAGAGTTACAAAGGGAACAAGAGAACACCACCTATTACTACAAGGAGGTCCAGCAGTTTAATGAGGCCAACACTACTCTACAGGCTGAGCAACAACGACTAGAGGAAGAGTTGGTCAAGGAAAGAGAGCAGAGTGAAAAGCTACAAGAGTCCTATGCGGTGGTGGGCAAGACTCTGGCCCACCGGCTTTTAGTCTTGCAGGAGACACCGACCTCCTCAAGCATGACAACTAGATTGACCTCGCTTAACAAAGAGGTCCAAGATCTAAAGGAGGACCTTGCTCAAGAGAAATACTACATACAAATCATGACAGTAGGGCATAGAGCATTGCAAAAAGCCAAGACGAAGAGATTGAAAATTTGAGAAAGCAGCTGGCAGAGGCACAGGGAGATTTGGATGCTCACAGGGAAACACAAGGAAAGCCCAAACAAACAGCCCCAGAGGAGTTTGAGCAAACAGGAGGACTTGAGCATTTCACTTTTAAACTCACCAAACGGATATGCTGGGTACAAGCACAGGAAAAGCAACGCAAGAATCTGAAGATCCAGCCACGACATCCATTTCAAATATGGCAAAAGAATAAATTCAGTGTTGGATCTCAGAAGTCAAAGACCCTTCACACAAGGAGTATCTACAATATGAGCTCAGAGTGTTGGAGTCAGCAACCCTGCTCATGATCACTCCAGATGAAGTGGTGAAGAATCTTGGGCATGAGATGATTTCCCTACCACTGATGAGGCAGGAGGCCCTATTATGGAAACAAAAAATGCTAGCTACCCTTGAGGCAAACAAAACAGGGGATTACAGGGATGTTCCTGTCACTGCGCTACAAATGCAGACTATCATTGACACTCAAGCCCTCTGGCGAAAGAAATGGTTTGAGCAGTGACCAATAGATGAAACATATTATAGAAGTGTTACGCGGCATCTCAGGATGACCCAACTTACTGTCCTATCAACAGACGGCGATCCTGGGAAATTTTTTACTCATGGCAAAGCAAAAGACTGGTGGTGTTGAATTACCCTGTCGTAACAAAGCCAAGCAAGCAATAACAATTCCCCATCAGAGAAGTATATGGTTCGGACGCTCAAGGGGGTCATCAACATGATGAAGGAGATACCAGATCTTGCATGCTAGATGCTCATGACAATTTCAAAGATGCTAATCACCTGCATAACAGCATTCAATGATATAGAGGCAGCGAAGCATCCCTGGCAGGTTTTTGTGGAAGGCACAAGAGGGCTTTGCTGGAATATAGAGACAGAAATCCCAAGCAAAAATTTCATCATGAGATTATATGCGAGAGTCATGTTCCTGCCCTCCCACTATATGCAAATCTTCAAGGAGGCATTCATGACATGATTCTTTGAGGTAGACTCCTCCATATTTAATCCCATGACAAAAGATCTGCCAGCTCGACACATAGCCTATCAGAGCACTCTCAGCAATAATCCTTTTAGAGAGCTGGCGACAAAAGTGGAGATAAAGTCAAGGGTGAAAAAGTTCAAGCACCTCACTGGGATGCTAGAAAAGAGACTGGTGAACTACTAGAAGACAGTCAAAGAAGATTTCTCGAGGACGTGGAATGAATAGGAAGGGGGGAATGTTTGGTGGACACAACAGATTGACATGTAAAAGGCGGATGTACACCAAACCTTGTTGTACTCGCTCATTTTTTCAAAGAAGCGATGTAATTCCACCAATGAGGATTCTCAATTGTAATATATTTTGTCATACCCTCTTAGCCTCTCTGAGTCTACACACCTTGTAAATAGCCGAATGACCGTGGGAAATTCTCCTTAGCTCTTAAGTCAAAACCCTTACTTTTGAAAGAACCCATAATCATTATCTTTGAGAAGTATTGGACGTCGATTGTGAGAGCTTCTTGCTGCTACAACTTGTAATCCGTTTTTCTCCTTGTCTCGTAATCAGAATTCAATTCCGAATAGCACATTGTGTTCCTTGTCTCTTGCTCTACAATCTACGTGTAATCGTTCTCAATTCTGTTGCGGTTTGCAACGTCTTGTCTGTGAGCTAAATGCATTGATTTGAGATCTTAAATGGTTATTTTTTTATGTTTTGACCTTGGGTAAGTGTTTCTATGCTTAAGGGGGACCTTTCCATGTAGTTCTTTTTCAGTTTTTTGCACATTTTTTGTGATGGATTGTGATTTATGTACCTTCCCAAATGATTGCAGAACTTGGTAGGATTGTTCCTTTAGGTGTTTAATACCTCTCCTTAAGTTTCATTGCATTCCAAACTCGTTTGGATGCTGAAAAGGCGTGATAGCCTAGAGCAGTGAGATTGGATGTAGACTGATTTTCTGACTAGGAAGTGGTTAATTTGCTTTTGTCGTAGTATGAATGTCCCATCCCAAGTCGCTTCCTTGCATATTGACATTATGTTAGTACAAAAAGCTATGTTGCAAATGTCCGTCGTTGCAACCCGCTAACAATTGTTGAGTGGTAGATCCAAAAGTAATCTCATAGAGATACTACACATAGAGTGCAAAAGGCTTCATAAGCAACTAATGTCATGAATACGCATGCTGTTCCAAATCAGACTTTTCTAAACATTAGGGTCCATAACACCTAGTGTGCATGCATTTAGTAAAAACAGATCTGAAGTTGCATATCCATATCATACTTGCCAATACTTATGGAAAATGTGATGCTCCTAACACACATTAAAGAGGAATGTAAATAGTTCTAGAAAGAAACTAAATACTTTCTATTGCAAGCATTTGCAATCCTTGCTGAAACATTTGAACCATAATAGAAGGTGAAACATTAATCACTTCTAAGCACAAACAATGAAACCTTTTCATTAACAATTCCTAACCTTGCTATATGCATAAATAACCATCTGCTAATGTTGTTTAGGTGCACTTGTAACCTTTCGACAATTTTTGGCCACTAAAATTGTACCTAATACGACGTGTTGAAAATGCTCTAGAAAACGGATTTGACTAGCACCTAGGGATGTTGTGGCAATACATAATTAAAATAGCAGCACCAGTGTCAGTCCTAGAGACTCATATTCTCCACATGTGAAATACTTCTCAACTAAGGATGTCTAAAAAAAGAGCATCCTTCAAGTACGAGATGTACAAGTGTTTGGAGGTAGCTACAAACATGGTGCAATGTGCATGAGAGGGACCCTCATGAACCTTACTCCACACTGGCTAAACTGAACTCCTTGATTTCCTAGACCATCGTGTATTCCATGTGACAACATGTGCCAAATCAAACCCTACAAGTGGGTCCATAACTGCGTAATGCAAAAATTTATTTTGGACACTACAACCCAAATTTCTTGTCTCTTACATGACCTTGTCATCTCTCTAAAAAGCAAAAATGGATGAAAGCATTCAAGTTTATTCATCCGCCAACTTGAACAAGTCAAACAAAGCATATTCAAAAATGAAACAAAACCAAACCAGATGCATATCTGGAGGTTCAACATAGTTTTGACTTACTTGTAATCAAATGCACCGGTCCAAATTTCTCGCCTGCAAAGGCCAAGGGACACTAATTAAAAATTAGTGAAATTCAAGTACTATTGCACATGTAGCCCTGGTTGTTACCTTTGCAATCCAAACCCCTTGGTTCAAATCTACATTGCCAAACCCTGTGGTTAGACTTTGCTGAGGAAATTGCTCAACTAGTAGCCAATAGTAATTAAATTCAACTTTGCAAGTTGAAATTTTCCACTACCCCTTGGCAGCTTGTGGACTTCTATCCTTGAAAGTGCAAGTGTGAAGGTTTAAGAATTGACCATCACCACTTAATAAGTGATTTAGTAATCACAAGCTAGGTCTTACACCAAAATTGTACTTGTAATAGCCGTGTTGTCTAATATGTTGCCTTCATCTGTACACCTTGGTAAAGATTAGCCCTAGGAGTTTAAGACGTTCAAAAACTTAACTTGATCTTCACACTTAAAAAGTGTGTAGTGCTACAATAATGCCCAAAAAATCGCTAATGGAAAAACTCTTGCTTGTCCATTAGAATCATTGGGTACTCAACTAAATAGAATTGTTTGATCTTGAAAGAAGTCACTATGGACTACAAACAGATGGCTGTTAGCCATTCTAAAATAGGTGACTCTTAGACCTTTGAAAAAAGATGGCTCTTAGCCCTTCCCGTTACCATATCAACATAGATAGAGAAAAACGTGCCTACTTTCACCTTTCTCGCAGAGAATTAGGAAGGGGGGAGAGAGAGAGAGAGAGAGAGAGAGAGAGAGAGAGAGAGAGAGAGAGAGAGAGTTTTGGGTTAAGGAAAATCGCTTATTCTACTGTATTGAATGCCCCCTGTGTATGCCTCTGTGCAAACAATGGTTGTGTGGTAGCTTATCCTATAAGCATACAACAGTGTACTTGTACCATGCTCTTGTAGAGAGAGGTACCATAAGTCACATCTTGATGCACCTACCTTGTATGTGAGCATGATTGTATCAGGGAGACTGTAGGGCTTAAAGGGTTGAAAATGGTAGCACAAAGAAAAACCAATTTAAAGCATTGTCAAAGCCCACAACCATGTGCCCAAGGCAAATGTGCTAGCCCATTTGAGGACAACCATTCAAAGATGGAAAATTGCAAGGCCTAAAGAGGTAACAGAGGCAGCAAAAATCAAAATTGGTTTGAGTAAAGCTGATCATAAACAATGTAGACAAGTCAAAGCCACAACCATGTGCCCAAGGTAGATGGTAGAAATTTTATAGATCAAATGCGTTTAATCCAAAAGCTAAAGTAATGTAGACAAGTCAAAGCCCACCCCCACAATCTACCAGAGCTAGAATCAAACACAATAGAGATATCTAAGAGCCAAAAGCACCAAATATCATTGAAATAATATTCAATTAGTGTATTTCCAAGATTTCTTAGCCAAAACAAATCAGTCAAGTATTAACTAGTTGTACAAGAATCAAATGTTTAGCATCCCTAGAGTGAATCAAACCATTCCAATCATCCTCAGTGATTATGGAAGGGTGCACTCACAATCAATCTATCAGCCATAGCAAATGTGCAAGGTCAAAAGTTTATGTCATGTAATCAGAAAAAAATATCAAGACAAGGTCCAACTCATCATAAAACATTCAATTTTGTGAGCCACCATGTTAATACTATCAAAATACAAACCTTTAGAAGGTAACAGACCATATGCAGAAAAAAGAACAATGTTAGGTGGTACAACAAAGCTCCATAGCTATACAATTCTAACTTGATGGAGAGTGATTACTCCATGTAAAGAAAATGCATCTTATGTTATGCAAAGGCTCTGAAATATCTGCATGACGTAAGGGAAAAAGCAACTAGGTGCTCCAAAAAATGTAGTGAAAGTAAGAGCCAACATTCAAAACTAGTGAAGGTCATGTTTTACAATCCCAAATCCATAATAGTGTTTTGAGGCAATAATCTACTATGATCTCAACATATAAGAAGCCGTAATGGGGCAACAAATGCAATAAGGTTAGTATAGATCCAAAGTCTCATTATAGGGCACTTTTAGAGCATCATTAAAAATATAAAGTATCCCAAAAGCAAAGCCAGTAACCACAAACTTCTCAAGTCTCTAACCATTAATAGCAGCAAAGCAAGAATCCACCATAATATAGTGGTCTAAGAGCTAATGCCCTTTCAAAGAGATTATAAGGCTTAGCACTATAATTATTTATAAGAGCAGTACAAAGTTAGTAGAAAATCAAAGGTAGTCAATGAGACAAGAGAATATCCCAACAAGTGACCCATTTGATTAAGGCAATCCCACTTTATTAAGACTTGTAGCCAAAATTATCAACACAAGCACTGCATCCTAAGTACATCTTGTATACCCAATTTTTTAGTACACAACATAAAGACAAATACCCAACTAGTCAACTATAAGGAATCTAGAGCCCTTTAGTGAAGCCTTTAGTGTACCATATCAAGAGCAAGGATCAATACGATCCAAGTAATGCATATCTTCAAAAAATATTGCTTCCAAAAGAAAAGCAAGTATAGCCAATTTTTTAGTACACAGCCTAAAGACGAGTACCCAACTAGTCAACTATAAGGAATCCATAGCCCTTTAGTGAAGCCTTTAGTGTATCATATCAAGAGCAAGGATCAATACCATCCAAGGAATGCATATCTTCAAAAAATACCACTTCCAAAAGAAAACCAAAATCCCAATGCAATGAGCATCATTCCCAACCTATAGAATCCTTAGGGAGGTTTCTCAATCCAACCTATAGATAGTATGATATCTTTTATGACCCAAAAATTAGCTAGATAATGCAATATATCAATCAAATAGCAAGAATCTAAGGTGTTAAAAGATGATTAGTTAGAACCAATGATAGCACTAGCTAAGTTTCCAATATGTTTATAAGCCACAACAAGCTATAGCCATTGAATATTTTTTTGTTCAAAAACAACAGGAATTTTAGTGAAACAAGTACAGACCTATGAGTCCACGATTTCCATGATAAGATGAGTAGAACCCATACAAAGAAAATTAGTAGTCCAAAGATATTCTCCTTGCTTATTACCAAAGTTTCACCTCCACAAAACTCTCGTATTTTATTTGCTTGGTAGCCACAAAAAACAAAAAATCACAAGCTAAGTGTGTGATACAAATCCCTCACCTTTACATAGGAGAGGGGTTGCAAGCCAAGACACATTCCAACTCCTCCATCAAGTTAGTCCATGCATTAAAAGTAGTCCCTCCCAGTCAAGTAGGTATTTGCAAGTAGGCAAGGACAAGGGGTGCTCCTTGCTAGGTAGAGGAAAAAGTAGACAACAGTCATACATACAAGGTCGTAGAAGACCAAGCTCCCATTAGGGCATAGGTAAAAGAACATGCAAAGAGATTCCTATGTGCATACCATAGATGTTAAAAGATTCCCATGACTTTCAAAGCCAAAGGGTTCATTACAGAGGAGAGATTGTAGCACGCTTGTCCTCTCAAACAATCTATGAGATAGTGAGTAGTAAACCAATTGAGGGGGGAAGGACCACATGCCAAGAGACATGTATTAGATACTAATACAACCAATAACTCATTGCCATGCATTGCAAAAGGCCAAATAAAGGCTTGCCTTAGCCAGAGAGTGAGGTGAGCATGCTACAATGCAAAGAAAGTCATGGTGCAAATTGCAAAAGAGAGCACATCATCCCAATGTGGTATACTGGTAGGTAATGAGTTACACACCCCAAGGGAGTTTAAGTCCAATTAGGAGGCACAAGAAGGTCATGTTCCCACCTAGGTAAGAGGTGTCAAAAAGTTAGGGAGGGTCCCACAATAATGGAAGAGGCCTCTTATGCAAACTCAAAAGGGTATAAGAAATCAACATACCAAGTAGGTGATGTAGGTAGTAATCAGAGGGTAGATTCCTTTTAATATTAAGCAGCTCCATTAGGATTTTAGGGTATCAACCCTAATGCATGAAGTGAGGGAAGAGACTCTAGGACCAAAGTACCCTTAAGAGTCACAAGGTTTAAATAGGCAGGTTAGGATATGCCTAGGTCAGTACGTTACTTTATTAGAAGGTAAAAAATTAAGGGAAGCAGAGCCCAAGGATGAGAAGGCTTCAAATAGAAAATAAGGTTTAAGAGGGCTAAAATTTTCCAAGGGGATATCCATCCATAGAATATACAGAGATATTAAGGTTTAAATCATCAACATCACCAAAAATTGATACAAGATAGCTTTGTTTTACACAGTAGAAAATGCCCATCAAGTCTAGTGAAAGGGGGGGTCAATATTCTTTTTGGCATGGGAGTAACCTACTATACAAGTTCAAAAGCTGGACCAAACTTCCAATAGATTTCAAGCTCCAACTTTCCACAAGGGACCATCCCTACTAGAGTATTCACCACCAGAAGCAAAAAGTCCCCTTGGGTATATCAAAGTTTTACACCATGTCATCAAGTGAGAAAACCCTTTGAAGATCGTGTCAATTACTGGTAAATCAAATGTTAGACGTAAATGAGCCATGAGAGGAATCTCATTGAGTGTAAAAATTCAACAGGTTGAATTGTTCAAAATGGTCTTTGAATCTATAGGCTTTAAGACATTCCATTTCAAGAGGGTTAACCCCTTTTTTAATGTCAAATCAAAGCATGTAATTATTATAGATAACTAGGCTTTGTGATGAGAGTGTGTTTAGTAACACACATACACATATGTGTGTGTGTGTGTGTGTGTGTGTGTGTGTGTGTGTGTGTGTGTGTGTGTGTGTGTGTGTGTGTGTGTGTGTGTGTGTGTGTGTAAGTAATTATGAAAATCCCCTCATAATTGAACCATACTTAGACAATTGTATTAAATAACAAATTTTTTAAACAAGATGTTATAAAACTCAATGATATTTCATATACACCAATACAACATTCTGTGTCTAATGGATAATACAGTCTTTTAGATCAAAAATTTGTTATTGTCCATATGATTCTGCTGCTACATGTGCCGTATCTGAAGTAATCCCAAGGAAGAGACCTGTTACCTGCCACCATCCAAGAAAACCAACAATTTATCAATATTCTTGTTACCATTTACTTGGGAAGACAGGTGTCAAAACAACCCCTTCCCCTTGTTATCGGTGTCAAAGATTACTAAAACACTAGCAACATGTATAAAACAGACAATGTAAAGAGTATGCCATCTTGAGAGAGATTGGGTAGCATTTTGTTTGTAACTAGGAAATTTTTCAAAAAGTACCACCTCTTCTTTAAAGAGCCTCAACGGGAGGATTTTGACCTTTTAAAGCACATTTATGTGCTTTGTCAAAGAAACAATGTGTGTGTAAAGTAATTTATCCGCTGATGTGATCAGAAAAATGTAAGCCACAGTGTCTTAACTCAAAAAGTAGACGAAATCGACAGGTAAAAGTGCTAAGAGAATTGAAAACCACCTAGTGGGGATAACCATCTTGAGAGCCGGTGGGTGTATATCTATTAAACCTGTGTAGGAGTATAATTGCCCTAAGAAAAATTGGGCAGCATTTTGTTTGTACACTAGAAAAATTTTCACAAAAAAAAAAACCTCTTCTCTGAAGAGCCTCAACAGGAGGATTCTGACCATAGAAAGATTAAAGTGTTATCCAAAGAACATGTGTGTTATGTGTGGAGTGATTATCCTTAAGTTCAAAACCAAAGATCAATTCCAAACCAAAGATCTATTAGTACAAGTAAAAATCCATGCAACCTGCAATACCCAAGCTAACGACGGCACAACAAATTTATTGGGACAACAAGTATATAATCTAGTAAATGAAAGTGTGGACTTACTGTTTACTTTAAGACGATTGAGAATAAACACAGATCATGTTTTCCTACCAGTATGAGCAAGTATGCATGTGTGGGATAGACCCATCAGTAGCAAGAGTGCAAATGAAAGAGTTTTATTGCTTTGAGAAAGACATTCCCATGTGTACCATGACCAAAAACAAGAGTTTGTGGGAGAGTATAGCTTCTTAAAAAATAGGGCAGCATCTTGTTTGTAAAATGAACAAAATTCCAAAAAACATGTCATCTCGTGTAAGACCCTCAACAGGAGGTATAAGACACACCAAGTACTCTTGTACCATCATGAAAGATAGGTAACATAATAATTATTTTGTGTAGGCGTGACTGGTGACATGTGCAAGCCAACTCTAGTAACATCTGTCATATAAGCTTTCAAAAACTCATCCTAGTTAGGGAAATTTAATACTATTTACCAGAAAGACCCTCTACCAAATTGCAACTGCAATCAAAAAGCTATTAAGAACCTGGAAAGTTGATGCCATGTGTGCTATTGCAAAAGTTGCCAATTGTTTGAGAGGGGTTTGTGGAAATTTGTTGAATCCTCAAAGCGGAAGAGAACTCCTAAGGGGCCTTCAAAGCCATTAGCAAGAATAGATCCAAATATGACATGTGTGGTGCCGAATCAACAAGAGAAGCTTTGCTTAGCTTAGGAAGACAAGCTAAGTTGCTCAGTGTGGGTGAATCCACAATTGCAAGGCAGACTTCCCAATTCGTGTGTAGGATTTGGCTAGAGAGAAAGAGCATGAGAAACCTAGCAATTTAGGAAAAGATGAGTGCACAGAAGCCCAAATGCCTTTGGGGCCAAGCATTCTCTATGTGCGTGTGTATGTGGTAGAGAGAGGGGTGAGGTACAGAGCCTACGATGGGAATCGCCTGGCGTGGAAGCTGTCAAGGACCAAGTTTGAGAGAGAAGGAGATGGTGATTGTGTGTGTGGTTTGGCATGGCCATGTTCGCTATCTATACGGGTGAGAGAGAAAGAACCCATGATCAGGATTGTGTGATATGGGACAGTCCAATCATGCAAGATAATACCATTAAAGTTATAATAGGGAAAAATTCCAATTGTAGGTGTAAGTATAAGTGTTGTTAGGCAAATACGCCTTCCCAAATGGGCCGATAAAAGAGCCATATAAGTAATCAACAAAGCTTTATCTGCTAGTCTGATGCGATTAGAGCCTAGCAAAAAACTAGGGACATAGACAAAGGGGTACACTCTAGCAAGTGGATTTGTAAATTCACCTCGAAAGAAGTGTTAATTAAAGATAAACCTATTTTCGCCTCTACCATACTTTTAAATACATTAAGCATTCGCTGGCAGCTTTGAAGAGGGTTAATGCAAAAAAATTGTCTACTACATACATAGTACAAAATGTAGGTATCTATGGCAAAGAGAGAGCTACATCTGATGGGATAAGTGTGGTGCTTCAATTGAGAGAGCGTGGGAGGTATGGTGCTTTAATTAGAGACCATTGAGTTGTAGGTATAGTCAACCCCAAAAGGATCGAGCGAGAGAGAAAGAGAGAGATTTTTGGAGAGAGAGAAAGGTAGAGTACATTTTAAGTGTGAGCATGTCAATGAATTGAATGTGTGTGTGTGTGTGTGTGTGTGTGTGTGTGTGTGTGTGTGTGTGTGTGTGTGTGTGTGTGTGTGTGTGTGTGTGTGTGTGTGTGTGTGTGTGTGTGTGTGTGTGTGTTGTATTAAGATAATACTTATACACAAAAGAACATTAAGTTCAAAAAATAACTAGCTTTAGACAACAAAAATCTGAATTGCACAAAAATGACTCTGTATTTGACTCATTTTTGTTCAATATGATCAGAATGAAGTAACATTTGAGTTATCCTATACAGCAGGACTTAAGCCAAAATATCAAGAAGAACTACGCCTCCATCTCCAATGTGAGACAGCAGCACACCTAAACCTTTTTAAGCCAAGATAGAATTATCACCTTTTTATACTAGGTTTGAAGCACCAAGGAGAGTCATGTATTGCTCACATTAAGGTGAAAGCCACACAGATCAAAATCTGATGTACCCCTTATAGACCAATTGTGCATCCCAATAGAAGCATAGAATACAGATCTTAAACGAGGAAGAAAATCTCCTACGGCTCAGATATAATCACAATAACATCCACTCACCTCCCATATGAGACCATGCGATTGTTTGTACAGCTACACAATGCATCCATAGGCACATCTCAACCCATTAGAATGCCACGGGCACAGTAGGAGTCAGAAAGCAATTAGGGAAGCCGGTCATGCTCGAATGTTAGAGGTGGTAGTGGACACGATCATTTACAGGCGGGTAGGTAAGGAGCACCTTCACCCCAACCCAAGATAATTACCACACTTTAAAAACCCAAGAGCCAATTCTCATTAGATAAGCACAGTGAGAAGAAGATCCAAGTGTTCCAAGCCTAAGGATGCAACGTGCAAGCCTATTAAATTCCAAGATAGGATATCAGCCTCAGTACCAACTAAGAGTGTAGAGGTCGGCCACAAAAAGTAGCTTAATGTGAAAAGGCCGGTCCAATTTAAAAGGCATCCCAAAAAAACACCCAAAGAAGTAAGCAGCCCAAATACTATCATAGTCAGTTGTTTCCTCCTGCAAAGCTCAATCCAATAGAGACAATATTTTCACAACAAATTCTAACTAGAATAGGTACAAGTTTAAGTGAGGGACCAAACCACCTTGGTAAACCATGCTAGGGATGGCATTAAGTGAAGTGCATCCTTTTAGTGAGGTGATGTCTAGCCATAAGTCAACTAGGAGTAAGTGTGTGTGTGTGTGTGTGTGTGTGTGTGCGCGCGCGCGCGCTGTGGTGCTGTGAAACGTACATAGTGGGAACGCATGCTACAAGATCTATCTTGTATTTTTTTAGATACATAATTATATTTCCTATAGTGTACATATGCATATTTAAGTATAATAATAAGCCTTCTATCTCATCCTATTATTTTTCTCAAGGGTAACCTATCCTTACTTTACCATCAGAAAATACTATGGGAAAAGCATCAATAGTTTCGCCTTTTTAACTTGGGGCAAAAAGCATTGATTCTTTATTTCTACTATTTCATTATCATCTCACACCCTAGCTAGATCCTATATCTAGGGTAAACTCCAATATATATATATTCTATATATTTTTTATACTTTTCTTATATTTCTTTTTAAATAGCTACAAGGAGAGAATCAAATCCTAGTGGGACACTAGGTGGCATGATTTCAAAGATACACTTATTTTAATGCATTATTGCAAGCATGATTACAAAACTTTGTGAAGGAGAAATGTCATGCTTTCATATGGCATGAGGTGTCCTTTGGAATTAAATGAAAGTTTAGGCTAAGGAGACCACATGAAGACTTTTGCTACCATAAATGGACCCTATTTTGATGAATTTTTTACACAAGGTTCCAATCCGAATTGGAAAACGATTTTAAAATGAAAATCGTAGCTAATGAGCTGAAGTTTTAGCCCATATTTTTACTTTTTTATTTGGAGCCACGATTGAGGAGTTATGATCAGAATACTGGACCCCAGTCTGCCCACATCATGCAGGGACAGCTCATTTCCAACTTTTCCAGTTTCTATTCACACTGGCTCCTCTCTTCTTGTGTAAACCTTTGGGGGCTCCCTTAACCTATAAAAGGGGACCTCTTCTTCCTTGAAAAGGAACTCAAGCATTCAAGCCATTGATGAGAGGAATTCATGAGGGAGTGAGTAGTAACGCCTAATTGTACTTAGCCATTAACATAAGCCCAAGCCTACACTTTTTCCTAGAAGAAGACTAGCCATTCTTGTAACAAGCTACCCTTGGAAGATCAACTCTAATCAAAAAAGGTCTTACACTTGGTGTATCAATCAAAGTGGAATTCTCCACTCTTCTTCTCTCTCCATCAATAATGGTGTCGAAGGGTTTGTCAAGTAAGATGTGTTCTACATTGATGTTTTCTTGATTTCTTGTTGTTTTCTTTTTCATCTCTAATCCAACATATATATATATATATATATATATATATATATATATATATATATATATATATATATATATATATATATATATATATATATATATATATATATATATATATCTAATCTCATCTCTTTAACCAAATCTATCTCTTTCACTCTTAGTAATTCATCCTCTCTACAAATTTTAGGTTCTCCTTGCTACAGGTACATCTCTCCCCGCAATATCCTTATTGCCTACGGGCAAGAATAGGGCTTGGGAGGAAAACTTCTCATCTCTTCTCTTCTCTTCTCTCATATCTACATTTCTCACATACTATCCTAGATGAATAACCCACATGATGATAATTTCTATCGCTTTCACTCTGTACGATCTATTAGAATTAACGTATGGATTAGCCGTAAAATACACTTTCAACAACGTATAGTGTTTCTCTTTGGCCCAGAAAGGCTCAATGAAATACTTCTATCACCGGATCCCATCATACTACCTCTCATAGACTATAACTTTTCTTTTGACGTAAGCGTAGTTATCTTGCTATGAACCAAGAGGATTTGTACACACAATTAATCCCAATCACTAGACAAAATATATATATTATGGTAAGCACAAAACTACAATTCCAAAGAACAATTCGTAGCCTATTTGGCCAGCCAAGATTGAATGCCATTAACTCATCTGTTAACCCTTTCATATTACCCATGATACGATATGACCATAGCCTTGATGTTTTCATCTTTGTGTTATTTTGACATTTTCTTTTGTGTTCTTTCTTTGTGCGTGTGAGTGCAAGAGAGAATGGGTGGGCTTCTTTGATTGTACTTCTTTCCAAACCCTAGTCTTCATGGCATCTATGGTTTAACTCCTTCATATAGTTTTTGTCGAGTTCTCTCACAAACTCTCATAGCCATAAGCCCGGTGCTTTCCTGGCAAGACCGCAAATTTCTCGACATATTTTTGGTGAACCCGACGCGAAACTGCCAGGGTGAGAGTTTGTGGGTAACCATGGGTGATCATGTTGAGCAACAGGGTATGCATTTTGACCCAACAACAATGCAAATGTTTCAAGCATTTGCAATGTTCATGCAACAACAACATGCCACTGAAAGAAGGGAGATTTCAGCAACGAAGGCCATACAAGCGGTCGTCAATTGAATGGATCAATTCAATGGCAAAGATGTAACCAAGTACATACGCGAGTATGTGAAGGAGATGGAGCTGCATCGCGTGTCAGAAGGTGAGATGATTCAAAGCTTTGAGCTAGTTGTTGCTCCAGAAATTAGGGAGCATGTTAGGGCAATTAAAGACGGGCATGGGAGAAATTGGTAAAAAACTCAAAGTAGCTTTAAAGGAGGAATACTTCATGGAGGACTCTGAGAGAGTGACCAAAAGGACATTCTTAGAATGGGTAGTCAAGCCAAAGCAAGGACTATCAATAACAGAACTACTTAGGGAATTTGAGCGGCACTATGCACAACTCACAAGGACAGAAAGGGCCACACTAGATGCAGAGAAGACAGATCTTTTCTTACAAGCTGCAGGTAAAGAGTTTCAAGAAAATTTGGAGCTTCTTCTTGAAGATAAAGATGCTGAGCAAGGACTAAAGACCGACTGGAATGAGGTTGAAGGTGCTGTCTCACTGCTTGCCAAACGACAAAGAAGAAGGGACAAGATGGTACTAAACACTACAAGTCCTTCCACCTCAACTCCTGACAAAATGGTAAAGCCTACTTTTATCGCTCCTAAGTTTGATGAGTCCATGCTAGATGAGCTTGTGAAGGGAATGCGTGACTTGAAGGTGAAGCTTGCAAAGCTTGAAGAAAAAGGCCAACCATCAGGGCCACTTCCTAGGCAAAGACAACAGCCCAAAGAAGGGTTTGTTAATAGATGTATTTGGTGTGATAGTACAGACCATGTAAGAAGGGATTGTGATGATTTTAGTGATGCTTTGTCAAAAGATGTTGTCTTTTTTAAGGATGGTAAAATCCACTTAAGAGAGACAGGTCTACCCTTGAGAACTAACTTTGGGAAGGGGGAAATGCAAACCTTAGTTGAAGATATGGCAACTAAGCATGCCACCTCTTCAGTTGAGGCAGCTACTTATGGAGTAAAAATTGAGCATTTTTGTGATGAAGAGGTGAGTGACCATCATGGTCAAATTTGGCCAAATGTCATGCAATTAGCTAAAAAGGGAAAGCTTACAAATGAGATTCTACATGAAGCAGGTGATTGCATACGTCTAGAAACAGAATGGAATGATCCAGTGGACTCATTGTCAGTGCATGCCTACATTACAAAATGCCAACAAAATGAGGCAATTGTAGAAGAGAAGCGCAGACGTGAGAATGATGATGAAGGACCATCAAAAAGAGCTTCTAGAACTGGGGAAAGAAGTGACTCAATTCCTTCTCAAACACCCTCAACAAAAGGAGCATCTCCACCTGAAGTACTCATGGAGGAGTCTACAACAGGAAAGAAGAAAGAGCCAACGAAAGGTAAGACAAAAGGCCCAACTTATAAACTACAATCTGATATTGAGGTTGCTACAGATTTAAAGAAAGTCTTGGAGGAAAGGATCTTGAATAGCAAGATTGAGTTTACTCTGGGAGAAGTTCTTGGCATTGCAAAGCGTGAATTCCATGAGGAGATCATTGACATCATCAAGAGGAAGAGGCAAACCCTTGCTGAAGTTTCTCGTCCACAGGTTGAAGGGGAAACCTCAAAGACACAAGGGATGCAACTGCAAAATAAGGAGAATGATGGAGCTGTGGTAGGATACTACCAATCTAGTGGGAGAGTGAATCAAGTGTATTTCTCAAATGATGATGAAGAAGTTGAAGATATTCCTAGGAGTTACTATTCACGAAGTCATTGGGCAAGGGCTACTACAAAAACTTTGGTCAAGGTAGGTGATCTTGAAGAGCCATGTGTTGCCTTGATTGACCATGGTTCAAAAATAAACATAATGTCAAAGAGTCTCTACAACAAGTGCAAATGGCCGATGGACACAGATCATGGCTGGATGGTAAAAGTGGCAAACAATTCATCCGGTGAATTGTATGCAGCATGTCCAGGTGTGAAGGTAACAATAGGTGATGTAAATATTGACCAAAACTTCTTTGTACAGGATACATCTTCATATCATCTCATCCTTGGACAACCCTACATTGTGGGAGTTCGAATGGAAACAAAGGTAATGGACGATGGTTCAGCATATGCTAGAATACGTAGCAAAGACGGTAAACGAGCTGTCCAATTTCTCACAGTCTGTGTAAACCATGAAAGAAATCATGACAACCTCAGAGAACATCCTCTACCAAAAGTAAGCAAAGAGTTTCATGATCATAGAGAAATGATGGGTTTTGGCCAAGTACCATTGTAAAGCGGGATTGCAGTGGTACAGAAAGAAAAAGGGTCTCGCCTGATCCAAAAATAGGTGAAACTTTCTCGATGAGCTCCTTGGTAACAAGGAATGGATCAGTATGTTTTACAAAACTTGAAGATTTGAAGAGATATGAGAAGCAATATGTACATAATGTACAAATAGGCATGAAAAAGAGTGGGTTGCTAAAGCCTATTGAAAATGTTTTGGGTTTGTGTGAACAAGTTTCTTTTGTAGATACTATGGGTGAGCTTGATGCTATAATGAGGTCTATTTTGCATCTTGAAAATGAAGTTGTGGAAGTTTGCTCTATGGAAATGTATCAAGTAATAGAAGCCTTTAAAGAAAGCCAAACAGTTGGCCCAGAAGTCCATGTTGAAACTAAATACAAGAGTGTAGCAAAGAAGGTGAAACCAGTAGCTTCACCCTTACCACCCAACAACAGGGAAAAGATTGAACATGCTTCTTTACAACCAAGTTTGCGGAATCCTAAAAAGATCGGGCATACCTTCACAAAGGAGTCTTTTCAAGAGTTGCAGATTGGTTGCGAGGAGTTTCTAACACAGGAGGAGACAAAGTGCTTCAAAGAAATGCTTTCAAAGCATGGTAAGGCTTTTGCATTTGAGCCACATGAGATAGGATGTGTTGATCCTTATATTGTAGCTCCTATGGTAATTTTCACAATACCTCATGTGCCTTGGAATCTGCGGCCTATTCCGGTTCCAAAGGCTCATTTGCCAAAGTTAGTAGAGCTACTGAATGAGAAAATCAAAATGGGAATCTTGGAGCCTTCTTGTGCTCCATACTCAAACAGGTGGTTCACAGTTCCAAAGAAGAATGGTTCTCTACGCTTCATCCAAGATATGCAACCAGTGCACAAGGTGACAATTAGAAATGTAGGTACAGGTCCAATTGTGGATGAATTTGCAGAGGCGTTTGCAGGGAGGGCAATTTACTCAATGGGGGATCTCTACTCAGGGTATGATCAATTTCAGCTTGCAATCGAAAGCAGAGACTTGACAACCATGAGGACACCTTTGGGTTTGGTAAGGATGTGTACCTTGCCACAGGGAGCAACCAACTCGGTTGCACATATGATGAATGGGATGAATAAGGTCTTACGTGACTTTATTCCTCAAATCACAATGCCTTTCATTGATGATTTGCCTATCAAAGGATGTGAAGAAAGTGACAAAGATGAAGCTTTGGATCTCAAGGGATGTCGCAGGTTTGTGGTAAATCACATAAATGATTGTGATAAAATTTTGTCTAGGTTGGAAGAAGTGAATCTTACATTGTCAGGGAAAAAGTCTATGTTTGGTGTCAAAGAAGTGCTCATTGTGGGGCACATGTGCGGGCCATATGGTAGGAAACCTTGTCCATCAAAGGTAGATGCCATCCAAAGAATGAAAGAAACATGCACTAGCATCACTGAGGTTAGAAGGTTTCTGGGAGCATGTGTCTTCTATGTTATTTGCATTCCACATTATGCACATGTAGCTGATCCTCTTTATCAGCTGCTTAGAAAGAATCAAAAGTTTAAATGGACAGAAGCACATGTAAAATCCATGAAAAAGCTAAAGGAGTTACTCCAGTCAGCAACGACCTTGAGAAAGGTAGACTATGAGTGTCAAAGGCCAGTGATTGTGACAGTAGATACCAGTCCTACAAGGATTGGATGGGCAATAGGGCAAGATGACAAAGAAGAACACAGGTATGTGGTAAGATTTGGAGCAAAGGTACTAAGTGCTCATCAAAGAAACTATCCACAGATAAAGAGAGAGTTATGGGGTATGGTTACAGCCTTGAAAAGTGGGAAAGAGTACCTAATTGGTGCATGTGTGGTTGTAGAAACAGATTGTCTACCACTTCTTGGGATGATTACAAGCTACTCAACACCAGACATTGCTATGTTGCGGTGGATTGCCTACATTAAGTCCTTAAATCCCGAGTTTAAGCACATTGCAGGTAAAGACAATACACTGGCAGATATGCTATCAAGGGCAAGGTATGAAGATGAGTCACAAATGATTGATGAGGGAGATGATGTAGGCACAAAATTCTATTCTATCTCTCATGTCAAAGGTAACAATGTTTGCATGACTAATTCACTTGAATTGTTCTTGAAAGATCTTTATGAAGGTGATTGGCTTTCTATTGGAAGGTACTTGAGTACTCTAACAAAACAAGATGATTGGTCTGAACAAGAATTCAAGAGGATACGCAGGAAAGCATATGGGTACTTTTTAAGGGATGGTTACTTGTGGAAGCATCCTAAACAAAAGGGTGCTACACCACAACGGGTTATATGTAAAAAAGAGACTCAAGTAAAGCTCATGCAAGAGTTTCATGAGAGTCTATGGGCTAGACACAGGAGTGTGTGGGCAACCTTCTCCAAGTTGAAAGAAAAATACTGGTGGAAGGGTATGTATAAAGATGTATCTCAGTTTGTAGAGTCATGTGTAACTTGTCAAATGTATTCAAATGTTCGACATCGTGATGGATTGCACCCTACATATCCACTAGCCATGCACTATAAATGGGTTGTGGATCTAGTCACGATGCCTTTAGGACTCTGGCAGATGAGATACTTGGTTCTTGCACGAGAGGACCTAACTAACCAGGTTGAAGGAAGAGCATTAAGATCTAAGACCACAGAAGCTGTGTGCAAATTCCTTCTTGATGAGGTGATTTGCCGTTATGGTTGTGTGGGAAAAATCACTGCAGATCGAGGTGAACTGGATGCCGAAGAAGCAAGGGAGTTCTTTTCTAGATTAGGGATCAAGCTTTCTCTTACTACAGCTTACAACCCTGAAGGCAATGGAAAGAGTGAAAGAGGGCATCCTCCTATCATCAAAGCTTTGGCCAAGGCTTGCGAAGGAAGAGTTGGTGAGTGGCCAAAATTGTTACCATATGCTTTATGGGCTGATTGTACAACACATAGCTCAGTAGCTGGCTACATGCCTGCGGAGCTAATGCATGGTCGAAAGCCAGTGATGTCGATTGAGGATACAATTCCCACATGGAATGTACTACCTTGGCAAGAGGGACTTAGTAGGGAAGATCTCCTTGCACTACGTATAAGGCAGCTAGAGAAAAGACCTGGAGACATTGAAGCTGCAAAAGAACGACTCAAAAATGCAAGGTTGAAAAACAAGGACTATTTTGATAAGCGACATCGACTCAGGAGCAAAGCAATTGACAAAGGTGACTGGGTTTTAGTGTATGATAGTAGCCTTGATAACCAGCACACAGTCACGCGTAAGTTCTCAAAAAGATGGTTTGGACCGTATGTTGTAAAGCATGTGCATGAAAATGCTACTTACAGCTTGTCTGAACTAGATGGTACAGAAGTAAAGATTCCCATTGCAGGAAAAAGGATTAAAATGTTTAAGAGAAGAGAAGACAATGATCTAGAAGATATTGATGAGGAAGAAGAGAAAAACATAGGTGAAGATCAAAGTGAACATGAAGCTCTGGAATCATCCAGTGAATAAGAAGACAAGGAAGATGTACAAGAGGTCTATTCTTACAAAGAGACAATGTGGCACATACCGAAGGATGTGCAGGTTTAGAGGGGGTGGATGTCGTGTTGTGACACGTACATAGTGGGAACGCATACTACAAGATCTATCTTGTATTTTTTTAGATACATAATTATATTTCCTATAGTGTACATATGCATATTTAAGTATAATAATAAGCCTTCTATCTCATCCTATTATTTTTCTCAAGGGTAACCTATCCTTACTTTACCATCAGAAAATACTATGGGAAAAGCATCAATAGCTTCGCCTTTTTAACTTGGGGCAAAAAGCATTGATTCTTTATTTCTACTATTTCATTATCATCTCACACCCTAGCTAGATCCTATATCTAGGGTAAACTCCAATATATATATATTCTATGTATTTTTTATACTTTTCTTATATTTCTTTTTAAATAGCTACAAGGAGAGAATCAAATCCTAGTGGGACACTAGGTGGCATGATTTCAAAGATACACTTATTTTAATGCATTATTGCAAGCATGATTACAAAACTTTGTGAAGGAGCAATGTCATGCTTTCATATGGCATGAGGTGTCCTTTGGAATTAAATGAAAGTCTAGGCTAAGGAGACCACATGAAGACTTTTGCTGCCATAAATGGACCCTATTTTGATGAATTTTTTACACAAAGTTCCAATCCGAATTGGAAAACGATTTTAAAATGAAAATCGTAGCTAATGAGCTGAAGTTTTAGCCCATATTTTTACTTTTTTATTTGAAGCCACGGTTGAGGAGTTATGATCAGAATACTGGACCCCAGTCTGCCCACATCATGCAGGGACAGCTCATTTCCAACTTTTCCAGTTTCTATTCACACTGGCTCCTCTCTTCTTGTGTAAACCTTTGGGGGCTCCCTTCACCTATAAAAGGGGACCTCTTCTTCCTTGAAAAGGAACTCAAGCATTCAAGCCATTGATGAGAGGAATTCATGAGGGAGTGAGTAGTAACGCCTAATTGTACTTAGCCATTAACATAAGCCCAAGCCTACACTTTTTCCTAGAAGAAGACTAGCCATTCTTGCAACAAGCTACCCTTGGAAGATCAACTCTAATCAAAGAAGGTCTTACACTTGGTGTATCAATCAAAGTGGAATTCTCCACTCTTCTTCTCTCTCCATCAATAATGGTGTCGAAGGGTTTGTCAAGTAAGATGTGTTCTACATTGATGTTTTCTTGATTTCTTGTTGTTTTCTTTTTCATCTCTAATCCAACATATATATATATATATATATATATATAATCTCATCTCTTTAACCAAATCTATCTCTTTCACTCTTAGTAATTCATCCTCTCTACAAATTTTAGGTTCTCCTTGCTACAGGTACATCTCTCCCCGCAGTATCCTTATTGCCTACGGGCAAGAATAGGGCTTGGGAGGGAAACTTCTCATCTCTTCTCTTCTCTTCTCTCATATCTACATTTCTCACATACTATCCTAGATGAATAACCCACATGATGATAATTTCTATCGCTTTCACTCTGTACGATCTATTAGAATTAACGTATGGATTAGCCGTAAAATACACTTTCAACAACGTATAGTGTTTCTCTTTGGCCCAGAAAGGCTCAATGAAATACTTCTATCACCGGATCCCATCATACTACCTCTCATAGACTATAACTTTTCTTTTGACGTAAGCGTAGTTATCTTGCTATGAACCAAGAGGATTTGTACACACAATTAATCCCAATCACTAGACAACATATATATATTATGGTAAGCACAAAACTACAATTCCAAAGAACAATTCGTAGCCTATTTGGCCAGCCAAGATTGAATGCCATTAATTCATCTCTTAACCCTTTCATATTACCCATGATACGATATGACCATAGCCTTGATGTTTTCATCTTTGTGTTATTTTGACATTTTCTTTTGTGTTCTTTCTTTGTGCGTGTGAGTGCAAGAGAGAATGGGTGGGCTTCTTTGATTGTACTTCTTTCCAAACCCTAGTCTTCATGGCATCTATGGTTTAACTCCTTCATATAGTTTTTGTCGAGTTCTCTCACAAACTCTCACAGCCATAAGCCCGGTGCTTTCCTGGCAAGATCGCAAATTTCTCGACAGCGCGCGCACACCCACCCTTACCCAAGCACCATACTCAATGTTAAGGTGGTAGGCTCATTGAGTATGGGCCTACTGCCTCATCAAGTTGATGAGAGTAGGCACATCTTAGTCCATTAGAATTCCACAGGTAGAACAAGAGTCAGAGACAACAATGAGGGAAGCCAGTCACGCTCAAATGTCAAAGGTGGTAGTGGACATGATCATTTACAGAGCTCCATGTTTGGTGTAGCAGTGAGTAATGAAAACCAACGCACAGTCCTAACTCTCAAGTAAAAACACACCCAAAGCTAAGTGAGGGGCAGAAAGCGCCCTCACCTCTTTAAAAAGAGGAGGGGAGACCACCATTGCTCTTGACATGCACAGAATCCTCCCAAGTACTGGGTATAGCATGCCCCTTCTGGGGAATCGACAATATGCAACCGCCTCAGTAGTGGTCCAGCTCAGTGGAGAAAATTTACCATAGCGCCTCATGGCAGGGTAGGTGAGGCTCAGTAGAGAGACCCACATTTTTTGTCATAAAATCTAATATCTAACTAACCCAAATGATTTTCTCATATTAAATTGATCACTTAATGTGGGAGAATAAACGGGAACAAGTGTTAAGATATAGGTTTGTGCTTTTAGATCTATCTCAACACGGGGCCAATGTAAAGGGGCCCAAAAGGGAGATGGTCTATCAAAGAGCAAGGCTAACCAATGGAGCATAAGACCTTAGGGTTAGCTTCATTGAAGACCTCCAATAAATGTGTGTAAAAGTCCTTTTGACCTTAAGTAAGCTAGGGCTGAGCTTGAGGTGGGAACCCGGCCCAAGCTCGAGGTGCTTGTCCTGCTTGAGATGCTTGTCATGCTTGAGGTGTTTTTCATGCTTGAGGTGCTTGATTAAGATGCTTGAGGTGCTTGACTGGCTCCATGCTTGAGGTGCTTGACTTGCGGCATGATTAAAGTACTTGAGGTGCCTTGAGAAGCTTGCCTGAGATGCTTGTGGGAACACCCCCTAGTTCAAGTGCTTTGTCATGCTTGATGAGTAAGGTGCTTGATCACCTAAAGTCAAAATCATTCCTACAAGAGAGGGGGCGAGCCCTTTTCCTAGGAGCTAGAGAGAGAACACCCACTCACACACACAAGGGAAGCCCCAACTTGAAGAGGCAGCAAGGACACATGTCAGGCCCCTACCCATGTTACCTTCATGTGTTGCTTGAAGCCTATTGGCTAAGCTTCAAAGGGGTCCAATGATAAATTACATGAATTATCTAATTTTTTTAGCATTTATCAAGTCCTCTCTCTCAAAGGGGAAAGGGGGACACTTGTCCCAAGGCTACCCATGTTGCTTGTAATGGCTCCTGCTTGTGATTGGCTAGGCCTGGAGGGGTCCAATGAGCTTCAAGCATGAGCTACAAGGGGGGGTCGACCCAAGCAAGCTAGGGGGGTGCCTAGGGGGTATACTCACCCACACACACTCACAAGCACTCTCATTGTGTGCTATGCAAAGTGCAAGAGCTCCCTCTCCAAGCAAGTAGAGGTTGAGAGCCTACACCAACACTCTTGGCTATGGAGTGCAAATCCAACCAAGAGCCATGCTTCAATGCTTAAGCTTGCCATCTCCTTCTTCTTCATTACTATGCTATTATGTATGCTAGCAACAAGAGTATGATAAGTGAGGAACTAATTCTTTCTCCTACGAAATGTTTCTTCTTCCTCTTCCCTACCCTCATTCCCTGCTAGCTCTCTCCACCTTCGAAGGTGTTTGAGGTCTTGGGACTGAGGCTTGGGATAGTTAAAGCTTTCTTCAAGTTTATGTTATGTTTGTGGTGCATGAAGCCTTCCATCTTCATGGCATCACCTAGGTCACAAGGAACACAAAGACTGTATTGTAACAAGTCTCTCTTTATGGGAGAAATCATAATACAAATGCCTATTGGAGGGGGGACCGGCTCCACATAAATCCGGTCCTCAATTGTTGTCATGTTCTCTAAATTCTCTCTCTTGCAAAAGTATTGTCTATGCCAAGTTAACTAATTGCTATGATTATGTTGTTATCTTCAATTATGTCTACCCGCTATGCTCACAAAATCATTTCTTGAAAGTACTCTCATTAAATTCCGCTATTCTCAAATTGAATAGGCAAATTCCATTACATTGGTATCAGAGCATTTGGTTTCTCTTTTCTTGCTTAAGAAGAGAGGTCCTTAAGTAGCCTATAAATGGTTGATGTTGTTAATTATAATAGAGTAAGTGGAACTGGGATCTAATACCGGTTTTGTTAAGCCCACTATGTGGGGGATGGTGCACACCTCGGGAGCTTTGGACTTAATAATGGAGTCTTTTTAGACTTGCCTACGGCTTTACCATTATTGAGCCATAAGAAGTCCGAAAGGAGCTAGCCCTTGGCAACTCTGCTATGTTAGACCTACTCCTCTACTCTCTATAATTAACCACTTTGAGCCGTGGGTGTAGATACTTAAGAGCCGATTTTCAAAGGCTAAGAGGAGTGGCAACTAAGGTTTTGAATTGCCAAAGCATACACTAAGTACATACATAAAATTTTGTTAACATGGCTGACAATAATCAAGAGAGTAGAATGAACATTGATAGCTTTGATTTTGCACATGAAGGTGCTAATGATGATGCTCCCATGTTTGTGAATTATCTTGTGACTAGGTTGCAACAAGCTATGGGCAACCCTACCTTGCAAGCCGAAGTTACTCAACAACTTCGTGCCTATGGAATTTCCCTTCCTCTCCAAGAGGAGAGAGAGCTTAGGAGGCCTCTTGAAGAGACCCCCAAAAGAAGACTCTCTCCCATTCGAGAGGAGGAATCCAAAGAGAAAGAAAGCAATGAAAGTCTAAGTTCTTCTGAAGATGTGGCTCCACGAAGAAGGCGGTCTAGACGATCGCCTACTCCTCCCAAGAGGAAAAGAGCAACCCATAGTCCTTCTCCTCATCACTCTCAAAGGCAAGAGAGGAAACAAAGGAAGAAAAGGGCTAGGAAGAGGTCACCCTCTTCTCCTTCTTCTTCACCTTCCTTCTCTTCCGATGAAAGTTATGGCTATTCTCCTAGAGAATACAAGAGGGGAGGACATCGCAAATCATTTCCTGCATGGCGAAGGTCACAAAAGCTAAAGAAGTTCAAGGAGGGAGGAAAGAGTATCTCTTTTCTCACCTACGATGGCACCTTTGGTGCTACCGACAAAGTGTTGGCCTTCATCCAGCAATTTGATGCGGCCTTTGGGGACGAGGGCTTCACGGAGTCCTCCAAGCTACGCCATGTAGCTATGCACTTCCAAAAATCAGCTCGTCAATGGTGGGCTAGCCTTCGTGGCAATGGAGAAGCCCCAAAGACATGGAAAACTCTACGAGTTTCCATCATGAAGCAATTTCTTCCAAGCGATACTAAAGATAAAGTTCTTACCGAATGGCGCGGCTTGAAGCTCCTCTCTCATGAGTCTATCAACAAGTATGTAGATAAGTTTTGGGATTTACATCTCAAAGCTATTGTCTTTCAAAAGATAGACTTTGCCGAGCAAAGACAACAATTCTGTGCGGGATTACCTGAAGAGATGGCCGAATATATCAACTCTCAACGGCCCGGTACTATTACCGAAGTAATCCACCACACCATGGTTGCTTCACGCATCAATTTCCATCAAGGGGCTAGACGTAATGTCAAGCCCATGGAAAACAAAGATAAAAATGATGCAAAGGGGAAATCCAATGCTCAAAATAATTCCCAAGGCACTTCCAACAACAACAACAACAATCGGTCCAAGGAGAAGGGAGTTTACAAAGGTAAAAACAAACTCTCTCCTGAAGAGCTTGAAGCTTTTCGCAAGGACCATAAGTGTTTCAAGTGTGGGGAGCAAGGACATGGCTATCGTTCTTGCCCCAAGAAGAATACTCGCAATGAGACTCCTAGGGCTTCCACCATCGAAGCTCCAAAAGAGGATGCTCATTGCAAAGGATCATCACTCTCCTATGCTTGGGGAAAGGTAAGAGAGCATGATGCCTTCATCTTGTTTGATCCTGGCTCTACTCTCAACTTCATATCAATAGAGTTGGCCACCAAGTTGGGCATTCAAGCTTTTGAGATGGGAGATATAGTAACAGCTGATGCAGCTTTCAAGGGACAACAAGCCTCCGTTACTCCCTTGATTGGGAAGTTGAGGCTTCATGTCCAAAGCTATGTCGACAAAGAAGACTTCTTCATCTCTCCCCTCCAACATCAGGATGTTATCCTAGGGGCACCATGGTTTGATCGCATGGCTGCCAACATGAAGTTCCCTGAACGGAGAATTTACTTCACCTACAGGGGAAAGAACATGTATATAGATGCTAGTGAGCGTGGTCGCACTATTCCACTTGTAAATCCTCTTTCTTTTGATAAATCAATGAAAGCTCAGTTTTTGCGTACATGATTTATGTCAAAGAGTCTCTAAAAGCTAATAATGTTTCATCAAATGAAAATGATAGGAATCAAGAAGAGTTAGACTTGTCTACTTTTCTAAAAGGATTCCAAGATGTGTTCATCGATGATATCCCTATGGACCTACCTCCAAAACGAGGGGATGATGACCATCGTATTGAGCTCCTTCCAGGAAGCTCACCGCCTAACAAACCTCCTTATCGAGTCTCACAAGCTCAACAAGAGGAGATCATGAGGCAAGTACAAGAGCTGGTAGACAAAGGGATGGTGAGGCCTAGTTCCTCTCCCTTTTGTTCTCCAGTCCTTTTAGTGCAAAAGAAAGATGGTACATACCGTATGTGTGTGGACTATCGAGCACTAAACCATATCACTATCAAAAACAGATTTCCCGTACCTCGGGTAGAAGATATGTTTGATAAGCTACAAGGCTCTACCTACTTCAGTAGGATTGACCTTAAGAGTGGCTATCATCAAATAAGGATAGTGGATGAGGATATCTTAAAGACCGCGTTTCGCACAACATTTGGTCTTTATGAATATCTAGTCATGCCTTTTGGCTTGACTAATGCACCAGCTACGTTCAATCGTTTGATGGAGAAAATTTTTAGACCATATCGAAAATTCACTGGAGTGTTCTTCGATGATATCATCATCTACTCCAAGTCTTTGGAGGAACATAAGCAACATCTCCAAGTGATTTTTCAAGCCTTGAGGGAGAACAAACTTTTTCTCAACCAAAAGAAAAGTGAATTCTTCCTTCAAGAGATTCAATATCTAGGCCATATTATCTCTCACGATGGTATTCGTATGGATCCATCAAAGTTAGAGGTAATAAAATCATGGCCTAACCCAAGGAATCTACATGAGCTAAGAAGCTTTATTGGTATGTGTGCATACTATAGACGCTTCATAGCAAAATTCTCTCAAGTAGCAGGACCACTACACGACTTAACCAAGAAGAACGTTAAGTTTGTATGGTCTGCTAAGGAGCAAAATGCTTTTCAAAAACTCAAAGAGAAGCTTACTTCCCAACCAGTCCTCGTGCTTCCGGATCTCTCAAAGCCATTTGAGGTCCAATGTGATGCTTGTGGTGATTGCCTTGGAGCAGTTCTGCTTCAAGAAGGGCATGCCATAGCATATGAGAGCCGAAGGCTCAATGGTGATGAACGAGTCTTGGGCATTTATGAGAAAGAGCTTTTAGCTGTTCTACATGCCCTAGACACATGGAAGCACTACCTATTGGGGACTCCATTTATCCTACGAACCGACCACCAAAGTCTCAAGTATTTCATGACGCAAACCAAGCTTTCCGACAAACAAATGAGGTGGGCAAATTTTCTTTCGCAATTTAATTTCCATATTGCTCACATAGCTGGTAAGCACAATCAAGTTGCCGATGCACTTTCACGACGACCAAAAGTTAATGCGGTGTCTATAGCTACTCACAATGATCTATCCTCTATGATAGATGAGTATGCTACTGACCTTGACTTTAGAGACATAATGTCAGCCCTTGCTTTGGGGAAGAAAGAGGAACCATTCACCTTGCAGGATGGTTATCTTCTCCACGGAAATAGGCTATGTGTTACCCATTCCCTTCGTGAGAAGGTTATGTATGAATCCCATGCTCCTCCATATGCAGGGCATAGAGGTATTCAACCTACTCTTCGAGGAGTAGAGACGTATTTCTATTGGCCTACCATGAAAGTGGACATACAAGAGTATGTTTCAAAATGTGTAGTATGCCAAAAGACCAAGTATGATAGAGGGAAGCAACCTGGATTACTCCAGCCATTGCCTATTCCAAATTCACCATGGGAGAGTATATCCATGGATTTCATCTTTGGATTACCCAAGTCTATCCATGGGAATACAGGAATATGGACAATAGTCGACAGGTTTAGCAAGCAAGCACATTTTATTCCTGTCAAAAAGACTATTAAGGCACATCAAATGGCAACTCTCTTCATATCTCAGATTTTCAAACACCATGGATTACCCACATCCATCGTGTCAGATAGAGATCCTAGAAAGACCAGTAATTTCTGGAAAGGTCTCTTTGAAAATCTAGGAACAAGATTGAATTTCTCTTCGGCCTATCACCCACAAACGGATGGCCAAAGTGAGATAGCCAATCTTACGATACTCGATCTACTCAAGACTTATGTTACCGAAGTAGATCAACGCTCACAATGGGAAAAGTATTTACCGCTAGTAGAGTATGCCTACAATAATACTGTACATACTTCTACGGGCAAAGCACCTTTCGAGATCATAGAAGGAAGACCTAAAAGTCCCTTGCTACTGAAAGTACATGGGAAGATCTTCGCCGCCGATGAGTATAGCCGTGACCTACAAGAATCTTTTCAAAAGATTAGGGAGGCTATAGCCATCTCTCAACAAAGGCAAAAAGCTGCTGCTGATAAACACAGAAGAGCCTTAATGTTCAAATAAAATGATTGGGTCTTACTCAAGTTTCCTAAGGCTCGATTAAGGCAAACGACGTGCAAAAATCCTACGGGCCATCAAAAGTATTATGCTAAATTAGCAAAAAGATACTATGGTCCTTTCCAAATCTTGAAGCCTATCAATGAGACGGCTTATCAACTCAAGTTGCCCAACCATTGGCTTATACACAATGCCTTTCATGTAAGCTTACTTAAGCCCTACAAAGGAGAGCCACCAATTGAACCAATTATTGAAGACCCTCCCGAAGTTGAAGACCAAGAAGAGGTGCTACAACCCGAAGCTATCCTTCGGCATGAAGACAAGGTACTACAACATGGTAAGATTATCCGACGGTATCTTATTAAGTTCAAAAATTATCCTTTTGAAGATGCTAAATGGATGCAAGGAGTACAACTTAAGGATAGTATGAACCTTGTCAATGCTTACAATGCTACATTAGAGTAAGCAAATGTACAAATTTCTTTTAAATAACTCATGTTTTTGTCTTATATGACTAGTCCTCTTTTTAATTGTGCACAAATTTAACTAGTATGCATGCTTAGAATCATGTTTGTGATGACGACGTCTCTCAAACACCAAGTAGAATTTGTCACTCTACTTTGGGAGAATGAAATGGACTAAAGAGCAGACATGCTTGCGGCAGCTATGTCTCCCAAGCACCAAATGGATTAGTCATCCATCTTGGAAAGATGTCGTAGGGTAAAAAGGGATCCTTTACCCGCTAAGTACGATTGACTAATGACTAAGACTTTATCTCTTCTACCTCATAGTCGAGGACGACTATGATTTCAAGAGAGAGGTAATGTCATAAAATCTAATATCTAACTAACCCAAATGATTTTCTCATATTAAATTGATCACTTAATGTGGGAGAATAAACGGGAACAAGTGTTAAGATATAGGTATGTGCTTTTAGATCTATCTCAACACGGGGCCAATGTAAAGGGGCCCAAAAGGGAGATGGTCTATCAAAGAGCAAGGCTAACCAATGGAGCATAAGACCTTAGGGTTAGCTTCATTGAAGACCTCCAATAAATGTGTGTAAAAGTCCTTTTGACCTTAAGTAAGCTAGGGCTGAGCTTGAGGTGGGAACCCGGCCCAAGCTCGAGGTGCTTGTCCTGCTTGAGATGCTTGTCATGCTTGAGGTGTTTTTCATGCTTGAGGTGCTTGATTAAGATGCTTGAGGTGCTTGACTGGCTCCATGCTTGAGGTGCTTGACTTGCGGCATGATTAAAGTACTTGAGGTGCCTTGAGAAGCTTGCCTGAGATGCTTGTGGGAACACCCCCTAGTTCAAGTGCTTTGTCATGCTTGATGAGTAAGGTGCTTGATCACCTAAAGTCAAAATCATTCCTACAAGAGAGGGGGCGAGCCCTTTTCCTAGGAGCTAGAGAGAGAACACCCACTCACACACACAAGGGAAGCCCCAACTTGAAGAGGCAGCAAGGACACATGTCAGGCCCCTACCCATGTTACCTTCATGTGTTGCTTGAAGCCTATTGGCTAAGCTTCAAAGGGGTCCAATGATAAATTACATGAATTATCTAATTTTTTTAGCATTTATCAAGTCCTCTCTCTCAAAGGGGAAAGGGGGACACTTGTCCCAAGGCTACCCATGTTGCTTGTAATGGCTCCTGCTTGTGATTGGCTAGGCCTGGAGGGGTCCAATGAGCTTCAAGCATGAGCTACAAGGGGGGGTCGACCCAAGCAAGCTAGGGGGGTGCCTAGGGGGTATACTCACCCACACACACTCACAAGCACTCTCATTGTGTGCTATGCAAAGTGCAAGAGCTCCCTCTCCAAGCAAGTAGAGGTTGAGAGCCTACACCAACACTCTTGGCTATGGAGTGCAAATCCAACCAAGAGCCATGCTTCAATGCTTAAGCTTGCCATCTCCTTCTTCTTCATTACTATGCTATTATGTATGCTAGCAACAAGAGTATGATAAGTGAGGAACTAATTCTTTCTCCTACGAAATGTTTCTTCTTCCTCTTCCCTACCCTCATTCCCTGCTAGCTCTCTCCACCTTCGAAGGTGTTTGAGGTCTTGGGACTGAGGCTTGGGATAGTTAAAGCTTTCTTCAAGTTTATGTTATGTTTGTGGTGCATGAAGCCTTCCATCTTCATGGCATCACCTAGGTCACAAGGAACACAAAGACTGTATTGTAACAAGTCTCTCTTTATGGGAGAAATCATAATACAAATGCCTATTGGAGGGGGGACCGGCTCCACATAAATCCGGTCCTCAATTGTTGTCATGTTCTCTAAATTCTCTCTCTTGCAAAAGTATTGTCTATGCCAAGTTAACTAATTGCTATGATTATGTTGTTATCTTCAATTATGTCTACCCGCTATGCTCACAAAATCATTTCTTGAAAGTACTCTCATTAAATTCCGCTATTCTCAAATTGAATAGGCAAATTCCATTACATTTTTTCTTGCCAGCTAATGCTTAAGTGGTAGTTATTAGCCTATAAGGGTTCCATCCCATGGTAGATTTAAACTTAGTGTATCTTTTAAAAATTGTAGGTTTTACAGTGTAGCTATCTACCCAGGGTGACAACATTAGGGTTTAGTAATGTATTTTATAATATGCTAAAAACACAAAAGCAAGTAACAAAGTGTGTGTGTGTGTGTGTGTGTGTGTGTGGCTGTTTTACCTTAGATAATAAGACATAATTGAACTTTTACATTCAAAAGACAACTGGCTTTAGAAAAACGAAAAGATAAGTATAGAAACAACTCAGTATTAGATCATTTTTGTACAATGTTTGTAAGAATGAGGTCCCATTTCAGTATACAGATAGTAGATAAACTTCCCAAATAATAAATGAGTGTGCAATCCAGTGTAGGTCAACTTGCCAAAGTCAAAAAACCTTCCAAGATAAGATAGAGTCCTTACCTGCATCCATCCAAACAAGCCAACAGATATGTTAGCCTTGGATGTGTTTTACAGGTATCAATGGACTATACCAGTTGTTATCCATGTCCGTCTTACAAACTTTTTTAACCTTTACAAGCTTAGTCCAAAGTTAAAAAGATGTTATCTCAAATTTTTAAGCAGAAAACACGAGTTTTTAGTACGACGACTAGTACATTGATTAGAAAGCCATTATACCTTCCAAGTATCTGAATCCATCCTTAAAAAGCCACAGTAACAACCTTAGTTTATTTAGGTCAGATGTCTATTTACGATTTTTGAATCATCCCACTTCAACCCTTTATCTTCCTGTTATCCAACCAAGTGATAGGGAGACCTTTTAGAGAGCCAAACCATGCATGTTTTTTGGAAAAAATACCACCTTATACTCGAGGCTATAATAAGAACATCAATCTACCCCAAGTAGTTTGTGATCATAGCCAAACAGAGGATGAAATGATGTGGTAAGAGGTCCCACACCCCCCTTTTTACCCAGTCTGACAAGACATATTACCAATAGTCTAATGCTATACAAAGTCTGTAGACGACATTAGTATACAGGGGCGACAGTATCAAATAATCCCCAAGGCTTTTGGTGCTCGAAAACCAAAAAACAATCCCCCCCTTATTTTTTAAATCGCGGTCTGACAAGACGCATTTACCAATAATCCAATGCTATACAAAGTCTGTAGACGGCATCATAATCCAGAGGTGATAGTATCAAAAAGTCCCCAAGGCTTTTGGTAATCAAAAAAAAACCATAAACCACTCTTCAATCAGAGTCCATGTCATGCTATGCACAGAGGCCATAGAAGGCCAAACTTTTCCTGTAAGATGTTTTAAGAAAAAAACCCGTTTTTTACGGCAGCAGCAGTTTAAGCCTTTGCTATAAAAAAAAACCACCATACCTCAGTAATACCAGGCATTCGATACCCAGTGGAAAGGTTTAAAGCAATGTTTATACCATTATCATGCCAACATCCGACATCAACTATACTTACCTTGATGTAACGGCCTAAACCAGGTGTTGTTTAATACACAACCTTATCAAAAAGCAAAGAACAATAAGGAAGTATGCATGGGAAAGGAAAAAAACCTGAGAGACTTGTGTAGTGAGCTTCATATTCCCGTGTAGAAGCACGCAGTATGAATTTAAGTTAACCAAATCAAAACAACCAGAGCTAAGTGAGGGGTAGAGATGCGCCCTCACCTCTTTAAATAGGGGAAGGAGGAGGTACTGCCAGTCCTGTGTCATGAGCAGGTCACCATGAGTGAGGAGATCGCCATTTGTAAAGCAGGGCCGCCTTCACGCCCAAGTAATGAGAGTTTTTCCTAAATCAGCGTCTACACGATAGTAATAAAGAGCATGCCCGATTTACCCAAGATAAGGGGTATAGTAACTTTTAAAGACGTGCTAAGTCCCATGGTGAAGACCCAACCGGGTGTATTTTAGGGAGTGTGTGTCCGAAAGGCCAGGCAGTCTTAGTAACACAATACAACCCGAGGTAAAGATACAATGCACCACTCAAGTCCTTACAAGGGCCATGCCATATGGTGGAGGTATTAGGCGGTAAAACTCCAGTAGAATCCTAAGAGAGTAAACTCATGTTTGTTTAATAGGTCAGTCCATAAAGTGTGTGTGTGTGTGTGTGTGTGACAATCATCCTGGGCAGAAAACAACCCAACCCTGCTATGTCCCTTAAGATGGGTCCCGTCCCATGGTGTGGACTTTCTGCAGTGAGGTAAAAAAAATAAGCTAGAAGTACTAGTGTGTGTGTTTGTGTGTGTGTGTGTGTGTGTGTGTGTGTGTGTGTGTGTGTGTGTGTGTGTGTGTGTGTGTGTGTGTGTGTGTGTGTGTGTGTGTGTGTGTGTGTGTGTGTGTGTGTGTGTGTGTGTGTAGCTGTTCAAATCTTAACTAATAAGACATAATTGAATTTTTACATTCAAAAGACAGCTGGCCAAGGAACAATGAACTGATATGTACAATAAATAACTCAGTATCAGAATTATTTAGGTACAATGATTGTAAGAAAGAGGTCCTCTTTCAGTAGGGTTGGTAGTATACAGGAATAAACAGTGAGACAGAACCCATCAATATGCTGGTTTCTCTGCAGCGACTAGAGTCAGAGCCAAGTGACCAGTAGGTCTTCACCATATTGTTGCTTCCATTTACATAATCGAGACAAAGAGCCATTTTACTGTCAAGCAATGTCCATATCCAGATGTAGCAGATGTTAAGAACGGCCATTAAGCCAAGCCAACCATCACACTCCCAACCATATACACACATACATAATATTCTAAGCAGAGGTGAAGTCCCTCAGCGGCTGTTTATAGAGCCATCTCATCATTTTGTGGCAAGCCCTAGCTTCTATGCAAGTTTTACTTTCATCAAAAAACACCAACCGTCGTTTTTTATGCACAAGTGATCCCAAGGCCATCAATAGTACCTAGGCCTAGCAAAATACCCAGTGACTCAGTAATTATCAAGGCCAAGAATAACCCTATTTTTTTGAGAGAAGAAAACCAGTTATGCCAAGATTTAGGTACAGCAAGCAAACGGCAATTCCCTACAGCATTTTTGCACATAGTTCCTTTCCCAAACAAACACAAAAAAAGGTCCCCTATTCTCTGATGTATACCAAAGTATTCCAGTTAAGTATTGCCTAAGAGGTGCCAACCATATAAATTATGAAGAGTCAACAGATCCCGACAGCTTACCAAAGAAGTGGCATGACCGGTCCAAGGTTAGGAGCCCCTCACATATTACCATGATGTTATATCCTATTATGTCAGCCCATAGCAGACGGCGGTATATTATGCCCCTAGTTACCATCCCATGCTAACACTATTCCTTCAAGTGTACAGTCAGTAAGATATACTAGAAAAACCCGATGCTTTGTATGCACAAGCAGTCCCAAGGCTCAAAAAAATCTCACAGTACAGTGGTCGAAATTATGCAGCGGCTACTTTCTGAGCCGATTATATGCAGGTAAAAGAATCCATTATTTTGCTCAAGTGCTTTAGGCAAAGCAAGAAGTACACAGTGTAAAGCTCAGAAGACTTCATTCCTCTCTTACTATGCAAGGTATTGCAACATTACTTGAACAAAATCCTAAGCTTAGTAAGGTACCTGTGTTACTTGAGTTGCAAGCTACATGTTGGCAAGATCAGACAGCAGCGAAAAAAGCAGAAATAAATACCTACTCCAGAGCTAAGTGAGGGTCAAGGTGCACCCTCACCTTATTTATAGAGGCTGAGCTGCATTTCCTGAACGTGATCAGTGAGAGAGGCAAGCCGCCCTCCTGTTAAGCGTCTTCAAGTGATGCACAGAAACTTTGCAAGGGGAGATCTCAGCCCAGGATGCGCAGGCCGCCTCATGAGAGCCCAATGTTTTTACTCACGCTTATTTTTAGGAGAGTTTTTTTATGCAAGGGCCTAGTCCCACCGGCCATGAGTGGCATGTTATGAGTAAGTGTCGCATGAGTTCTTCAGAAGAGGGGTGTTTTGGGGGGGGGGGGGGGGGGGGGATATATATAGAAGGAGGGTAAAAATAAAGCATTTAGTAATACCACAGTCTGTGTGTGTGTGTGTGTGTGTGTTCCAATAACAATATAACATATACACCAAAGAATCCTTTCAAATTACAAAAGACACTAAAAACTATGTCAATGAAAAGGTGGTATAATTCCCATTCATAGTACAAAAGAGTCTTTATACACTAGTACTGAAATCAAGAGCCAGAAGATATAAAAGTTCGCCATCTTCAAGCCAAGGAACTTTGAAAACCATAGTTGATAAGGTAACCCTCACCTGCACCCATGGAAACAACACAACATATAGTTAGTATTGGCATTGTATGCAGGTGACACATGGGTATCCCACATGTTATAGATGTCACCCACCTAGATTGCTTTCAAAGACAAATAGTAAGAAAGGTAAAGCTACACATAACATATATTCAGAGATGGTTTCATTTATAAGGGGTTGCAGGGAAACCAAGTGGTGCCCCTTTTGTTTTGCAAGCTCTCATGAGATAAGGTCAGAGACGAGTTTTATGAGGTTACCTAGCCCCAAAGTGGGCCACATATACATGTTTCTTAACTTTAGAGAGTTTGTCATTAATTGTCTCTATTTTTTTGGTTCAGTAATAGTGCTCATACGTGCAGTCAATCTATACTTTGGCATCCCCTGTAACACAAAGAAATGTTAGTAATTGTGTACTACTCCTACCTAGATGGAGTCAAAAAAACCATATGAAAGATAGTAAGTATGAATGTTCAATCCCCATTAGCAATAAACCCATAACGGTGAGACATTCTAGAGTCCCTTAGTTGTTCCATAAGCCAAGGGAGTTTATCATCAATGCCCATTACATAATATGAAAATGATGCAATAAGTACTGGTATATTGGTACTGATACACCAAAGAATCCTTTCAAATTACTTAGTATAGTCAAAAACATGCATCAATTTTATATTGTTAAACTGCTATACTAGTATTGATATAATGATACTGCTATATTGCAATACTAGTATATGTATATTGGTAAACTGGTACTGGTCTCAGATTTCAGTGCTAGTACTGGTAGTTATCTCAAATTTCAGTGCTAGTTTGGTATTGGTAGTATTGGTACTGATAGTACTGGTACTAGTAGTAGTGGTATATGTATACTGGTACACTACTATATTGGTATATATATATTGGTATACTGGTATCGGTCTCAAATTTTCATTGCTAGTACTGGTACTTGTAGTACTGGATTGGTAGTAATGATAATGGTAGTAATGGTAATGGTAGTATTGGTATACTGGTACTGGTACACCAAAGAATCCTTTCACTATGTCAATGAAAAGTTGGTATAGTTCCCATTCATAGTACAAAACAATCTCTATACACAAGTACTAAAATCAAGAGCCTGCAGATATAAAAGTCCGCCATCTTCAAGCCAAGGAACATTGAAAACCATAGTTGAGAAGGTAACCCTCACCCAAGGGTCAGAAGAAGTAGCCAACTATTCCCATAATAGTCATACATCGACTTAGTATATTCAAGAACATGCATGAGTTCTATTACCATATCAAAGGTGAATCACAACACAACCAAGAGCTCAAACAGTAGTCCATAATGGAGACAAAGTCACTTGAGATTGAGTTGGAGCAGCTAGCTCCACAATAGCTTGCTTGTCTTTGCCTTTTTCCATAGAGCCAACAACACACACCCTTGCGAGTTAAATCCTCACACTCTCAAGGTACAGACAACCTTTCACTAGTACACACACACACACACCATAGATGCACACCTATACCAATTCTAAGTGAGCATGGAAGCTCACCTTTTATAGGCTTCGGTGCCAGTAGCCACATTCCATTCATAGCAGCAAGGTGGGTCCGTCTTCAAGAGGGGGAAGAACCAACAGCACCGCCTCATACACACACACACACACACACACACACACAGACGCACTGCAGAGCAAGTTCCATAGCAGGGAGCCACCGCATCATCAAGCATATGAGGACACATTATACAGAGTCAGGCCAGCTCGTCTAAAACCCATTATCTTCCTTAACTCACTAGGTGTTAGGTACATTATATTACACAACCACCCACAAATTTCCTATAAGAGTTTCACCTCGTAAATACAAACCCCTTTTTTTACAAGAGATTTCCTAGGTCAATACAAGATATTTAGGTTAATCCCCAGTTAATTATACCAAGGCCGTGGCAACAAGCCACTCCTATATCCAAAAGGAGTTTAATCCTTGTATTAATAGTAGCATGTGTGTGTGTGTGTGTGTGTGTGTGTGTGTGTGTGTGTGTGTGTGTGTGTGTGTGTGTGTGTGTGTGTGTGTGTGTGTGTGTGTGTGTGTGTGTGTGTGTGACCACCCGTACCCAGGCACCATACTCAATGTTAAGGCAGTAGGCCCATTGAGTATGGGCCTACTGCCTCATCAAGTAGATGAGAGTAGAATAGTCGAGTATGAAGCTTTAGTGGCGATGTACCATATCAAAGTTTCATTGAAGAAAGTAAAGCCGATCTTATCAACACAATATTTGAAAATGTCTTCAAGGAAGACTATACTCTGATAGGAGTTTTAAGGCTTTGACAGCCAATTTAGAAAAAATTATGGTTGTCATTCGTAGTCTTTAGATGATGCATATCATGCTTTTGATCAAGACCATGAAAAAATACTCATACTGCGTACAGTCTGTTTGAAAGTAAAATGTTCTTGAAATCATCAAAACAAAGTTAATCAAGCATAGGTGAGTAGATTTGGAGCTAACTCTCCTTTGTGAGAAAGTTTCAGGGGTGGGAATGTTTTCAATGAATTCATATAACTCTGCCACCCCTTCCTTTTTAGAGTTGTTGACAAGTTGGGCAAGGGTATGGACACACTTATCAAACGACATAGTTTGAACCAAGGAGTTGGCTAGATTAGCTGAAGCCCCTACTATCAATGCAAATGCCATAGGGTGATGAATGCATCTAAGTACCTAAAGCGAGGCTTTAGTAAGAGGCTCCGTAGGAAGCTCTAACCCTTGATATAGTGCTAAATTTTGCATAGTCCATAAAAAGTTATTTAGAGAAATATTCACCAAAGGTAAGAACTAGTAGCCTCTTCAGCCTTCAACCAACCAAGAGAACCTATAAGGGACGTGTGAAGAGAGCCCAATTCCTAAAGGATCAGTCCAAGGTAAAGTTATCTAGGACAGACACCAAGAAACTAAAGTATGTCATAAAATATAATATCTAACTTTACCAAATGATTTTCTCATATTAAAATGATCACTTAATATGGGAAGATAAAAGGGGAACAAGAGTTAGTATATATATATGTGCTTCTAGACCTATCTCAACAGGGGATCGAAAGGAGAAATGGTTGCATCTCAATAGGGGTCCAAAAGGAAACAGTCTACCAAAGAGCAATGTGCAATAAGTGCTTCTAGATTTACCTCAGCAAGGGACCAAGAGGAGAGATGGTTACATCTCAAAAGGGGTCCAAACGGAGGTACTCTATCAAAGAGCAAAGTGCATCTAATGGAGCTTAAAAGACCTTAGGGTTAGCTTCATTAAAGACCTCCAAAATTTAGTGTTAAAAAGTCCTTTGACCTTACGCAAGGTAGGGCTAACCTCGAGGTGGGAATCGTACCCAAGCATGAGGTGCTAAGACACTTAAAGTGGTTGTGGGAACCTTGTCCAAATCTTGAGGTGATTTTTATGCTTAAATGAGTATTCAATTCAAAACAAATGACTTAAGAAGCATAAAAGATACATGCTTGCTTGATTGACTAAGTTCTTGAAGTATTCAATTCAACCAAATGACTTAATAAGCATGTTCAAATGATCCTCCACATGTGGCTCTCATGATGTGCTTGAATGCTATTGGTTAGGTTTTAAAGGGGTCCAATGAGAATTTAGATACATAAAAATAAATAATTAAGTTCTTTCTCTCAAAGAGGAAAAAGAGGACACGTGTCCAAATGAAATAATAAAATTATACGCGAGAGAGAGAGAGAGAGAGAGAGAGAGAGAGAGAGAGAGAGAGAGACCAAGCATGAGAGGGGGGTATACTCTCCCACACACACACACACATTCTCTCATTGTGTGGAGTGAAAAATGCAAGAGCTCCATCTCCTTCTTGAAGCTTGTGGAGAAGTGGAGAGCCTACACCAGCACTCTTTGCTATGGAATGCAAATCCAACCAAGAGCCATGCTTCAATGCTTAACTTACCATCTTCTTCATCTTCATTACTATGCTATTATGCTATGCTAAGCAAGAAGAGTGATGATAAGTGAGGAACTATTTCTTTCTCCTATGGAATGTTTCTTCTTCCTCTTCCCTACCCTCATTCCCTGCTAGCTCTATCCACCTTCGACGGTGTTTGAAGCCTTGGGATTGAGGCTTGGGATAGTTAATGCTTTTTGCAAAGTTTATGTTAAGCTCGTGATGCATGAAGTTTTCCATCTTCATAGCATCACCAAGGTCACAAGGAGCACAAAGATTGTATTGTAACAAAGTCTCTCTTGATGGGAGAATCTATAATACCAACGCCTTTTGGAGGGGGGACCCCCGGCTCCAAGTAAATCCGGTCCTCAACTATTGTCATGTTCTCTAATACTCTCTCTCTCTCTCTCTCTCTCTCTCTTACAAAATTATTGTTCATGCCAAGTTAATTAAGTACTATGTTTATGTTTCTACCATCAATTAAGTTCACCCTCTATGTTCTCAAAGTGATCTCACAAAAATGCTCACCTTAATTCTCTTAATTCCATTATTCTCAAAGTTCATAGGCCATTCCCATTATAAAGTATGGTAACTAGGTCCTTGAATAGTATCAATAGTAACTAGAATGGTCGAGACTGTCGTAAGTGCCGAAGAGAATGTCTCCACAAAAGCATACTATGGCAATAGCTACAACACAACATACGTCAAAGTATAATCACTGCTAATGATAGCAAGAAACTGTGTACAAACAAGCATCAAAAGTGCTTACTATATGCATAAATCAATATGCATACTCCCACCAAAAAACATAAATTGATGCAAAACTCTACCAAAGTGGATGTAGAAACTTGTACCAAATCCAAAAACACATGTAATCCAATAACTTGAAGCTGACTATGCCTCTAACAAACTAGAGACTGGGTTTGTTAAAGATTGTTATACAGACAGTCGTAGAACGCATATTTCCAATCAAAGAATCTCTTAATCTCTTAAAAAAGTAGAGAATCCACTAGATGCCTATAATACAACAAAAATCTCTAAACGAAGCATTGTTTTATGCTCCCAGCCTATAAACCCACTCTTGATGTGGAGAATACCAATTTGATCCTCTAGGGGGCACCACATGTACCTATGTTTTGATAAGAACTAACTCCACCTATTCCTCCTTGGTTGAGTTCAAATGCTCCCAAGAGTCACGTTCTATGTGTATCCAAAATCCTCTCTCTCTCTCTCTCTCTCTCTCTCTCTCTCTCTCTCTCTCTCTCTCTCTCTCTCTCTCTCTCTCTCTCTCTCTCTCTCTCTCTCTCTCTCTCTCTCTCTCTCTCTCTCTGCTCAACAGAGAAACCGTAAGCCTCCTCCCCTCTGTGCGTCTCCCCCTGGGCGAGGGCGGTCCTGTGGGGGGGTGTCACTTCATCAGCAATCCCCATGGGCCAAGAATCAAACCATCTATTCTGCTACCATTGCCCCTGCCGACCTGCACCCTCAGTGCAATGCCACCGTCTCTGTCAAACCCCTGTACACTCCGCCATTGGCGCCAGTGCTGCCTTTGTTCCCCCCCCCTCCCCTCCCCCGATAGTGCGGCCTCTGTGCCATCGAACCCCAACCCATTTCTTTTGGAAACCTATTTTTTAAAAACCTTACCTTCAATAGTGAAAGGGTATGTTCCCCCGAATGGCCACTCGTGCCTCATCTCGAAGCAAGTCCACCTTTGCGAGGATCGTGAGAACACCCCCTAAAACGGATAGTACTATCCGCCTTCAGCATGAAGTTGAAAGGCTCTGCAAGGAGAATGACGAGTTGAAACCATCATTGAGACCCGGCTAATCGCAGTGGAGAACCACCAAAAGAAAGAAATGGAACAGATGCAAACCAAGTTTGACAAAACAAAGGAAGAAGTGGAGACCACCCTTACAAAGGCGGTCAAAAATCAAGTACAAGAAGCCATCACCCACAAGGTTGATGACCGTGTGGCATCCACGCTACACGAAGGACAACAACAAGAGGATATTGCCGTCAATGTTTGCATTGGTGGGCTGCCAAGTGACTGGAAAGGGGAGGGAGACCTCAACCACAAATCCATTGCCCGCATCCAAACAACAAAACCCACATGATAGAATGGGATCCAGGAACAATCGACTCCATCACACATGAGCATTGCACCAATCATGTGATCCTCACTTTCAAGACCAAAGTGGACCAAATTAAATTCCTTGAGCAATCAAGGCTTCTCAAGGGCACTAAAATTTGGTTTGCAAAAGATCTTACCCCCTGTCAACTCAAGCACAAGAAGGTAGAACTACAAAAGGTGCGAGCAGCCCGCACGGCAGGAAAGTGGGCAGTTTATTGAGAAGGTAAAGCCATTATTCAGGAGTTTTGTACTCCCAAAATATTTATGTCCTCTCAACCACCCCCCCTTAGGTTTTTAGAGTTTTGTCTTTTGTTCACCCTCAATGGACCCTCGGTCCTTAACTGAGATGTATCTGACAATCCCATCTCTTAGAAGGAACCTTTTTGTAATGCGTTGTTTTCGGTCCCATAGGTCATATCTGACCTCCATGTATGATAATTCAATCTATCTGTGTGTGTGTGTGTGTGTGTGTGTGTGTGTGTGTGTGTGTGTGTGTGTGTGTGTGTGTGTGTGTGTGTGTGTGTGTGTGTGTGTGTGTGTGTGTGTGTGTGTGCACGTGCGCGCGCGTATCCCCGTCGGTGTCAAGAACTTGTCTTTGTCTCCTGCTCAAGTGATGTATAGGCTCATTTGAGATCCAAAATAGCTATCAAAAATTTTTCTTTTGATACGCTAATCAAATGGAGATTTTGGGGGAGAAAATGGCTTCAAAAGGGGGGTAAAATTGCAAGCCACCTATTGGGAATAATCTCTGCATGAGGAGTGTGCTACCATAGCAACCAAAATCAATACCCACCTTGAAAATGTGCGTGCACTAATTCAAACAAAAAGGCTCAACACTCAAACTCATATGCGATGAGTATGTGCTCTACTTCTTGTGCTTGCCAATTTCCCACTATGTGAGCTCTTCACCTACTACACTCTCTGCACAATACATAGAATAGATTTTCATTTCAATTCTTATTTGTGTAGCTCACCTAAGTCTACAAGCCTTAGCTTTGATTGGAGGGAAAGGTCACCCAATAAGAAGAGGACCGGAATTTCCAAGCTTGGTGCTAGTTGAAAGGAGTGTAAGTGCGGATGCATGCATGCGATGAGGAAGAGTACACATTGTATGGTGGAGTCCGTAGTGAGAAAACGCTCGTTAATTCCTTATTCATATTCAATATAAGAATAAGTTTAGCTATGAGTTACTATGGGTATCTTTGGTTGGCCATATTTCCCATTACCCCAACAATGGCGTCCATAGTCCTTGTTGTATTAGGGTATTAAACTAATAAAGACCATGGTTTGTTAAGTGTGATCAAATATGGCGAATGGTGGTGATCAAGCCACCATAGAGTCTGGTGTGTGTGTGTGTGTGTGTGTGCGCACGCGTGTGTGTGTGTGTGCGCACGCGTGTGTGTGTGTGTGCGTGTGCGTGTGCGTGTTGTTGTTGTTGTTGTTGTTGTTGTTGTTGTTGTTGTTGTTGTTGTTGTTGTTGTTGTTGTTGTTGTTGTTGTTGTTGTTGTTGTTGTTGTTGTTGTTGTTGTAAACCAAGTTGGTAGTGCTCAAGACACCAAAGGAATTCCGATGGCATGACTATGATGACGTTGAATTCCGATGGCATGACTGTGATGACGTTGAGCTCAAGCGATGTGCTCAAATCCCAAACATTATGAACTAAGAGCAGCCACCATCTCAAAATACACTAATGTACTTAGATAGGGAATAATAGCTCATAATGCAAAACCTAGAGCTAGATGCATAATGATAAGAGGAATAATACTAGTACTACAATTATTAAACTCTCGCTGCAATTATTATTTCTACTCATGAGCCATGATAGTGTGTTGGAAAGTAAGAGTGAGAGAGAGAACCCACACACACACACACACACACACACACACACACACACACACAAAAATACTAAAGCCACAAGAAACTAATGAAATAATTGTATGATATGCTTGAAAATACAATGAGAGTAAACTTGTATAGCCAAATACACTACATGCACACTATGAGAAATTATATCAATGAAAATTGTAGCTATTTTAGGGATAGTTGCCGATAGGTAGGACACTAGAGCAAGCACACAACCCATCCACACACTCCCCCCTCTATTCATCCCCTAGAAGAGATAATTTCAGGAAATGATACCTAGATAGAAAATTCTCTAAAAAATTAAATAGACCATTAAAAGCAGTGAACAAAACTAACTTAGCCCAATTTGGAGGTGATGACATAGCATGATTCATGTTACAATACGAATGCCAGTGGAGGACTGATCAATTGTCAACATATCTTGGAGATATGTACAAATATCTTCATAGGTTAAGCCTCAGATGATCCTTAAGATTACTCAGAGGATACATTTAGTCCCCGTTGAACACAATCGCTATAAAGGAGTACTATCCCCCATTAAAATATTATGCTTAAGTAACAATAAAAGATGCAAGGAATATGCCTAGTGTCTAAGCTCCTTACTCCAATTCTCTTGAGAGACCAATTGAGGAGAAACCTTTCAATTTATTGTGCAATGCATACTAACTAACCTATTTAGGTGGAACAATTAAAGTTAGAGGTTCCCAACTCAAATTTTGACAAGATTGTTTAGAACTTTTAGTGAAGGTGTGCTCAAACTCTTGATCAATTGTTGCAATCTCATCTTGTGAATCTCATTTTTAGACACTCACTCCACGCAGTTAAATATTTCCTGATATTAAAGGGCCAAGACACACAACTATGTTGGCTATTTGCCAAAGATACGTTGTAGCTAGATTTCAGTAAATAGGCCTTGATTGCAAGTTGCCTCTTGTTGTTGCATGTCTAACCATGACTAATAATGGCATGCCTTATTATCAAGCTAAATGCTTGATATTAAGATGATTCAATATTAATATCAACAATGATTCAGTAGAGATACATACCTTCTAACCATGATATCTAATGGCACTAAGTGAGACTCCAAGCACAAAAGACCCACAAGATAATGATATTATATGCTAGTCGATGCAAAGACAAAGTAGGCTTAAATAACTCAATTAAAGGCATGCTTGACATCATCATTTAGGCCTATATAGAGAGTATTTAGTAAGAACAGTTCCCACCATGTAGGATATTAGAGACTATTTAGTAAGGATAGTTCCCACTATGTAGGATATTAGAGCCAACAAGAGAAAAGGAATAGATTCTTCACCGCACCCTACTAACCATAACAAGAGGAAAGAAGTGTAACATTTTGTGTGGGACTCTACATGGTTGCTAGTTTCATTGTTCCTCAAAGCAAAGGCACATACAAAAACATGAATAGTTATAAACAAGGCTCATATGTGAAATTTAATCTACCCTTAAATAAATGCTCAACCACTTTTTGAGACAAGGGGCACACATATACATATGGATATTCAATCAAGCACATTGTTTTTGGATATTTAATCAAGCACATTGTTTTTTGTCATGCCAAAGTATGATTAATGTGTACAAGTTCTTTCACAAGTAAGCCCTATAAATAACAAGAGAAACCCATGCCCAATTCCCATCATCGTTCCAAAAAAAAAATCCCTTATTTCAAACAAAATAGAGACATGTACCACATGGCTGTAAAAGTGTTTTTTGCTGACTTCTTTTTTTTTTGCAATTGTGTTTGTTTGTAAGCCATTTGTTGGCTTTGTGAGAAACTCAAGTGCCAAGGCTTAGCCACTCAAACCTCAACCTCAACTCTCAAGAAGTCCTCAATGAAAGGTTTAGGGGGGATTGGCAAGTGTAGCATTCATGTTAACATAATTATTACACAAATTACTCAATGCAAGAGAGAGAGAGAGAGAGAGAGAGAGAGAGAGAGAGAGAGAGACAGAGAGTAGACTCAAATGATAACTTGATTAATGATAAACTAACAACATGCGTAAAGTGTGTACAAGAAGTGGCTACTTATATAGTAGCTAGAAGTGGTAGGGTGCACCTCTCAAGTCACACAAGCATCTTTCCCAAGGGTCAAGGGGCAACTCCCAAAGGGCAAGGTTGAGTCCACAAAATGAGAAAAGGTTGGGTGATTGGGAATAGCTTTTGGACTCTTGTGCAATTCACCTACCATGTGTGCTCAGCCATGTGCCCTCACGATGATTGGGTTGTTGATTTTAGAAGAGATGGTTCACAAAGCAGTTGTCGATATATGCTAAAGGCCACAATCGCAACAAACCTCACCTTGGACTTTGGACTACACTAGTGACCTACTACAAAGAGCTCACACTACCACAGAGGCCAAACCACAAAGGTTATTCCACAAATGCTAGACCACAAAGTTCATGGTGACTCAATGGACTATGGTGCAATGAAGGCCAAAGACATCTCCCCTCAAACACGAGTCTCTCAGGACCAAGCTATCCACACAGACCAAGAGCTCTCCTCAAAGATAAATCTAAACATGAGGCACACACAAAAACATGAATAGTTATAAACAAGGCTCATATGTGAAATTTAATCTACCCTTAAATAAATGCTCAACCACTTTTTGAGACAAGGGGCACACATATGGATATTCAATCAAGCACATTGTTTTTGGATATTATCAATCACATTGTTTTTTCTTATGCCAAAATATGATTAATGTGTACAAGTTCTTTCACAAGTAAGCCCTATAAATAACAAGAGAAACCCATGTCCAATTCCCATCACCATTCAAAAAAAAATCCCTTATTTCAAACAAAATAGAGACATGTACCACATGGCTGTAAAAATGCTTTTTGCTGACTGCTTTTTTTTTTTTTTGCAATTGTGTTTGTTTGTAAGCCATCTGTTGGCTTTGTAAGAAACTCAAGCGCTAAGGCTTAGCCACTCAAACCTCAACCTCAACTCTCAAGGAGCACTCAATGAAAGGTTTAGGGGGGATTAGCAAGTGTAGCATACATGTTAACATAATTATTACACAAATTACTCAATGCAAGAGAGAGAGAGAGAGAGAGAGAGAGAGTGTGTAGACTCAAATGATAACTTGATTAATGATAAACTAACAACATGCTTAAAGTGTGTACAAAAAGTGGCTACTTATATGGCAGCTAGAAGTGGTTAGGTGCACCTCTCAAGTCACACAAGCATCTTTCCCAAGGGTCAAGGGGCAACTCCCAAAGGGCAAGGTTGACTCCACAAAATGAGAAAAGGTTGGGTGATTGGGAATAGCTTTTGGACTCTTGTGCAATTCACCTACCATGTGTGCTCAGCCATGTGCCCTCACGATGATTGGGTTGTTGATTTTAGAAGAGATGGTTCACAAAGCAGTTGTCGATATATGCTAAAGGCCACAATCGCAACAAACCTTACCTTGGACTTTGGACTACACTAGTGACCTACTACAAAGAGCTCACACTACCATAGAGGCCAAACCACAAAGGTTATTCCACAAATTCTAGACCACAAAGGTTTTGGTGACTCAATGGACTATGGTGCAATGAAGGCCAAAGACATCTCCCCTCAAACACGAGTCTCTTAGGACCAAGCTATCCACACAGACCAAGAGCTCTCCTCAAAGATAAATCTAAACATGAGGCTGAGGTTCACCCATCTTTTTCCCACAAGTTGTCATTGTCACTACCAAGTCATGGGACACTTGTTTCACGTCCATCTCTTCTATTATGCTGCTCTTTGGATGTTGTTTTTGCTTCTACACTTGGAAGAGGGATGCCCCATCCGGGCTTGTAGCATTTCTTGACACCTTTATTGGATGCAAAACTTGATGCAATGCTAAAAGATATTGTTGAAAATGATATAATGTGGCGACTAATGTCAATGCTCTTCCCTTGAAGTGAATTTTCCTCTTTTCTCTCCCATTGTGAGCGTTTGGATTTTTATCTCAAAGCCAATTTCTAAACTGTGTACAAATTCCACATAATAATATCCTCAATGATGGATGTATAAACATGCATGATGTTGTGCTCGGATGCAAAGAAAATGGCTCTATATGACAATAACTTGCTTTGAAAAATTTCTTTGAACCTCTTGAAAATGGCTCTATATGACAATAACTTGCTTTGAAAAATTCCTTTGAACCTCTTGAAATCCTTTACTTGGAGTCTTCCTTGAAGAAGCCTTTTTATTGCTCGTAGTCATCGTATTTGAGGATTCCTAAGTAAGAGGGAAACTCCTCAAAGGTTTTTGCTTGACGCCTTTTTAGAGATCCTTTGAATTCCCCTTCAATACCTTGAATTCTTCTTGAAGGCTCGAAGACCCTTGTGGCTTGCTTGGCAACTGTTGCAGCATGGGAATGGGCTGTGAGATTGCTCTGTCGGAGCTCACAAGAAGGACCCCTTTGGAAAGGGAAATTGGGAGATGGCTTGCATGAAGGCCCCCTAAAAGGGTCGCTCGCAGGACCGTGCCATGTCATAGTCAAAAACGATCCAAAATTGGATGTGATGAGGATTGAAGTCTGATGTTGAACTTTAGAAAAAGGCTTGGAGCCTTTGGGACTTCAAGCGCGTGATTTCCCTCTAGCAGAACAGCTCTAGTTTCTCGATTTGAATTTACCCGCTTTCTCACGTCCATTCGTATTGCCTTAAAATGGATTACCTAATTTGAGCTTATGACTCGAGTCACCCCCCCTATTTAAGGGTCAAACCCACTAGCCACTTGCCTTTGCTTGTCCAAGGCTCCCAAACTATGAAATGTTATGCTTGGCTTATACAATGCTTCACACACAAAAGCACACACGCATACACACACACCTATATTTAGAAATTCAATTGGATGGGGTGGGAGTATTGGATCATGGGGCTTGAGAGCTCATCGGAGGGATGTCAGAGAGAACTACCTCCAAACAAGATCAATGCAATGATATGAGGCTTTGAGTGAAATTTATTTAGGTTGGAAAACATGGAAAAAGAATACTAAAATGCAAATGCAACAAATTAAACACACACTAGTTGCTACCAATCATGTGCTCCTCTCATAGATGAGGGTAGTGGCTCGCAATGAACGTTCCCTAAATCTATGAGAGTCGCAACATGATTATGTAGCTTATTGCTAACAACACTTGATAGAAAAGAGGGATCAAGTATGTAATTAAGAGGATCGAGAGAGTGATTAGAATGGCTATGATAAGGGGAATTGGTAAGCATAGAATTCATGTTCACATACTTAATAATTACACTAATTACTCAACGCAAGAGAGGAGAGATTATAGACTCAAATGATAACTTGATTAATGATAAACTAATAATATTCTTAAAAGTGTACAAGAAGTGGCTATTTATATAGTAGCTTCGAGTGGCGAGGTCTCAAGGGTCACATAAGCATCTTTCCCAAGGTTCAAGGCGCAACTCCCAAAGATCTAAGGTTGACTCCACAAAATGGGGAAAGATAGGGTGACTGAGAATAGCTTTTGGACTTTTTTGCAACTCACCTGCCATGTGTGATAGGTTGTGTGTCCACATGCCATATGATGATTGGGCTATGGCTGTATAAGAGATGGTTCACACACAAGTTGTCGGTATAGGCCAAAGGCCACAATCCCAACACTCAAGGGCTCAATCAAGAGCTTGAGGGAAAACTTCAATTTTTAGGAAAGCACTCTTTTCATCTTGATTCTAGATCTTTTCGCAAATGCTTGAAAGAAGCATCACCAATTGGCAATATGTCATGCAAGCGAAGGCCCTTGGGAAAGGGTATTTCACATGTAAATGTCAAATTTTTCCCCATTAATGGGATGGAGCCCTCAGTGCATTCGGCACACATGGTTCTTTTGAGTGTCTATGGTGCACGCCCTTATGAAAGAGCCTTAAATGACATTAAAGTTGTATGCAGGAGATTACATGTGGATGCTTCTAGTAGAGGGCATAAGCTTTTGATGATGCTGTGCTCAATGAATTGGTTGAAAATGTATCTCAAAGAATGGAAATTGTCATCCAAGGGTACACAATGAAGTGCACATGCAAGTCAAAATGTAATTGTGGGATCATTGTCAGGTTCATAAGAGAAAGTGGGCCAAGGGAGTTTGGGAGACACATGGGATATGCAAACATACGAGCAAACAAACATTGCATCGAGCATATTATTTTCTAGACAAGACACTCCTCATTAGAAAATGGGGAGCCCTTACCGGATGGTGAATGAAATTGGGCATGTAGATCCTTCATATGTGCCTCCACCTTATTAGATATAATCATCTAGTAACCCAATTTGGAATATGAGGTGAAATGCATTTATCATAAGATAATGGATGTGCATAATAAATGGAAGATACATGGATGCACCGTAGTTTCTAACGGATGATCAAACACAAAGGGAACACCTATCATAAAGTTCCTTGCATTCTCCATTAACGGCATGTGTTTCTAAAAGGTTTTGACATGTCTAGGGAGTACAAGTCCCAAGAGTTCATTTTTGGGCACCTAAAGAAAGAGGTTATTGAAAGGGGCTTCCCAAGTTGTGTGCAAGTATATATAGATGCAACTAGTTTTGTTTGAGCTAGGAGATTTTTTGAGGAGAGCTCAAATATTTTGTACACTAGATGTGCTCAATAAAAGGCTTTCTACAATGCCATGCTTCATATGGAGTAATAGACTGCAAAGCTTTCGTAGGACACTTGTTTAGTACATAAGTGGCACACATGATGGCCTCGAGCCAAAAAGAATGCGGCAAAGCTTGACTTTTGACCATACATCGTGCCATTTTCGTAAGTGACTTGTTTTTCCTCTCAGCAACACCATTTTGTGAGGTGTATAAGGAACTGTACATTGGTGTTTTTTCCCACGACTAGCCAGAAATGCATTAAATTCATGAGACATATACTCCCCCCCTCGATCGGAACGAAGGGTACCCATAGTACATTTTGAGACATTTTCATCCATAGCCAGAAATTGTTTGAAGCACATAAAAACTTTGGACTTCGCTTTAAGCGGAAATACCCATGCATGCCTGGAGTAGTCATCAATGAAAGTCACGAAGTAAAGATAATTGCCCAAGGACGGAGTTTGCATGGGTCCACAAACATCACTATGCACAAGCTGCAACCTGCATGTGGCCCTGATTGAACCATCCTTTGGAAACTTCGAACGCTACATCTTACCCAAAATACAACCTTCACAAACATGTTTGATAGGTGCTTCAAGAGGTAGCAAAGAAGCAACCATATCAGATTTGCAAACGCAGCAAATTGGAAAAATTCAGATGACCAAAACGTGCATGCCAAAGTTTTGCATCTAAAATAGCCCTTGAATCAGCAACTGTATTTGCAAAATTTTGTCCACACTTGTCATACAAAGTGAGCTTACACAGCCCATGGCACCTGCAAACTCTCGCCAAAGCTCACTGAAATCGGAGAAAATGAGCAGGTGTCTGGTGGAGCTGCAGGTGACTAAGCCCGGGAGGACGCAACCTGCTCTGATACCAATTGTTGGAATTAGGGTTGCAGAGAAACGCACACAGCTTGGAGAAGACGAAGGAATCTCAAGGCACACAATAGAGAGTGTATTACTTAGTGTGCAATGGAAAGATAGATAGCCCTAGAGTGATGGACATATATATAATGCACAGGGGAAAAAACCTCCTAAAGAGGGAAAAAAATGCCCTGGTGTTCCTAGTGTGTTCACACATATCACTACCACATGTATATGGTAACATCATTTTCATAGTCTATGTGACTCTAGAGTCTAGAATCTAGGCCAAGATTTGGTTTTCTTTCTCTCATGCTATTTTAAGGCTCAAATTCTTCAAACTTGAGATCAATCTAGAATCTGACTTTTGAGCATCATTGTTTGTTTACATACTATAGTCTTTTGAGATCTCCATGCTCACGAAAGAAAAATCTTGCTACGGTAGAACTTCATACTGGTCATCACATCAAAAAACTTCATAGTTGCAATGGTGAAGAACATATTGCAATGGTGGAGAATATGTTTCAAATAAGTTTAATGAATAATGTACTGACTAGGACATTTATCATGAGCACATTGTTCCCTATCATCCTCAGCAGAATGACATTACAAAGTGCAAGAATCAAACTATTCCTAATGTTATAAGGTGTATGTTTATCCACTCTAGATTTTCTCAATATTTTTGCGTTGAAGTAGTGTTGACAGCTGTATTTGTGCAAAATCATCTTTCTAGAGTCACTCTTTCTAGTAAAATATAGATTACTATTGAACAAGCGAAATTCTTTTTCTCACATTTTTGAACCTTTGAGTGTATTGCTTATATCGGATATTCGAAGATACAAGTTTTAAGCATCATCTTTAAAGAAGGTAATAGTAAGTTGTGGTGCTATTCCCAATGAGCAACTCGTGGAAATTAGATGGTCTACAAGGAAAATTGGAAGGACATGGTGCATAGATGATGATGGTGATATCATGTCACTACTCATTGCTTGTCATTTTCTGTGTCATATTGAGCTTTGTTCAAAAGATAATATTAAATTTTTTAAATGGTTAACAACAAATACCTACTATGAATGAAGATGATATAAGAGTTGATATTTATGTTGATCTTTCAATTAATACCGAGCATGATACTTGTTATATTTATGATTATGATAATCTTGATAATGGTCTAACTACGTGCAAGGACTCTGTCAGTTACAATGATGCAATATCCAAAAAAGGATCAATGGCAAGAGGGGAGAGAAGTTGAATATGAATCTCTTCTCTCAAAAGGTACTTGGGTTCTTCTTAAATTTCTGCTTCAACGTACTCATATTAAATGCAAATGGGTTTACAAAACCAAAACCAAATCGGATAAATCTTTTGGCAGGCAAGCACTTTATACTCCCAAACAAGCTTCACGACATTGATATCAGAAGATTGATCTTTTTTTATATCATAAGAATTTATCTCTTGTCCTTCGGATCTTAATATTAAACATCAAAATGATAGTTTTGTTATTCTTGCTCTATATGTGGATGCAACGTACTTGTTTCCATCAATTTTAATTTTCTTCAACGAGTAAAGAGGGTTTTGTATTCTACATTTGACATAGTGGAGTTGAGACATACACTCTATTTTGGTACTCAAATTTAACGATATCGTCAAAAGAGTGTTTTGTTACTTTGTCAAAGTTCATTGAGTACATTGTTCAAAATTTTGGCTTGAGCTCTACACAGTGTACTACTACTATTTACGAGTTCTACCAAAAGTTCTCAATTTGTGCAAAGTGATGGAGAGTTAGCCAAGCTTATGATAATTTTGTTGTATTAAATACTCGTTTTGATATTTTCTGTTGCAAATTTTCTTGGACAACATCTTGCATCTCCATCTTGTAAGCATTGGTCTATAGCAACACGGGTTTTGAAATATTTGAAAAACACTACAGATTTCATATTGGTTAATTCAACAACGGCAAAACTCCAATTTCATAAAACTTAAGTTTTTTAAATATGTAGATGTAAATTGGGAAAGCTCACTTATGTATGCATTCTACAAGTGGAAATTGTTTCTTTATCATGGTTGCTTTGTTTTTTGAACCATTAAGAAACAATATAGTGTAGCGCAATCTCTACTTCAGAGGTTAAATATATAGTTGCATCTATAGCAACTCAACAATTCATCTAATTTTCACAAATGATTACAAACATGGATCATCCTCCCGCATCCAATAGGTCACCCCGATGTGAGAATCAAAGTTCCATCGGTCTTGCTAAAGGCTATGCTCCAACACAAGTATTTGAAACATATTGTGATGCATTAGCATTTGTTCAATATGAAGTAAAGAAAGGCACAATCATAATTGAACAATAGCCCAATGATTATCTGCTTCTAAATATATTTACCAAAGGACAATTAATCTCAATTCACTCTCTTAGACTCAAATCTTGGAATCGTCTCAACCTCACTCTTTGGAGATTAACCTATTTGCATCTTGTAGTATCACTATATATACGGCGTTGTAACCTTGTAGACACTATACACGTCACATATACACATGCACTCAAAGTCATTTTATACATATGTATATAGTTTCACTTCATGCATGTATCATGATTCTTCTTGGTTATCATTGTACATAAACAAATTGGTCACTTAGCAATGAATCAGCATCCATTCAATTAGCAACTAGATTACTTGCGAGTAAACGTAGACCCGGGACAGCAAGTAGGCCTTCTCATAAAAAGAAACTGCAGACAGGAACCTAAAGAACCATTGTTCATAGTGCCAACCATCTTTTAGCACATAAACCATCTTGAAACATCCAGTTCTTTGAACTTCCAGCATCTATGGGTATACTATAAACTACTATCTACGCCATGTATGCTGGACAATAGACTTGGTCACATTGCTGCAGCTTTTTAGGAAAAATGACAGCAGACAGACCAGTTCACCTTTTTCTTGAATGGAATAGAGCTCTCAAGTGTACCCTTTCCCCTAAATCAGATCCTAAAAGAATACAACGCAGAAGAAAATGCAGGCTCCCAAAAACCTTCCCTACAACATGAGGCTTACTGAGTGTCACCTCACGCCCTCTTCATTTACTACCGTAAAGGCCGCACGTGCAAAACTAAGGCCAAGCCCAAATCGTATCCTATGTAAGACGACTCTTGTACTACTTGTGTATGTGTGCATGCTGTCAAACAGTATCTATGAGAAGGGCTGGATATCTTTGACCTCATAAAATCAGTGAAACCACCAGTAGGTTTGAATGTAGGAGTCCCTTGGTCAGCAAGTATCCACATCTCTCCCAGTGCAAGGTAACACATACCTTAAACAGTACCTCCTGTGAAACAACTTCAAAAAGTATACCAAGCCAATCAACTAATCGTTGGTGACAGCAACACACAAAATGGTCTAAAAATAAACCAAATGTGTTGTCAGAAGCAAAACTCCTCTTTCACAGTCAACTCCGTCTATGAAACAACCTAATCTCCAAAAAACCCTTCAATAGAAAAACAAATCAGAGTTTTACCGCCTACTTCTGTAAGTACTTAAAAAGCCATCATGCTACCAAGGACAGAAAGGATTGCACAAGACGCCCCACAAAATGGCGAATATGACGACCTGCAAGTACGTGGCCTCAACAAGTTGTACAGATGCTTGCCCATCAATGGGAATAATATGGCTTTGCCCCAAAAAGAGAATTAATTCTTAGAATCAAAGATCCCAAGATGAGTTGACTGGAACGCTAGACAGATAATGTGACACTTGCTCGCACCAAAGCACACAACACCTTGTTCTTTTACAAAACCATTCCCTCCTCTGGGCTGCTAACAACTCCATCAGCCGCTTCAGTGAGAACAGCACCAGTATCAGTAGAATGATCACCGGATGTGTGTACTTCATGTACTGTACTGCAACCCTTGCCATCCACAAACTCTCTACTTTCACTGAGCCTCTGCAATTCTTCTAAGCTACCGTCAAGATTTGAACCTGCAGTATGATCTGTAAAGGTGCTAGTTTGTCCACCAGATGCAAGTAAGATACCACTGTCATTTGTAGTGGCATCAGCTTTAGGAATTTCTGTGGTCATGTGTTCACAAAGTCCTGGCTTTGATGGTGAGTGCTCCTTCGTTAAACCAATCTGAGAGGGTGATTGCTGTTCATCAGCGGGCAAACCAGATGCTGACATGCTGTGCACCTTTATCTGAGTAGCCTCCTCCAAGGGAACAAGATCTAGAAGATTACGGTCGTCCGCTGCAGTGTGAAGCTCAGAATTTGCAGAAATATTGCTGTGTTTGTCAGACACAAATGGTTCTTGGCCTTCACTGTGTTGTAAGACTGTTTTGGACACGCTCATACCAATTACACGATTACTTTCTACAGAAGGTCTGTCAGCACCATCTTGAGCCGACGGCAGTAAAACAGAGTGACATCTTTGTTCTTTACTAAAACCTTCAACCCCTGCTTCTCTTCCGTAATCCTCAGAATTCTTTAGCCCATCTCTATATTCCCCATGATGCTTCCCATGTTCCTCCTGTGAAGGCTGTTGACTAAAGAGTAAAGAACTTTTGTCTCCCTGTGAAGCATGTAATGAAGCTGGAGAGCTAATAGACCTGCTGCCACTGCCATCAAGTCCTTGGGAAAAGGACTCCGACTGCCCATGGTGATCGTCACCATGCCTGCCATGATTTGGGCTCCCACTGTTGGTTCCAACCCTGCCAGGGCTGCCACTACAGCTTCGTTTTCCCCAGCCTTTCTTTGGGCTGGTACCACCCCACACCTTACGTGGACTTCGACTACGGCTTCGACTTCTTCCCCAACCTTTACTTGGGGTTCGGCTGCGACTTCTTGTTGCACCCTTCCTGGGACTCGGACTGCCTCTCCAACTTTTACCTGGACTACGACTATAACTGGCCCCCCTACGAATTTCTTCCTTGCCTCCAACTGGTTTCTTTGAGCCATCTACACCAGCCATTCTACCATCAGAAGAAGAATCTTTGCGCCCACTTCTCTCACTTGACCTTCCTCGATCACCCAAACGATCAAAAATCCTTCCACGCGACTCAGGCAGCCTAGCCGCCGGACCGAGAGAGCTTCTGCCACCAAAACCACCACTTAAGCCATCACCATGGCCTGCATCACCCCATACGTCTTTACGCACTCTGCCACGTTCAATATCATGCCCAGCTGATCCACTCTGCCCCCACCCACCACTGCCACTTGGAGCAGGAGCACCCCACCCATCATCATGATCTGCAGCATCATCCCATCCATCCATATGTCCTCCTCCAGTATTCCTGCCAGCTCCACCACCTCTCATACCCATAGTCCCATTTACAACTTCCCTCCTCATGGACACAACATCCCCTCCTAACCCCATGCCTCCAGTTCGGCTTGCGCTACCTTCCACTCTGCTGCCTATCCGCAAGTCTCTATTGCCCATACCCCCAACTCTGTCGCTTATACCTCCAGCCCGGCCACCCACACTAAAACCTCTCCCTGCATCCCTACTAGGGAAACCTGGATCAACAAAACCCCATCGCCCAGCTGCCTCATTATTTCTAGCATTTGCATCTCTGCTGCTTAAGCTCATATCTCGGTGTCCTAGGCCTCCCCTACCATCAAACGATCCTTCAGAAGCCACTACACCTCCAGTCTGCCATCGGCCTCTACCTCTTGACTGCCCTGCCCTTCCTGCAAATTGGCGAAGCTCCAAAGGAACCTTTTGATCCGCACTCTCCAATATCTTTACAAGCTCCCTCGCAAACTTTGAATCCTGATCTGAAAAAAAGGTATAGGCCTCACCAGTGGCTCCAGCCCTTCCTGTCCGTCCAATTCGATGAACATAGTCTTCGACTCCTGTTGGAAAATCATAGTTGATGACAACCCTGTCACAATAAACGACACCATCATTTACAAGATAAATAACAAACCCTTCTTATTGAGCCATACAAGTGTTATGTGAGCATCACCTGATATCTTTGACATCGAGTCCCCTGGCAGCAACATCAGTCGCAACCAAAATTGGACACCTACCAGCTTTGAACTGAGCCAGGACGTGATCTCTTTCACTCTGTGACTTATCACCATGAATGGCAACGGCTCGAAATCCTCGTGATAGACTGCGTGCAAGCTGATCACACATCTTTTTGGTGGAGCAAAAGATAATCACTTTCGCCCCTGGTTCTTGGTTGCGAAGAATCTCCTCTAGCCTTCTTTGTTTGTGAAAGGGCTGCACCACCTCTACATGCTGCAAGGAAATTCAGGACATCTTGTGAAACAAGTGCAAAAAAACCTAGATGCAAGCAAAGAAACAAAAAAAAAAACAAAATTAGATGACGACCAAATACCTGTGTTATGGCCTTGTTCGCCGTAAGCTCGTCTGCATTTCCAATGTTGACATGCGCAGCATTAACCAGCAAGTCTGCAGCTATTTTTCTGACTTCTTTAGGCCAAGTAGCTGTAAACATTAATGTCTGTCTGGAAGAAGGCACATCTTTTACAATTTTTCGAATCTGAGGTTCAAAACCCATGTCCAGCATTCGGTCAGCTTCATCAAGGACAAGATATGACACCTGCCTTAAGCTTACTTTCTTTGCCTCTAAAAAGTCATTCAAGCGTCCAGGAGTTGCAATGACAATGTCAGCACCTCGTTCCAGATCTCGTAGTTGTGGTCCTTTCGGGGCCCCTCCATAAACACACTTTCCCAAAAGACACATTAAGTTCTTATATCAGGATTTAACACCAACAGACTAAGAAAGAAGAGCAACGTTTCCTGCAAGTACGACAAAATGACTTACAGTAGATGTGATTCTTGAAGACCTTCCAAACTTTACTGCCTCGTCTTGTATCTGAGTTGCTAATTCTCGCGTTGGTGCCAACACTAGAACAATCGGCCCAGCTCGAGAATTACCTTTAATATGAAGTAAGCGTAAAAAGGCAGGAAGAAGATAACCCAACGTCTTTCCTGACCCCGTTTTGGCAATAGCAACGATGTCTCGCTTTTGCAGGGCTATTGGCCAAGACTGAGCTTGAATCGGTGTTGGTGCTGTAAAACCAGCAGCACGAAGCTGCAAAACAGACAATCCCACCAAGTAAATAAAAACAACTTACATGATACCTGTCCAAGCTGACTTTTCCAAAAGTACAAGTTTGTCAGGCTCATACTTCCTTGATTATTTCAGAAGGAAAATTGCCTTCATCAAATGTCATTAAAGGAGGTGGTACATCCTCACCCTGAAAAAGAGGTCGCATGTCAGGCATATAAGAATCAGCAAAAAATGCAAGTAAATATATTAATAACTAGTTGATACACACAATGACAGTTATCTCGTGCTGAATTCGATAAGTTTGCACATCAGAAGGTATGCCAGTCCCAGAAAATGACTGTAAGCGAGGCCTCTTCTGAACCTCCGAAATACCAGGAGGATAGTCACCAGCTGACCGCTTGAAAGTTCCTACAGGTGAAGCAGATAGTGAAGAGCGTCCTAGACCTGAAGCACTTGAATGTCCCATTTGGCGCTGTTGATCAGAGTACTGCGATCCTTTCATGTCATTCTGTACAAATAAATAACAGAAGCTTCATCCACTGAGTAGATTTTCGAGTGTGAAAGATTATAGAAAACTCATTGGAAATAACTGGAGCAAATTTTCCTTTGCATAAACAAACATCCATTTAAGGGAGGGAAGGCAAATAATAATAATGAAGGGTCCAAGAGTGTGAGACCTGGTTGCTACTGTGGAACAAAAACCTAATCAGATTCTGGTGTGAGTAAATAATTCTGATTTCTTGTTTGAACCCTACTCCTTGGGCCTAGCATAAATAGACTCTACGTCAAGATTCTCCTCCTGAAAATTTCTTACAAAACAGAGCCTCCAAGTGTCACCAGCGTGTAACTACTATCTATCCTTTTTGCTGATTTCTTTCTTATTATCTATTTACTTTCACTTTCTAGAAACACCCCTCGGGAAATCTAACTGCCCTGCATTGCATAGCTAGTGTGGAACTGTCCAGAGGGAGTCCAGGCCTGAGGACAAGAGAGCACTAAGGTTGGACAAAGACTATGGTTAGCCAAAGTGGGGTCATTGACTAGCCAAAGTGGAATCCTTTGCTACAGAGGCTACATTTCAATTCTGGGTGTGGCCACAGTGTACAAAGAGGGTCGGATGACCTAGAAAGATACAATGGCAGCATCTCCTAAAATTTAGGGAACTGCTATTTTGGGACCTGAAAATGTGTTGACGTCATTACCTCCGGAATGACAAGGGGAACATTTTCTTACTCTGCCGTGAAGTCAACTGGGCAACCGGTTGGGATATTTTTAGACGGCAACCCCAAAACGGGAAAATGCTTATAAATGTGGCAAGTGGCACCTTCTGGTGCACTTGCCTCATGCAACAAGAGTTGGCGCTGAATTTAGGAGGGGGAGAGCCTCATTTTCAGAATTTGTCACAGGTTAAGAGCTATGGAGTGCTTGCTTTCCCTCTTATGCGCAGTGCGGTGCCAGAAGTGATGCCCTGCACGCTACGCACTGCCCTCTCTCTCCCCTTTGGCAGTATGTTATGCCCCTCTAGTGGGCTCTTCATTTGACCAATGAACAGTTGTGTGGGTTCATGCGCGATTGCCGAGGCAAGAGCCTCTTGTACAGGTACTGGATTAGCTAGCGGCTAATCCCCCCACAGGTACAGGTGAATTCGGAGAGGTTTCACGCCAGAAATCTCGTCCGATTCAAAGGGCAAGTAGCCCTACAGGTGCGGGAGCTCGAGGACTTGCTACGGATGCGACCGGCACGCGAAACGGAGCCCGATACAGTGAATTACAGCCTGCTGTGTATTTTTGCAGGTTTAGGGTTTTGGCCCTAAACGGACCCTAATACCCCCAGGACGTTCGGGGACGCAAGGGAACCGCTGTACAGGTGATCTGGCGCATTTTCAGGGCTGAAAACAGAGAATTCAGCGTGCTGCAGATTCTCGCCAGGTTTTGCAAAGTGCCCGTATGTGTCGGGAAAGTCAGTCAATGCGTGGGATTCATACCGCACAGTCAATGGAAACACCTGTACACTTGACGGAGAACATGCAGTCTCCACAACCTATGCCTAAGGTGCAAAAACAGGTGGCTGAGATGCCAGTCTTTCAAGCTGTACCAGTTCAGCCCGCCACCTTTCAGCAGCCTATAGCTGGTTCTAATGGGCAGGGAAGCAACCTACAGGCTATGCAATAGGTCTTCCCACCACCTTCAATACACCCTGGCTATTTTGGAGGTGGATCGGTATTCTAGAGCATGGCTGGTCATGCACCTGGAAATCAGTTTTACACGCCAGGAACAGTGTTCGGGGGTGCTCAAACGATGATGCCTAACCCCATGTATGGTGTCACGGGCATGCTACCAAGGTTTCAGAGCACTCAGGGCCAATTTGGGATGCCACAGGCAAATTTTGGTATGGATGGAATTACAAATCAACAGCCAAATATAGCATTTCCAGGTCAAGTTAATAGCGGCCAAGGAACACAGATGAACCCTAATAGTGTTCCCATGTTTCAATCACTTCCATATGACAATTTGACGCCGCTGGAGAGGCCAACTCCGTACAAAGAAGGTGGCAAAGGTGTGTCTTTCACGACCTTTACAGGGTTTGATGACAGGAAGAAGACTCTCATTCCTCCAGCAGTTTGACAAGGCCTATGCAGGGGGAAACTTTACAGAGGCTTCAAAGGTCCGCAAGGCAGCCACTTTCTTGACAGGGAATGCGGGAAAATGGTGGACAACTTTATTGCTTCAAGGGCAAGCTCCATCCACATGCATTTACTTCAAGCAGATTTTTGCAGCAACATGGTTATCTGATGACTTTGAAGCAGATGTCATGACAGAATGGCACCAGCTAAATGCTGCTACTTGCAGAAATCTGGATGATTACAATCGGAAGTTTTGGAAAGCTCTACTTCCAGTAACTTCCTATAGGTTTGTGCCATTGACAGAACAGATTGAAAAATACTGTTGTGGCCTACCTAAAGGATTGAGAAAGTATTGTACGAAGACAAAAGTCACTACTTTGACGCAGCTCATCGAGGTAGCAAACACTAGCAATGGTTTGCTCAAGGGAGAAGATTGTGAATTTAACACCAGCGTCAAGGCAAGACCAGGCAAGAAAAATTCAGCCAAGAAGCACGTTCCCAATGAGGCTCCTAAAGGGACTCAGGAGTCAGCCAATGCAGGGAAAGATAAAGCTACGGCTGAATCAGAAAAGGGACCAGCAAAGAAATGGAAAAGACGTTTTCCTCGCAAGTCAAAAGAGCAAAAGAAGGTCCTGAGGACAAAGAACAAATGCTTTATATGTGAGCAACCTGGCCACATTGCTTACAACTGTCCTACAAAGAAAAGACCAGCTGATTCTGAAGACAAGGAGGACAAGAAAGGAAAGAAGCCCATGGCTGGTCTAGTGCCAGATATGGTGGGCGACAAGCCAAATTCAGATGCAAGTGAGCTTTGCAGAGCATGGGGAAAGGTCAAGGATCAAACAGTGCTTACCTTCTTTGATCCAGGTGCCAAAGCCAACTTCATTTCCCCAGAATTGGCTTCAAAGTTGGGAATCAAACCTGAAGAGATGGGGTATACAGCAGAGGCAGGTTTGGCATGTCCTGGCCATTCACAGGCTGTGACACCCATCATTGGAAAGTTGTGTCTACATATCCAGTCCTATGTAGATGCTGAAGAATTTTACATCATGCCACTGGACGGATGTGATGTGTTGTTAGGTATTCCTTCGTTGTTTCGTGTACAGGGAATCATGGATGCCTACAACAAAAAGATCACTGTACAAAGCAGGGGAAAGACTCACATTCTGGATGTAAAGCTTAAAGGGGAGTCTATTCCTACTGTATCAGCTTCTGCTATTACTTCTGTAATGAAAAAGCATCTTTCTGCGTACTTGGTTTTTGCACGTGAAGTGTCAGATTGTGATGAATCAAATTTATCTATGCTAGATAAAGAAAGGTCAATGTTTTTACAACAGTATAGTGACTGTTTTTCCGATTCATTACCGTCTCAATTACCGCCAGAGAGACCCGAGGACCATGCGATAGATTTGGTGCCAGGCAGTAGCCCACCAAATAAGCCTCCGTACAGGGTTAGTGCGGCTCAGCAGAAAGAGATAATGGGCCAAGTACAGGAGTTGTTAGAAAAGGGGCTGATTCAGCCCAGTTCATCTCCATTCTGCTCTCCAGTGTTGTTGGTGCAGAAAAAGGATGGCTCATGGCGTATGTGCATCGACTACCGTGCACTGAACAAGAATACCATCAAGAATAGGTTCCCTATACCTAGAATTGATGATATTATGGACAAATTAGAAGGAGCAGCTATGATTAGCAAGATAGATCTAAAGAGTGGGTACCATCAGATCCGCATTAGATCAGAGGATGTGCACAAGACTGCTTTTAGAACAACGTTTGGCCTTTACGAATTTTTAGTGATGCCCTTTGGTCTCACAAATGCTCCTGCTACGTTCAATAGGATGATGGACAGAATTTTCCGTCCACACCAGCAGTTTGTTGGTACATTCTTTGATGATATGATAGTCTACTCAAAGAATGAAGAGGAGCATAGGTATCACTTGGCCAATGTGTTCAAAGAGCTACGCAGTCATAGGTTGCTCATCAATGCAAAGAAAAGTGAGTTTTTTCTAGAAGAGATTCACTTTCTGGGACACATTGTCTCAAAGGATGGTGTCAGAATGGATCCTGCAAAAGTTGAAGCGATCAAGTCATGGCCAAATTTGAAGACAGTGCACGATGTCCGAAGCTTCTTGGGACTATGCTCCTATTACAGAAGGTTTATCCGAAATTTCGTTGAGATTGCTTCACCTTTACATGCTCTTCAAAAGAAGGCGTCACCTTTAGATGGACACAGAAAGAGATTTCAGCTTTTAATCTCTTAAAGGAAAAGATGACTTCAGATCCAGTCATTGTGTTGCCAAATCTTAGGAAGTCATTTGTGGTCCAGTGTGACGCCTGCGGTAGTAGCATTGGTGCAGTGCTAATGCAAGATGACAGGGTAGTAGCCTATGAGAGCAGAATTTTGCAAGGGCCAGAGATGACCATGCAGGTCTATGAGAAAGAGTTACTGGCTGTGATTCATGCGCTCTTAAGTTGGAAACACTACCTGCTAGGTGCAGATTTCGTTGTCCAAACGGACCATCAGACCTTGCGATACTTCTTGACACAGACAAAGTTATCTGAGAAGCATATGCGATGGGCAAATATCTTGTCCATGTTCCATTTTCAGATTGTGCATGTGGAAGGCAAGAAGAACGTTGTGGTTGATGCCTTGTCAAGGAAGCCACAAATTTCAGCTGTGTCAATTCCTTATCATCATGAACTTGATGATATGAGAGAACAGTATGAAAATGATGAAGATTTTGCAAGGGTCTTCGAGCAACTAATGGATGGACAACGTCATGAACACTATCTTCTCAAAGATGGGTTCATGATGATGCATGGCAGATTGTGTGTCACAAAGCCATTGCGACGCAAAGTCATGGAAGAGAGTCATGTCCCACCGTATGCAGGGCATCGTGGTATCGATGCTACAGTTAAAGCGGTTGAGACATTCTTCTATTGGCCTACATTGAGAAGGGATGTGGATGCCTTTGTGCGAGAATGCCTAATATGCCAAAAGGTCAAGTTTGACAGGCAAAAGGCACCAGGGTTATTGCAACCACTACCTATTCCAGATAAACCATGGGAAAGTATTGCTATGGATTTTATATTTGATCTTCCGAGAACGCAGACAGGAAACGATGGTATTTGGACCATTATTTGCAGATTCAGCAAACAGGCTCATTTTATTCCTGTCAGGAAGAAGATAAAGCCAGATCAGATGGCACGCTTGTTTATGAGCAATATTTTCAAGTATCATGGCATGCCACAGTCGATTGTTAGCGACCGTGATCCACGCATGACAAGTTTGTTCTGGAGAGGCTTGTTTGAGAATATGGGCACAACGCTCAAATTCTCTTCGTCATTTCATCCTCAAACAAATGGGCAGTCAGAAGAGGCAAATTCTACTGTCCTAGATCTGCTGAAGTGTTATGTGTCAGAGCATAAAGGGAAGTGGGAGCAGTATTTGCCATTGGTGGAGTATGCATACAATAATACAATGTATTCATCAACTGGCAAGGCACCTTTTGAGATAGTTGAAGGTGGCAAGAAAGTTCCTCCCATACTGCATACAAAGGACAAGATATTTGAAGCAGATAAGTATGTTCAGGACATGGATGAAATGTATAAGAAGGTCAAAGTGGCCTTAGAAAAGACTCAGGCAAAGCAAAAGAAAGCAGCTGATCGTCACCGTCGTGAAGTGGTATATTCACTTGGTGATTGGGTGCTTTTACGCTTTGAAAAGGCAAGGTTAAAGAAGATGAAGGGCAAGGAAAGACTGTTTCCAAAGCTCAACATGCGTTACTATGGGCCTTTTCAAGTATGCGACATAATCAGTGATGTTGCATATAGGCTGAAATTGCCTGACAGTTGATTCACAATGCATTTCATGTGAGTCTTCTCAGACCCTATGTGGGTGATGTGCCAGAAGATATGCCAGCTGAAGATCAGCCGGAAGTCGAGGAACTTGACGAGATCTTGGTCCCGGAACAGATTTTGGCACACAAAGAAAGGAAAGTGAAAGGCAAGGTTGCTAGGCGATACTTGGTAAAGTTCAAAAACTATCCACCAATGGATGCTAAGTGGATGGAAGAAGGTGAACTTGCAGAATCACCAACTGTGTTATCACTTTACCTTGAAGCCTTCGATTTGCAACCTACCTTGACCCCTTGAGTTTCAAAGCTACATGGATTGTCAGTGTGACAATGGCTTCTGAAACAAATGATGTACATGGTATTTAAAGTGGGCTCAAATGAAATACCTGTTACATGAATGTTAGAGCTGTACAGATTGTCAGTTTGGCAAATGCTCTTATGGAATGTCCAAAAGTTTGGTTAGTGCTATAGAAGTGAGTATTTCTTGTCAGTTTGTCAAGGATACAGTGATTGCTTCTATTAAAGAGTACATGTGTAACTGCATTCTTAAACTGTCGGTTTGGGTATGCTCGAAAGTGTTACGGGATCCAACGTGTACTATAAGACAGTGGCAAAATGTGCAGCTACCATTTTGTCATTGGAAAGTTAGTGACTCAAAGCAATGGCAAAGTGCGAAGCTACCACTATGTCATTGGGACAGGGTTCACACGCAGACAATACATGAGTCGACGAGGTGTTGAATACACCAGGGTTGACAATGAGCATGTATGTGTCGTACATGTGTCGACAGGTGTTAAATACATCAATGTTGACTAGGAGCCTGTACGACGTAGATGCAAACGAGGACGTTTGAGATTTCAAGAGGGAGGTATGTCACCAGCGTGTGACTACTATCTATCTTTTTTGTTGATTTCTTTCTTATTATCTATTTACTTTCACTTTTTGAAAACACCCCTCGGGAAATCTAACTGCCTTGCATTGCATAGCTAGTGTGGAACTGTCCAGAGGGAGTCCAGGCCTGAGGGCAAGAGAGCACTAAGGTTGGACAAAGACTATGGTTAGCCAAAGTGGGATCATTGACTAGCCAAAGTGGAATCCTTTGCTACAGAGGCTACATTTCAATTCTGGGTGTGGCCACAGTGTACAAAGAGGGTCGGATGACCTAGAAAGATACAATGGCAGCATCTCCTAAAATTTAGGGAACTGCTATTTTGGGACCTGAAAATGTGTTGACGTCATTACCTCCGGAATGACAAGGGGAACATTTTCTTACTCTGCCGTGAAGTCAACTGGGTAACCGGTTGGGATATTTTTAGACGGCAACCCCGAAACGGGAAAATGCTTATAAATGTGCCAAGTGGCAACTTCTGGTGCACTTGCCTCATGCAACAAGAGTTGGCGCTGAATTTAGGAGGGGGAGAGCCTCATTTTCAGAATTTGTCACAGGTTAAGAGCTATGGAGTGCTTGCTTTCCCTCTTATGCACAGAGCGGTGCCAGGAGTGATGCCCTGCACGCTACGCACTGCCCTCTCTCTCCCCTTTGGCAGTATGTTATGCCCCTCTAGTGGGCTCTTCATTTGACCAATGTACAGTTGTGTGGGTTCATGCGCGATTGCCGAGGCAAGAGCCTCTTGTACAAGTACTGGATTAGCTAGCGGCTAATCCCCCCGCAGGTACAGGTGACTTTGGAGAGGTTTCACGCCAAAATCTCGTCCGATTCAAAGGGCAAGTAGCCCTACAGGTGCGGGAGCTCGAGGACTTGCTACGGATGCGACCGGCACGCGAAACGGAGCCCGAAACAGTGAATTACAGCCTGCTGTGTATTTTTGCAGGTTTAGGGTTTTGGCCCTAAACGGACCCTAATACCCCCAGGACGTTCGGGGACGCAAGGGGACCGTTGTACAGGTGATCTGGTGCATTTTCAGGGCTGAAAACAGAGAATTCAGCGTGCTGCAGATTCTCGCCAGGTTTTGCAAAGTGCCCGTATGTGTCGGGAAAGTCAGTCAATGCGTGGGAATACTGACTGTGAAGTGTCCTAGTACAGTTATGCTGCCGAAATCAGGCCGGAACAGTGGAAATTCGGCCGAGTTTGTGCGGGGCAGCTTGTAGGGATCCACAGCGTTTATTCCCTCTTTTGAACAATAAAGAAATACCGAAAGGGGCGCCTAAGTTAGGGGCCAATCTGGTGTCGGTCTACTCATACATGTGCAATCTAGCAGCCTGTATCCCTCTCCCCTTTGTTTTGTCTTGAAAGTACAAGTAAAATAGACGACTAATAATGGGTGAAAGTTAAATCAAGGTTTAAAGTAAAGTCTACCGCCCTTTTTGGATTGAACAGGCCGGTTTCACCAAGAGCCATAATACACTAAAAAAAATAGGGTAGAGGGCTTATAACACATGTTCAAACACTGTTGAGAGGATGAATAAGCGTTATAAGAGTATTCGATCTTCATTATATAGAAACCTAGTCATTAGAAACTACCTCAAGCAGCCTCGCAGGGTTTGAGTACCCCAAGTTGCCAGGGCAAATCACACCATGCCCTTATGCCCAAAGGATGTCAAAGAAGCCATCCTTGAAAGCATTCACAATAATCAATAATGCAAAAGGGCCGTGGAAATTGGCCAAGATGGCAAGCCAAAGTGAGTGTCCCAAGAGCCTCAAGAGAATGCTCCAAGAGCCACCAGCCCTTCTTACTCTCCCACTGCCTCTCCACGGCAACTCATTCCTCTTCCGCTTCTGCTTCAGATTCCTCCAAAAGAAGCCATCACATGAAGCAACCATCCCTTGCAGAAGCCATATATGTCACCTTGACAACCAAGTCCCACATAAAAAGGCTGAAGAGGAGATTGCTTGCACAGTCATCGATTTGAATCTAGAGTTGGAGTCCTAGAACTATACAAAAATAGCCACTTTAGCAACATTCCTCTAGCTTCTAAGTAGTTGCCCCCAACAAACAATTGTCCTCAACTCTAATGCTTCAAAATAATTGCCCAAGAGATCAGGGACCATGGTAAGGCTTCGAGTCTTCCTCGATCATCCACTCAGCGTCTGAAGGAGAAGAATCCTTAGACTTGACCGAAAACTTATTGGTTGCTTACCATTCTTCAATCGGTGCTCTTGATGGTGAAAAATCTGCTCCGTCTCGAGATTTTCTCCCGTCTCCTCTACTTTTAGAGAATCACTGAATAGGTTCACTAGCAAGTGGACCAACATATGGTCGACATAAACATACGAGACCTGCACTATGAATGTTCTAGTTTGCAAGAAAATCCAAGCGAAAGATCACATCATAAATGCGTCTATAATCTTGAGTGTCCCGTAATATGATTGAAAAGTTTTACGACTTTACCTGTCAAGAGATTGTGACAAACACTATCTATATTCGTTGGTTTCTTTCAATTGATATTTCTCTAACTTTTGGAACCCTCTTTGAAATCATACATGCCCCAATGCATGGCCAGTGTGAAACACCTGTTGACCGAGAGTTTCACCCGCAAGAGTCAAGGCCAGATAACCATGAGATGATTGGGCCGATCAACACTCGAATCCGACTAGTAAAGGAGTGGCTAGGCTCAATTCAGTCATTTAGGCCCCTCTACAAGACTTTATAAGTTGGTGGGTACTAGGAATTAAACCAAAAGGAGCAAAACTAGACGCAATAGGAGAGCAACCTGCAGGTCAATTCTCACTCTAGCAGTCTCATGCCAAGAGAGGGCGCCCAAAACTAAGAGAGGAGGCTGATTTTTACTCATAAATGAACACACTGTGTGAGAGAGTAGTGGGTGCAGGTGATCACAGCTTTAATGGAAAGTTGCCTTCTCCCTTGTCTCATGTAGAGCGATAATTTGCTCTCATGCATCTCTCTCCCCCCTTTGCACATATGGTAATGCCCCACTAGTTGAGCTTCTCACATGACCATGTACTGTTTTGGGGGTTTTATGCCCGTTTGAGCCTTCTATACAAGAACCGGATTAGCTAATTGCTTATCCCCCACAGGAACGCATAGTTCCATTGAAAAGAATTGCCAAAAGGGAGAGTTTTCTGGCGTGAGAACTCGTCCAAACCAAAGGGGAAATGTCCCATTGCTTTTCAAGTTTGAGTTCTGTTTGAGAACTTGTTTGGTGATCCTATTTGAATTTGTTTGAAATCGATGGTATATGTTTTGAACCTGTCTTGGTGCCAATTTGAATTGTTTGACTCTGCTTTTAATGCCGGTTTCAATGATTGGTGATTTAACTCCCAGGTGGAGCAGTGATAATGTTTGAGAATGCTTGTTTATACTCATGGCCCAGAACCTTGTGGTTATCTGCAGGAGAGTATTGAATGATTGAAAAGTGATGTTTTTACTCATGGCCCGGACCCTTGTGGTTATTTATAGGGGGAGTATTGTTGTTGTTACTCATGGCCCGAACCCTTGTGGTTAATTACGGGGGAAGTATTGAGAAGTTTGAGCAGTGGTTACTCTCACCACCTCCAAACGATGCAGGCTGCGGTCTAGGGGGCGTTTGGTTGTAAAAGGCCTCTATCTCTCCCGGCCCGGACCCTTTTAGGTTATGCGGGAGGAGTGATGAGGGAGTCGTTGAATACCCTCCCGGCCCGGACCTTGTTAGGTTATGCAAGAGGAGTGTTCATTGGCGACTTTATGTTTCTACTCCTTGTAACATGCATATGTGAGCATTTGTGTTGCATTGTGATGTGCCAACCACTGAATATTCCTAATTCGATGAGATTGCCTGGGTATGTAATTTTAGTGCATCAAGACACCCGTGGAAGATCAGTGCGGTCTGGGTGTGATGGCTAATTTTACTACACCGGAATATCAAGAGTTCCGATATGGACGAAAGGAGAAGCCAACTCCTCGATCAAAAGAGCCGAAAGGAGAAGCCAACTCCTTAACAAAAAAAAAAAAAAAGAGGAAATTGATTGTCCCTCGGAATATCCCTCGAAAATTTTTGAGCTAACTTGAGTTGTTTTGCAGATACGTTGTAATTGCCGACGATTACTCTCTTTCAAGAAGGGGGGATGTCACAAACTGCTTACGTGTCAAGCCACTGAGGAACGGAGCTACTGTGCACATCACCAGCCAAGGGGCCTATACCCTAAGAAGCAGAAGCAGTAGAGAAAGATGGCGTGGCAAACTGTACGAAACTCCGCATTTCGCATTGGCTTGCTGACATGGCAGAATGTACGAAATCCTACGTTTCACGCTGACTGCTGACGTGCAGACTGTATGGATTTCTGTGATTTGTGCTAGCAGCTTTTGGACAAGATGCTTTTGCACCAGATGCTTTTGAGTTTAAAGCTTTTCATGTAATCTGCTTTTGGGCCTAGGGCCTTCAAATATGAGGACATGGGCTCATTCTCTCGCATCCTTCAGGACGAAGGTGCAGAGGATGGAGTACCGGTTGATACTTTGATGATGCAATATAAAGAAATACTGAAAGGGGCACCAAGGTTTGGGGCCAATACTCTCTGTGGTGGAATTCTGCCACTCTGTGTCGCATGTCGTCTCTCTTTCGGTTCAGTTGTTATTGAAGTGCTAGAAGTCTGTTCAATCTGTTCTTTTCCATTGGCACGTGGTGCCCGTCTTGTGACACAGGAGGTCAGCACCCACTTTTACATATAGTAACAAGACGGTGGAGTATACAGCTGCATACACCTAACTTGGGGTAGCCTTCAGTGGACCGAAGTTTTCATTGAGGAGAGCCGCAGAGACTAGATTGACGAGAGCCATAGTTACAAGGGACGGAGGGGACGGGGCCTAGGGCCGCCTGACGGCCGAAACCGGGCCGAGGACGGAGGGGAACGGTCGGAAATTCATCCGACCGGCAGGGTCGCAAGCTGCCGGACCGGGGACGGACGGGTAGAAATTTAAAATTTGAAAAAATGGACCGTTTTTAACGGTCACTTGCAACCAACGTCCAATTCTTTTTGGGGGCCCTGGGGAGGTTGGCCCTTGGGAGGCTATAAAAGCACCCTTGGGCCTCATCTTCTCTCAAGCTCTCCTCTCTACGGTCTAACGTCTACTCTTTACACTCTACGCTGTCTATGGTCTACCTACAAGCGCTCAAGCTCTACCCTTGAGTCTCTCTACCCATGTCACAAAGTGATAACGTGGCTGCCCGAAACCCTAATTCTATCAGAAACCCTAGCCCTAATTCTGGCATGACGCGTGGCAGCAATACAGACGTCCGAGATTTGTGGCGAAATTTGTGACGTAATTTGCACTGACTGTACGGCAGCTTTTGGATATTGCTTTTTCTACGCAAATTGAAAGAGAGAATGAGAACTCTTTTGCTTTAAAATTCTAGGGCAAGAGAGAGAGAACTTGAGAGAGAAAAAAAAAGCACAAGCTTTTACTGGAGCTTTTGATTTTCAGCTTTTGGGCTCTGCTTTTGGCAACCCTTGTAACCTTTAAATACACGGGTAGGCCTCTCACAACTCAGAGCATCTAGACGCAGAGTCTGAGTGTGAGTGCCTGCCCACACTCACACTGAGTGCCTGCCCGCACTCTTGTACTTTGAACTCGGATTAATACAAAAAGAAATACCAAAAGGGGCGCCAGTCTTTGGGGCCAATATCTCTAGGCACGGGTCTCCGCCGGGCCAGATTGAATCAATTGTGAACTGTGAATTGTTTTGAGGTGGTTATTTGGTGTTGTCGTGGTAGATTCTTGACTTGGAGTGTCCAAGTCTGTTACAGTGATATCAAAGCACGGCCAATTTCTCTTCTACGCGAAATTCGATCCCAAAAAAAAAATTCCCGCGGCACCTATGGCTTCACGCAAGGATCAATCGACTCCCTCTGCCTCCGGAGATGCGGCAAGGGATCACAACTAGAGTGCTTCGTTAGCCACATTTGTATTGATTGAATTGAGTCGGAGGGTCAGAGAAATCAAGAACCCAGAAGAGAAAATCTTGGGGGGAGAGAGAGAGAGAGAGAGAGAGAGAGAAGAAGAAGAAGAAGAAGAAGAGTATTTTAACGTCGTAGGAAACTATCCAAGAGACCTTAAAGATCTATCCAACGAGGAGAGTTCAACTCAAGACATGCTATGAGAGAGAGAGAGAGAGAGAGAGAGCTTGTGCTTTGTTTTCCACATAATCCTGTGTTTACAACACCATGATCTTCATGTCCTAATTTTGATATGGCTAAACATGTCCCTAGCTTTTTTATGTATTAATTCTTTGATTCAATCTCGCTCTGTTGTGTGCATTCTTGTTTTTTATGTGAGTGTGGTTGTCATTTGTGTGAAGGACACCGTATTTGGAGTACATGTCGTCCTAGACAATGCCAAGCACAACTTCTTTTTTCAACAGCCCCTGACTAAAGATATTGTCATGAATTTTGTTGCCCACATTAGCGTCTTGCATAGTGCCACATGAATTTAAGAGGAAAGTATAGGTGATTGCATCTGGAGCAATGTCCTCGCTTTGTATCTACTAAAACTTAAAAGCAGCGCAGGGCTGCCTGGCCTTGCTAGATTTGGCATACATGTCGACCACGACAATGCCAAGCATAAAGATTTTTATGACAATCCCTTTTCAGGAACCCCTTACTAACAATATCATCGTGAATTTTGTTGCCCATATCAACATCTTGCATAGTGCTACCTACCTTCAAGACGAAAGCATAGGTGATTGCATCTAGAGCGATCTCCTTGCTTCGCATTGGCTGAAAACAGCCCAGAGCTTCGTGCCCTGCAGAATTTGGCATACATAGGCAGTGCAAGCATAATATTTTGTTTTCGACAGCCATTGAGTAACAATATCATCGTGAGTTCTTTTGCCCATCTCAGCATCTTTCAAATTCCTTCACATTTGGTGAAAACAGCACAGAACCATTTGTGTTGAGCATATCCCGCAATCAGTGTATTCCAACAGACAAAATTTTGAAAAGAAATTTCCTCGAGCACTTTTTGGTGCTTTCTCGAGAGCATCACATCTCGCATATGTGATCATAGCTGCCACATGCCTTCAAGATGCAAGCATAAGTGATTACATCAAGAGAAATGTCCTCACGTTGCAAGTTCGAAACAGCTAGCCAGAGCTTCTTGGCCTTGGCCCTGTCCCTGTTGGGCATATCCCACAATCAATGCACTTGAAGAGATGACATTCCGACAACCAATCACAGCATCTTGGTCCCGTCCCTGTTGCGCATATCTCGCAATCGTTACACTTGAAGAGACAACATTCCGGACATCAACGCAACAGTGCCACATGCCTTCAAGATGAAAGCATAGGTGATTGCATTTGGAGGGATGCTCTCGCTTTGCATCTGTTGAAAACAGCCTAGAACTTTTTCCCATCTCAGCATCCTCCAACAACATTGCGAAGAACTCTAGCTCGCTTGATCATTGGCACCAACTCCTCCATGTGAAAAACGTAAGTCGGAGTTTGAGCTTGGATCTACGTAAATCTGTAACTCTAGTCGGAAAATTGGAGACCAAAAGTCGCACAGCAAGTAAGGATTGGGTTTCGATATATACCAGGAGGAAGACTAAGACTGAAGTTGGGAATAGGAAGAGCGAGTTTTGTTGCCCGTATCAGCATCTTGCATAGTGCCACCTACCTTCGAGACAAAAGCATAGGTGATCGCATCTAGAGCGATGTCCTCACTTCACATTGACAAAAAATAGCCCAGGGCTTCCTAGCCCTAGAGAATTTAAGGTAGTGCAAGAATAACATTTTGTTTTCGACAGCCGTTGAGTAACAATATCATCGTGAGTTCTTTTGCCCATCTCGGCGTCTTCCAAATTTCTTCGCATTTGGTGAAAACAGCCCAGAGCTTTTTGCGTTGAGCATATCCCGCAATTAGTGCCTTCCAAGAGACGACATTCTGGACAAAAAACTCTTCAAGCACTTTTTGGTGCTTTCTTGAGAGCACCACATCTCGCATATGTGATCATTGTCCCTACATAGTGCCACATGCCTGCAAGATGCAAGCATAGGTGATTACATCAGGAGAAATGTCCTCGCTTTGCATGTTAGAAACAACTAGCTAGAGCTTCTTGGCCTTGTCCCTATTGGGCATATCTTGCAATCAATGCACTTAAAGAGACGATAACCCAATAGCCAGCCATAACATCTTTGCCCTGTCCCTACTGCATATATCCGCGATCAGTGCACTTGAAGAGACAATATTCCGGACATCAAGGCAGTGCCACATGCCTTCAGGACGAAAGCATAGGTGATTGCATATGGAGATGCCCTCGCTTTGCATCTTTTGAAAACAGCCCAAGGCTTTTACCCATCTCAACATCTTCCAACAACTTTGCGAAGAACTCTAACTCATTTAATCATTGGCACCAACTCCTCCATGCAAAACCGTAAGTCAGAGTTTGAGCTTGGATCTACGTAAACCTGTAACGATTTTGTGAGGGAAATTGGAGGCCAAAAATCACAGAGTAAGTCAAAGTTGGGTTCTCATATATACTAGGAGGAAGACTAAGACTAAAGTTGGACATAGGAAGAGTATTTACATGGCGGTGAATGGTTAGATTTGGTTGAGTCTATGTTAGGATGCTACGGAGCACGAGAGCCAGAGGAATCGTCAAGGCAAGTCTTAGACTGTTGGAGTCAAGAAGCAGATCATTTAGTCGGAAATTTTGATGAACAAAGGTACCATTTTCAAGCTCCAAGCTGAAGGTTTGTGATATGTATTGAGGTTGAGACGCTTGTCTCAAAACATGCGTACATCTAGCATATACAACGACGATTTACTTAACAGCCCCTGACTAACAATATCATCGTGAATTATGTTGCCCATATTGGCGTTCTGCATAGTACCACATTTCTTCAAGATGAAAGCATAGGTGATTGCATCTAGAGAAATGCTCTTGCTTTGCATTCATTGAAAAGAGCCCAGAGATTTCTGTGTTGAGCATATCCCGCAATCAATGCGGTTCAAGAGATGACATTCTGGACAAAAAGCTCACATACATGATCGTTGCTCCTACGTAGTGCCACATGCTTTCAAGATGTAAGCATAGATAATTACATCAGGAGAAATGTCCTCGCTTCGCATCTTGAAAAGAGCCAGCCAAAGCTTCCTAGCCCTGTCCTGTCGGGCATATCCCACAATCAATGCACTTGAAAAGATGAGATTCCAAACAATGCCACATGTCTTCAAGACGAAAGCATAGGTGATTGCATCTGGAGAGATGCCCTCGCTTTGTATCTGCTGAAAACAGCCGAGGGCGTTGTGGCCCTACCAAATTTGGCACACACGTCGGCCAAGGTAGTACCAAGCATTACATTTTTTTTAAACAATCCCTGACTGAAAGATAAAAGCAAGAAGGTCCGAGAGTTTAAGGAAGGTGGACAGTCAATTAAATTTGACACGTTTTCAGGATATAGAGATGCTTCGAAGGCTTTGTCTTTTGTACAACAGTTTGACATCGCCTTCGCGGGAGGACGCTACTCAGAGCACTCTAAGATTCGGAGAGCTGTCTCTTACTTTAAGGGGAATGCTCGAACTTGGTGGTCCACGCTTCTTTTAAACAAGACTGCGCCAATTAAATCGTTGAAATTTAAGAAGCTTTTTATTTCTTCTTGGCAAACTCAAGAGTGTGAACGAGATATACGAGCTGCTTGGAACCATCTTCGGATGACCAAGAAGGATACAGTGGACGCTTATTGCGAGAGATTCTGGAGCTCTTTTCTACCCGCCTCTTCATTCAAGAAGATGTTGTTCAGAGAACAGATTGAACAGTTTACCTTGGGTCTACCTACAGAGATCCGAGATCACTGCTTGGAACAGAATTCAGCTTCTATTCAGGAATTGATGAGTCATGCGAAACGGGGTTTTGCCATTCACTCTGGCAGTCTAACCTACCTCACCGATGAGGTCATGACACAACGAGCCGAACAGACTTTAGCAAATGAAAGTAGAAAGAGAAAGAGCAACCCAGAAAAGAAGGATGCACGACCCAAGCTTACTCCTCAGGAGAGAGCTCGCTTCATCAAGGAGGGGAAGTGCTTCGGATGCGGGGAACCTGGACATATCTCCGCGAAGTGCCCTAAAAAGGCACAGAAAGGACAGAATGACAAGAACGACGAAAGGCCTCAGAGTTCGAGAGCAACTCAAGAACGTGGAAGAAAAGGCAAGATGAAAACAGGACTGGTTCCAGACTGTGTGGGTACCGATCCCAACACAATGGACGAGAGTACAGAACTTTGTTGAGCTTGGGGCAAAGTGAAAGACCAAGAGGCCTTGATCTTCTTTGATGGAGGAGCCAAGGTCAACTTCATTTCATCGGAATTGGCGGCGTGACTCGCGATCACTCTCGATTGGATGGGACCACATGTGGAGGCTATTCTAGTGGCACCCGGCAGGGACGTAGCCCTTACACCTGTCATTGGCAAACTTCGGTTGCATTGTCAGGGGTATTTGGGGCATGAGGACTTTTACATAATGCCTTTGGAAGGTTGTAATGTTCTCTTAGGAATTCCCTCGTACCACAAGAACAGCACCATGGTCGACTATCGGGCGAGGAAAGTGACTTTGACGACAGAGAAGGGTAGAACCATTGTACTTGACATTAAACTGAAGGGCGAGTCTGTCCCTATTGTATCGACTTCGACCATTTCTAAATTAATGAAATCCAGTCTGTTTGTTTACTCTATCTTTATGAAAGAGTTGAGTGATGAGGATAGGACAAATATGTCTAAACTTGATAAAGAACGCCAAGATTTTCTCCACTCTCACGCCGATTGCTTCTCAGAGGGCCTACCAAGCGAGTTACCACCTCCTCGTCCTGAAGATCATTCCATTGATCTGATACCTGGAAGCACACCACCGAACCGGCCACCTTACCGTGTGAGCCGAGCACAGAATGAAGAGATTATGAACCAAGTGGATCTTGTCCAACCTAGTACTTCACCGTATTGCTCTCCAGTGTTGTTGGTTTTGAAGAAAGACGGATCTTGGAGAATGTGCATCAATTATAGAGCTCTCAACAAAATCACCATCAAGAACAGATTTTCGATTCCTAGGATCGATGATATACTCGACAGATTACAGGGATCCTCGTGCTTTAGCAGGATTGATTTGAAGAGTGGATATCATCAGATCAGAATCGCGCGAGGGGACGTCTACAAGACAGCCTTTCGAACGACTTTTGGGTTATTTGAGTTTTTGGTGATGCCTTTTGGCTTAACCAATGCTCCTGCGACATTTAACCGGATGATGGACAGGATTTTTCGAGAGTACAGGCTATTTGTTGGCACTTTCTTTGACGATATCATTGTTTTCTCCAAGAATGAGGCAGAACATAGAGATCATCTGCTTCAAGTCTTTCAGGCATTACGAGATCACAAGTTAGTCATTAATGCAAAGAAAAGTGAATGTTTCCTACCAGAGATACACTTTTTGGGACACATTGTGCCAGCAGCAGCAGGAGTGCAAATGGATCCGGCTAAGATAGAGACTATCCGTGATTGGCCCGCTTTGAAGAATGTCCATGAAGTTAGAAGCTTCTTGGGATTGTGTTCGTACTACATGCAGTTCATTAGAAAGTTTGCAGAGGTTACTTCCCCTTTGCATATCTTGACACAGAAAGGAGTCCCTTTCTCGTGGGGACCCACAGAGGTGATTGCCTTTCAAACTTTGAAAAAGAAATTGACTGCGAGACCAGTTTTGACTTTGTCGGACTTGCAGAAGTCATTTGAAGTATATTGTGATGCTTGTGTTCGTAGTCTCAGGGCGGTCTTAATGCAAGAAGGCCGTGTCATTGCTTACGAGAGCCAATTGTTCTCAAGGCCGGAATTGACAGCACAGATTTATGAGAAAGAGCTTTTGGCGGTTATCCATGCTCTTACCCAGTGGCGGCATTACCTACTCGGAGAGGATTTTATTGTCTTTACAGACCATCAGAGTTTACACTACTTCTTGTCACAGAAGCAACTGTCGGAAAAGCAGATGCAATGCGCGAACATCTTGTCACAATTTCACTTCCAGATTGTCCATGTGCAGGGACAGAAGAATGTGGTGGCAGATGCTTTGTCTCGGAAGCCGTTGGTTCTCGCTATTTCCGCGATACATCATAGGAGCTTCGAGGATATGGTCGACCAGTATGCCACAGATACAGATTTTGCAAACGTTTTCACACAGATACGGGATGGGGAGACAGTAGCGGGATATTCTATTCGGGATGGCTACTTGATGAGAAAAACCATGTTGTGCGTTACACAGCCGTTGAGGGAAAAGGTTACGACTGAATGCCATTGTCCACCTTTTACGGATCACCGCGGCATCGCTACCACCATGAAAGGGGTAGAGAGAGATACTTCTTTTGGCCGAGACTCAAGAAGGATGTACAAGAGTTCGTGCGCAGTTGCTTGGTATGCCAGAAGGTCAAGTTTGACAGGCATAAAGCACAGGGATTGTTACAGCCTTTGCCCATATCCACGCGCCCCTGGGAAAGTATTGCAATGGATTTCATTTTTTATCTCCCGAGAACACAAAGTGGTCACGATGGTATCTGGACTGTTACTGACAGATTTAGCAAGCAGGCTCATTTCATTCCAATGAAGAAAACAATCAAGCCAGATCACTTAGCGAGACTGTTTGTGGCCCAGATCTTCAGATTACATGGCATGCCTGAGACGATTGCCTCCGACAGGAACCCCAGATTTACGAGTTTGTTTTGGAAGGCAATTTGGGAGAACATTGGCACGCGGTTGCAGTTCTCGTCATCGTTCCACCCGCAGACTGACAGGCAATCTGAGATTGCCAATTCAGTGGTTTTAGATTTATTGAAGTCTTATATCTCGGATTAGAAGACTCAATGGGAAAAGTATCTACCTTTGGTGGAATTTGCCTACAATAACACGATACACTCTTCGACGGGGAAGGCGCCATTTGAGATTGTTGAAGGTGCTGCGAAGGTTCCACCCTTCCTAAGCACGAAAGATAAGATTTTTGAAGCGGATGAGTATACGCGCAACTTAGACACGGCTTTTGCTCTTACGTTTTGAGAAGGCGCACTTGAGAAAGAAGAAGGGAAAGGAGAGCCTTTTTCCAAAGCTTAGTATGAGATACTACGGACCTTTCCAGATCTCTGAAAAGATCCATGATGTCTCCTTCCGATTGAAACTGCCTGACACTTGGAGGATTCACAATGCATTCCATGTGAGTCTCTTGAAACCTTTTAAAGGTGATGTGCCTGATGATGGGGAGCCTGATGAGCAACCCGAAGTGGAAGAAAACGAGATCCTTGTTCCTGAACAGATTTTGGCACATAAGGACACAAAGAATAAAGGTAAAGTCCGAAGGCAGTTCTTGGTTAAATTCAAGAACTATCTTGCATTGGATGCGAAGTGGATGGAGGAGGAGATACTCCTCAAATTGTGAAACTTTACCTCGAAGCTTTTGGTTTAGCATAGTCTACTCCAAATGGAACCCAGAATTCAGCTTGGCCGGAGATCTGGTGTAGTGGGATGCACAAGAGGGGAGTTACTCCGATCCTTTGTCAACAGATACCTTGATTTTAGAATACTAGAGTCACTGATGTCTCTTTGAGCTTCAGGGATACTGAGAGCTGACAATATTCTGCTGTATGACTTTATGAAATCCTGAATATGAAACTGATTGGTTTTTGACTTGTTTGTAAGTGCAAGAACTGATAGACGAAATGACTGCAGCATTTTGGTCTAATTGATCTTGAATAGACACGGTTGCAATAGGGGTTAGTCAATCGGCCATCTATGAGGTCCTGACTGGATCTAGATGCGATTGCTAGCTACATTGCCGATAAATCACGGTCTAAGATCCGAATGAATGTTGAATGTCATGTGATGTCCTGTGATGTCTAGTGATGTCCTGTGATGTCGTGTGATGTGATTGGAGATTGGTACATGTGCTAGATGTGTGTTCCTAGTACGTAGGTACTAACAGTCAGTGTCTGCTAAGACGGTTTATGGCCTCAGTCTGTTTTGCAAACGTAATCGAGGGCGATTACAATGGTTTCAAGAGGCGAGTATGTCACAAAAGTGATGATGTGGCTGCTCGAAACCCTAATTCTGTTGAAACCCTAATTCTGCCAAAAACCCTAACCCTAATTCTGGCATGACATGTGGCAACAGTACGAACGTCCGAGATTTGTGGCGGAATTTGCGGTGTGATTTGCGCTGGCTGTACGGCAGTTTTTGGATATTGCTTTTTATACGCAAATTGAAAGAGAGAGAATGATAACTCTTTTGCTTTAAAATTCTAGGGCAAGAGAGAGAGAGAGAGAGAGAGAGAGAGAGAGAGAGAGAGAGAGAGAGAGAGAACTTGAGAGAGGAAAAAAAAAAGCACAAGCTTTTACTGGAGCTTTTGATTTTCAGCTTTTGGGCTCTGCTTTTGGCAACCCTTGTAACCTTTAAAAACACGGGTAGGCCTCTCACAACTCAGAGCCTCCTGACGCAGAGTCTAAGTGTACCCGCACTCTTGTACTTTGAACTCAGATTAATACAAAAAGAAATACTGAAAGGGGCGCCAGTCTTTGGGGCCACTATCTCTAGGCACGGAACTCCGCCGGGCCAGTGTTGAATCAATTGTAAACTATGAACTGTTTTGAAGTGGTTATTTGGTGTTGTCGTGGTAGATTCTTGACTTGGAGTGTCCAAGTCTGTTACAACCCACTCTCTCCCTCTTCTACCCTCTCAACTTTAAAGCTCTCCTCTACTCTCTCTCCACACAAGCTCTCATCTAAGCTCTTAGCTCTACTCTCTCTCCACCATCATGTCATCTCAAGCTAAGTCCACTTCTCAAGCAAGCTCTTCTCGAAGGAGGCCCGCCGTGCAAACATGCTCGTGGTGGGATGAAGTCGAAACTACCACGCGTGGTAAAGGTGGCGGTGCAAGACCATGGACGTGCAAGCTATGCCCGTACAAGAGAACGGATGGTGCAAACAAAGTGCGAGCCCATCTTCTTCACGAACCCGGTCACGAGGTGAAGTTTTGCCCTCAAGTATCTCGTGAGAAGAGGTTGGAGCTTCTTGAGAAGCTCCAGGTGTATGAGGTCACGGAAGCGGCCAAGAGGAGCCGTTTTGTTGCCATTGATCCTTGCGCCACGGCGACACCATGAGAGCAAAGGGAAGCCAACCTTGACGACACCTCTCAAGCTTTCAAGACAAATGCATCTACACCGTCCTCTTCCGTTGCGCATCGCCAAAGCATCCTCAACGAAAATTGGAATCCTAAATTGAAGGAAGAGGTGGATAGGTCGATTGCCCGATTCTTCTTCCACAACCACATTGCCTTCCATGCTTCGCGGTGAGTTTCCCTTGGCATATGCACATTGCAATCTCCCATTTTGTATTCATTATGGGGTCTGGACTCTCGACTCTCCATACTAACACAACATGCTCTATATTGTGTGGATAGGTCTCAATACTTTCGAACCATGGTTACGAAAATAGGGAAATATGGCTCCTCTTATGTGCCACCTTCGTCGGAGAGGCTTCGCACCACCCTCCTTGACAAAGAGAAGCTTGCCGTGGAGCAAGCAGCCAAAGCAACAAAGGATTTGTGGGAGACCAATGGCATCTCTCTCCTTGTAGATGGATGGAGCGACACCCGCAAGCGGTCCATCCACGGAGTGGTGGCCTACTCTCGGGGGGAGATATACTTTGTGGAGTCACATGATGCATCTGACAGTGGCAAGGCCGCGGAGATGCTTGCTGCATAGTGGACAAGCACCATAGAGATCACCGGCCCGGAGAATGTCCTTTGTATGGTTGCAGATGGAGAGGCGTCAAATAGGGCAGTCGGCGCTATCATTGAGGGCATGTATGCCAGCATCCATGTCACATTTTGCATGGCGCATTGCCTCAATAACCTCCTCAAGGACATAGGGAGCTTGTCATGGATTTCACCCACCATTGGTGACGCCTCTCAAATTGTCTCCTTTGTGCTCAACCATCAACAAGTGCGCCATGAGTTCTTACAGAGGAGCCACTTGTCCTTGCTCAAATATTCAGAGACAAGATTTGCATTCAATTGGCTTATGCTAGGCCGCTTGTCTACATGTAGCGGGGCCTTTAGGGGCCTCTTTCTCAGTGATGAGTTCCAGGCCATGCCAGAGTCTACATCAACAATAGGATTGAAATGCCGAGAATGGGCCGACGACGCCGCTTGATGGGAGGAGGTGAAGATCTTGACGCCACGGTCAAGCCTATTCTACACCTACTTCGAGTTGTGGATGGCTTGCAGCCATGCATCGGCAAAGTCTACGAAGCCATGGATCAAATAAATTTGAGAAGCTTGTGTCTGACAATGTTCAGTATGCGGAGATTCATGGCTTGTGTGAGTCGAGGTGGAATGGATACTACTCTCCACTTCATGCGGCAGCTTATGTGCTTGACCCTGTGTCACGTGACACATCCAACCCTATGTGTCCGTGGACAAGCTACTTCATAACAAGGGTTCAATCAGTCCAGTTAGTCTAGATTTAGAAGTGATCTGGCACTTTCGTGAGTCTGTTCGTAGACCGTGCATGCCCAGACACTTAGTGTAGATGCATATCTATAACCGGCCCGTACAACGTAGAGGGCGGTACTATTTCAATTACCTATTAACTTTACACAGAGCACTGAGAAGGGAAGAGAACACAGTTGCGTCCAGCGACTAGAATGTCACTGCGCACACAAGACCGACACCCTGTAGGCCCCAAAGACTGGCGCCCCTTTCGGTATTTCTTTATTCAAATTAAGGTAGACGATCCGACCACTTAGCACAAGCTTTCACAAAGCTGTCCAAACCTGGCGAGGGTTGAAAACGCAGGTTTTCGACCGGATTTCGACAGCATAACGACGCAAAAACCCCTGTAGGTCAAAGACACCTATCTAGGACGGATTCCCTCGATATCTGGAAGCTTTCTGGTGAGCTGTCACAGAAATTCAGCGGGCTGTAATTCTCTGTTTTTCACTGCCGAGAGCCCAAAAGCCTGTACACTCATCCCAAGGCTTTCACGAGGCTCCCCCGATGTTCCCTTGCAGTTTAGGTGCGAAACCCTAAACCTGCAGAAAAACACAGCAGGCTGTAATTCCCTGTTTCGGATCGTTTTTAGCGGAGCGAACACGCCTACACGTGTCCCAAGGGCTCCCGCACGCAATGGGACAGTTCCCCTGTGAATTGGACGAGTTTTCACGCAAGAAAACTCTCCAAACTCGCAATCTTTCGTGATGGAACTGTGCGTACCTGTGGGGGATTAGCAATTAGCTAATCCGGTTCCTGTTCAGAAGGCTCTTGCCTTGGCAAACGCGCATAAACCCCCAAAATTGTACATAGGTCAAATGAGAAGCCCACTAGTGGGGCATAACATACTGTACGTAGGGGAGAAAGAGAGCAGTATGTAGCATGCGGGGCATCACTCACGTCACCATACTGTGCATAGAGGGCAAGGTAAGCATTCCATAGCTTCTGTACCTGCTACAATCCACCTCAGGCTGAAAATGGCACCCCCTTTGTTGATATGCAGCTCGTTTTTGCCTCCCAGAGTGGCAGAATCGCTCACAGGCTGACACGTCGCCCAGTTTCCGAGTTTGGGCTTTCCCTGCTAAAAATATCTCAACTGGTGCGTCAGTTGACTTGGCAGCAGAGCAATAAAATGTTCCCCTTGTCATTCCAGAGCTAATGACGCGAACACATTTTCCGGTCAAAAATAGCAGTTCCCTAAATTTTAGGAGATGCTTCCATGGCGTCCCTATCGGTCTCCTGACCATCATTGAAGACTACCATTTGACCAACATCTACAATGTGGGTTAATTTACTGGCCCCTTTCAACTTATAAAGTTGCAGTGACTTGACGAGTGGCCCAAATTCTAGTTTGGCGCACACGAGCTTCCATACTCATCAAAATTCAGTGCTAACTGGCCCGGGCAATCCCTATCTGACCGACCTAGATCCCCGATGTGAGAAACCCATTTGGCTGCAGCCGTTTCACACTTGCCATGCAATGTCCACTTGCACCTTTTCAAGGGTTTTGGGACAAACAAGTAAAAATAAAATAAATATATCTATTACTTATTTACGGAAGGCAACAGGAAAAATACACCTCCTGGTGACACACCCCACCCTTGAAATACTGCAAGCGACCTCGCTTGCATGCCAATAATACATACAGATATCTCCTGATATCACATATATTCTATGATGGGAATCCAAGATATACATGCTTCCGGAAATGTAGCGTTGGACGATTAAACAATCCCACCAACCTGGCTACGACACATATATCAGGCATAGAAGTCTTCTAGTGTACTCTTGAGCACAAACTTCTCTAGCTAAATTCTCTATAGAAAGTTAGATACAATTGCTTAACTACTCTCTTGAGCATCATGAACCATGCTCTTGCCTTGCTCCAAAAAGGCTGCATCAAGTCACTGTGGGTTCCATTTGAAAGGCTTCAAGATACAATTGCAATAGCTGAGGTGAATCAAGCAATTCAGACTCTTCCATCCATTTGGCATCTAATGATGGATAGTTCTTGAACTTCACCAAATAGCGTCTTGCAACCTTTCCTCTAACCTTTCTTTCTTATGTGCCAATATCTGTTCAGGAACAAGGATTTCATCCAATTCTTCCACTTCGGGTTGTTCCTCATCAAGCATATTCTCTGGCACATCACCAACAAAGGGCCTTAGAAGGCTGACATGAAAAGCATTATGTATTTTCCAGCCTTCTGGTAGCTTTAACCTGTAAGCTACATCGCTGATCTTTTCTGAAATCTGAAAAGGATCGTAATATCGCATACTGAGCTTCAGAAACAAGCGTTCCTTGCCTTTCCTTTTCCTTAACCTGGCCTTTTCAAAGCGCAAAAGTACCCAATCACCAAGTAAAAATACAAGTTCACGACGGTGACAATCAGCAGCTTTCTTTTGCTTAGCCTGAGTCTTCTCAAGAGCAATCTTTATCTTCCTGTATGTTTCATCCATATCTTGCACATACTTGTCTGCCTCAAATATCTTGTCCTTAGTCTGCAAAATGGGTGGGACTTTCTTTCCTCCTTCCACTATGTCGAATGGTGCCTTACCTGTTGATGTATGCACAGTGTTATTGTAAGCATATTCAACCAATGGGAGATGGTGTTCCCAAGTTGCCTTGTGCTCTGAGACATAACATTTGAGTAGATCCAAGACAGTAGAATTTGCTTCTTCTGACTGTCCATCAGTTTGCGGATGAAACGAAGAAGAGAACTTGAGCGTAGTGCCCATGTTCTCAAACAATGCCTTCCAGAAAAGACTCGTCATACGTGGATCCCTGTCACTGACAATTGACTGAGGCATCCTATGATATTTAAAGATATTGCTCATGAATATCTTGACCATGTGTTATGGCTTTATCTTCTTCCTAACAAGAATGAAATGGGCCTGCTTACTGAACCTACAAATGATAGTCCAAATCCCATCGTTTCCTGTTTGCGTCCTTGGAAGACCAAAGATAAAGTCCATTGCTATACTTTCCCATGGCCTATCAGGGATCGGCAATGGCTGCAACAATCCCGGTTGCTTTTGTCTGTCAAATTTGACTTTTTGGCATACTAAGCATGATCTTACAAATGTGTCAACATCTTGACGCAAAGCTGGCCAATAGAAGAATGCCTCAACCCCTTTCACTGTCGCATCAATTCCACGATGCCCAGCATAAGGTGAAGCATGACTTTCCATCAAAATCTTTGGCCGTAACTGTTTAGTAACGCATAACTTTCCATGCATTATGAGAAAGTCATTCTTAAGCATATAGTGCTCATGATGTTGCCCATCAACAAGCTGGTCATAGATCCTTGCAAAATCTGAATCTTCAGCATATTGTGTCTTCATTTCGTCTAGTTCACAATGGTACGGAATTGACACTGCTGAAATTTGGGGCTTTCGTGACAACGCATCAGCCACCACGTTCTTTTTCCCTTGCACATGCACAATCTGAAAATGGAACATTGACAAGAAGTTTACCCATCGCATGTGCTTCTCAGACAACTTCGTTTGTGTAAGAAAATATCGCAAGGTTTGATGATCCGTTTGGACAACAAAATCAGCCCCTAGCAAATAGTGTTTCCAACTAGTGAGAGCATGAATTACTGCCAGCAATTCTTTCTCATAGACTTGCAAGTTCCTTTCAGTCTTCAAAAGAATTCTGCTCTCATATGCGACTAATCGGCCATTCTGCATTAGAACTGCACCAAGACTATGGCCACACGCATCACATTGAACCACAAAAGGTTTAGAAAGGTCTGGCAAAATAATTACCGGATCTGAAGTCAGCTTCTCTTTCAAGTGTTTGTCAACCATGCAGGCCCAAAAAGTTGTTTGAATTGGACCCACGTTGTTGGGGCTTGACCCTGGTTCAACAATGCGGTCCACCATTGGAGCGCATTCCCTTTCAAGAAAGTGGCAACCTTGCGTATCTTTGAAGATTCCGTGAAGTTGCCTCCAGCATAAGCTGCATCGAACTGCTGTATAAAGGTCAAAGCCTTTAATTGGTCCTCAGTTCCTCTGAAAGTTTCAAACTTCACTCCCTGCCCACCTTCCTTGTAATCCTTAGGCTGACTCAAAGGAGCCACATTATCATAAACAGGTGCTTGTAGCAGTGGTGCTCCATGAGTGTTCATTCCAGCACTCGCATCAACTGTTTTCCCTGTCATATCTGCATTTTGTACGTATGGCTGCGAAAAACCAGCCATACCAAATTGTGTTCCAGGCACTCGAAACTGGCCATAGGCACCCTGAAAACCAGGTTGGACACCCATGTTCGCGTACATAGGGTTACCCATGCCTGTTTGCATTGTCCCGAACACATTCCCTGGCATATAACCTGTGGAAGGTCCAGCCATAGCTTGAAACACTGAACCACCTCCAAAATAACCAGGATAAGTATTAGGTAATGGAAGGGTCTGACGCATAGCCTGTTCATTGCTCCCTTGACCATTCACAAACGGTTCCTGTCCAGTTAAAGCAAGTTGCTTTGGATCATTGGACACCGCTAGTTGCTCAACCACATGGGCTTTCCCTCGAGCATCATGAGTCCTCTGCGCATTGGAAATCTCCTTTTCCTGCAACGGCTCAGTTATGCCCTGTGTAGGAGGCTGAAAACCCTGTGTCGGAGCCTGTAAGAATTCCTGCATCCTTGGGTTGTTAGCCAGCTGCTGAAACATGTCCATGCAACAACGCAGTTAAGTTCTAAACAACCTGTCCTCTTCTTGAAGAGTTGAAGGAATTTTCTCTGTGCCATGTGAGGAAGATCCCTCTTCAGGTACTTGGTCTCTCTTCTCTGCGATATCGACAAGCTCTGTGTTGCTTTCACCCACAACAATCCACGCTGCACTTTTTGAAGAAAAAGTGACTATCCCGTCGATGGAACCATATAACCGGCCCGTACAACGTAGAGGGCGGTACTATTTCAATTACCTGTTAACTTTACACAAAGCACTGAGAAGGGAAGAGAACACAGTTGCGTCCAGCGACTAGAATGTCACTGCGCACACGAGACCGACACCCTGTAGGCCCCAAAGACTGGCGCCCCTTTCGGTATTTCTTTATTCAAATTAAGGTAGACGATCCGACCACTTAGCACAAGCTTTCACAAAGCTGTCCAAACCTGGCAAGGGCTGAAAACACAGGTTTTCGACCGGATTTCGACAGCATAACGGCGCAAAAACCCCTGTAGGTCAAAAACACCTGTCTAGGACGAATTCCCTCGATATCTGGAAGCTTTCTGGTGAGCTGTCACAGAAATTCAGCGGGCTGCAATTCTCTGTTTTTCACTGCCGAGAGCCCAAAAGCCTGTACACTCATCCCAAGGCTCTCACGAGGCTCCCCCGATGTTCCCTTGTAGTTTAGGTGCGAAACCCTAAACCTGCAAAAAAACACAGCAGGCTGTAATTCCCTGTTTCGGATCGTTTTTAGCGGAGCGAACACGCCTACACGTGTCCCAAGGTCTCCCGCACGCAATGGGATAGTTCCCCTGTGAATTGGACGAGTTTTCACGCGAGAAAACTCTCCAAACTCGCAATCTTTTGTGATGCAACTGTGCGTACCTGTGGGGGATTAGCAATTAGCTAATCCGGTTCCTGTTCAGAAGGCTCTTGCCTTGGCAAACGCGCATAAACCCCCAGAATTGTACATAGGTCAAATGAGAAGCCCACTAGTGGGGCATAACATACAGTACGTAGGGGAGAAAGAGAGCAGTATGTAGCGTGCGGGGCATCACTCCCGTCACCATACTGTGCATAGAGGGCAAGGTAAGCATTCCATAGCTTCTGTACCTGCTACAATCCACCTCATGCTGAAAATGGCATCCCCTTTGTTGATATGCAGCTCGTTTTTGCCTCCCAGAGTGGCAGAATCGCTCACAGGCTGACACGTCGCCCAGTTTCCGAGTTTGGGCTTTCCCTGCTAAAAATATCTCAACTGGTGCGTCAGTTGACTTGGCAGCAGAGCAATAAAATGTTCCCCTTGTCATTCCAGAGCTAATGACGCGAACACATTTTCCGGTCAAAAATAGCAGTTCCCTAAATTTTAGGAGATGCTTCCATGGCGTCCCTATCGGTCTCCTGACCATCATTGAAGACTACCATTTGACCAACATCTACAATGTGGGTTAATTTACTGACCCCTTTCAACTTATAAAGTTGCAGTGACTTGACGAGTGGCCCAAATTCCAGTTTGGCGCACACGAGCTTCCATACTCATCAAAATTCAATGCTAACTGGCCCGGGCAATCCCTGTCTGACCGACCTAGATCCCCGATGTGAAACCCATTTGGCTGCAACCGTTTCACACTGGCCATGCAATGTCCACTTGCACCTTTTCAAGGGTCTTGGGACAAACAAGTAAAAATAAAATAAATATATCTAATACTTATTTACGGAAGGCAACAGGAAAAATACACCTCCTGGTGACAATATCCTCTGTTGCACACAGCATGATCTAAGCATTCGCATCAGAATCCTTCAGGGGAATTTTCCAGTGCATTTAGCCTATTTTCCCTATTTTTGATATTTTTCACTTATTATTTTTAAGTGGCTTTTGTTGGAAAGTAGGTAGGGCAAATTGAGTAAGTTTGTATATAAGCAAACCTAGACTAGCATTAATTGGCAGAAGAGGCAGCAGGAGCTCCATCGCTCAACAGGCAACTTCTCAGCAAGAACCCCCTTGGTGGTTTTCCCTCCAAGCAGAAGATCCCCCGTGCTAGCGTTTTTCATCAACCTCAGCCCTTGGCGTTTCCATCAGCAAGCTTCACCCGCAGGAGACCCAACAGTCCTAGCGTTTTTGATCCAAGCAAGCATCACCAGAATTCCTCAGTGCTAGCGTTTTTCCTCCATGCAGCCTACCGTTTTCTAGACCTCTATCGCCTTGTGTACATGGCGATTTCAGAAGACAAAGACCTGCAGTTTCCAGCCCTAAAGATCAGTTTCAAGCCCCAAGGAACCGCAGATTTTCAGCCATAAAGACCAGCAAGGGCAGCGTTTTCTCTTGCGTTTTCAGCCGCAGCAGATTTCAGCCCATTAGCGTTTTTGGACAGCAGATAAAGAGTAGCGGATTTCAGCCCTTAGATCGGTCTTGCCATCCCCGTCGTCGTCATCGATCGAGCCTAGACTTGTATCAGTCACATGCATTCACTTTGTACCAGTTTGCGCAATCAATAGTAGACCACTCTCGCCGACGAGAGTGGGGCCTTCGGAGGAGGGTTTTACGTCGTCTCTGGTGTCGTATCTCTTCTCTCTATCTCTCACTCTCAAGCACTTGCACGCACAGTGTCCATTCACTTTGTTATGATCATTGCACTCTCTCCTTAAGAACGGAAGGGAGATCCATAAGAACAAAAAAGAACCTTGAGCACAGTTCGGAGCACTCATCTTGAGCAAAGTTCAAACATTCATTCCGTTGCACCTTACATTGGTATCAGAGCTTTCGCAGTGTTCTGTATCACTCAAGAAAAGAACCACAAGAATCACAAGAATTTTTTTTGCTTGTTGAGGTCGCACGAACCCAAGTTCGCTTGGGCGTGTCGATTCCTAATCGTGTTTTTAAAGAGTGACAGGAATCCCAAGAAAGAAGGGCTTGTCCAGTCTCCCCTTGTGCCTCTTTTCACTCATTGAGAGCGGACCGTGCACTTAGCGGCCGACCACTCGACGTGAGGTGGGAAAAAGCAACCTTGGTGTGAGCGCAAGGCCGCCAAGGGGTGCGCCCGTGGAAAAGAGCAGAACTCGGGTGAAGAGAAGATGCTTCTCAAACACAGATTGCAAGCGAAAGAAAACCTCAAGAACCTCAAGACCCTCAAGAACCCAAGAACCCAAGACCCTCAAGAACCCAAGTTCCTCGTGAACTTAAGAACCAAAGATCATAGTGCATGGTCGTCACCCGAAGCGGAATGGATACTTCGCATACAGGTGATGAGCATGAGAGAGGCGACGAAGAGTTCTCCCCACCAAGAGATTTTTCCGACCCTCCCCCTTCCCCATCTACGCCACGAGTTGTACCAAATTCTATGGAGGTGATGGTCAAGTCGATGATGGAGATGATGGCACAATTAGAAAGAAAAGTAGAACGACAGGAAGCCAAGGACCGCGAGCGCAAAGAACGAAACAAAAAAAATGCAATACAACAAGAAGCGACTCGCATTGCCTTGGAACGCGAGCTCGAAGAACGCAACGAAAGAATTGCCATACAACAAGAAGCGACTCGCATTGCCTTGGAACACGAGCGCGATGAACAGAAGGAAAGGAAAGCACAAAGACAAGAGGAATCTGAAGCAAGACGAGCGGCCTTGGAGGCCGAGCGTCAGGCTCAAAGAGACCTCCGCACTCAAGAATTGGTTCGACAAGTTCTTGCCTCGAGATCCGAACCAACCAAAGATCGTGGGAGTTCCTCAAGTGGCGAAGCCACGATGCGGATTCCAACAACCAAGTCACAAAAAAGTTGACTTTCAGTAAGTATGATGGTTAGATGGATGCTACGGTTATTCATTCTTGGTTGCATCAATTTAATGCTTATTTTGCGACAACTAAGAAGACATGAAATAGCAAAGTTTTGACGGCAGCTATGTACTTTGCCGGTGATGCCATCAATTGGTACCACGCATGGCAAGAGGCACAGTTAGCCGTGCACCTAGAGGAAGGCGACGAATTCACATCCCTTTCCTTCAATTAGGCTGATTTCCAAGACAAGCTCAAGGCGCGGTTTATGCCACCTCAGTACCTCGCACGATTGAAGGAAGATCAGTACGCTCTCAAGCAAAATGGTATGCCGGTTATGTCTTTTTCTAATCGTGTTTCGCAGCTAGGTACACAATTACGCAAGTCGGATGATGAATGCAAAGAGACATTCCTTTATGGATTGGACAAGTATATCAAGTACAACGTTGAGGTGCTCGATCCAATCGATCTCAACAAGGCGGTAGCGATTGCTCTTGCACGAGATGAAGCACAACAAGGGAAAGCCTAAGGAGAACAAGACTTCCACAAGTACCTCTCGGACTTCTCAGAACCCTCAGAATGGTAATAACGGTAACTCTTCTAACCAATCTTCCAACAGTCTCTCAGAAAAGAATTCTTTCAATGAACCGAAGGCTAAGGCTAACACAATTGCTAAACCTAAGCTCACGCCAGATGAAAAGGTAGCACAAGGAATTTTAGGAGGATACATCACGTCGGAAGAGCAAAGCACTTATTCTAAGGAAGGTCGTTGTTTTCATTGTCACATTAAGGGTCACATAAAAAGAACATGTCCTAAGCTTGTATCGAATGCATCTAAAGAATCCACAGAACCCACTTCCTCTGTCAATGCAATTAATGATAACACGAGTGTGCCCCAAGTTTCTCCCGACCCTCCCATTGATGATTCTCTCATTAAATAAATGTTATGTTCATATGACGGACAGCGTTTTGTCATATTGTTTGACCCAGGTAGTATGCATGATGTGATCAGTCCCTCTCTTGTTGAGAAAGCCCGCCTAGAGGTTAGTCAAAAATCTCCTCTCGAGGTCTCTAACTTTGCTCCCGGTATGGACTCTCTCATCACGAGAGAGTGTCTTGGTGTGTTGTTTACAATTCAACAAGCTGCTGTCCGTAGAAGATTTTTTGTCTCTCCTCTCTCAGGATGTGTGATGATTTTGGGCATTTGATGGTTGCGTGAGCTTAACCCTCTCATTGATTGCGCGGAAAATACGTTCACTTTGAATGCCAAAAGTGACTCTCCCATTGTCATTCGTGGAGAGGAAGTTGTTCATTCTCCCTCTCTCATTACTAATGTGCAGGCGAAGATTGAACGGATTCAGGAGAAGGAGACTCTCTCAGTCTCTTCATCTCCAAAGCATGACACACAGGATCTGCATGATTATGAGAAGCATGATGAATTGAATGATAATGATGAGCATGTTGGTTTGAATGCCAATGATGAGCATGATGATTTGGATGACACTGACAAGCATGATGATTTGCATGATCAAGATGTGATTTCTCACAAGCATGATGAGTTGCATGAAGATGACGTGATTGTTCACAAGGATGATGAGTTAGTGATGCTTTTTCTAGCGAAGCTAACCTTGTTTCAAATTCGATCAATCACGAAGGATCGATCTTGGCTCCCGAGCCTAGGTCCAAAGAACCCCTTCAGGAAGAACCGATCTTGGCTCTCGAGCCTCGGTCCAAAGAACCCTCACAGAGGAATTATGTGTTCGCATGATTCATACGCACGCATTGTACGAGTGTTTCATTCGTGATCGTTTCCTGTATTTTCGTCAACGTCTTTATGTGATCCCTTTTTCTAGGCATGACATATTGTACGTTGAGCACGCGGATTTTTCATGGAAAGCTGAAAAGTATGCATTCAAGGAAGTCACATTCCATGTCTCTCCCTTGGCACGACGCAGTTGCAAAAAGAGCACAAGAAAGAATGAGCACCAAGCATGGGCATTTCCATTGTGAATTGCCACAGTTGATTGCTTTAGATCAAAAGAGAACGATTCGATCTCATTGTTGGCATGTGTGTGGTGAACGGTTTGGCACTCCGTCTCTTTGTTCATCTACATTGCATGCACAGTCTTTGAGAAGGACAAGATTTTTTCCACTCACTTTACATGGAATAGGTATGTTCATGGTTTTATGTTGGAAATGGTTTCAGGAATTTTCAGCCATGGAGATTCTTGAAGAAGAAAGAAGCATTACTCTCCACGAATTAGAAGCATTGAAGGAGCCACAAAAGACTTTGTTGCTTTCGGCGCGGCCCAAAGAAGCAAGCGTTGCAGACCTTATTGAAGTTCAAGTACCGCAGGATCCACACATCAGAGTGGGCCGGCAAAGAGTCCCTTCCAGGATTCCGGATGCTATTGGCGATCTCCCTCGACGCCATACAGTTCGGCACCAGTACCTCACTTTGAAAAGGAGGGGATGTCACGGGACACATCCAACCCTATGTGTCCATGGACAAGCTACTTCATAACAAGGGTTCAGTCAGTCCAGTCAGTCTAGATTTAGAAGTGATCTGGCAATTTTGTGAGTCTGTTCGCAGACTGTGCATGCCCAGACACTTAGTGTAGATGCATATCCTCTGGTTGCACACAGCATGATCATAAGAATTCCCCTCAAAATCCTTCAGGGAAATTTTCCACTGCATTTAGCCTATTTTCCCTATTTTTGACATTTTTCACTTATTATTTTTAAGTGACTTTTGTTGGAAAGTAGGTAGGGCAAATTGAGCAAGTTTGTATATAAGCAAACCAGACTAGCACTAATTGGCAGAAGAGGCAACAGGAGCTCCATCGCTCAACAGGCAACTTCTCAGCAAGAACCCCCTTGATGGTTTTCCCTCCAAGCAGAAGATCCCCCATGCTAGCGTTTTTCATCAACCTCAGGCCTTGGCGTTTCCATCAGCAAGCGTCACCGCAAGAGACCCAACAGTCCTAGCGTTTTTTTATCCAAGCAAGCATCGCCAGAGGTCCTCAGTGCTAGCGTTTTTCCTCCATGCAGCCTAGCGTTTTCTGGACCTCCATCGCCTTGTGTACATAGCGATTTCAGCAGACAAAGACTTGCACTTTTCATCCCTAAAGACCATCAGTTTCCAGCCCCAAGGAACCGCGGATTTTCAGCCATAAAGACCAGCAAGGGCAGCGTTTTCTCTTGCGTTTTCAGCCGCAGCAGATTTCAGCCCATTAGCGTTTTGGGACAGCAAATACAGAGTAGCAGATTTCAGCCCTTAGATCGGTCTCGCCATCCCCGTCGTCGATATGCACTTGCACGCACAGTGTCCATTCACTTTGTTATGATCATTGCACTCTCCTTAAGAACGGAAGGCTCTCCCTTCCATAAGAACAAAAAAGAACCTTGAGCACAGTTTGGAGCACTCATCTTGAGCAAAGTTCAAACATTCATTCCGTTGCACCTTACACCCTGAGTTTCAGGGAAGGAGTCAAGAGACCGACAAGGAGGTGAGCAAAGGATGGCAGCTTGCATTGGAGCACCTTGAGCTGCTAGACAGCATCTCCTCCAACTAACAGAGGATGGATATGTAATCAAACCGGCCTATATGGACACTCCTTTATCCTATGGGATACGATGTGCTATTGGTCAAACGCGCACGTCATCGCATCAGCTAGAGATTGAGACTGGCAGATTTAGGAGAGTACCAGCAAAAGCGAGGATATTCATATAGAGCCAGAGATAAAGTTACTTTTTCCTTTTCAGTACAAAAGTTGAGGGTCTAAATGCACATTAGTGATGAGTAATAGAAATAAAGACTTTACTACAAGGGATCAAAAATGGCAATGAAGTTCATTTGTGTTTCTTGAGCGAAAGATGCAAACGAAACTCAAAAAGTACAAAGATCCAAACTTGACAATATGTCACCTCAACTTCGCTGCTTGTCCAAGCAAGAAGAATAAGATTATCACCTTTATCATGCACAGCTTGGACAACAACACTCACATCATCAATGCCCAAGAGTACATGCTTTGAACGTACTTTATAAAACCAATGAACTGAGTTTCTGACACCCTCCAAAGGTGATGGGAAACTCTCGAGGGTCCACCTACTCGTTACGTGTGATGCTTAGTCAAAGAGTGGCTCCAAGGGCTCTTATAAACTATACAAAGGGTCCTAACAGCAGGCACCCCCATAAGCATCAATTCTAAAAGCTCTAATCCTCAAAAAGCTAGCACCCAATTTTCTGTTGTCCGTATGCTACTGTAACTTCTGTGTTTTGCGGCTAGGGTGTCACGTCAACAACTGGTCCGCGATTTACAAGCTGGGATGCCACGTCATTAGCTTTGTGCAATTTTGGAGATCTTTAGGGGTTTAGGCCCCTCAGCCATGCTCTTCCAATCGCTCAAGGTTAGGGTTTTTGAAAACCCTAGCCTCCCCTTTATCCATTGTGTGCCATGTCACTAATTTGTGACATACCCCCCTCTTGAAAGAAATGTAATCATCCTCGAGTAGGCCTACAAAACAAAGGACAAAAACTAGCTCAATAGACATTGACTCTAGGTACCCATGCACCAGACTGCACACATCCAATAGTTACACAAAGACATCAGTCACTGATAAATTAGATCATATTCTTGTCGAGGGTCCCAAAATCCTTGTAACATATTTAGCAATCACATCTAAACCGTGTTGATCTTTTCATGGATGTCTTGATCCACTAAATCTTGTCACGATCAGATTCAAATCCTTTCTCATTTTTCAAGCAGACATGCCAATGACCATCCCAAACAAGACATTACATTCACAGAGCATGTGTTTCCCAAAATCAAACAATTAGTTGACACTAAATACCGAGGTGCGAACATTCAATCTAGTCATCTCATCTAGGCCAGCTTGATGTGCCCAAACCTCTGTGTAGCCATCCCATCCTTCCGAAACTCTTGATGCACTTAACAAGAATATCCAACCATCTCATCCATATAGAAATCTCGATGCACTAGTATCACATTCACTTGGCCATCACATTCAGACTCGCCGATCTCTAACAGATATCTAGATGTACTATATTCATCAAATCCATCATCAGACAATATGTTTCAAACATTTCATCTTTCCAACACATACTCTATCAATACATAGATGAAAGAGCACATGTAAACAAGCTCAATCTAGAAAATTTCCAATTCAATGTACATCTTTTCATAAAGTCATCTGTCACGTGCAACGGAAGTGTCAATGGCAACACATGAATAGAAACTACAACAAACTAAACTGAACTTGAATAAATAGAGAGAGAGAGAGAGAGAGAGAGAGAGACTCGCATAGTTACCAGGAACAGGAAATCGAAACGGGAACGTGGAACGGCAGTTGCCACGAAATGCCATTCCCTATTACGGATACTCCGTCTAAACATAGAATGGGGATTCAGAATGAGAACCTAGAATGCGAACGGGGAACGGAGACATGAAAACTGTCATTCCTTGTAAGTATGAGAGAGAGAAGAGGAGAGACGACAAAAAACCATTCCCAAATGCATTGGCCCCAAAGACTAGCATCCCTTTCGTTATTCCTTTCTTGATTGCCGATCATGAAGGTACAACTCTCAAGGGTCCAACTCTCCCCGACTCTGCGTCTAGGTGCTCAGACAAAGAATGGCCCCAAGGGCTCTTATAAACTAGACATCTACAAAGCAGGTATCCCCAAAAGCATCAATTCTAAAAGCTTTGATCCTCAAAAAGCTAATGCTCAATTCTCTAATGTCCGTACAATGTTGCCACATCAACAGCTTTCACGTTTTACAATCACGATGCGATGTCAATAGCTGTTCGGTAATTTATGTGTTGGGATGCCACATCATCAGCTTTACGCAATTTTGGGAAACTTTAGGTTTTTAGGCCCCTCGGCCATGCTCTTCAAGTTAGTCAAGGCTAGGTTTTCTTTTTAACCCTAACCCCCCCTTCTATCCATTGTGTGCCACATCACTAATTTGTGACAAGTGTGCCATGCTGATTTCCAAGGTAGAAGCATTACCATTGTCATCCTCGTCAAGCTTGCCCTCACCTTTGCCCCTTCTCAAAACTCGAACCTTGCCCTTGCCTTTAGCTTTACTATCCCAAGATGAGTCGATCCATTTATGCAATGGGCTGCATTTCCAAACACCTTGGACAAATAACTCCCCTACCGCCTACAAAGTTTCACGGTTGGGAGTATAGGAACCCCCGTCGGGAAGCTTATCAAAACGCTAGAGCTTGGCTTGCAAAAAACGCCACCCATAGTCTGAGCATTCCAAAATGCTATTATCAGTCCTCCTCTTCTGACCCTCGCCGTGCCGTCGCTCTCTTCCCAAGATCAATGAGACGAATGCTCTAATATCATGTCAAAGTCAACGATACGGAAGCCTAGAGTTAGGGAGAGAATGCAAGAGAGAGAAAGAGAGTTTGCTGCACCAACTTATACAATGGGGACAATGATGCCTCTGATACACTAACTTATGGGCCTTATGTTCCCCCTCCGCGAATTGCCCTACCTATAGTCATGTCAAGTAAACCTACACCTACTAAACAAATTAAATAACTAGGCCACCCTAGGCATTCACTTGAGATGCATAAACTTTGACACACTGCGTTAAGGCTTCTATTCTTGAAGGGAAGCCATGTGCCTACACACAATGCTAAGGGCCCCTTTTGTATTGATAATCGGCCGTCCTCTGTCTAGACCACACAAAAGACGTTGAGCCAACAACTCTATATACTATCCATCACGCTTATTTTACTATTGTGTAGGAAAGGAGTGCCTACAAGGCAATGTGTGGTAATTCACGCCACTCTTCTGCAAGAGCAATCTAGCTCCCCTAATTCAAATTCTCTCTCTTCCTTGTCTATTCAAGCTTTAAGTTTTTGCACCAATTGTCCACAATTTTTGTCCTAAATTTTATAGGATACAAAGTTTGCCACCTTCTACAATGGTACCAGTTTGCTACACTTCCTGTCTTCCATGAAGCAGGCATTGTCTTTATATGAGTCACTTTCAACGTTACTTTACCATTCATTCGGGTAATGTTTGACTTCTTCATTCAAATGCCTAAAGTTTTCATCACATTTTACATGGCTCTTTCTCTACATATTTATCTGCACAATGCAGTCAAGTATGTTAGTCCAATGAATTATGTTTTTCATAGGTGCATATATTGTGCACTATCCCTCAAAACCAACATATTAGTTCGGATAGAAACTTATCTATGGAAATAGACTTTAAAATATTCACTAAGTAAGCAAATTTTCAGCCAGTGTTCAAGAAAAGTGTCTCAACTTCCAGTCATATTGCTTTGAAATCCAAAAATGCCAGTTAAGAGAAAGAGGAAAAGGAAAAATCTTGCCTAGATTTTGAGAAAAAACGTAGAATTAATAAAAATCGACTCAAAATTTGAAATTTTCCTCTAGGAAAATCCAAAAAATAGAATAATGTATGTACTCAAAATGATTTTTCCCGAACACTATTTCAAGCACCTTCTCCAAGTCGAGAAAAATTTTGTTCTCAAAACCAATCAATGCCAACATTGATGTTGCTTAGAGTACCCAACATACATTATGAAGGTTAGGTAGGTGAATGTATGCAAATATGAACCTACAAATATTGCACACCCCTTGTTAAGTGTTCACAAGTGTTGATTGTTTCATTTGACTCTAAGAGATACAAAAGCATGCTTGGCATACTAAAAGAAGAGACAAAAATTTGGTAAGATGGTTACTTTGGTTTGAGGTAGACAAAATCCAAAATCTTGTTTAAAAAATCGCTTGGTGGTGAACAAAAACAACCTTATTATTAGAGGGGAGATCTAGATTGTATCCTCCTAGATTGTATTCTCATACTAATACTGTCATAGAATTTATACAAATTAAAAAGCTGAAGAGAGTTCTAACGTAAACCCAAACATAAATAAAAACAAATATACACACTTTACCAAGATAGAATTAAATGCATTAAGAAGAATTAGAAATATCTCAGTTTATCCAAAAACCTGACTCCTAGATGACAATCCAAAAATACAAAACTGCTCTCTCTTGGATGAAAAACAAAAAGATTCACCTTTGCAAGTGCCAAGAGTTTACTGTACGCCATGACCACCCAAGAGGCACCATAGGCAAACACAAAGAGCTTGAATAGCAAATCCCGTAAAATCATGACACATTCCACTTGGAAAGCATGAACATAGGCACATACTATCACAAAAGGTTCTAACTCAACTTCATACCATAATTCCACACCAAAAAGATCAAAAATAACTGACATGTACACATCCAACAGTAAGCATAGTTCACTTGTTCATCAACAGCAAGAAAAATCCATTAAACAATACAAATATAAACAAGCTATTCTATGTTTACCCAGGAACTCCACTTTGTCCTCGACTTAAGCCATGTCACGTTCTGGACAACTAAATTATTCCTCTGCATGACAACTTCCTTCAACAGCTCTGTCTACCATTGCAATGCTGAGCATCTAATTTCGGCATCTCCACCTTGCAGCTTCATGTGAATCGAAACCAGTCGAGGCCCACCTCGCAAAAATCAAAACATCCTCAAGGCTTCTCCGAAAGCTCGAGAATCAGTGCCTGAGGTGATGCATTGCTGTCCATAGCAAGCTGGAACTGGCAGAAGCTTGCAATCAAGAACAGAGAGCTGAAGCCTTGACAGAGGTACAATCCCATCCAGCAAAGGTAGCAGAACAAGCTGGCAAGGACAAATTCTTTGCCCACCAGTGAAGAATGCCGCTTCAAAAAGCTATTGGGCATTAAGAACCACAAGCGCACCATGCAAGAGCGGAGTTACTAGAATAAGAGACAGCCTTAGTCTCAGATGTTGCACCAGGAGACAAGCGTAAAGCCACTTTGGTCAACAAGAAGAAGACGTGAAGTGTAGTTGAACCTACGCAGCTCCTATAGCATTTCTCGGCAGCTCACTCAGCTTTGATGCAAATCATTGAATCTGGACAGGCGGCAATCTGGGAGGGCATATTGCAAATAATGCTGGCCCACAAAGACTTCTTGCTGCAGTTTGAAGTTGCCGGAGAGGGTGGGAGCTGAGATTCTGATCGCTTCAGTAAGTCAGCTTGCACCCCCGTCTTGTCACAAAGCAATTTTCTCTATTAGAATCACCTCAGGATCTCCTGGCATCAAATCACAACTATGAAGAAAGATGTCGTGCAAAACATGCAGTCTTCAAGTTGAGCTTGAGCCAGATCTCATCAAACGTATTTGCCAATACTTTCAAGGGTGAAGAGCATCTGAATTGATTCTATAGACCGTACATCCAACGATGCCAAGTTCTGCCATGAAGCAGTCTGATACTTTGACTTGGCTGCTGGACTGAGGTGACTTTGGCAAAAGGCAATGTTCACTTTTGGACACCCCTTCATCACAACAAAGTAGCTGTGACTTATTCAAAGCTAGCTTCTGAAGATGAACAACAACTATCATCCTGAAGAACACATTGCATCCAGAAATGTGTCATCCCAGAAGTGCTTCTGAATCACAAAGCACAGCCCAATTTATGGCTCCATAAAATCCAAACTTTCAATCAAAGTAACGGACTCAGCGTTTCAAAACACCCTCTCCCTTCTACTGTAGGAATGATTAATTTGTTCAGACAGACATTCTGCCATACACCCCTGATATTAAAAGGGAGAAGAATAGAGCTAGAACCTCTTCCTTGCTTTCAAGAAGTTTAATGTAAGGGTTAAGTGTAAACAAAAGTTACTGCAGGATACACAAAATTCGCCTCTGAACCACTTTCTAGTAAGAAACAATCCCATAAAAGACATGAAGAAGCACCTGTTGTCGTTGAGGAATTGGAAGAGCAGCTAGCTTGGGTACGTTCCGAGCACCACCACCATCATATTCGCTTCTCGAAGACAGGGCTCCCTTGAGACCTATGGGACTGCCATGAGAATGTCTGCCACTGCTTGCTCCCCAAGAGCTATCAGTGTTATTCATATGCATGCCTCCACCAGGCATACCGTGTCCAGAAGACCTTGACCCACCGCCAGATACGGTATGTCCTGACCTAGGAGTCGCTAAGCCAATCTGCCCACTGTGATGCTCAGGCATAGGTGGCCGGTTATGATTGTGAGACATATGCCCAGTGGGCAAGGGCCCACCCTGAGATTCAGGTATAGACCTGCTACGATGATCTGACGTATGCCCACCATGGTGATCTGAGGTGGACCTGCTTGATGAGTGACCTCCGTGGTGATCTGATGAAGACCTGCTGTGATGATCAGACACATATCTGCTATGATATTCAGGCATGTGCCTGCCATGATGCTCTGAGATGTGTGACCTTTGCTGCTGGTTTGGTGCATTGCTGCTGTTGCTGCTATATATACTGTCAGGCAAGTCAGCCAACAAATGGCCTCTGCTTGATGAGAATCGACTTCCTGAGCCTAAACCTGACATGCGCATCGGAGAAACCATTGAATGTATCTCCTCAATTCGGTTAGGGTTGTTGCTCACAGAAACTGGTGACATGCCTGTACCTGCAGAACTCCTCTTTTCGAGAGGCTTGCTATCAGACGATGGTACACCAGGTAAGGAAGCTTGTTTAGGGGTGACACCAGAGAGGGAAGGGGCCGGGGGAGGACCCGGAGGGAGAGGGGGCACACCCGATGAGGCAGACGGCTTCTCATATTGTGTAACATTTGTGTCTGTATTCCAATAATATATATATCCAGTATTGCCATCCACGAGAGCTTTCCATGGCGGGGGAAGAGAGGGATCGTCGGGAGCAAATCGTGGCGCAGAGCCTCCCGCCATTTTGAAGATCCGCTCTGAGGAACTGCTAACCCTAGAATATACGGAGACTCCTTCTCGCCAGCATGTAGCAAGAAAGCACTTGAAAGCAGCTGTGAGACGGCGAGCATGAAGCTAAGAAAACCCTTGTGGTAATAACGAGAACACCCTCAAAGGATTCGAGACAAAACGGGGACAGAGAGAGCGATGCGTGACACGAAACGCCCCTATAGATTAAGAATATTGATTCCAGGTGGTACTCCTAACTGGCTTTTTGATAAAGAAATCATATTTCTTTATTAAGATCCATCGAATATTTCCCCCTCTTCTCAAGGCCATCCTCCACCTATGTCACCCTTCCTCTCTGTCTTCCTCCGGCTCATGTCAACTGCTCTCTGCCCAGGAAGGAGAGAGAGAGAGAGAGAGAGAGAGAGAGAGAGAGAGAAGGTTATCAACAAGCTCAATGAGCCACAGTAACTTGCAAGCCTTCACCTCTCCCTCAGCCTCTGGCATCCGCCCTCTACCCCGTATGCGAAAAGAAACCTCTTGCATTTACCCACTACGCCCTCTCTCTTCGCACCACACACACACACACAGTCTCTGCCCTCCCTGCTCCTAGTCTCAGTTTGCCCGCCTACTGCTCTACCTTCTTCCACACGAGCGAGCGAAAAGAGAGATAGAGAGAGAGAGAGAGAGAGAGAGAGAGAGAGAGAATCTAGATTCAGCATGCAGACTAGTAGTTCTCTCTCTTCCCAGATTCTGCATGCAGAGTCCAGCCTAGTAGTTTTTTGTTTGTGAGAGAGAGAGAGAGAGAGAGAGAGAGAGAGAGATGAAATGTTCTATTAACGTCTTCAAGATGCCAAAGTGACCTATGACACCAAAAGTTACAATTGGTGAATTTGATATAGTGTCTAAGTACCAAAAGTACAAAGTACTGAGAAATTGAAACTGAGACGAAATAGGTGGGGAGGGGTGAAGGCTGATATAACGGGTTAGCTAATACAAAGATGGATCAAATGAGATACAAATCATCAGATGAGATCCCTCATCGGCCGTTGTCGAATCTCCTCAATATCCTCCATGGTCAATGCTCAGACTGGTCGTCTCGCATGTCGAGATAGGATGAATTGGATCCTTTGTTGCCACCTTCGTCGATGATGTGAGGCCCCCCATGGTCATGGGCGCTTGGATCTGCCTAGCTCAATATCTCGATCGATCCGCGTGCCTTTGGTGTGGGTGGGATCTGAGATCTATTATGATGACTACTCCTCTGGTTGTCCCCTAGCCGGTGTAAAGAAATTTGTGATCTGTCTCTGAGACTGGCTCTCCCATGATGTCCTCAGCAAGCTCTCTCTCTGTTTGCACAGCTCTAGTAGAAACAATCCAAGACAACTTTGATCTTCGTATCTCATGACTCTAGAGAAAGGTCCAAAACCCTCTCTGTACAGATAGTTGAAGCGGCCTTGTATCTCATAGTATATCGGATAGTGACATGTGTAATGCAGCTCTGTCTCTCGCTCTAGGAAACATAAATGACATATCCTAGCCTCTGTTAGTACCCCTCGAAATACGGCAATCTCAATCTGAAACTGATGTGAGGACGTGTGTATCTGCCCAATAGCACATCGTATCCCATAAGATAAGTGTGTCTCCATGTATGTAGGCTTAGTCACAAAACCATCCTCCATGAGTTGGAGAAGATTCTCTCTATAGAAAGCCATCTTTGTGCCCAAATCTTGCGCCGGCAGTATCCATGTGCTCCTGATATCTAGCTGATCAAATCTTGACATATGAGTGTGATCTCTATCCGTGTGAGAGATAGGGAGGGTGCATCGAAGGAGTATTGGAACGAAGGCAATCTATTCATGTTGAAACCATGTGACTGAAATCATGATGTCATCTGCCCATACCAACATGTTGTGTCCTGCAATGCTAGCTGTCGGGATGACTCCAAGGCTAGCCAAGTGTATCTTTGTTTGGGCAGGTCCCATACACTATGTATAAAGGATATCAATCTAGTCAATGCCTCGACGACGAGGGGTGGCGCGGCTAGTCAGCTCGGATAATCTCATGTGGTATTAAGGCCTTATCCCAAATCATCCGAGAAATCATAGAGATTAGAGACCTCTCCATACATCTCCATCCATCCGTGATGCCAGATCTGCCATGGTGGTCTATTGAGGGGCCCCATATCTTAACTCCGTAAAGCATAGCTGAAGCCACTAGAGTGTCAAAAAGCCAGAGCTTTGTTCGGTGAACACATCCTCTCCGGTCCTCTCAAGGCGGCATAAGCTCTCATCAGTCTAGTCTCTACTACTCTCCTCAATGAGAACATCGGTCCATTGAAGGCTACCCCAAGATAAGTGTATGCATCTGTGTACTCCATTGTCTCCTGGCTATACGTAAATGTGGGTGCTGACCTCGTGACCCATTGTGATGTGGTGTCGAACACCAATAACCTTGGTTTTCCCAAGGTTGGCAGACAATCCACTCTCATGAGCTAATGTGTGCAAGGCATCCAAATGGTGTTGCATCCCCTCTGGCGAGTCAGAAATCAGCACTATATCATCAACATATAACAACATCGGAATCCATGTCCCTGCTAGTTGAGCATCTCTGTCTCCCTCTCGTTCTACATAGTCTAAAAAGTCATCCACATACATCCCAAAAAGAGTCAGAGATAGGGGGCATCCCTGCTTCACACCGATAGTGGAGTGGACCATGTTAGACATACCCTCGGTAATGTGTACCCGTCCTATCATTGTCCTATATAAAGCCAAGATCCCCCAAATTATCTCTATGGGCACACCAATGTCCTGTAGTCTGCATATAAGTCTGGCTCTCGGCACTGTGTCAAAAGCTTTGTGAAAATCCACAAAGCTACAGTAGATCCTCCTGCCATGGTGTCTATCCTCCTCAATTATAGCTCTAAGTGTTAGAATCTGGTCAAGAGTGGAGAAGCCTCTCCCAATCTTGCTTGCCACGATGCTCATATGCCCTTTCTCTCTGCACATTTACTTAGCTCCCTCTCAAGAATAGATGCATATAGCCTAGCCAACGTGTGACCAACCATGATGGTGCAATAGTTTTTGAGAATCATGGGAACTCCCGATTTGAAAATAGGTACAATCGTGGACATACTCCAAGTCTTGGGAAAACCCTCATACATGGCTTGAATAAAAATCATAGCAAGAAGCTCTACAATCATATCTTTAGCATGGATGAAGTGCTCTACTACTAGACCATCATGGTCATGTGCTCTCCCTGTCTTCATCCTGTCAATGTCTTTCCAAGGGCTTTCCTTACCCTCTCAGTCGTTGTTGGGCAAAAGAAAAAGTGGGAAGCTTCTATAGCTATATAGACCAAGAGTGTTCAAACTTCACCCTCAGCACCAAAAAGTATACCAAACCAAACTTAGTAAACCCCAACCAAAAGGCCTATGCTCCCTTGGGAATTTACAAGCACACTCCCACCCAAAGGACCATAGCACATAGGAGTAAAACCCTGTCAAAGCACGGATTTTTAGCACACGCCAACCAATGCATATGAATACAAAGGCCTCCCCTTTCACAATTGAACCTCACAAACCCACAAATTCAACATCAATTTACAATTCATAGATACATGCCATCCCAATCTGTCTGCACACAATTTGCCACTAGGCTGCCATAGTCATAGCCCTGCAGAGAACTTGTCATAACTTGAAGAGCACAACTCCAATTGGGTCACTTTAAAGCTTGGAAGAAATCTTGAAAAATGAATTTCAAGAAAGCTGAAGATGACAAAATTTGAATCTACACGTCTCTATATGCAAAATTGATGCGAACAGAGAGTTGTCCCGATACGAGTACACGTAAGAAGGCAACGTTGAATTCTTGGGTACACATATCCTTCCTACAATACTTTATGCAAAGTGATCTTTGAAGCAAAGTGATCTTCGAAGCAAAGTGACCACCACAAGAACCCTCATGATTCTCCTCCAAAATTCTGTAAGTTTTCTCTTTCCAAGGAACTTTTCTCACCCTTTCATATACAAAGCATCACCAAGTAGCACATACCTTTTGGCACAACAAAGGAAGGCATACTTCTTTGATTTCTCCAACTCTTATGAAAGCATACCTATTTGTAGAAACTCTTCTTCCCTCTCCAAAGCTTCCCTTCCCAAATAAAGAGGAGAATCAGCCTTTATCACATACAATTGGCCAATTGAAGCTTGTGATGCACCATGTGCTTCTTCATTTTGAGACTTGTCCACATGCCTTGAGCAGATTCCTCACTTGAAAACACATATTTATCAGCCTTGGGTTCTTACTTTGCCACACCCCAAGCACTTGTTTAACCACCAAAAGAGCATCACCTCTTACCCTCCCACAATGGATACCAAGCTCAAGGCAAAGGTTGAGCCCTTTCTCCAAAGTAGAAAACTCAACTTCATTGTTGCTTTGTGTTGTAAGCTTCAAACTCCTGTTAATTACCAAAGCACCTCAAGGATCATAAATTACAACACCTCTTGAATCTTCACCATGCACTTTCCTGTAAGAGCCATCAAAAAACAACAGATATGCATTGTCTATGTCAAGCTTCCATGTGTTGCTTCTTCATCGCGTCCTCCTTAAGAAGAAGAGGGCTTTCCTTATAAGTAAGCAAATCAGATAACGTAGCCTTTGTACTCTCCTCGACAAGAAAAGAGAATTGGAATTCTTGTAGCTCCACAATCCACTTCATGAGCCTCTTTGACAAAGTAGGGCTATTCATCAATTGAGGTAGAAGAGTGTAGCTAGTGAGAAATGTGAATGGTTTGGGGAAAAGGTAGTGCCTTAACCTTCTACATGCATAAATCACACTCACCATGATGAGCTACACCTCAGTATAGCCTCTTTCCAACTCTAGCTTCACCCTGCTAGCACAATAGATAGGCTTCATGTAGTGGGAGTTGTTACCTCGTTGAAGAAGCATAGCTCCAATAGCATCCTCACCTACTGATGGATTCACATAAAACTCCTTATCCCAATTAGGAGCTTGCATAGCAGGAAGAGAACTAAGAACCTCTTTCATAGCTTGAAAATTTTATTCACATTCATTTGTCCATTGTAGAGGATCCAACCTTGCTACTTCTTGTAGAGGATAAAGAAGTTGAGAGGACAAAGGAACGAACCTTGACATTTACTTCACCTTTTGAATAAAAGTAGCAAGTTGCTTTGTATCCTTAGGTGATGGGAGAAGCACCAAAGCCTTTACTTTGTCAGGATCCACTTCAATCTCATTCTCTAAGATCATATGCCCCAAAAACTTTACTCTTGGTTGAGCAACATGACACTTCTTTGGGCTGAGTTGACCTCCACTTTCATTAAATTGCTTCAATGCCATCCCAAGCTTCGCACAATGATCCTTTCTAGAGCTATAAACACAAAATTCATCAATAAGATCCTTCACGAACTTGCCAAGAAGGGAAAGAATACCTTATTGACGTGCTTTCGGTACCATACACAACCATTCATAAAAGCAAAAGGAAGCACACAATAACAAAAGCATCCCTATGGTGTGATAAATGTGGTCTTCTTTTGATCTTCTAAAGCCAAGGTGAACTGAAAATATCAAGAGAATCCATCACATACACTATACCTCGCATGCCCTGCAATAGAATCAAGTATGTCATTTATGAAAGGAAGAGGGTATGGATCTCTCTTCATAGTTGTATTTAGAGGCTTAAAATCAACACATATCCTCCACTTTCCATCCTTCTTGGGTGTGACAACAACAGTGCTCACCCATTTTACAGTACTCACAGGACATATGAAACCTGCTTTGAGAAGCTTGTCTACCTCTTCCTTTAAAGCATTAAGCTGTACATGTCTCATTTTCCTTAGCTTTTGGCGTACAGTATGAGCTCCTTCCTTGATTGGAATGTGGATTTCCTCTCCTTTGAAGGGGATTTTATATTTTCGAACTTTCATTTTTGAGCTTTTGGAATTGAAACATTATTTTCAAGCTTTTTAACGCTTGTATTACACTAATGATATCTTCAGATATTAGTGTGGCATGAGAAAAGTCTACATTAGATTGTACAATTATTCAATCACCAATCAATCCAAATGTAACTGCATGCATGGTTTTGCTTGTGGGAATGCATCTCTTATTAGCCTAAAATGTAACTTTTTAAAAAAGAACCATTTCTAATTAGTTTCGATTGAACATCATATTCTGAAGAATATCAAACAACATACTTTAGAGATCTCTTTGATCTTGCGAGTATTTTGAGTGAATATCATGCTTAGTATTTTTTTCAAAAAGAGGGGGATATCAGTCAATTGCGAGTTTAAAGTCGGAGGGAAGGGAGGTCGGGAACGAAGCGGGAGGAGAGAGCTAGCACATAGTGGAGGTATGAGGGCCAAGAGGGCACTGTGCAAAGAAGCCCTAACTTAGCCTTATTCTTGTGTGTCTCGATCAATTCTGGATGTTTTTGTTAACTACAAGGTGTAAAATGCTCATCAAAGGGTAATCTGAATGCATGGAATTGTTTCGAGCAGAAGCTACTAGCTACAACATGAGGGAGGAGTTTGACATAGAGCATTTCTCTTGTTGTGGTTTATTAAAAGATGAATTTCATGATCAACATGTTTTGGAGATAGCCATATGGTATGGCAAGGGACCGTTAGAGATGGGGGGAAAAGGGGTTGTTGCCTCTAAGTTGCTATTGTTATATGCTCTAGAAGCTAAGGGAGAGAAAAAGAAAAAACAATTCAAATCTCTAGAAGCAGCATGTCCATAGTTGGTGTACAAATTAGGGAGGAGTTCATATGATGTAAGGTTTTACTTTTATATTATTATATGTTGCTTGCCAAAAAAATATCTTATGCCAATTATGTTGAGGTGTCTTAGAGGCATAGGAAGCTATACATAAGAGTTACTTAAATTGATGTAGTATTGGGCACTTTTGTCAGTTGATATGTATGCCAATTGTCAATCATGAATAGATTTCCAACCAAGGACTGCCAGGAAAAAATTACTACACTTGGCAACACAAATATTGATATGTATACGAGATGTGGTGCTCTAATAAAATCTCAACAATTGTTCAAAGAGCTGCCCAATTGTGATGTGGTCCCTTGGTGACCTACCTGAGTGTGTGTGTGTGTGTGTGTGTGTGTGTGTGTGTGAGAGAGAGAGAGAGAGAGAGAGAGAGAGAGAGAGAGAGAGATGAAATGAAATGATATGTTAACGTCTTCAAAAGGCCAAAATGACCTATGAGACAATTATTACATACTAGTGAATCTGATACCATGTATGAGTACAAATAAAGAGACACTAAATTGAATCAAGGAGTGTTACTAGCTGGTGGAACTCTGTGGGGTATATGTCATTGTAGACGGTTGGATAGTCACCATGTGGGAACGTGTTCTTAGAAGATGGGCAACGAATCACTTAGTAATTACTACAGTAAACCCGAAGTATATAAATAGGGCCCATTACATTGATATCGGGTTGGCAATTGTAATCACTTGTATTAGCGCTTTGGGCTATAATTGCATTTGAGCATCAGTGGCAATATTATTGGCTATACTTTTTCTCTGTAATCATATTCGTTGTAATCTCAATCATGGTATATATTTCAGTGATACTTACTTCTCAACAGTCTTATGAATCTAAATCTGAATTTGAAATTTATTCCAGTCTACAAGTCTGATTCTTATTTCTGTATCCACAATTCAGTCTAGTCTCTGATTTCTGTCTAGTCTGCTGTCTGAAATCTTTCCACACTAGTAGCTGAAATCCTTCAACACTGGAATTAGTTGTCTCAAGAGATCGGCTCCAATTCCATTTTGGCGATCACGGTGGCTCGAGCTGAAGCTCGTTGACTAAAAGACTCTTCTCCCAGTTGAAGTTTTCAGCAATGACACCAAAATCCAATCGTGGCCGAAAATCTACCAATCGTGTGTACCCCATTCTTGAGGAGCCAGGAAGAGAGTCCGACCCCAAGCAAGAGAAAATGACTGACACTGAGGCTCAGGAGGAGCATAGTCAGGCTGATGAGGCGCATAACTCATAGCACTCCAGTCATTCTCGACGCATACGGGTAGAATGGGAGGCACGAAAGGCAAAGAGTTCCAAGAGTTCTCAGTCTCGCCAGAAAGATGAGCATATCAAAGGCAGAAAGGTAAGTCACCGTACTTCTAGCAGACAAAACAGAGAAGATACTGATACTGAGACAGAGACAGAGATTGATTGGGATGCTGACACTGACAATTGCAAGAAGGCTCCCAAGCGTCATTCTGCAGCCAAGAAGAGAAATGGCGGGATCAGCAGTAATCGAAATGATTACACCGCTTCCCTGAAGATTTCCTTTCCCATATTCAAAGGAGGGAAAAAGGATCATCTTGATGTTCACATACAAGCTTTCGAGCAGTATGCTGAACTAAAAAACATTGATGAAGATGATTGGGGGGAATACTTTCCACAAACCTTGAAGGAAGCAGCAAGGAAATGGTATTACCATTACCCTGCATGCCAACTGAGATCATATAATAAATTACTTAAGGCCTTCAGGTTGGAATATTTCGATAATCGAGGAGATGAGGATATTCTCTGTGAATTGGATCAGATCAAACAGAGGAAATTGTCAGTCCGTAGCTATGTCGAAAAGATCAAAGAATTGACCAGGCAGTTGCAAGAACCACCGTCTGAGAAGAGATTGAGGGCATGGTTTCTGAATGGATTCAGAAGCAAAAGCTGAGAGAACAAGAAGTACCAGCCCCTACAAAGAAATTCAATGATTTGGTCCAGCGAGCATTAAAACTGGAACAGCAGGCTAAGAAAGAAAAGAGCCACAAGAAGCGAAGGACCAGTAGCAGTAGTTCGGCTACTGAAACTTCTGATTCCAATGCAACGTCCAGCAGCTCCGAGAGCAGCTCCAATGAATGGACAAAGGAAAAATCTAAGAAAGGATCATGGACCAAGAAAATTGAAGAAATGGCTAGGCAGATTGCAGAGATTAGCCACACAAGACAGCCGGTCCGGAAGATGGAGACTTGGTGTTCAAGATGTAAATCCAAGGACCACATCTCCACGGAATGCCCACAATGTACCTATTGCAAGGCCTTTGGTCACCTATGGAATAATTGTGGCATCAGAATTCACCATTTTAAGAAAGGAAAGGATCTATCAGTGGTTGCCTACACGGAACCAGTAAAGGCAAAGCCAATCAAAGTAGCCCAAGAAGAGGGACCAGGTACCAGTGGTACTGGTCAAGAACGTGGCAGATACCAATAAGGAATGGGCAGAGGAAGAGGAAGAGGCAACTTCCAGACCAGGAGCATGAATTGCTACACCTGTGCGAAGTATGGTCATTTTGCAGCCCAATGTCCAGATGCACCAGTAACGACTGCTACTGAGGCTAAGGCACCAGAGCCAGTCCTAGTCAGAGTAGTTACCAGGAGCAAGGGAGTGATCATTGAAGAAATTCTACACATTTCAGAAGTACCAGCTAATCCTAACAGCAGCAAGTGGGCCCAACAAAGGGAAGTTTGGAAGGCCAAAGGTAAAGAAAAGGTGCTAGATGAGTGGCAAGAGCAGCAGGAACTAGCAGCTAAAATCACAGAGGATTTAGCTAAGAAGCTGCCAGAGCAGCCAGAAAGTTTCGAGGCTAGGGTCATTTAGAAGATACCAGCCCAATCGATTGATAAAGATCAGTCAGTACCGGCCACGACAGAGACCATGCTGGCTGTAGTACATGGACTAGCTGATGAAATGGGAGTGGAAGGAAAGAGTAGTACTGATAAAGAAGAATGGCAGTGTGAAGACACTAGTTCTTCGAGCTCTGACAATCAGTCTGACCAGGAGCGAGAGGAAATTCAAGTGAAAATTTGTGATACAATCTAGAAGCTGACTGTAGAGTTGGAGGATATAAGAAAGACCTTACTTGAGGTGGCCAACTTTATCAGACAACGCAGGAAGACTGAGGCAGAGGCTAGAACAGTGGACCTGACGGCTGTCCGGGATGATGAAGTTACACTTATTCAGGTAGATTACAAGGTCAGGAAGCAGTGGGAACCTCTCTCAAGCGTCATACTGGATGGAGGAGCAGGAGTCAACATAATGGGAGCCCATCTTCAGCAAAGAATGGGTATAACTAACATGAAACTAGCACCATTCAAAGTAAGAATGGTAGATCATCGAGTCGTACAAGCGACGGGCATGATTGAAAACATGCAGATAAGAGTTGGGAGGGAGAAATTCAAAACTAGTTTCCTAGTCTTGGATGTACAGGGAGCATATAGAATGCTATTAGGCCGCCCATGGTTAAGAACAACACATGCTGTTCATGACTACGCAAACCAGACTTTAACCATCGAAGGGGCCAGTGGCAGAATCAAAATCTAGACCAATAACACTAGGAGCTAGAAAAAGGAACTGAGGCCGAAGGAGTTGTGTCAGAAATACCGAGCTAAGAAAATTGAGCGAATGCTAGCAGCTATGAACATCTTTCCTTTGGCAGAAATTGATTTGAATGCAGTCCTACTAAACAAAGAAAAAGCTGACAAGCAGAAGAGACAATTCCTTGATCAGTTTACTGAAGTCAATACAGGGGAAAGAACCGTTCAGCTAACTGGAAGAATAGAGGAACCAGCTGATACTGGTAAAATAGAAGAATCGGTATGTTCTGAAGAGTATCCATTGAATCAGAATAATGATTCAGAGATGAATGGACCTTCTTGGGACTACGCTGAAGACTCGACCAAACGAAAAGGAGGAGGACCAAATTGGTTGCTTCCAGATGATCAGGAAGTAGAGGAGTGGAACCTGGGATCAGAGGAAAATCCCAGAATGATCAAAGTCAACAAGCACATGAAACTAGCAATGAAGGAAAAGGCAAGGAAAATGTTCCGGAACTATAAAGATGTATTTGCCTGGGAACATACATATTTGAAGGGAGTAGATCCTGAAGTCTGTCAGCACCGAATACCACTGAAACCGGAAGCTAGGCCAGTCAGATTGCAAAGATACCGGATGAACCCCAACTATGCAAAGAAGGTCAAGGAGGAGATTGATAATCTTCTCAAGGTTGGGTTCATTATGGAAGTAGCAAGTAGTGATTGGTTATTTCCAATAGTCGTCGTTCCTAAGAAGAATGGGAAATTAAGGGTTTGTGTCGACTATAGGAAACTAAATGCCCAGACCATTAAGGATCCGTTTCCCTTACCTTTTACTGATATGTTGCTTGATGAGATCGCAGGATATGAGATGTATAGCTTCATGGATGGTTATAGCGGCTATAACCAGTTACAGATTGCTCCTGAAGATAGGGCAAAGACCACTTTCATCACTGAGTGGGGAGCATTCATGTATCTGGTGATGCCTTTTGGCCTATGCAATGCACCAGCTACTTTTCAGCGATGTATGATGGAGATGTTTAATGAATTTCTTCATCGGTTCCTCGCCATTTTCATGCATGACTTCACTGTCTATTCAACTGAGGAACAACACCTTCTATTCCTAGAGATGGTTTTTAAACACTGTCAGGAGAAAAGGATTTGCTTGAATCCATTTAAATCAGTATTTCTGGTTTGGAAGGGACAACTACTGGGACATGTGGTTTCCCGCAATGGAATAGAAATGGCCAATGACAAAATACAATGTGTCCAGCAAGCTAAAGCACCTAGAACTGCTTCTGAGTTGAGTTCTTTCTTGGGGTATGTGAATTTCTAAAGAAGATTTGTACACAAGTTTGCTTCTCAAGTAGTACCACTATATGAGCTTACCAAGAAGACCAGTAAGTTCAATTGGACAGCTAAGTGTGAGGAGAGTTTCCAGAATTTGAAAAAAGCCATTACCAGTAAACCAGTCCTCAGGCAGCCGAATTGGGATATTATTTTTCATGTACACGTAGATGCTTCAGGATTGGCAATGGGGGCAATATTAGCTCAGCCAGATGGCAGAACAGACTATCCGGTCTATTTTGCTAGTCGGAGATTCAGTCAGGCTGAACAAGGCTATACGACTACTGAAAGAGAAGCCCTCGGAATGGTTTTTAGCGCTACGAAGTTCAGGCATTCCCTATTGGGGAAGTTATTCCATTTTTATGTGGATCATCAAGCTCTTCTGTTTCTGATTAACAAAGTTATTATTCAAGGCAGGCTGATAAGATGGATGATGTTCCTTATGGAATTTGAATTCACAATTTTCCATAAGCCTGGCCGAAACCACTGTGGAGTTGACTTTCTTTCCAGAAGTACAGAAGGATATTCAGAATCACCTCTGAGAGATGAACCAGTGGATGCTGATTTATTTCAGTTAGAAGCAGAAGAATCAGTGGATCCTGAATGGTATGATATTTATCAATTCCTTTCCCAAGGTGCCTTTCCAGAAGATTGGAAACAGAATCAGAAGAAGGCTCTGATCATAAAAAGCTTGAAATTTACCATCATTGGGGGAGTACTTTATCGATTGGGTGTGGATGGTATACTTCGGAGATGTGTCCCTATGGAGGGAAGAATGCAAGTTATCTCAGAAGCGCATAATGGAGAGTCTGGTGGACACTTTTCCAACGAAGTGACCTACAAGAAGATTCTGCAAGCAGGTCTGTGGTGGCAAACAATGATTGCGAATGTCAGAAGCTTTTGTAAAACTTGTGACATATGCCAAAGAATGGGCCAACCAACAGCTGCAGACATGACTCCCTGAATGCCAATACAACCATTGGGAGTATTCATGAAATGGGGACTGGATTTTATGGGACCTTTTAAGAAGGTGACCCCCCAGGAAGAATAAGTACATTGTGATGGCTACTTGTTATGTTACCAAGTGGGTTGAAGCTAAAGCTCTTCCTGACAACACAGCCAAGTCAACTGCAAGGTTTCTGTTTGAGAATATTGTCTGCCGATATGGATGTCCAGTGGAAATTGTGACCGATCAAGGGACACATTTCATCAATGATACTATGGAAATCCTATTGGATATGCTTTCAGTCAAGCATCGGAAATCTACTCCTTACTATCCCAGATGTAATGGAAAGGTTGAAAGTAGCAATAAGACAATTAAGACTATTCTCACTAAGGTGGTGCAAAAGAAACCAGACCAGTGGGATTTGAAGCTTCAGACTGCTCTATGGGCTTATAGGACAGCTTATAAAGTAACTACTGGAATGACACCATTCAGAATGGTGTATGGTACTGAAGTTGTGGTTACTATGGAGTTTGTAATTCCCAGTCTGAGAATGGCTGTAAAGTATGGACTGGACTTCAACCATAATCTTAAGAAACAACTGGATGAACTGATGCAGTTAGATGAACTCAGGCAAGGAGCTATATTGGAACAGAAAATTGTTCAACAAAGAAGGAAGCACTGGCATGATTGCCGAATTAAAGTCCGAGAATTCCAGAAGGGAGACTTAGTGCTTCTATATCAGTCTAAATTGGGTCCAAAGAAGCCGAATTTGAAGATTGCCTGGGCAGGACCTTTTGAGGTTGATTGGGTCTTCTCCAATGGCACAGTCAGATTAAAAGACTTATCTGGACTGATGTTGCCGGGAGTATATAATGGAGCAAAGATCAAACTTTATTATTCAGAGACCAGAGAAACTGGGTTAGAAGAAGTCACTAAGGAACTGGAGGTTGTTGATCAAGAGATACCAGAATCAGATATTTTTGGTCTTTTCCATGTGCAACCAGTTCCAGCTTTAGAACCAGTACCGGAAGAAAGGGGGAGGGGCTGGAGCCCTCCCATCAAGCGCGAGGTGAGTCATGGAATGGACATGTTGAGCGGGGGAGAGGCAGCTAGACCTTAGCACAACGCCTCAAACCAATGCTAAGCGGAAAAAAAGGGGGGGACTGGAGCCCCCCATCGTCCGCCTGCGCGGATGATGGGAGGGCTCCAGCCCCTCCCCCTTTTTTCCCCATATTTTTTCTTACAAGTTCTCTTCGTCGTTCCCATGGTGGCCATGGTGATGCCTACATTGGCTCGTGCCCGATGGGATGTGCCTCTTGCATGATGGTATGGGGCTATTGCCTGACCGTGTTTTGAAAGGGATAAGCACCGCCACTTACGACGCAATGGAAGACGGGGTTTAGGGGAAAAAGAAATCCATTTTACTTGCATTTTTCCAAAAATTGTTCAAAAAAAAGGGGGAGGTGGAGCTCCCCCGTCATCTGCGTGCGCCACCTCCCCCTTTTTTTCTAATTTTTGAACAATTTTGAAAAAATGCAAGTTTCTCGTTCAAGATTTAATGGTATACATTAAAAAAAGAGGGGGAGGCAGAGCTCCCTTACCATCCACGCACGCGCGGATGATGGGGGAGCTCTGCGTGCCCCTTTTTTTTTACAACTCCGCTATTTTTTGCAAATCCTTGAACTTTGCATAACTTATTTTACGCGCACGGACGAGGAGGGAGCTCTACCTCCCCCTTTTTTTGCAACTCTACGGAACTCCGCCATTTTTTGCATATCCCTTGAACTCCCTCGAACTTATTTTACTTGATTACTTTTACTTTTATTATAGTTTTTACTTTTATTTCTATTATATTGATGTAACTTTACATAATATATAATATTATTTACTATATTATGTATAGTATATATAGATATATATTATAAGTTTAGTATGGTATATATAATATATAGTACTATATATAGTATATAATATAGATGAAATGCAAATAGCTTGATTATCTTTCAGGAGTGGAAGGCCAATTTGCTCTAGGAATGGCCCGTACGTGTGAGCTCTCTTAGTCTCTCTCTCTCTCTCTCTCTCTCTCTCTCTCTCTCTCTCTCTCACACACACACACACACACACACACACACACACACACACACACACAAAACTAACCAACCTATTAAGAGGATGGAAAATTGTTGGCGATGGCCAGAGGTCAAGAAGAGGAGATTGGTTCCTTAGTTTATTGTTTTCCCACCATTGGTTCACTACCTCCGGATGTGTTAGTTGAGCATGTATTCTCATGGCTATGTGCGTGCGAGCTTTGCCAGCTCCATTGTGTTTACAAGGCCTGGAGTTTGGTGTTGGGAGTGGGAGAGTCCTTGCAAGACAAGGCAAAGTATTCATGGTTCTTGATGCTTTCTATGATGCTAAATCCCCTGACAGGTGAGTGCTCCATGGATCAACATGTATGCCAAATACGGTGTATTTTAAAAAGCACAAAAGGAACTCGAGTAGGTTCCTCTTAAGGATACCATATCTTGACACACACCTATTATAGGATATGCCCAACAAGGGCATGGCTCCTTTCAATGGATGCAAAGGAAGGGCACAATTGCAATAATCTATTCTTGCATCTTGAAGGCATGTGGTAGTACATAAGATGCTGACTTTGGCAAAATGATTGAGGATGATATTGTTACGCAGTTGTTGTTGACAAAGAACGTCGTGCTTGGCAATTCCTTGATTGACATGTATGTTAAGTGTGTATTTTAGAAAGCACAATAAGTGCTTGAGGAGATTCTTATATGGAAAGTTGTCTCTTGGAATGCATTGATTGTGGGGTATACCCTAAAGGAGCATGGCCAAGAAGCTCTAGGCTGTTTTGGGGGGATGACAAGCGAGGGTGTCTCTCCAAATGCAATCACCTCTGCTTGCATCTTGACAGAATGTGGCATTAGGCAAGATGTTGATATGGGCATAAGAACTCATGATGATATTGTTTGTTGGAGATTGTTATAAAGAAACATAATGCTTGGAAATGCCTTGGTTAACTTGTATGCCAAATGTGTTGTAGTTAGAAAGCACAACAAATGTTTGCGGATGATCCTCTCTTGTATGTCATCTCCTGACACACATTTTGTCAGGATATGGCCAGGACACTATGGGGTGCTTTTGATGGATGTGAAGTGAGGGTGTCTCTCTAGATGGAATCATCTATGCTTGGATCTTGAAGGATGTGGCACTATGCAAGATGTTGATTTGTGCAAAAGAATTGAGGATGATATTGTTAGCGAGGTGTTGTTGAAAAAGAATGTCATGCTTGGCAATGCCTTGATTGACATGCATATTAAGTGTAGCGAACTTTAGAAAGCACAATAAGTCCTTAAGGAGATTCTTATATGGAATGTCATCTCTTGGAATGCACTGATTGGGGGATATTCCCTAAAGGGATGAGGCCAAGAAGCTCCAAGCTTTTTTGAGCGGATGACAAGCAAGGGTGTCTCTCCAAATGCAATCACCTATCTTTGCATCTCGACGGCATGTGGTAACTCAAGTTAAGGTGATGTTCTCGGTTGCTTCTACCAATGCTAGGTACAGGTCCTTCAACTACAGAGTTGGACGATCTTTTCAGTTCAAATGGAGTTGTAAATGTGTTGCTTCAAGTTTATATGAAGATACAAGCGATCTTTCTTGAGACTATGTTTCTTTGAATGTCATGCCCCCAAACATTGTACGTGTTATATATCCCCCCCCCCAACACAAAAAAAAAAACCCTCTCAAAAGAACAACGCATAGGTATGCCTGATGGAATTGCTTGGATCGCGTTTAGTAGATTTATTTGCCTTTCCAATTTCCAAACAATAGAATCTTGGTGAGAACGGAAGTTCTTCACAAAAGGGGAAGCTTCAAGTTCTACAAGCTCAACATATGTTAAGGTGGCCATCAAGCCACCACCCAACTACACCCCTCTAGGCATTAACTTGAAGGAGGTGTACCGGTGATCGTGGCTAGTGCCACCTTTGATACACTAACACATTTTTTGCCTTCAACAAATCAAGTTGCAATCTTTCTTAAGAGATTGTGTTAATAATTATGTCGAAATTTTTCACTAAATGCATCAACACCTTCTCAACATTCTTTATCAAGGGCTTTTCATATAGGCCACTCCTTGCACACATCTTCTTTTAACCCTTCACCGCTAATTGGTGAGATAGCCATCTAGGGAAAATAAAGGAGCATAAGATTGCAACAAGAAAAACAATTTGAAACAAAATTGGTTGTTTGGGTTGATACTCTGTGCAAGGACTTGATTGATTTGAACATAGTAGTAGACCGTAACATTTTTGATGCTTCTTTTACTAGTGTAATTTTCTAGTTTGAACTTGGTTACTCACATTATCCTCTATTTTTTGGTAGGTAAAAGCAATCCTTGAGCAGACATAGATATTGATTTTAATCATTTGTGAACTAAAAGAGTAAAGGATGATACTTTGTGGACAGGCAGAGTACGACAAAAGCATGGGAAAAGAGATGGGTTCTGGTTCGAGACTTGGGTGGTGGGTGCGAGTGTAATAGCTTCTCTTGTTATGCCAATGGGGATGAATAATATAGGGATGGCTCCTAGCATGGGCATGGGTATGAGCATGGGAGTAGGTGCAAGCAAGGGACCCATGATGCAGAAAGGTTTGGATTCAAGGAGACCTGGTGTAGGGTTGGGACCATTAGTAGGTATTTGTAGAAACTCCATCATAGGCCAGTCTTTTGAATCAGCAACAATAGTATGGTGGATCTAGATGAATTGGATCTAGTAGCTTGCTAGTATTTTCATCCATACTCACGTATGTTCTTCCTTTGGAAAATTTATTGAAGATACGACATGAATTATGGCAAGATATTGGCCATCTAAGCACAACCACTTATCTCTATACTAAACATGGCTTGACCAAGATTTCTTAAATCCGGAAGAAATACATGTGAGATTGACTTAAATCAAGCTCTTCTTTAAACCTCTCTATATGTAGCACGATTGGCTTTGTAAGATGAGAAACTGAAGTGGAGAATCGTAGCATTCCTTATGCATTCTTTCTTAAGAGAAATATTTCCATTATTGTTGAAATGTTGTTGAAGATTTATTAGAATCAAAAGATCTAACAAGGTGAGTAGTAAAGAAGACATTTTTTTATTTTTTATTATGGATATAGGCTAGAAATGATGAGCAATGTGTAAGCAAGGATTGTCCTCTGGGCAACATTCACAGATTGAAGCTACTACAAGATGTGTAAACTTATGAATGACAATTTTAAAATGTACGGGCTCCATTAGACACGAGAAGGGTTGTGCTTACTTTTGTGATATCAGTTTGTACACTTCCTTCACCAACATGCATGACTTGCAGCATCTGTTTGTATTCAATACACCATTAGCTATCTGACCATTGACACCATCATGATTCACACACCTTGTCAGGAACCGTAAGCTAGTCTTCTCATTAGCATTTTCTTGTATTTTTTGCAATAAACATCATAATTAGGGATGTTTTTAGCATAGCTTGCAATATCTACCTTACATTCTCCTTCTTGAAGGAAACATAGTTTTAAATGGTTGCCAAAACATTTTATTTTATTTTTTGCAAACATGGATCTCCATCCACTATGTGTTCTCATCTTCCTCTGAATGTCATCAACATTATGGACAATGATAGTCTTCTCAGAGATGAGCATGAATAGGTACATATGCAAGGTTTTGATGCATATATAGTTATCCAATATAAGTAGATATAGTATAGTATAATGATATATAGTATAGCTATATATATGGTATAGTTTTCTATATATACATATACACACACACATATATGTATGTATATATATATATATATATATATATGTATGTATGTATGTATGTATGCTTTGCGGTTCATATATAGCTAGATGTCCAAGATCAAAGTCCGGACTTTTTGAAACTTATACATGTTTTTTGGTGTGTATTGTATAAGTAATGTCTGTTTTTTTTGTTCACCGTTAGAAAAGACTTCAAATTACATGTCAAAAAGGTCGCAAAAATGGTTCTCATTGCTAAAGCTCGAAATCAAAATCTCGCTAAAAAAATACACTCTCCTTTGAAGCCTCTAATTTCCTCATAATAAGTGATAAATAAATTGGGAAATTGTTGTGTCATATGTAGGTACTCACCCTTCTTATGACTACTCAAGTCGGGAGACAACATACCTTGTATCGGCTCCTGTTTGACATTAGGTTGAACTTTGGGTTGCATCAACTCTTCAATTCACTCATAAGGACAAGAGATATCCCCATTATCCATAAGGGCAAGAAGTCTTTGTTTGTCATCATGCTCTTCTTTAAGAAACAAGGAGAAAACATTTAGATCACTATCGCTGCTATCTTCCACCTCACTGCCATCATCCCCATTGTCTTTTTCTTCACTTGAGTACTCTTCTTCATCACTGCTTATCAAAATCAACATCCAAAGATTGCTTGTTAGCCATGTCGAACCTCTTCTTATCACCCCTTCTTTTGTAGAGAGTGATGGTACCATGTCCCCAATCCTGTACAACTTTGGTTGCCTATACCCATGGTCTTCCAAGGATGAGAGGGAAAGCACCAATACCCGTGGGCATAACATGACAATTGACTAGCACTTTAACATCAAATACATCCACCTCCAAGTCCTTTATAACTCTCAAGCACTTCACCCTTGATTGGTTGTCAAGCTTTATGTGAAAACCTAAATTCTTAACCATGTTGAGTCCTAACTTTGATCCACAAGCTTGAGTAATAACACATACCTGTGCACCTCCATCGATATAAGCCTCTCCAATGCACTTTCTCTTATACCATGCATCCATAGTAGGGCATATATTAAGTAGCTCATTCATAGACAAGCCTCTCACATACCCCCTTATAGGCTCCTTTTTCATGGGGTTGACTACATACTTCCATTGCCTCTTTAACTTAGGACACATCTCCATGAGTTGCCCAAAGGTAACATCAGTCTTTCTACTCACCAAATCAACCCTTAAGCTATAATTTGGTTGCCCTTCTCCCAAAGGAAAGTCGGATGCATTGTAGTGTTGCTTTGGTTTTCTATTCTTATTCTCTTTACTTGTACCTGTTTCAACCTGTTTTCCTCTTTCATGGTTGGGACATGCATCACTCATGTCATGATCTCTTGTAACCCTCTTACTTACATGCATGACCATAGCTCTTGAATTATCCTCTTTCTTCAAACGGATTATGCTTTTACCACATTTGTTTTGCCCTTCTCTTCAGCTGTCAAACTGCTTGGCCCTGCTTCCCCTTTAATCTCAATACCATAATCTTGAGCTCGAGAAGGAATTTGTGAAGAAAGAGGAACATGTCACCACCCATTCTCTTTGGCTTGACACATTGAGGGCTTTTATGACCCCATTCACCACAATCGTAGCATTGAAACGTATCCCCTCTTCTAGCTATGCTTCTTCCTCTACCATTTGTAAACCCCTCATTGCTTCTGTGAGACAAGGGGAACTATAACCTAGGAGTCCACCTCCCAACCACCCACTATATAGCATGGCTGCTAGCCCTTTGCCCTAGTTGGACTCCCTTTCCACACTGCCTAGCCCGGCCTTGCCCTTGTTTAGTCCGGCCTTGCTGTTGTCTTGACATTACTCCCCCCTTAAAGAAGAGTTTTCTTCCTCGAAAAAAAAGTGGGGAACTTCTTCTTAAGAACACTAATGTTTTCCCAAGTGGCATACTTCATGGATCCAACTGTTTGGTTGATCGGAGCATGGTTCAGCAAGAGGTTCAATGAAACCAAGAGTGACATCTTGATCTTTCACAGTGTTGTCCATTTGCAACCATCTTGTGTTACCAATTCCTATCCAATCATAGTGTGTAGACTCCATTTAGAACACACATGAGTATGCAAAACGAGTTATCACACAAAGATGGACCCTAAAGTGTACCTCTTTTCACTTTCCATGAAAGTAACTTGCTAACATGACTCATCAGCCAAATTTAAGTCCTTGAATTGTTTTCCACGTTCAGCAGTAAACAACCCCACTGTAACTAGTGTTCAAGGTTGAGAACTTGATTTATACATGAAGAGACTACACCTAGTCACAAACATGCTTTAACTTATGATAAGCAAACTCCAAGTAGAGCAATAAATTCTTACTGATTGGATCGTTTGGTGCTAACGTACGCACTTTGCATATCCTTCAGCACAAGATTATACTTTGTAATCTGCCTATTCCCTTGGATAACTGATAGTACTAAGGTGTGTTTTTCCTCACGGTTAACAGACAGTCTTCCCAGATGACTGGTAAATGGGAATCACAATATCGTGTAACACTGGTGAGGAATCAACAATGTCCGGAATGACCATCGTGGTTAACATGAAAAATCCACAAACACCCAAACCGAGCCATGACCTCTATTAGTGATTAGTAGACCCAAAAGTAATCTCATATAGATACTGCACATAGAGTGCAAAATGCTTCATAAGCAACAACTTGAGTAATATGCATGCCGTTCCAAATCAGCCCTTTGCTAAACTCTAGGGCCCATAACACCTAGTGTGCATGCATGTAGCAAAAAACATTTCGCAAGGATGATCATGGATATACAGGTTCAGATCTATTTTTTGCTACATGCATGCACACTAGGTGTTATGGGCCCTAGCGTTCAGCAAAGGCTGATTTGGAACGGCATGCATATTACTCAAGTTGTTGCTTATGAAGCATTTTGCACTCTATGTGCAGTATCTCTATGAGATTACTTTTGGGTCTACTAATCGCCAATAGAGGTCATGGCTCGGTTTGGGTGTTTGTGGATTTTCACATTAACCACGATGGTCATTTTGGACATTGTTGATTCCTCACTAATGTTACACAATATTGTGATTCCCATTTACGAGTCATTTGGGAAGACTTTCTGTAAATCTTGAGGAAAAACACACCTCAGTACTGTCAGTTATCCAAGGGAATAGGCACATTACAAAGTGTAATCTTGTGCTGAAGGATATGCAAAGTGCATATGTTAGCACCAAACGAACCGGGTTTCATTCAAATGAACCATTGGATCCATGAGGGATGTTACGGTAGAAAACATTAGTGTTTTTATGAAGATACCATCACTTGTGTTTTTGCGGACGAAAATGCTTCTCGAAGGGGGGAGTAATGTCAGGACAATGGTAGGACCAGGCACGGCCAAGGGCCAGGACGGACATGCAGTCAAGGGGGTCCCTATATTTAGAAGGCCAAGGGCCTATATAGGGCATGGCTGGGTGGTGATGAGCGTGTTCCAGTCCCCTTGCCCTTTCATTGGTATCAGAGCTTAGGGGAGAGGAGCCATGGAAGGGGGAAAGGTCTCTCTCGGTTGCTCTCTCTCTCTCTCTCTCTCTCTCTCTCTCTCTCTCTCTCTCTCTCTCTCTCTCTCTCTCTTGTTTTCAGTAGGAGAACGCACATGCATGGAGGGCAAGCCGTGGTGATCAAGGCGGCTATGCAAGAAGTAAGGGCTGAGGCACCCATCGTGTGCATACGCTCTTGCTAGGCGGGAAGGCCGAGGCTACAAGGGGAGATTACCGGCACGCGGGCAAGCCCGCTTAGCGGGAGGAGGGGCCGACTTTGACCTGCATGAGAGAGGCCATGGAGGGGTTCTACGGTTGCGCGCTGGCTATAGCATCAAACTTCATCTCTGCTGCATGGCTGGACCACACAGGCGTAGAACACCGCTTTCCTACCTGCGTAGTCGGCCATGGCGGCGGCAACAAATAGTATACTTTAAAAAAAAAAAAAAATCCCTTATTTTGCCCTACCTTACTAAGGGTTTTGGCTCACGGTCCCAATATACGGGCCCAATCAAGCCATGCGAACTTGACCAATTCACATGCAACTCGCATCCACGGTGCATCCAAGGACATGCAGGTAGTGGGGTACAAAGATCTTCAATACGGAAAAGCTATTGAAACTCAAGGCTTCGGTAAAGTTCAACACGTGATTGGTGACGCATGGCTTCACATACACTATATTGCAACTGAGCTTCAAAGTTTTCTATGAGAACGGACTCAAGGTAACCTCTTTATATTTGTTTTTTCTCAGTTGATTACCCTCAGAGTTTATGTAGGGTGGCATAGTTGCCTAGCATTAATGGTCCGTCCAGCTGTGATTGGTATTGCAAGGAGCACGAGTCTGTACACAGGTATCATTCAACAGCATGTGATTGCCAACACTTTGATCCCCGAGCTCAGATAGAGGATCAAACCTACGATTGGGTGGTTTCAATCCCAAAGCACAACCTCTAGGGTAACTAACCTTGTGTCAGGAAAGGCCTGTGCTTTGTCCACTCAAGGTGCTAGGCAAGGACAATCATTAATTATTATTTCACGATGCTGGTCAACAAGGCTAATCAACTAGGTTTATGATCCTCAACAAGCATCTTTTGATGCAAGAACCAGATTTGTTGCTTGATTTGGGTCTTCCACGATAGAGGAGCACAACTCCATAGCTTACATTGGCCATTGAGTTTCTTGGCAATAGCACAGCTTACAAGCGCATGGCTCTAACTCTATCTGCATTCAGTGCAAGGTCACTTCTATGCCTATACAACTTGCTAAACTGCGGGCGAACTAAGCTATCTTTTTCACTATTGAGCACTCTCAAGATTCTCAATAACATGTTCTTAACCCTCACGGCTCACGGACACCATATCACCTACGACGGACATTGTATTATTTACTTGGTAGAGTCAGGTACTGGGCTTGTCGGTCCAATAGGAAAAGGGTAAGAGTGATCGCCGATGAGAGGTGCACTCTAACCGGAACATTCAAGGGATTAGTTGGCTAAGCATGGGCGCCCAAGTGTGAATGGGGCGAGCTCATATAAAAGTCAACTAAATCTAAAATTCACTCATTTGTGCAATTGAAGAGTGCTCTTGCTCCATCTCCATCTTCTTCTTCTTCATCTCCTTGTGTGTGTGTGTGTGTAGGCGAGAGAGAGAGAGAGAGAGAGAGAGAGAGAGAGAGAGAGAGAGAGAGAGAGAGAGAGAGAGATCGAGCATTGTGGCAGCACGACGGCGGCGAGGCGGTTGAGCGTGGCGTAGCGGCGTCTCCCTCTTCTTCGCGGCGAGGAATTCTCCACGACAGGAAGCGTAGAGCGGTGAGTGACACACCAACGCCATCTTTGAGCTTGCTAGTTTAGGCTTGTTGTGTGCTTGGAGCCATTTGTGGCTCGCACTCAGTGTATCGGAAAGTTCCTTGCATTGACACATGCGACATATGCGCACATTTTTGGCGTCGTCGCCGGGGAATGCCATACACTAAGCTTGAATAGCACTCTGTGCTTCTTTTGTGGTGCAATTTCAATCGTAGGAAAGGTAAGGAAGGAGGGTGTGTGTGTTGAGAAGAAGGATTTTGTGTTATACTGTGTATTTTTTTTGTTAATGGAGTTTTCAAAGGTACTGTGTTTATTCTATGTGTATTAAGGTTGTTAGTTTTCTTTGTTAATGGAGTTTTCAAAGGTACTGTGTTTATTCTCTGTGTATTAAGGTAAGTAGGAAGTAGATCTGTGAGAGCTAATAGAGTGTGTTAGTGTGTAACACTAGGTGTGTTAGTTAGAAGTAGGTAGATAGAGTGTGTGTGTGCTCTCGCGCAGGCCGCGGCGACCTTATCCTATTAAAATAAAATAAAATAAAATAAAATAAAATAATTAAAGGTAGGATCGGGATTGGGAATATCTCCCAGACCCAAGTCCAGACCCAAGCCTAAGCTCACGCTCAAGCTTAGACATCTATCGCCCTTTAAAATTACGAATTTTAGCTTCACACGTAGCTAAAAATCGATTTTTTGAAGACCAACGGAACTTCAGATGCACGAAAATTGTGTTGTAAAGCACACAGCGACCCTCTAAGTGATACACTGGTTTTGAGGTATCACACACTTTAATAAAAAAATCAAACATTAAAAAAAACATTAAAAATGTAAAAAACACGAGTGAAAACGGACGCTTAAAAAAGTAAGCAGTTAACCTTCGAGGTTATTTGTCGACGCTTGTAGGGTGTCAAAGGCACATGCATCTGCGCTCTGGTCGTGTGCTAGAGATGGAGCAACTAGAGAGAATTTTGACTTACGCGAGTTCTCAATATCCACCTACTTTAGGTTCCGGGACCTCGACGAGGACCCAAGGTAGTACAAACCAAGACCCGAACATAGCGGCTAGTGACTCTTCCTCTGACTACGACGTCATGGAGGGTTTCCCAATGCCTAATCCCGATAGATCAAGCCAAGACATGCATGCCATGGGCCCGCGGTCCGAGCCGAGCGTGCTTAGCCGCCTGAAGGAAACCTTTAGTAGAGCCACTCGCTCCGAACATGGAGCTAATGATGTAAATGAGGGGGGTGGGGAAGTAAATTCTCCATTCGTGACCAACGTAGACCCTATACTGTTAGAGAATGTGCACGTGAATACTTCATTCACTGCACCTCCTGACTCTTCAGAGTTATTACCCTCCGAGGTCATATTACCCGATGGTAGAAGCCTTGTTGAAGTGCAAGAGGTTGAGTGATATATCCTTGCAGCGAGGAAAAAGGAAGTCGAGAGCTTACGTAAGGCGGAGCAACGAAGAGGGTTAAAAGCGAAATCCCCTATGTCAATATCCTTGCTAAGAGAGCAATTGAGTGCTCTTGACTTAACAACTGCTAAGGGCCAGCCCCTAGAAAGCAACATTGCATCTAGCTCAAAGGACACCCTTAGCACCTCAATCTTAGATGGAGCGTTCTTAAATGAGAACTAGGAGTACGAACTACAAACAGAAACTCTAACCGATCTATACACATGTCACACCTATCACGTGGGTTGGTTAGATGTCTTGCAATCCACAATGGGTGCTACTAGTGTGGAGGATCAACAAAAAAGAGTTTGTGAGGTCATCCATAAGGTCATTGAGTTAGAGAGACAGAACAAGGGGATCAACATGCCTTCAACGGGTCTCATGAGATTCTTGGATACAGGAAAGGCTAAACAACCAACCTTATCGCAAATGGAGACTCCCTCGGTAAGTCCGATGGATCCTCCATATGTTGTTTCTCCAGGGGTCTCAGTGCAATCTGAGCCCACAAGTGATAGCTTCACCTTTCCAAGTCTAGCTCATCTTTCCCTTGATGACACCACGGCTACCATGCCTACCCCAATGATGGGCATGCCGAGAAACACGCCATGACCTCATTTGTTAGTAAAGCACCGCTACATGGTAGCTCAATGCCTGCAACAATAGTACCTACAAGTGTGTACCAATCATATACACCCATGGGTCATGGCACTCATGTAGTCCCTACCCCTCCCATTGTTTCAACAACCTATGCTCCACAACCACAACACCCAAGTTCTTATTTTCATGGGACTATACCGGCTAGCATTAGCATGTCACATCCGACGTCTGCTATGCCTAGGACCACACATAAAAGATATTTGAGATGACTTTAGTAGATCTCACCAAGGCTATTCAAGAGAGTCTTAGAGACAATCGTGCTCCGTAGAACAATCATATGTATCCAAGAAGGGAGCAACAATGGTGCTCAGTATGCTATGGACCGCATAGTACCAGTGAATGCCCTACTTTTAGAGTAAAATTCAATGGGAACTGCAATGCTTGTGGGAGGTATGATCATCAAGCTAAGGATTCATAGTATTTAAGCACGCGATGGCCAATAGACCAACCTTAGCATGGACATACACACCTCGAGTGCCTGCATTAATGCCGGCCCCACCTCTTGAACAAATAGCACAACACATGTTCCCTAGGGCCCAGAATGTTGTTCAAACAACACCCTTACCACCTCCAGTGCTAGGACCACAACCACCACATCCGAGAATCACTTCTGTGAATCAAGTGGGTTGTGAGTTATCTATTGCTTGTTTGGAAGGCTGTGAGGAAGATATAGATCTTAATATTGCCTATGGGCTGGATGTGCTTGAAGAAAGTCCACAATACTACATGGAGGACTATTGGGGACAAGTCAAACCTGTATATCAAGTAGATGCTCTTGTGGCAAGAGGCCAAAATATCAATTACACTGCTAAGAGACCACCTCTTCAATGCTATGAGTGTGGAGGTCCACATCGTGTAGCAGAGTGTCCTATTAGGCTGCAAAAGAATGCCACACTAATGCAAACCAATCAAGCGAGCACGTCTACAATGCCAATACTCATGTGTAATCGATGTGGCATAGATCATTTGATTGCCCAATGTCCAAATAATCCAAATGCACCGAAGATCACACCATTAAACTTGATTGAAGTTACCGAGGAGCCATCACAAAGTACACCTGTGGTACCAGTAAACGTACTCACACGATCGATGCTCCAAAAACAAAATTATATTCTTGAGGAAAGAGACACGGCATCAATCGCCCAATCTCAAAAAAAGAAGAAAACACGAAGAAAGAGATCACAAAAAGCAGTGAAGTCAGACCCCAGTTCAAAGACCAACATAGGGACTGCTGGTGACGATCCCGTATATATGAATGACGCTGAAGAGGATTCTGATTCAGGAGAAACCGTGGAGACCAACCACTAAGATAGAAACCAACAAGGAAGATCTTCATGAGCCACAATGGCAGGGATCCAAGAAGAAGATAGGAACTTATCCCAACCCTACAGAGGAGATTGAGCGAGTCAAGCAATTAAGGAGTTTGGTAGAAGATAACCAAAGGGATCTAGAACCAGCACCTAGGCAGATCCAGATTATAGACACCATGTTCCCTATGCAACATCAACCTCACCAAGTCCATAGACCCTTAGCCATACCTAGTGTCATCCGAGAAGAAAGTGACTTAAAGTCATGGGAAAGTGGGCGTACTCACTTCTTGATGGAAAGAATGTTTACAGAGGGACTACTTGATCCTATCGAAGAAATGGAGATCCCATCTACCCCACGTCAAGGGACTAAAGTCCAAAAGCTGCTGTTAAACATTGCCAAATTGATGGATTTCATGTCTTCAAAAGTTAGAACCACCATCATGTCCAAACTTATAAAGACCCTAAGCTAGTCTCAGCTCTTTGAGCCTTCCTCAATGGAGAACTGAAGTTTGGGCTACCACAATTTGCACAGATGGATGGAGCTGGGGAGATGCCAATAGAGGAGGAACACTTAGATCCACAACCCAACGTAGATGAGAACCTTGTTATAGAAATACTTGTTAACAAGTTGGGACAATACTTTGAGGGTGATGAATCCAATGCGACCATACCAATCACTACCAAGGGATTAACTGTGAAGGGAATCCTTGATAGTGGCGCTGGGGTTAGCATTGTGACTAAAAATTGCTGGGAAACTATGGGAAGACCTCACCTTGCGACCACAACCATAGTAGTGAAGATGGCCAATGGGTCTATTGTTAAACCTATTGGGATGCTAGAAGATCTCAAGATCAAGGTCTTTGGACATAAAATAAGGATTACCTTCATTGTTATGGATTTCTCCAAACACACTATGGCATCGGAGATGATCTTAGGACGTCCTTTCATGAGGGAAGCAAAAATGGTGCATGAATGGTCTAAGAACCATGTCTACCTGTAGTTCCAAGATTCTGTCATTCTAAGCACATCCTCTAGGAAACAGGTTTATAATTGATCATAGATCTGACACCACAGTTCACTCGGCCCCATTGCAGTATTGTTACACGTGTAAAGCGGACACTGATGTTGGGGAAGATTCTCCTTATATGGATGTACTACCTGGGATGACTAAGTCTGACAATGTGGATTGGGTCCACCTAGCAGCAACCATAGACACTTGGGGAAATAGGGGGACAACCTGGGTAACACCTGAGGGGGATGAAATACCACCACTTGTACCCTTAAATATGCTAGAATCAATGCATATAGCTTCTGATGATCTACAAGATGAAAGTTTGACTGGCATTGGAACCAGTAGCGCCTCACAAGACTATAGCCCACACGATTTGGAGTCAGAATCATCAGTTGAAATTGACTCTGAGGACGAAGAATCTGAGTTAAATCTTAGTGCAAATGTGGGGACAAACCATTCAGAGCCCAGTGGTAACCTAGATGACAATCTATCCAAGGGAGCAAAAGACACAAGTAGTGATTCATCTAGTGACTCTTCACTAGAGATCGGACGTAATCGAGAATTAAACAAGAAGAGTAAGAGATATAAGAGGCGACGATATCGAGCAAATGTGCGTGCTAGAATAAGTGAAAAGAAATCTATCGCAGAATGGCTTAATTATATAGGGGCATGTGATGCTCATCGGAAGTTGGTAGATAACTGGGGTAAATACCTTCAAAGTGTTATGTGGTGTAGTCCAAAACCATTGGCATTGCACAACTAGAGGCTACACAGAAGCCAAAGTTGAGCTGTACTATAAGGAGATGACAAAATCGAGAGTTAGCTCAACAACAAAAGGAATCAAAAGTGAAATCAGAGTCCACAAAACAACAAGACTCCACAGACTTACACCCTGCACCTGAACATTTCAAATCCTATACCACAGAGGAACGTAAGGTTGTGTATACAAAGGCTCAAAGAAAACCTATCGATGGGAGCAATGGAGTCTATGACGGTCCAACGATAGTTAAGGAAATAGAGTTAGCAGATCCAGGAGAAGAGTCCAAACCTGTTTTCATTGCCCAAGATCTGACAGAGACTGAGAAGTGTGTACTTAAAGAACTTCTCAAGGAATTCAAGGATATATTTGCCTGGACTTATCATGATATGAAAGGTGTTCCACCTTCCGTGGTGCAACACACAATCCCCATGAATAGCATGGCTAAACCAGTTCAACAACGACCCTACCCAATGAATCCTAAATATGCCAAAATTGTTCAAGAAGAGATTGAAAAGCTTGTGGAATGCGGATTCATACACCCTATTGAGCACTCAGAATGGGTGTCTCCAATAGTGATTGTGCCAAAAAAGAATGGAAAACTATGAGTGTGTGTGGATCTCAAGAAGGTCAATGTCGCGACTAGGAGGGACCATTATCCCTTGCCATATTCAAAACATGTGCTTGAAAGAGTTGTAGGGAAGGAAGCTTGTAGCTTTTTAGATGGGTACTCTGGCTACAATCAAATCACAATTGCACTGGAGGACCAAGCTAAAACAACCTTTATAACCGAATTTGGAGTGTTCGCATTTTGTGTTATGGCTTTTGGTTTAACCATTGCCCCTTCTACCTTTCAAAGATTAATAAACATTGCCTTTAGCAAATATCTGAGGGAGTTTTGTGAAGCTTTCTTAGATGACCTTTGTGTTTATTCCTCTTGGAAAGAATATCTATCATGCTTACGAAAAGTGTTTGAGAAGTGTAGATTGTATCGCATCTCCTTAAACCCTTTCAAATGCCAATTTTGGGTTAAACATGGAGTCATTTTAGGGCATATAGTTTCAAAAAATGGGATTTCCACAGATGAGGGAAAAATTAAAGCCATTGCTGAATTGCCACCACCTACAAACTATAAAGGAGTTCAAAGGTTCATGGGACATGTTGGTTATTACTGACGGTTTATTTTAAACTTTGCCGAGATAGCTCGTCCTTTGTACAAGCTTCTTATTGAGTTCTAATGGATTGCGGAGTGTGACCATGCTTATGAGTCATTGAAAAAGACCTTGACTGGTGCTCCTATTCTACGAGTGCTCGATTGGAATGTAATTTTTCATGTGCATATTGATGCATCGAACTTTGCTATTGGGTGTGTTCTAACTCAACAAGGAGAACATAAACTGGACTACTCCATTAGCTTTGCAAGTCGTCAGTTGAATGATGCTGAGAGAAACTACACCACTATAGAGCGAGAAGGTTTAGGTATGATTTATGCAGTGAAGAAATTTCGCTACTACCTTCTGGCCAACAAGTTTGCGTTCTATGTTGATCATCAAACCTTGTTCTATCTAGTAAATAAACCTTGTTCCACAAGAAGAATTACACGATGGTTGTTAATTCTCCTTGAGTTTGATTTTATCGTTGTGTTGAGGCCTGGTAAAAGACATGTCATGGCCGATCATTTGTCTCGCATACCCAATGGTGAAGCCACTACTAGAGTTGATGATGAGTTGCTCGATACTTCTCTATTCCTAGTTGAAACCATACCTGAATGGAGTGAGAAGATTGTGAACTCTCTAGTTAATGGTTTTCCACCCAAAGAGCTTTGTAAAGACATAGCGCGAAAACTGTTAAAAGAATGCGAACCTTACTCTCTCATTGCAGGAACTCTCTACAGGCTAGGGAAGGATGATATTCTTAGACGTTGTGCCCGTGAGGATGAGTATTTATACATACTGCAAGAAGCCCACATGGGTATAGCCAGAGGACATTTCTCAGAGGAACTAACAGCTAGAAAGGTGTTGCAATCAGGCTATTGGTAGCCAACCTTATTTAAGGATGCATCACTTTTTGCAAAAGGATGTGATGAATGCCAATGTTACAAGATCACACAACGAAAGGATAGGATGCCCTTAAATCCTATTAAAGTGACTCAACCATTTGAAAAATGGAGTTTGGACTTTGTAGGCCCAATTAGTCCGGCAGCTCGTAGCACTCAATCTCGATATTTTATCGTTGCCACGGACTATGTGACAAAGTGGGCGGAAGCCAGGGCGACACGCAAGGCTGATGCTGTTGGAATTAGGGTTGCAGAGAAACACACACAGCTTGGAGAAGATGAAGGAAGCTCAAGGCACACAATAGAGAGTGTATTACTTAGTGTGCAATGGAAAGATAGATAGCCCTAGAGTGATGGGCGTATATACAATGCACGGGGGAAAAAACCTCCTAAAGAGGATAAAAATGCCCCGGCGGTCCTAGTGTGTTCACACACATCACTACCACATGTATATGGTAACAAATCCCCCTTGGAGTGATGCGGTGAACGAGAGCTAGCACATGAGTAAAGGGAAGTGCCATGCCCTGAGGACAGGATCAGTCCACAAAGGGGAGTAAGCCCAAAGCTTTGCGGAAAGCTTCAAGCTTCTCACGAGACAAAAGATCTGCAAGGTTGTCTTGTGTTGGCACATAAGCCAAGCTGATCTCTCCTGCTGAGAGCCTCTCCCTGACATAGTGGTAATGCACCTCAATGTGCTTTGTGCGAGCATGAAAAACTGGGTTCCTCGCAACTGCCAATGCGCTTTGACTGTCAGTGTAGATAGTGTTGGCAGTGTCCTGTCCAACACCCAAATCAGCCATAAGGCGTCTGAGCCATACACACTCAACCATAGCTGTGAAGACTGCCCTATACTCAGCCTCACAATTCGAAGTGGCCACAGTAGGTTGCTTCTTGCTCAACCATGATATACATGAACTCCCAAGCATGAAACAAAAACCACTTGTGGACACTCGCGTGTCAAAACAACCAGCCCAATCTGAGTCCGAAAAAGCATGTAAGTCTGGCGGCAATGATCCCCCCTTGGGATAAAACAAGCCAAGATGTAAAGTGCCACTCAGGTAGCGGAAAATGCTCTTGACAGCTTGCCAATGCTTAGACCCTGGGCTATGCATAAATCTGCTGACCTGTGAGACTGCAAACTGAATATCTCGCCTCGTGTTGCATACATAAATGAGGCAGCCAACAACAATTTGGTAAAGAGTGACATCAGCAGGATCGCCAGCATCATGTAGACTCAACTTCAAACCTGTTTCCATGGGAGTGGCAATAGGTTTGCAATCCTCAAGTCCAAACTTACATAGCAATGTCTCTATGTAACTTTTCTGACACAAGGCAATACCACCATCACACTGCTTAAACTGTATACCCAAATAATGATGCAACAGCCCCAAATCTTTCATCTTGAAAGCAGCATTCAAATCAGCCTTAAATTCAGCAATATGTCTCTCATTTGGTCCAGTGATCAGCAAATCATCAACATAAAGAACCACAATGAGAAATACATCACCCTCACGCTTTACATACAATGTGCTTTCTGTTGGACTGTTACGAAATCCTTGTTTGACCAAATGAGTGTCAGCTTTCTCATACCAAGCACGAGGAGATTGCTTCAACCCATACAAAGCCTTGTTACATTTGCACACTTTGTCCTCTTGTCCTTTTACGACAAAACCGCGAGGCTGCGTTACATAAACTTCCTCAAATATGTCACCATTCAAGAAAGCAGTAACAATGTCTGATTGATGTACATCCCAACCAAAATGAGCTGCCAATGCACATAGAAAACGCACAGTAGTCATACGATAAGTGGGAGCAAAAGTCTCTTCATAGTCTATGCCTTTTTGCTGTGCATAACCTTTTGCAACAAGGCAAGCCTTATGGCGATCGATCTCACCATCCGGCTTGCGTTTCAACTTGTAAACCCACTTCGTACCAATGGCCTTTTTGCCAGGAGGCAAATCACATAAAGTCCATGTGTCATTTTCTATAAGGGAATCATATTCTGATTGCATGGCAGCAATCCAATTTTCTGAATTTTGTGCTTCATCAAAAGTCAGAGGCTCCTCAACATCATGTAAGCTAGACACAGCCAAAGCATAACAATCTGATGCATAAGATGCATGGCGAGAGCCTGAACGAGTACGACTAGACAAAGGTGCATCCAATTTACTGTCGCGCAAAGTGTGCACCAGCCATTTTGGCATACCTCTAGCCTGCTCATTTTCAGCCCTTTCCTCATCAAGTGCATCATGTACATCTGCATCAGTAATAGCCTGATCTAAAACATTTTCAAAAACCCCCATAGGCTGTACATTTGCCTCATTGGAACTTACATATGTATTTCCACCACTGAAAAGAGGCAACAAAGTGTCATAAATGTCATGTGAGCTTACATTACTGTCTCTAGTACATGACAACAAGGGATGAACAGAATCTTCCACAAACACTACATCCCGTGAAACCACAATACGTTTTGTTTGCGGATGATACAACCTGTAACCTTTTCTTTCAGCACTATAACCAACAAAAATACATTTGACAGCCTTATCATCCAATTTTTTGCGCTGCACTTGTGGCACCAAAGCATATGCCAAACAGCCAAAAACACGCATGTGCTCAATAGAAGGCTTTCTATCATGCCATGCTTCATATGGAGTAATAGACTGCAAAGCTTTCGTAGGACACCTGTTAAGTACATAAGTGGCACACATAATGGCCTCAAGCCAAAAAGAATGCGGCAAAGCTTGACTTTTGACCATACATCGTGCCATTTCCGTCAGTGACCTGTTTTTCCTCTAAGCAACACCATTTTGTTGAGGTGTATAAGGCACTGTACATTGGTGTTTTATCCCACGACTAGCCAGAAATGCATTAAATTCATGAGACATATACTCCCCTCTCGATCGGAACGGAGGGTGCCCATAGTACATTTCGAGACATTTTCAGCCATAGCCAGAAATTGTTTGAAGCACATGAAAACTTCGGACTTCGCTTTAAGCGAAAATACCCATGCATGCCTGGAGTAGTCATCAATGAAAGTCACAAAGTACAGGTAATTGCCCAAGGACGGAGTTTGCATGGGCCCACAAACATCACTATGCAGAAGCTGTAACCTGCATGTGGCCCGAACTAAACCATCCTTTGGAAATTTAGAACGCTGCATCTTACCCAAAATACAGCCTTCACAAACATGTTTGACAGGTGCTTCAAGAAGCGACAGAGAAGCAACCATATCAGATTTCTGCAAACGCAGCAAACTGGCAAAATTCAGATGACCAAAACGTGCATGCCAAAGTTTTGCATCTGAAATAGCCCTTGAATTTGCAACAGCATTTGCAAAATTTTTTCCACACTTGTCATACAAAGTGAGCTTATACAGCCCACGGCACAAAAGGCAAGATGCAACAATTTCATCACCAAAACTGAGATCATGAACTGTACATCTGTCATCCACAAATTTGACTACAAGTCCAAGCCTAGCAAGTGCGGATACAGACAAGAGATTCTTCTTGATCCCAGGTACATAAAGTGCATCAACAAGTGTGAAAGAACTGCCATTAGCAGCAGTAAGCACAATCTTTCCAACTCCCTGCACTGGATAAGAGGCGTTGTTGGCACAAGTGACTGAATTCCCATGAGGGACAGACTCGAGAGAGGTAAACAATTCACGATGTGAGGTAATGTGCTTTGTAGCACCACTGTCGAAATACCACACATGTGAATCTGCAGCAACTGACAAGCATGCATCATGGACAACATGATTGTAAGTGCACTCTGCGCTAAAAGCCCATTCTGCATCAACATCAGCAACACAGTCTCCTTTCACAGAAGACTCAACAATGGCTGCGTTTGTAGTGGAACCACCCTCTTTCTTCTTAGCCTCTTTGGCCTTCAACTTAGGACACGACTTGATTAAGTGATCATTGGCTTTACAATAATGGCAACTCATCTTCTTTTTGCCCTTATCACCAAAATTGCCAGACGAAGTACTGCCAGCAGAAGCATTAGGAACAGAATTTTTGCCACTCGCAGCAGAACCATAAGAAGTGGCTCCATTATTGTTACCACCCTTTCTTTGAGAAGCAATAAAAGCCTGTTGAACTGCACGCTGCCTAGTCCTGTTTTTTCTAGAAAGTGACTCTTGCAACGGAAATGTGCATAATGCATCAAACTTGACAACTTCAGGATTTCCTTGGGTCATCAGTCTCCAAGTACTAGCAAAAGTCTGGTAGGAATCTGGTAAGGCATCAAGAACAGTCTGCACAAGGGAACTGTCTGAAATGACTTCACCTGCAAAAATAAGTTGCTCATTGATATCCTTGACACTAGCAAGGAAAGTGTCCGTATCATCTTCCTCATGCATAATATTCGACTCTAGCTCTTTACGCAGCAAAGCAATTTTAGCCTCATTGCGGCTTGCATAAAGACCTGCTAGAATATCCCAAGCCTGTTTTGCAGATTTTGCTGAACAGATGTGAGAAAAAATGGTGCGCTTCACAGACAATGCAATCAATGCATGAGCCTGTGCATCCTTAACATCCCAACGAGCTTGTTCTACCGTAGGCAAAACAACTCTAACAGCTGCAATCCTTGCAGCAAGACCTGCAACATCCTCAACATCGCCTACATCCTCAGAACCAGGACGTACATCAATGCCCTGCACAATGTTCTAGACACCCTTTGACACAAGAACATGTTGCATCATATAAGCCCACATAGGGTAGTTGTCCCCATCCAACCTGTCCTCAGCAGCAAACATCTTGAACACATCTGTGTTGTTGTTGTCAGCCATGGTAAATGCTACACCTGATGTGAAAACTGCCCGAAAATAGGAGTAACGGAGCGGGAACAACCTGTGCTATATAGCACAAACCGTAGAAGACTATAAGGCACCTGTTATGCAGAAAACGGCACTGACAGAAATTTTGCACAAAATGACAAAATAGCCTGTGCAGTACTGCTTGTAGTGGAAACGGAGGCCGAAATGAGCCCAAATCAAAATTCTGAGCAGACCAAGCTCTTCGAGCTATCCCAAAATTTTTGTCGACCTGCGAACGCTCGCCAAAGCTCACTGAAATCGGAGAAAGTGAGGAGGCGTGGGCTGGAGCAGCTGGCGACTAAGTCCGGGAGGACGTGACCTGCTCTGATACCAATTGTTGGAATTAGGGTTGCAGAGAAACACACACAGCTTGGCGAAGACGAAGGAAGCTCAAGGCACACAATAGAGAGTGTATTACTTAGTGTGCAATGGAAAGATAGATAGCCCTAGAGTGATGGGCGTATATACAATGCACGGGGGAAAAAACTTGCTAAAGAGGGAAAAAATGCCCCGGCGGTCCTAGTGTGTTCACACACATCACTACCACATGTATATGGTAACAGATGCGAGGTCAACTGCCAAGTTTATCTTTAAGAACATTATTACAAGATTTGGTTGTCCCTTTGAGATTGTGAGTGACAATGGTACTCATTTTATAAATGGAGTAATAAAAGAACTCACTACCAACTTTATGATAGCTCACCATAAGTCCACACCTTATTATCCACAAGAAAATGGCCAAGTTGAGAGCACCAATAAGACCTTAATCTCTATCTTAACCAAAACGGTGGAAGCTCATCGCACAGATTGGGATTTAAAGCTTACATCAGCTCTATGGGCTTATCGTACTGCGTACAAAGTTGCCATTAACTGCACACCATTCAAGATGGTGTATGGCAAAGAAGCGGTTATGCCATGGGAGTTTGTCGTTCCTAGTCTTCGAGTAGCTTCTCAAGAAGGTTGGGATGGTAACCCCTTAGTTGAGTGATTATATATCCTTGAAAGGCTAGATGAAGAGAGGCAATTAGTTGCGCAAAATGCACTTGTGGAGAAAGATAGGAGGAAGAAATGGTTTGACCGTCATCTAAAGAACAAAGATAAGATATCAATGTTGGTGATAAAGTCCTTATGTATGGAGTGCATAACGAAAACAAAAAGTTGAAATATGCGGGAAAAGGACCTTATAGAGTATGTGAGATCACCCCACAAGGAACCATTCGTGTGGAGACTCTTGATGGAGTTGAAATCATTGGATTCTTCAATGGGAGCAAATTTAAAAGATACTTTGATCCTTTAAGCCAAGAGGATCTGCGTGCCATCCATACAAAAAAGGCAGCAAAGGCATAAATAGAATTGAAGAAGATACAAGAGCGACAACAACGTATAAGACGAAAACGAGAGGCTAACCTTGGAGTCACACATGCATTCCACGTTGAAATTGACGAGGATTGGTTGGACTCTGACACACCTCTACGATCCCTATTGAGCTAAACAACACCTATGGAAAAGTGTTATATAACGTCTTATTGGACATGGGTGCTAAATATAATCTGCTATCATATGGGGTGTGGTGTCAGTTAGGGAAGCCACCTCTATCTCAGAGTATTATCCAAGTCAAGGGTGTCAACAAGAAAAAAACTTCGGTTTTTGGAATCTGGTACACTTCTGTTAGTTATGACAATGGGGTTGTAGCTCAAGACTTTTTGGTCATGCCTGTTGGAACTATGGAGGGTAATATAAATCTAGGACGAGCGTGGATGATAGCCACCAAATGCACTATTGATTGGGGGACAGGGGGTGTCACAACACAGAAACCAACTCTTAGCCCTGCCACTCAAGCCATACTTCCTAAGATATTGCCTCTTAAGGAAATAAAACCCAAAACATTGCATGTCCAAGAGGTTGAACCATATGTCCCCATAGCCCAAGTCTCTAGAGCTTCAACTGATGTAGCTGAAATAAAGCTTGAGACACACAAGACCCATCCCAATATAACAAAAAAAACATACAAGTGGGTCCCTAAAGCTTCTTTAGCAACCATAGCCAATGCTAAAAGACAAGAGCCTGGTAAGAGACGTCCCATTCGCCCCAAGAAATGTAAAGAAACATTGCGTTGGATTCCTAAAAAACTATTGGAAGCCCAAGGCTACTATGAAGGAAATGATCAAATCTAGGTGCCAAAACGTAAATTGTGCTCTTACTTGTCACCGGGCCCATGTGAGCTCAATCATGTGGCTCCAAAACAAGTTGAAGATCGCGGAAAGGAAAAAATCACGGAATGCTACACACCTGCTCCAGCTAGTTTGGGTACCGCAGAAAGAACGATTTGTTCCACCTAGCTCAGGAACAGGGAAATCAAATGAAGCTTCTTGCTCTTCATGTAGTTCCTATACGGAAATAGAAGCTTCGACACAACCTCCACCTACCATTGTACATATCCATACAAGCAAGAAAGAGTTTGCACCTCCCGTTGTAAGTTCACCACCTACAACAATGCTGCAAATAAAATCATGGGAGAGTACCTTACCACCCTTGCAACTAGATCAAACGCATAGAGTGGTCGAAAAATATTGGTTAAAGCCTTTACCTATAACAACTTGGAACAATTGGTTTCAAAGGGTGACGACATCATTTCAAACGGTATGATCTACCCAAGGAAGGTGGGAGTGTTTGCTGACAGTCATCATTCACTCACTCCCCTCTCAACCTTTCTCCCCGAATTCTTAATTTCCAATCTTAGGGAATGTATATATAAATCATTACACTCACAAAAACAAGATAAAAAAGTAAAAGAGCAAGAGACATAACACAAAATCATAAAAACACATTATGCACAAGAACACGACCCTTGTAATATTTGCACTCTAACCATCATCTATTTGCGTGTACAGATATGGCTAGTATGCTAGAGTCATCCACTCCTGCCTTGGGTGAGAGGTACCTTTGTTACTTTTCACAAATGTTTCACATGGTCTTTCCGGTGCTTGCCCGTGAATGGGATTTGGTAGGTACGCTAGAATGTGAGAGGAATTTTGAGGAGTTAGAGTGGCTGATACATCTCATGACCACGACTGATCCATAGTTAGTAGAGAGCATTTCTCCCATTGCACAAGCCTACCCTTTTGACCAAGATGACTATAGGCGTCTAGTGACCTTCTTAGTGAACATGGGTACCTATGATGAAGAAGAAGATTTACATGACTACACAGATGGCACATATGGTCTCATGGATGATGACTTTGTTTATCTCGACGACGAGGATAGGGGTTTAGCCTTAGGGTTTCCCCCCAATCTCTAGAATATCCTATTCCCTTGACTCTCTAGGGGGAGTGCAAATAATTAGGTTAGGGTTCCTTATGTTTTTTTGTTGTGTTCAGTAAGTGTTGGTACCTTTTCCCAATGATGTGCCTCCTAGAGGTATTCCTTGTGTTTCCTAGTGTGTATAGGAGCGTGTTGCTATTGTTAGGATTTAAACCTTCATGGAATCTTTATCTCGACTCACTCTTCAAATCGAGCGCGACCATCAACACAAACAGGTGTTTCTTGTCCATTAGCATTGCCCCTTATCTTTTTTGCATCTATGATTGTCTGCTTCGATTGTGATTGGTAGCATAATATTTAGTGCCTTTGTTTAGCACCAAACATTAAATTCAATGTAATTTTTTGTCATAATCACTTGTCTAGGCTTAAAAATCAAGCAGTCCGACTAAGCTAGTTTGACCAAGCTAGGAGTTAGAGATCTTCTCTTAATACCATGGGAAATGCCTTCCTAATTATCAATGGTTACTTAGGTTCTTAATCCGATTTAGGCAGCATTGTGTGAAATGTACTAGGGCTTTCTAGTGGGCTTAGTCCCTATTGACCTTTAGCTTAAGTATTATAAAGGGAATTTACTAGTGTGATGAGCCCGGGGAGGGTAACAATGTTATATGACCCCCCAAAGTTACAAAATTAAAATGCTTAAAATGAAAAAAAAAAAATTCAAAGTGCCACAATGTAAAATATTAAGATGGAAGAGAAATCTCAGCTTGATTTGGTACTTCACTCACATGTATCGCCTATGGTACTAGAGCCCTAGAGGTTCCCAGTGTGGGCGCTTTTCCTTGAAAAGCAAAAAACCCAAGGCATACAAAATAAGCACACACACCAAAATTGAATCAATGTGAAAAGCCTTTGGGGGGTCAAAGAAAAGGTAATCAGTCAGGCGATGATTTCATGAGAAATTCCTTTTATTGTAGCTTAACTACAAGGTCTTCTAGGTATAGTCTCTACTCAGCCTTCGAACATGAAATACTTGGCTCTCGCGATTAAAAAACTTAATTGACCAGAGAAAATTGAGAAGCTTACCCATGGTATTAATCGATCTCTAGTACCTTTCGACCGTTAAATTAGCGACCCCAGACTTGTTTGATTTTTACCTTTACATCTGTTTATGCATTTGATTATATTGCAATTTAATCTTTATTGCTGACAAATGGTTTAAAATTCTGTTACCAATCAAATTGTCTGCCTACAACTGCATATGCTTTTTAATTGCTTATGAGAATGCAATTACTGTGCCAATGTTGTTTGATTTTGCAGTGACTGAAGAAGGCTAAGGACATTCATCTCAAATGCTCTTCCACCTCGACGAACGAGCTTCAACTCAATAGCTTCCGAGGACGGAATCTACATCAGGAAGGGGGGCATGTTAACCCTCACGGCTCACAATTACCATATCACCTACGACGGACATTGTATTATTTACTTGGTAGAGTTAGGTACCGGGCTTGTCGGTCCAATAGGAAAAGGGTAAGAGTGATCGCCGATGAGAGGCACACTCTAACTGGAACATTCAAGGGATTAGTTGGCTAAGCATGGGCGCCCAAGTGTGAATGGGGCGAGCTCATATAAAAGTCAACTAAACCTAAAATTCACTCATTCTCTCATTTGTGCAATTGAAGAGTGCTCTAGCTCCATCTCCATCTTCTTCTTCTTCATCTCCTTGTGTGTGTGTGTGTATGCGTGAGAGAGAGAGAGAGAGAGAGAGAGAGAGAGAGAGAGAGAGAGAGAGAGAGAGAGAGAGAGAGAGAGTGCGATCAAGCATTGCGGCAGCACGACGGTGGCGAGGCGGTTGAGCGCGGCGTAGCGGCGTCTCCCTCTTCTTCGCGGCGAGGAATCCTCCACGACAAGAAGCGTAGAGCGATGAGTGACACACCAACGCCATCTTTGAGCTTGCTAGTTTAGGCTTGTTGTGTGCTTGGAGCCATTTGATGCTCGCACTCAGTGTATAGGCAAGTTCCTTGCATTGACATGTGCGACATATGCGCACACATGTCTTTCGGCAAGGCCCTTAACAACATGAAGTAGAGTAGTTATTGAGCATGTGCTTGATAACTCTCGTATGCAACGGAATGAATGATCATGGCTATCATTCATAGAACCAGGCAGGTCTGAGAAGCGTTAACTTGTACGTGTTGTACTATTTTTTACTTACATTTACAATTCGACAAGGTCGATTTTTTAATTCATGAGCGACAAGGTCGACTCTCTTTGCTATGACATCTGTCGTCAATAGCATTTGTTGGCAATGCGGCTAGACATAGTTCTATGAAGCAAGGCTTCAATTTATACATCTTGCATTGAAGTTGGCCATGTTTGGCTTATGCTATGAGCATACAAAATGGGGAAGGAATAGGCAAGGGTTTGCAGGTTATTTCATATTGCAGGTTCTTTCATTATGAATACGAGGGCGTCTGTGCAGATATGGCTATGGGCCGTTTTGGAATGAGTTTTTCCTCCCAAATTTCCTGACAACTGGTTGCAGCAACAACGACCAGGTTAGCCAAGTTTAAGTTTTTCTTGTTTTTCCCTGTTTACACTTTACTTGGCAATTACTGTCATTGTGCAAAGCAAACTGCTTTGGCAATTTTATACGAAGCACGACTTCGGGGAACTGGCAAAGTAGGGAATATCACCAGTTTTTAGACTATGCAAGGAACTAATGGTTTTGGCTCTCACGCTTGAGGCCATCACTCTCGCCAAGGGCTTAACAATCCGTATGCAAGGCATGCTAACCAGATGGCATCAATTCCACTGCTTTAGAGATTAGGCTTCCACTATCACATCAGACACTCTCACGGACAAATTAAGTTCTGGATTGTTTGAATTTTTTGGTTGTTGTCAACACACAACACCCCTAAAAAGAACCTAAAATTTTGACTATATTCACCGGCAAAGTGCCCTATTCAAGTCATCCTCATACAGTCACGACCCATACACGATAGATGGTCAAGATTTGACTTGTGTTTTTTGTTGCCTCTCTTGATGAGAGAGTCATACAGACAAATTGTTGTATGCTTATAGGATAAGCTGCAAATCAGGCATAAGATGCCTAAGAGCACACATTCTGGGCACACACTCTAAAAATTTAAGAAAAGTTCCTCAGCCCAGCATGCTCTTCTTCTCTCTCTTTTTCTGATTTCTCTCAAGAATAATGAAAACTTTCTAAGAAGCTTTTGATACATGTTTTGTTTGGGAGTCAACATGAGCCAAGGTGCTCTAACTCTCAGCTAGAAATTGGCCAAGATGCTATTCACATTAGTTTTCATCGGTTTATGGATTGGACACTAATTGCCGTAAGAGCTAGGAGCCACACACAGGCTGGCTAAGAGCCATTGTGAGATTTTGGGTAGGACCCAACTATTGGCATTCCTTGGGTGATTGTTCTTATGATCGAACATATCTGCTCAGTGGAGTACACATCGAATACATTGATGTTAATGGACGAGCAAGAGTCTTGTCATTTTAGAGGATTAGGGTGTCATTTTTTCACTATATGTTTCTAGTGCGACGCTCAAGTTGAGTTTTTGATACTCTTGCACTTACATCAGCTGATCTATACCATGGAGTCTAGAGGCAGCAAATAGTTGAGACATCATGGCTATTGATACGAGCTAGGCATCTCACTTGTGTGGATTTCCTGCTCTCTCTATAGCACTACGAGTGTCTATGGCATCACAGTTTTGGGGTACGACCCATCGGGTGCTTACTAAATCACCCCATACGCATTGAGGATCACAGTTTGATCTATTCCCGTTATACTTTCAAGGAAAGAATTCCACAATCTACCACGCGATAGCGGAAAAATTCAACTTTTCAAGTTGATTCTCATCATGTTGTACACGGTTAACTAGGTTGGTTACCGTTACGTGCTAGTTGAGCAGTTTCTACAAAGGGTCTTACCAAGGGGTTTGACTATGTAGATTCTACCCAACGGGTTTGGATTGCGAAGGCAACACCCAGGGTTTCTAGGGCAATGTTGCTTGGTTTTTCCACAGGTGGGAGATGTTCTCCTGTGCATTTGAATACATGTAACTGAACTTTCAGTTCAATCCCCGGGGCCATGCCAAGGGCATGTCAAAACAAGTATTTTGGGCCGTAGTGTCCAAAGTACATTATGCTGTTATGAATGGACTTGTAGGATTCGATTTGGCATATGTTGTCACATGGGAACAACATGGTCTAGGAACTCAAGGAGTTCGGTTTAGCCAGTGTGGAGCAATGAATGAGGGTCCCTCTCACTCTTGTCGCGGAGTGTTTAGAGTTACCTCCAAACACAAGTACATCTTCTACTTGCAGGATGTTCTTTTTTTAAACATCCTTACATGATACATATTCCACATGTGGAGAATATGAGTCTCTGGACTGACATTGGCGCCCATTATTTTAAATATGTGTCCCGACAAAGTCCCTAGGTGCTAGTCACATCTGTTTTCTAGACCATTTTTAGCACGACGTAGTAGGAGCAATTTCATGGCAAAAAATTGTTGTGGATACTTAGAATGACCTGTTCAGGTCCAAGTACTGCTAAACAACATCACAGATGGTTTTTTTATACATATAGCAAGGCTCTAAGTTGTGAATGAAACAGTTTCATTGTCTGTACCTAGAAGTGATCAATGTTTCACCTTCTATTGTGATTCAGACGTTTTAGCAAGGCTTGCAAAAGATTGCAACTGAAAGTATTTAGTTTCTAGGTGCTGGTCACATCTGTTTTCTAGACCATTTTTAGCACGACATAGCAGGAGCAATTTCATGGCAAAAAATTATTGTGGATACTTAGAATGACTTGTTCAGGTCCAAGTACTGCTAAACAACATCACAGATGGTTTTTTTATACATATAGCAAGGCTCTAAGTTGTGAAAGAAACAGTTTCATTGTCTGTACCTAGAAGTGATCAATGTTTCACCTTCTATTGTGATTCAGACGTTTTAGCAAGGCTTGCAAAAGATTGCAAATGAAAGTATTTAGTTTCTTTCCATAACTATTTACATTCCTTAGTGTCCAAAGTACATTAGCTTGCTGACTACCTTAGCAGAGGGTTTATAAACTTAGTTCTTCACCATGGGCTTCTCCTATCCTATTAGTGAAGAAAAAAGACAGCAATATGCGCATGTGCATAGCCTACCGTGGCTTAAATACGGTTACGGTTAAGAACAAGTACCCATTGCCACGAGTGGATGAGTTGTTCGACAAGCTCACTCATGTTCGCATTTTTACGAAAATAGACTCGCAGTCAGGTTATCACCAAGTTCGTATTTGATTTGCTGATATACCCAAAATTGCATTCCAAACAAGGTTTGGACACTACGAGTTCTTGGTGATGCTCTTTGGGTTAAGCAATGCGTCTGCAACATTCATGACGCTGATGGATAGTGTCTTGAAGCCATACTTGGGCAAATTTGTCATCGTTTTCCTCGATGAAATTCTAGTCTACAGTGCTTCTGAAGAAGAACACTTACAACATCTCAGGCAGGTCTTCGAGTTGTTACGAACAAATAAATTATATGTCAAGGAATCTAAGTGTGATTTTCTGAAAGAAGAAATTCACTATCTGGGGCATGTTATTTCAGCTAATGGGCTATATATGGATCAATCCAAAGTGGATACAATCAGACAATGGCCTTCCTAAAAATATGGAAGAGTTACAGATTATTTAAGGATTTGCAGGTTTTTTCGCACGTTCATTAAAAACTATTCTAATATTGCTGTTCCCATGACGGATCAACTGAAAGGCAAAGGCAAAGCTTTTCAGTGGGGACCCGCTCAACAGCACAGTTTCGATACGCTCAAGGACGCATTAGCTACAACTCCCATACTAGCTATTGTAGATCCTTTGAAACCATTCGTTTTGGAAATAGATGCCAGTAACCGTGCTATTGGAGAAGTCCTGTTACAAGACGGACGTCCAATTGCATTTGAAATTTCTTATGAGTGCAAACTCTATGCAATATTGTCTGCCTTAAAAACATGGCGGCATTATCTGTATGGTGCTCAGTTTGAGATTGTGTTTGACCATGAAAGCATAACAAACAGATTTAAAGGGTCGGAAAGCCACGTGGGCAGAGATTTTTCAGGAATATGACGCCAAGCTCCTGTATCGTAAAGGTCGATACAATGTGGTGGCTGACACTCTCAGTCATATGCCGGAGATCAATTCTCTCTTGTACACGAAACTTCGTAGTGAATTTTTGAATTCTTTCAAAGGCAAATATGAGCATGATGAAGCATATTCCAAAGTGTGGAGCCATGTACAAATGAGAAATCCTTCTCATTCCATTGCTGGTATGTAATGTTAACCTCCACACCGAGTTCTTCTCTATCGAGTGATGAACTACAATGATGGAAGCATTTCACCATCGACAATGGGTACCTACTCCATAAGGGGAGAGTTTGTGTATCGACGGACACAGACATTCAGCACCAAATTCTTTATGAAACTTATGCTCTTGTCCGACGGCAATTTTACTGACCAAGTATACATGGCTTTGTTCAAGCTTATGTCTTGCATTGCCAAAAATGTCAAGTTAACAAAGCAGAGCGCCTGAAAGCAGGAGGACTTTTACATCCTTTGGAGATTCCCAATGGAAAATGGGAAAGTATCTCTATGGACTTTATTGTGGGTTTACCAACCACTGTACGAGGTCATGACTCGGTATGGGTGGTAGTAGACTGGTTGACTAAACTATGTAAGTTTATTCCAATCAAATCAACCGTTAAGACACCAGAACTAGCCAAGTTATTTGTGGACAACCTATACAAGTTGTATGGTTTGCCAAGTAACATTGTCAGTGATCGTGATTTCAAGTTTAACAGTCACTTTTGGAGGGTTGTGTTTAAACGATCGGGTACACAACTAAACCTCAGTTCAGCCGATCATCCAGAAATAGATGGTCAGATTGAATGAGTTAACCAAGTGCTAGAGGATATGCTAAGAGCATACGTCAGCAAAAAACAGCCAGACTGGGAAGAATACTTACCTATTCTCGAGTTTGCCTACAACAGTGCTAAGCATGTCACAACTAGATTTAGTCCTTTCATGCTCATGTATGGGTTTCAACCTAGGTCACCTGTTTTGGTGGGGTTGGCAACCGAAAAGCTCCAACAGGTTAAGGATTTTCTCCAAGATCACATGGATATGCTGAAACTTGCTCGTGAGTATGTCCGACAAGCGCAGGATTGGTATAAGAAGTATGCTGATGAGAAATGTCGGCAAGTTACCTTCGAGGAAGGGGAGGAAGTATTTTTACGTGTGCCAGAACATTCAGAAAGTCTAAAAATTGGGCCAACAGCTAAATTATCTCCCCGGTGTTGTGGGCCTTTCAAAATACTCAAGTGAGTAGGTGATCATGCCTACAAATTACTGCTACCTACACATTCCCGTATTCATCCAGTATTTCATGTAAGCCGTTTACATAAGCGGTTACATGGGGACGACAATGTCATTGACCAATGGATTTTGGTTGATTTCATTGAATCTCCTACCTTACCGCATGAACATGAACGTGTTCTTGATTATCATGAGTTACATACACATCATCATGTACGTCAACAAGCCTTAATCAAGTGGAAAGATCGACCTGAGGAAGGTGCCACTTTGGAAAAAATTAGTGTTCTTAAGAAGAATTTTCCCACTTTTGTTTTCGACGACGAAAACTCTTCTTTAAGGGGGGAGTAATGTCAGGACAAGGGCAAGGCCGGGCTAGGCAGTGTGGAAAGGGAGTCCAACTAGGGCAAAGGGCTAGGAGCCATGCTATATAGTGGGTGGTTTGGAGGTGGACTCCTAGGTTCTAGTTCCCCTTGTGTAACATTAATGTCATGACAACAGCAAGGCCGGACTAGACAAGGGCAAGGCCGGGCTAGGCAGTGTGGAAAGGGAGTCCAACTAGGGCAAAGGGGTGTGGCAAAAAATTGTCGGATACTTAGAATGACTTGTTCAGGTACAAGTACTGCTAAAAAACATTACAGATGGTTGTTTATACATATAGCAAGGCTCTAAGTTGTTAATGAAAAAGTTTCATTGTCTGTACCTAGAAGTGATCAATGTTTCACCTTCTATTGTGATTCAGATGTTTCAATAAGGCATGCAAAAGATTGCAATTGAAAGTATTTAGTTTCTTTTCAGAACTATTTACATTCCTTTTTAATGTGTGCTATGCACATCACATTTTCCATAAGTATTGGCAAGGATCACCATGGATATACAGGTTCGGATCTATTTTTTGCTAAATGCATGCACACTAGGTGTTATGGGCCCTAGTGTTTAGCAAAGAATGATTTGGAATGGCATGCATATTCCTCAAGTTGTTGCTTATGAAGCATTTTGCACTCTATGTGCAGTATCTCTATGAGATTACTTTTGGGTCTACTAATCCCCAATAGAGGTCATGGCTCGGTTTGGGTGTTTGTGGATTTCTCAAGTTAACCACGATGGTTATTCCGGACATTGTTGATTCCTCAACCATGTTACACGATATTGTGATCCCATTTAACAGTCATTTGGGATGACTTTCTGTAAACCGTGAGGGAACACACCTCAGTACTGTCAGTTATCCAGGGGGATAGGCAGATTACAAAGTGTGAGGGAACACACCTTAGTACTGTCAGTTATCCAAGGGGATAAGCAGATTACAAAGTGTAATCTGGTGCTGAAGGATATGCAAAGTGCGTACGTTAGACCAAGCGATCCAATCAGTAAGCATTTATTGCTCTACTTAGAGTTTGCTTACTATAAGTTAAAGCATGTTTGCGACTAGGTGTAGTCTCTTCATGTATAACTCAGGTTCTCAACCTTGAACACTCGTTAGGGTGGGGTTGTTTACTGATGATGAAAATTGGGAACAAGTCAAGGACTTAAACTTGGTTGATGAGTTATGTCAGCAAGTTACTTTCATGGAAAGTGAGAAGAGGTACTCTTTTTGGTACATCGTTGTTGTGATAAACTTGTTTACCATGCTCATGAGCATTCTAAATGGAGTCTACACACTATGTTCGGATAGGAATTGGTACCATCAGATGGTTACAAATGGATAACAATGTAGAAAATCAAGATGTTACTCTTGGTTCCCATTGAACCTCCTACTGAATCGGGTTCTGCTCAAATGAACCGTTGGATCCATGAGGGATGTTACGGTAGAAAACATTAGTGTTCTTATGAAGATACCATCACTTGTGTTTTTGCGAACGAAAACGCTTCTCCAAGGGGGGAATAATGTCAGGACAATGGTAGGACTAGGCACAACCAAGGGCCAGGACGGACATGCAATCAAGGGGGTCCCTATATTTAGAAGGCCAAGGGCCTATATAGGGCATGACTGGGTGGTGGTGAGCATGTTCCAGTCCCCTTGCCGAGCACCTTGAGTGGAAAAAGCACAGGCCTTGCCTGAATTCAGCACAGGCCTTCCTTGACACAAGGTTAGTTACCCAAGAGGTTGTGCTTTGGGATTGAAACCACCCAATCGTAGGTTTGATCCTCTATCTCAGCTCAAGGATCAAAGTGTTGGCAATCACATGCTGTTGAATGATACCCGTCTATGGATTTGTGCTCCTTGCAATACCAATCACAGCTGGATGGACCATTATTTCTAGGCAGCTATGCCACCCTGCATAAACTATGAGGGTAATCAATTGAGAAAAAACAAATATAAAGAGGTTACCTTGAGTCCGTTCTCATAGAAAACTTTGAAGCTCAGTTGCAATATAGTGTATGTGAAGCCATGCGTCGCCAATCACGTGTTGAACTTTATCGAAGCCTTGAGTTTCAAAAGCTTTTCCGTATTGAAGATCTTTGCACCCCACTACCTGCATGTCCTTGGATGCACCATGGATGCAAGTTGCATGTGATTTGGTCAAGTTCGCATGGCTTGATTGGGCTCGGATATTGGGACCGTGGGCCAAAACCCTTAGTAAGGTAGGGCAAAATAAGGAATTAAAAAAAAAAAACTATAATGTTTGCTGAGGCCGCCATGGCTGACTGCACAGGTAGGAAGGCGGTGTTCTATGCCTGTGTGGTCCTCTTGCGGCCGTGCAGCAGAGATGAAGTTTGCTGCGATAGCCAGCGCGCAGCCGTAGAACTGCTCCATGGACTCTCTCATCCAGGTCAAAGTCGGCCACTCCTCCCGCTAAGCGGGCTTGCCTGCATGCCGTAATCTCCCCTTGTGGCCTCGGCCTTCCCGCCTAGCAAGAGCGTCTGCACAAGTTGGGTGCCTCGGCCCCGACTTCTTGCATAGCCGCCTTGATCACCACGGCTTGCCCTCCATGCATGTGCGTTCTCCTATTGGAAACGAGAGAGAGAGAGAGAGAGAGAGAGAGAGAGAGAGAGAGAGAGAGAGAGAGAGAGAGAGAGAGAGAGAGAGAGAGAGAGAGAGAGAGAGAGAGAGAGAGAGAGAGAGAGAGGAGACTCCAATGCAAGAGAGAGAGGCCATGCCTCTATCTGAGATCGAGAGAGCAACCGAGAGAGACCTTTCCCCCTTCCATGGCTCCTCTCCCCTAAGCTTTGATACCAGTGGAAGGGCAAGGGGATTGGAACATGCTCATCACCACCCAGTCATGCCCTATATAGGCCCTTGGCCTTCTAAATATACGGACCCCCTTCACTGCATGTCCGTCCTGGCCCTTGGCCGTTCCTGGTCCTACCATTGTCCTGACATTACTCCCCCCTTGGAGAAGCGTTTTCGTTCGCAAAAACACAAGTGATGGTATCTTCATAAGAACACTAATGTTTTCTACTGTAACATCCCTCATGGATCCAACGGTTCATTTGAGCGAAACCCGATTCAGTAGGAGGTTCAATGAAACCAAGAGTAACATCTTGATTTTCTATATTGTTGTCCATTTGTAACCATCTGATGGTACTGGTTCCTATCCAAACATAGTGTGTAGACTCCATGTAGAATGCAAAGATGTACCAAAAAGAGTACCTCTTCTCACTTTCCATGAAAGTAACTTGCTGACATAACTCATCAGCCAAGTTTAAGTCCTTAACTTGTTCCCAATTTTCATCATCAGTAAACAACCCCACCCTAATGAGTGTTCAAGGTTGAGAACTTGAGGTATACAAGAAGAGATTACACCTAGTCACAAACATGCTTTAACTTATAGTAAGCAAACTCTAAGTAGAGCAATAAATGCTTACTGATTGGATCGCTTGGTGCTAACTCCAGGTGAGGATGGGTTGACTCCCATCTTTTTCTTGGAGTACTGGGACCTGCTTGGCCTAGATCTTTGTAGTGCCTTTCAGTACATTTTGCACACAGGAGTGATGCCTGATAGCATGAGTGAGGGCCTGATCTACCTCATTCCAAAGGAGGGTGGCTCCTTGGATGAGATTCGACAGTGGCGCCCCAACACCATCCTCAACTCAGTCTACAAAATTCTTGCCAAGGCTCTGAGTTTGAGGATTCAGCCACTTTTGGAGAGCCTTATACATGGGACTCAGACAGGTTTTGTCAAGGAACGCAGTATCCTTGACAACATCTTCACTTTCTGGGAGGCTTCTGCCCTGGCACGGCTTCCTGGGGAGGACCTTGTGATTCTTGTTCTCGATTTTGAGAAGGCATACGACAGAGTTGACTGGGACTTTCTAGAGGGCACTCTATGCAGGATGGGCTTCTCAGATGATTGGATCAGAGGGGTGTCAGCTTTGTACAGACAGGCTCACAGTCAGGTGCTTTTGGCAGGAGGTAGAGGTGAGCGCTTCATGCTCACACACTCGGTCAGACAGGGTTGTCCTCTTGCCCCCTTTCTCTTTCTGTTCTATGCGGAGGCGATGAGCAGAACCCATCCTCACCTGGAGTAAGCACCAAGCTGGGATTTTTACCCCCCTTTCGAAGCCATTCGAGCCATCAAAAACTTCATTCGAGCTACGGTTGAGGAGCTGCATTTTTCAGCCCTCTTTTGGCAGTTTATGCTGCGTTTTTGGGTCGAAACGGAGGTTTTTTGGCATAGCTTTCACACCCGGACTCGGATACATGTGATCCAGGAGTCTACCTTGGGGTTTTGGCACGCTCCGGACGCGCTCGTTATATCAGAATTTTAAAATTCTGAATGCTGAATTTTTTGCAGCAGCAGTTGTTTATTGTGTGTCGAGGATTCCACACATGGTTTGCTCTCATATGTGAGAGTGATATTTGCTGCAAGTTTCCTCACAGGTGGGAGGATACAATGTATGCCTTATGTGGTTTGATGCTCAGGGAGACTAATGTGATTGCATTTTGAGCTCGGCAATGTATGCCTCGAGCATGTTTTTTGGCAGTCACAGGTAGAGAAGATATTTGTGTACTAGATTTGCAAGTGTTTGCAATGATGTATGCAAAGTGTGGAGATTGGTGCATGCATTTGGAGTGCGGTTTGATGCGCTTTGGTTGCTCATGGTTTTGAGCGTGCAGTCAGTTTGGTTACTGGTTTTGTGGCCGTTTTACTGACGAAACTCTGGCGAAATTTTCCTAAGAGTTTTATGCGCATCATTTATGCGATCTAGGTAGAGATTGCGGGTTGCACTCAGCATTTGCGTGCGGTGTTCTCTGCAGGTGGGAGATTTGTGCGTGTGTATGCATCGATACCGCACATTGTGGGCTTGGTGATTAGCTCACGGGCTTGACAGGCGTACAGTTATCTTGGCACACTCACAGGAGTGAGTATTGTGATGTATGCTTGTGTGGCTACGAGCTAGGTAGCCGGATTCGAGCACTAATGGCTTGAGGTTTTTCAGCACGTTTCAGCTACAGGTTTACAAGTTTACAGGCAGGTTTGAGGGTTTATTTGGGCACTGAATTTTCAGCCATTGTTTCCTCTTTGCAGGTGTCCATGTATGGCTCAGTTGTAGGCTGATTTGGGACACATTTGTGACTTGTTTATGCAGATGTTTAAGAGCTGAATTTTGGGGCTGTTTTGGGGCTGATTTGCAACCATATTTTACAGCCATATTTGCAGACTTTTGTTGATGCAATTTGAGCCAGTTTAGGGCTGATTTGGTTGACATTTGCTACTCATTGTTGGTTGCTCTTTTGCGAGCATTATGGCTGATTTTTCATTTGACTTCCAACGTTATGGTCTGACACAGTTTGATGGTGCAGATTTTGTTGCTTGGAAGGAGCATATGCTTGTTGCATTGGCAGATTTGGGGCAGGATAAACCCTTGCGTGGTTTATCGACGAAGCCCAAGTCTATGCGTGATAATGATTGGCAGGATCTTGATGAGTTAGCAATGTCTACGATTCGTTTGCATCTGGTTGAGTCTGTTGACTGGCAGGTCTCGAGAGAGACTACAACTCATGCTTTATGGCAGAGTTTACATGCTATGTACGCGACATCCATGTCTACAGGGAAGTCTAGTCCCACTTCTATGTCCATGGGAGAGATTGATCCCACACGCAAGTCTCGACGGCATAGAGACTTGACATGTTGGCATTGTGGACATAGAGGGCACATTAGGCGTCGATGTTTCAGGCGTTTGAGACAACGGAGGCGACAAATGCGTGATGCAGATTTGGGCATGACAGATGCTAGTGAGATCAGTACGGTGGTTACTGAGTATGATTGTGACGACGATGTCACATTTACATCTAGCTTGTCTTCAGACGATCTTATGTCTACGGATTGCATATCGGATTGCACATTGTCTTCACATTGGTTACTAGATTCAGATGCTACTTTCCATGTCATGTCGCATCGTGAGTGGTTTAGCACGTTTACTAGTGGGAGACTTGGTTGTGTGCACATGGCTGATGGTGTTGTGTATGACATTGCGGGTGCAGGAGACGTATGTTTGTCCTTGCCCATTGGTATGAGATTTACCCTGCGTCATGTGCGTTATGTGCCAGATCTGAGACGGGATTTGATCTCAGTCAGACAGTTACGGTATAGTGTATGTCGGGTATCGCTGCTTGAGCGATCTTTTGCGTTGCATTTGGGTTCGCTAGTGATTGCAAGAGGTGCCAAGAGTGATACAGGTTACCCATTGCATGTGGATCACGGGAGAGACGGTGTTGTCTCTGTGATCATGCAGCCAGGTAGAGAGCGAGAGAGCAGGCGAGTCTCTTTTGCTCATGGGTTGCAGGGTGCTTTGCATGGAGTGCAGAGTAGTGAGCTCGTTGTGCACACAGTTGGGGCACGACTTGAGCAGTCACACAGAGAGGTGACAGAGTCAGACATGCATACTTTGCTAGTGACTGAGCAAAGCAGAGAGTCAGTTGTACGAGATACTTCTATGCAGGATAGACAAGTAGAGCGGTCTTGCTCTAGTGAGTCACGACAGGAGGACGTTGTGCAAGAGTCTATGCATACGGAGTTAGAGCATGAGAGCTCTAGTGAGTCACAACAGATTGAGTGGTCATGTTTGCAGTGGATGATTGCAGAGGAGACTGAGATGTCAGCGATTATGCAGTCATTCCTTTCTATGCTCGACAGTGAGCATGGGGATATAGTTGTGCAGGATATGTCTTCCAACAGACACCTAGAGCAGCTGGTTTGCTCTGAGGTTGCACGACAGGTTGATGCGTCTTTTGCGGACAGTCAGGAGATGCATGTGGCTGACACGCCTTGTTAGTCAGAGATGCCTATTGCTAGGGATATATATATGTTGATGCATGCTCCGTAGAGCTAGCAGGGCCTGCTAGCATTGCATCGGCATTCGGTGGTCTCATGTATGAGATGTTGATCTTGAGACCGGATATCGCAGCTGTAGTGGGAGCATTTGCAGTTGGGGTTGTCAGTCGTTTGTTGACTGATGATGGCATAGTGCACGAGGGAGATATGCAGGTATTGCATACATACTTGCAGTACGTGTGCGGTATGTCTAGTGGTGTATGGACTTACACGGGAGCAGGACAACCGGATGCACACGATCACAGCCAGCCAGTGGGCATCGGTTGAGAGCGGTTTTCTCTCACCTTTTGTAGTCTTTAGACTAGGTTTCCTTGCTTAAAGGCACAATCGCCTTTAAGTGGGAGGTTGTTGGGGTATAGGCGCCTGTGCCTTGCCCGGCCGCCCACTGACTTGTATACCTTATACATAGCATAAGTGTATAGGGGGCTGCTCACTCTTTGAGTCTCCCCACCCATATCTGTGTGTCGTGTGTCTCCTTCTCTCTCTCTCACTCTCTGTCTGTGGTGCTCCCCGATCCCCTTCAAAGTCATCCCAAATGACTGTTAAATGGGAACCACAATATCGTGTAACATGGTTGAGGAATCAACAATGTCCGGAATAACCATCGTGCTTAACTTGAGAAATCCACAAACACCCAAACCGAGCCATGACCTCTATTGGGGATTAGTAGACCCAAAAGTAATCTCATCGAGATACTGCACATAGAGTGCAAAATGCTTCATAAGTGACAACTTGAGGAATATGCATGCCGTTCCAAATCATCCTTTGCTAAACACTAGGGCCCATAACACCTAGTGTGCATGCATTTAGCAAAAAACACATCCAAACCAGTATATCCATGGTGATCCTTGCCAATACTTATGGAAAATGTGATGTGCGTAGCACACATTAAAAAGGAATGTAAATAGTTCTAAAAAGAAACTAAATACTTTTAGTTGCAATCTTTTGCAAGCCTTGCTGAAACGTCTGAATCACAATAGAAGGTGAAACATTGATCACTTCTACGTACAGACAATGAAACTTTTTCATTAACAACTTAGAGCCTTGATATATGTATAAACAACCATCTGTAATGTTGTTTAGCAGTGCTTGTACTTGAACAAGTCATTCTAAGTATCCGACAATTTTTGGCCACACCCCTTTGCCCTAGTTGGACTTCCTTTCCACATTGCCTAGCTCGGCCTTGCCCTTGCGTGGTCCGGCCTTGCCGTTGTCCTGACATTAATGTTAGACAAGGGGAACTAGAACCTAGGAGTCCACCTCCCAACCACCCACTATATAGCATGGCTCCTAGCCCTTTGCCCTAGTTGGACTCCCTTTCCACCTGCCTAGCCCGAACTTGCCCTTGTCTAGTCCGGCATTGCCGTTGTCCTGACATTACTCCCCCCTTAAAGAAGAGTTTTCGTCCTCAAAAACAAAAGTGGGAAACTTCTTCCTAGGAACATTAATGTTGTCCCAAGTGGCACCTTCCTCAGGTCGATCTTTCCTGTTGATTAAGGCTTGTTGACGTACATGATGATGGGTATGTAACTCATGATAATCGGGAACACGTTAAGGTTCATGCGGTAAGGTAGGATGTTCAATGAAATCAACCAAAATGATGTGTACGTAACTCATGATAATCGAGAACACATTCAGGTTCATACGGTAAGGTAGGAGGTTCAATGAAATCAACCAATCTGTTAGTCAATGACATTGTCATCCCCATGTAACTGCTTACGTAAATGGCTTACATGAAACACCGGATGAATATGAGAATGTGTAGGTAGTAGTAATTTGTAGGCACGATCACCTACTTGCTTGAGTATTTTAAAGGCCCACAACATCGGGGAGATAATTTAGGTGTTGGCCCAGTTTCCAGACTTTCTGAATGTTCTGGCACACATAAAAATACTTCCTCCCCTTCCTCGAAGGTAACTTGCCGACGTTTCTCATCAGCATACTTCTTATACAGATCCTGCGCTTGTCGAACATTCTGACGAGCGAGTTTCAACATATCCATGTGGTCTTGGAGAAAATCCTTAACCTGGTGGAGCTTTTCGGTTGTAACCCCACTGTAACAGGTGACCGAGGTTGAAACCCATACATGAGCATGAAAGGACTAAATCCAGTTGTGACATGCTTAGCACTGTTGTAGGCAAACTCGAGAATAGGTAAGTATTCTTCCCAATCTAACTGTTTTTTGCTGACATATGCTCTTAGCATATCCTCTAGCACTTGGTTAACTCGTTCAGTCTGACCATCTGTTTTTGGATGATCGGCTGCACTGAGGTTTAGTTTTGTACCCAATCGTTTAAACACAGCCCTCCAAAAGTGACTGTTAAACTTGGGATCATGATCATTGACAATGTTACTTGGCAAACCATACAACTTGTATAGGTTGTCCACAAATAACTTGGCTAGTTCTGGTGTCTTAACCGTTGATTTGGTTGGAATAAACTTACATAATTTAGTCAATCGATCTACTACCACCCATACCGAGTCATGACCTCATACAGTGGTTGGTAAACCCACAATAAATTCCATAGAGATACGTTCCCATTTTCCATTGGGAATCTGCAAAGGATGTAAGAGTCCTCCTGCTTTTAGGCGCTCTGCTTTGTAAACTTGACATTTTTGGCAATGCAAGACATAAGCTTGAACAAAGCCATGTATACCTGGCCAGTAAAACTGCTGTCGGACGAGAGCATAAGTTTTTCTAATACCCAGGTGCCCTGCACTTGGACTATCATGACATTCATAAAGAATTTGGCGTCGAATGTCTGTGTCCGTCGGTACACAAACTCTCCCCTTATGGAGTAGGTACCCATTGTCGATGGTGAAATGATTCCATCACTGTAGTTCATCACTCGATAGAGGAGAACTAGGTGTGGAGGTTAACGTTACACTACCAGCATTGGAGTGAGAAGGATCCCTCATTTGTACATGGCTCCACACTTTGGAATATGCTTCATCATGCTCATATTTGCCTTTGAGAGAATCCAAAAATTCACTTGAATTTCCGTGAACAAGAGAGAATTGATCTCCGGCATACGACTTAGAGCGTCAACCACCACATTGTATCGACCTTTATGATACCGGAGCTTGGCGTCATATTCCTGAAGAATCGTGGTCCACCTGGCTTTCGGACCCTTCAAATCCTTTTGTTGTGTAAACCATTTGATGCTTTCATGGTGCAACACAATCTCAAACTGAGCACCATATAGATAATGTCGCCATGTTTTTACGACAAACACTATTGCATAGAGTTCGCGCTCATAAGCAGAGTAGTTCTGCTGAGCTGCATCAAGCTTCTCGCTTTCAAATGCAATTGGCCGTCCGTCTTGTAACAGGACTGCTTCAATAGCATGGTTACTGGCATCCGTTTCCAAAACAAATGGTTTCAAAGGATCTACAATAGCTAGTATGGGAGCTGTAGCTAATGCGTCCTTGAGCGTATCGAAACTGTGCTGTTGAGCGGGTCCCCCACTGAAAAGCTTTGCCTTTGCCTTTCAGTTGATCCGTCATGGGAACAACAATATTAGAATAGTTTTTAATGAACCTGCGGAAAAACCTGCAAATCCTTAAAAAATCTGTAACTCTTCCAGATTTTTAGGAGGAGGCCATTGCCGGATTGTATCCACTTTGGATTGATCCATATATAGCCCATTAGCTGAAATAACATGCCCCAGAAAGTGAATTTCTTCTTTCAGGAAATCACACTTAGATTCCTTCGCATATAATTTATTTGTTCGTAACAACTCGAACACCTACCTGAGATGTTGTAAGTATTCTTCTTCAGAAGCACTATAGACTAGAATGTCATCGAGGAAAACAATGACAAATTTGCCCAAGTACAGCTTCAAGATACTATCCATCAGTGTCATGAATGTTGCAGGCGCATTGGTTAACCCAAAGGGCATCACCAAGAACTCGTAGTGTCCAAACCTTGTTCAGAATGTAGTTTTGGGTATATCAGCAAGTCGAATACGGACTTGGTGATAACCTGACCGCAAGTCTATTTTCGTAAAACTTCGAGCATGAGTGAGTTTGTCGAACAACTCATCCACTCATGGAAATGGGTACTTGTTCTTAACCGTAACCGCATTTAAGCCACGTTAGTTGATAGATATTTTTCTATGGCAAGGCCATGGAGCAGACCAAGACCAAGAAAAACCTAGAAAACAAAAGAGCTCAAGCAATATGCTACGCTCACTCCCAAAAACAAGGAGCCTAGACAATGTAAGTGTGGCTAAATCATCTACCAAAACATGTATCGAATTCTCTCTCTCTCTCTCTCTAACCCACACAAAGTGCTCAGGCTGCACATACTCCCTCAGACTCGAGAACAGAATCATGAAGACATTTATGTGTTTATTATGAAAATGGAGAGAGAGAGAGAGAGAGAGAGAGAGAGAGAGAGAGAGAGAGAGAGAGAGAGAGAGAGAGAGAGAGAGAGACACTGCAAATGTTCGGGTTAAAATGTTTTCTTTTATCATGCCAAGGTTACAACAAAATCTATCAGAAATAGGAGGGAAAGAAAGCTTATCCATGTCTAAAGCTTTGACTTTGTATCTCATCGATGGCTACTTCTTCATATACGTACTATGCGACCTCTTTTTGTCGATGTCCCACTCCACTCAATACTCTCTCTTCTACTCTTAGGATATAGAGCGTGACAACATAAAGAACCTCTCCTTCTCTCTCTTCTCACATCACGCTATAGCTCAGACTCTCTCTCTCTCTCTCTCTCTCTTTCTTTTTAATCCACTAAGAGAGATTCCCTCTCTCTCTCTCTCTCCCTCTTTGATTGCCCACAGAGAAGTCGTTCCCTTCATCTCACTCATTATTGCTCACGACAGCCTCTCACACGGCCTTCATCCCTCCTCATCATTGCCTTGCTCGGGCTCTCTCATGGCCTGCATCAAAACGGTTTGGCGACCTCAGCATTCGTTGCAAACGGCCCTTGGCCTCTCTCTCCTCTTCACTCTTGACAGCATGCATATATAGATGCACCCGACCTGGCTTGTCATGAGGACTCTCTCACTCTTTGGTTACCCACACAAAGAGGATCTCCCTCTCTCTCTCGCTCTCGGTGGATCTGCAGATGATGACACTCCTCCCATAGCCTCTCTCCTACCTCCTCCTAAGCCTCGCCGTGCATACCCCTTCTGCTATTTGTGGTGCCTCTAATCGACATCCCCCCCCAGATGGCACCACCCTCTCGTCAGTTTATTCCAGACAAAAAAAATATTTTAAAATACCCTTTTTTTGTTTCATTCATCATAGCCTCTTCAAGCCCCCCTTTCACACCAATCTTGCGGCAGCTGTCTCTTATCTCTCTCTCTCCTCACGGATGCACACACACATAGGGGAATCCCTCAGCCTATTGCGACCCCCTCTTGGCCATCGTGGTCCTCTTGTTCTGGGCAGCCTTGACATGGCTCAAAAACAGTGCATATGGCTACCTCATCATGCTCAGTTCCCTTCCTCTGGACAGCTTCAGCACACTCTCCGCAACACATTAAGCAAACATATTAAAGCACATTTTTTATATTTGACAAAGGCTTCTCCGAACTCCCTTTGACAAACACACACACACTCGCACTCACACACTCGCATAGTACGATAAAATCACAGATGATATGCAAAAAACAATAAGCGGCCATTGGTGACTATCCTCTTTAAAGTCTTGCCCGACTTCCATGGTAAGCTTCTAGCAGTGATCGATCTCGATCTTTAGTTGTCAAGGTTGAGGGCTTTATAATAATACTTCCAAGTACGCCAATATAATTTGTCAAAACAACTCCTCAAGGAAAATCAAGTGAGAGTATCATCATGGAAACTTATAATAAAACAGTCTTTCAAGCTTGCTTCAAGTGCTCAATATCTCATGCAAATGTTCTCTTTCTCTATCAAAATCCCCATGCCCTTGGGCAAAAAAAGCAACAGTAGTCTATGCACATGCGCATACTGCCGTCTTTTTTCTTCACTGATAGGATAGGAGAAGCCCATGGTGAAGAATTGGGTTGTATAAACCCTCTACTAAGGTAGTCAGCAAGCTGACGTTCCACCTCAGTAGCTTCAGAGTAACTCATACTGTAGGGTGGTTTACTAACAGGTTTATAGTCTGCAACCACATCGATGCTATGTTGCACCGATCGTGTTGGCGGTAATCCTGGTGGCAAATCATTAGGAGAAACATCCTAAAATTCCTTTAATAAATTCTGTAACTCACTAGCAACGTTTGCTTATTTGGAAGTTGCCATTGGTGGAAGAGATGAGAGAGAAGCATGCGGCATTAGGAATGTTCAACAATTTCAATGTTAGAGAGAAAATGAGACAATGAGTAACACACGAAAACTTGATCTATTTCATTATCAGAAAGGAGCTGCATAAGCTCAGTGGCACATATCAATGGTGAAGAAGGTACATTCTTCTCTCCTAACAACAACACATGTGTGCCATGGGATTCGAACATCAAGCTGTTGTGCTCATAGCTACGCTTCAGTGATGGTCCTAGGCTATGCAACCACTCCCTACCAAGGACCACGTCTACCCTCTCTATGTTCATAACTTGAAAATCCAAGGATGTGGAGTAACCTTGTACTTCCAACAGAACAGCTCGGACTTGAGTATTCCAGATTTCGGTATCATATCCATTCATCATTGCTACCTTCTAGCGGTGGGTACTCGGAGTTTGAGGCAATTTGAGTTTTTTCACCAATCCGTAATTGATGAAATTGTGAGTAGCACCGTCATCTACCAAGATGCGCACCTTGTGCCCTTGTAGAGATCCGTGCATACGTACTAACTCATGTGGTCCGAAGGTCTGTTGCCACATGGAAGCTGTGAGACAACATTCATGCACCACCTCGGTGTGTGTTACTTCCATTGTAGAGAATCGTGAGGAAAAATCAAGAGGCAGCAGTTGCACCATGTGCACTGCTTTCTCCTTGCCATGTGGAGCAGATTTCCCCTTGAGACAATCCTTTTTTCCATGACCGCTTCCTAAACATTGAAAACATAATTTCTCTTTCTTAGCTTTATCAAAGTCCTCAGGAGAGAGAGGACCTTTGGACTCCTTGGGTTTCTAGATGCTTCTGAATTGGCTATTATAAATTTCCTTTTATTGTGCCATACTGTGTGCGTGTATTACCATGTGTATTAGGAGACACGTGAGTATTATGTGCTTTCTTTTCATCTGGATCATCGTGAATATGTGCTTTCACTATGGCTTCCTCAAGTGTTTTGGGGTCTTGGGTCTTGACGTGCTTCTTAAGCTGAGGTGTCAGACCACGTATAAATCCTCGTACTAATTTTTGAAAGTTATCTAATCCTTCCAACTTGAGGATAACATCCCGATAGTGAGATATATATTCAAGTAATGATGCATATTGGCGCATGGAACACGCGTCCCAAGCCGTCCAATTCCGATCGGCCTCATTTGTAGGCAAAAATTCTTTGCGAAACATAGCTTCAAAATCTGCCCAACTTTGTGGTATGATATTCTTCTCCTTGAGAGACATCCACCATTTGTAGGCTTTGCCTTCCAGAGTTAGGCTCATTTGTAGTGCTCTAACTGCGTTCAGAGTACGCCGTAAGGTGTGAATTCCATCCCACTTGTTGAGAAATATATTCACTGCATCCTTATTGCGGTCTCGGTCTTCTCCCTTAAAAGTCGGTGGTTTGGTGTTTTTCAACAACTCGTCCACCTCTTTTGCAGTGAGAGTGTGCAAAATATCAACAGTTGGACCTTGTCCTTGATTAGAAGGGCCTTGCCCCTGTGTAGCAACGTGCTCATGCATGTGCATGTCAGCAGGACCCTCGGACTGCTGTTGCATTAATTGAATCACTACTGTGGATAATTTAGTGACATTTTCATTTAAAGATTTAAATTATCCTTCCATAACTGATATGCGTGTCTGGAGTGCACGAAATTCTTGAATGTCGAGTAATTCATAAGTATTATCAACTACCGTAGCATCGTGGGTACTCTCCTTGAGAGGATCTGGCCGCGGGCCATCATGGGCAGGATCAGGCGTACTTTGCTCAAAATCAAAAGTCATATTGATATCTGAATCCATGGCAACACAGTGCGGTGCAAGGAATAGTAAGAAAAATACTTGAGATTGAGAGCACTTACAAAGTTTAATTAGCCTTGCTAATTTCGTCAAAGTCGATATTATCCAGGTGGAAATCGATCTGAAATGTCCGCCGTGTGGGGAATTCCTTAATCCCTTGTAGCCGAATCAATTATGCGTTCGACCGTAATTGATTTTGAAAAATAATGTCCCTTTGAGCTCCCCTCGAGATGCTTTTATTAAATTTCCGAGTTTCTCCCGATAATACGCAGAACATGTGTGTGTTGAAGTACTTGCCGGCCGTGTAGATATGCCGAGCCTTGCCAAAGCCGCACAAGAGGGGGGGGGGGTACCCCACTGTGGGTACCCCCCCTTGTGAGTTGATTTTTTTTTTTGCCCACTAACCCCAAAGGGGTTGGGCGATCGTCGGGTGTGTACTTAGAGTTGCTCACCGGCTATGGCCACTTGCAGACAGCGCGAGGGGTTGAGCCAAGGTCCCCCCGCCTCGTATGGTGCTCGTCTCCGCCTCCTGTAGGCACGTGAAAGGGTCCCCACGCTGGCGCGATGCCATAGAACCTGCAAGGGCGTGTTTTGGTGCAGGTCGATGACAGGTGGATTCTCCTTGCAAGGGCTGTTGCCCACGCCTTCGGGCTTGTCGTCCTCCTCACAGGGGGTGAGCTCCACGCCCCCTTGGCCCTGACATGCAAAAAGCATGCAAAATTGTGTGGCTCCCCTCCTCCACGGCTGTGCCTTTCCCAAAAAAGAAACCTTGCTGTTGATACCAATGTTAGACAAGGGGAACTAGAACCTAGGAGTCCACCTCCCAACCACCCACTATATAGCATGGCTCCTAGCCCTTTTCCCTAGTTGGACTCCCTTTCCACACTACCTAGCCCGGCCTTGCCCTTGTCTAGTCCGGCCTTGCCATTGTCCTGACATTACTCCCCCCTTAAAGAAGAGTTTTCATCCTCAAAAACAAAAGTGGGGAACTTCTTCTTAAGAACACTAATGTTTTCCCAAGTGGCATCCTTCATGGATTCAGCTGTTTGGTTGACCAGAGCACGGTTCAGCAGGAGGTTCAATGAAACGAAGAGTGACATCTTGATTTTTCACATTGTTGTCCATTTGCAACCATCTTGTGTTACCGATTCCTATCCAATCATAGTGTGTAGACTCCATTTAGAACACACATGAGTATGCAAAACGAGTTATCACACAAAGATGGACCCTAAAGAGTACCTCTTTTCACTTTCCATGAAAGTAACTTGCTAACACGACTGATCAGCCAAATTTAAGTCCTTGACTTGTTTTCCATGTTCAGCAGTAAACAACCGCACCGTAACTAGTGTTCAAGGTTGAGAACTTGATTTATACATGAAGAGACTACACCTAGTCACAAACATGCTTTAGCTTATGGTAAGCAAACTCCAAGTAGAGCAATAAATTCTTACTGATTGGATAGTTTGGTGCTAACGTATGCACTTTGCATATCCTTCAGCACAAGATTACACTTTGTAATCTGCCTATTCCCTTGGATAACTGACAGTACTGAGGTGTGTTTTCCCTCACGGTTTACACACAGTCTTCCCAGATGACTGGTAAATGGGAATCACAATATCGTGTAACATTGGTGAGGAATCAACAATGTCCTAAATGACCATCGTGGTTAACGTGAAAAATCCACAAACACCCAAATCGAGCCATGACCTCTGTTGGTGATTAGTAGACCCAAAAGTAATCTCATAGAGATTCTGCACATAGAGTGCAAAATGCTTCATAAGCAGCAACTTGAGTAATATGCATGCCGTTCCAAATCAGCCTTTGCTAAACACTAGGACCCATAACACCTAGTGTGCATGCATGTAACCAAAAACAGATCCGAACCTGTACATCCATGATCATCCTTGCCAATACTTATGGCAAATGTGATGCGCCTCACACACATTAACAAGGAATGTAAATAGTGATGTTATCAAATTTACTTGCACGCATGGCTTATCCAATGCAGAAAAACCCCGCACGGTTGGATCATGTCGAGGGTTGTGTTTAGCAAACTTTGGTTGTCCGAAGACCAATGACTGGTTTGACGACCAAAATCAAGCAAGGCTTGAGTAATAAATACTCTTGTTTCACAGCAAGGCTTCTGTCCATGCCTACCAAAGGTTAAGGCATGGTGGTGCTGGAGAATCTCATGGAGATCGGCACGGTCTGTTACTAATCTTGATGCGCCTGTTTGTTTCTCATGAAATAACCTGCTGGCATATTGTCAAGTTCGTCTCAAGTTTGTATGCTCATAGCAGAGGCCAAACATGGAAGTCTTGTCTTTGCATGATACTTTTCAGTAGACCCACTTTGGATGCTACCATGCCTAAAAGCTAAAGATATTCTTGCACATAGACAAATGTCATAGTAAAAGAAAGTCGACCTTGTCAAGCAGTCACAAATAATCGACCTTGTCGAATTCTACAATGTATTGAAAAGCAAAACATAAAAATAAAAATTCCTTGCAAAGTATGTACCTCATACCGGATTGGCTTGATGACGGAGACGAAGCCGTGCTCCAGTGATGTCTAGAAAACAAGCCCTAACAATTTGCCTGACAGCTTCTTGAAATGGTCGTTAATGATACAAGGGACGTATCTGTACATATGACAGACCCCATTCGTGCAGCATATATGGCTATGCGCCATTTTTAAGCGAGTTTTCTTCCACGGAATATCGGGCCAACTGGTTACAGCAACGACCAGGCTAGCCAAGTTTAAGTTTTTCTTGTTTTTCCTTGTTTACACTTTACTTGGCAATTACTGTCATTATGCAAAGCAAAGTGCTTTGGAAATTTTATAGGAAGCAAGGCTTCGGGTAACTGGAAAAATAGGGAGTATCAGCACAGAATCCCTACCAGTCTAAAGTGTGCAAGGCACTTATGGTTTTGGTTCTCACGGTTGAGGCCATCACTTTCCGCAAGGACTTACAATTCTGCATGCAAGGCATGCCAGTGTGGTGGATTCAATTCTACCGCTTCATGCATTACGTTTCCGCTATCACACTCGCAACTCTGTCAAGGACAGACCAAGGATGGATTGTTTAAAATGATTGTTGGTTGCTATCAACACACAACAACACTAAAAGGAACCTAAATCGAGGACTTATTTTACGGGCAAAGTGCCAATGCTAAGTCGTCCTAAATAACGACCCCTGCATGGCAGGTGGGTCGCAATGAGTTTTCTATTTTTTAGGTTACCTCTCTCGATGAGAGAGTCATACCGTAAAACTGTGGAATGCTTATACGGTGAGCTGCAATTTAAGCATAAGATGCGTAAGAGCACACAGCTTGGGTACACACTCTAAAAACTCAAGGAAAGTTCCTCAGCCCTGTATGCTCTTGTAAGAAGATTTTGATACATGTTTTGCTCGTGAGTCAGCCTGAGCCAAGGTGCTCTACCTCTCAGCTAACACATGACTAAGATGCTACTCAAATTAGCCTTCATCCATTCGTCCATTTGAGCCACATTGGCTAAGAGCCATTGTTAGGCCAAGGGTCAGACCTAACTATTGGCATTCTTTGGGTGATTGTTGTTGGAATTAGGGTTGCAGAGAGACACACACAGCTTGGAGAAGACGAAGGAAGCTCAAGGCACACAATAGAGAGTGTATTACTAGTGTGCAATGGAAAAATAGATAGCCCTAGAGTGATGGGAGTATATACAATGCACAGGGGAAAAAACCTCCTAAAGAGGGAAAAAATGCCCCGGCGGTCCTAGTGTGTTCACACACATCACTACCACATGTATATGGTAACAAATCCCCCCTGGAGTGATGCGCTGAACGAGAGCTGGCACATGAGTAAAGGGAAGTGCCATGCCCTGAGGACATGATCAGTCCACAAAGGGGAGTAAGCCCAAAGCTTTGCGGAAAGCTTCAAGCTTCTCACGAGACAATGCCTTTGTGAAAAGATCTGCAAGCTTGTCCAGTGTTGGCACATAAGCCAAGCTGATCTCTCCTGCTGAGAGCCTCTCCCTAACATAGTGGTAATGCACTTCACTGTGCTTTGTGCGAGCATGAAAAACTGGGCTCCTCGCAACTGCCAATGCGCTCTGACTGTGAGTGTAGATAGTGTTGGCAGTGTCCTGTCCAACACCCAAATCAGCCATAAGGCATCTGAGCCATACACACTCAACCGTAGCTGTGAAGACTGCCCTGTACTCAGCCTCACAACTCGAAGTGGCCACAGTAGGTTGCTTCTTGCTCAACCATGATATACATGAACTGCCAAGCATGAAACAAAAACCACTTGTGGACACTCGCGTGTCAAAACAACCAGCCCAATATGAGTCTGAAAAAGCATGTAAGTCTGGCGGCAATGATCCCCCCTTGGGATAAAACAAGCCAAGATGTAAAGTGCCACTAAGGTAGCGGAAAATCCTCTTGACAGCCTGCCAATGCTTAGACCCTGGGGTATGCATAAACCTGCTGACCTGTGAGACTGCAAACTGAATATCCGGCCTCGTGTTGCATACATAAATGAGGCAGCCAACAACAATTTGGTAAAGAGTGACATCAGCAGGATCACCAGCATCATGTAGACTCAACTTCAAACCTGTTTCCATGGGAGTGGCAATAGGTTTGCAATCCTCAAGTCCAAACTTACATAGTAATGTCTCTATGTAACTTTTCTGACACAAGGCAATACCACCATCACACTGCTTAAACTGTATACCCAAGTAATGATGCAACAACCCCAAATCTTTCATCTTGAAAGTAGCATTCAAATCAGCCTTAAATTCAGCAATATGTCTCTCATTTGGTCCAGTGATTAGCAAATCATCGACATAAAGAACCACAATGAGAAGTACATCACCCTCACGCTTTACATACAATGTGCTTTCTGCTGGATTGTTACGAAAGCCTGGTTTGACCAAATGAGTGTCAGCTTTCTCATACCAAGCACGAGGAGATTGCTTCAACCCATACAAAGCCTTGTTACATCTGCACACTTTGTCCTCTTGTCCTTTTATGAAAAAACTGCAAGGCTGCGTTACATAAACTTCCTCAAATATGTCACCATTCAAGAAAGCAGTAACAATGTCTGATTGATGTACATCCCAACCAAAATGAGCTGCCAATGCACATAGAAAACACACAGTAGTCATACGACAAGTGGGAGCAAAAGTCTCTTCATAGTCTATGCCTTTTTGCTGTGCATAACCCTTTGCAACAAGTCGAGCCTTATGGCGATCAATCTCACCATCTGGCTTGCGTTTCAACTTGTAAACCCACTTCGTACGAATGGCCTTTTTGCCAGGAGGCAAATCACATAAAGTCCACTTGTCATTTTCTATGAGTGAATCATATTCTGATTGCATGGCAACCATCCAGTGTTCTGAATTCTGTGCTTCATCAAAAGACAGAGGCTCCTCAACATCATGTAAGCTAGACACAGCCAAAGCATAACAATTTGATGCATAATATGCATGGAGAGAGCCTGAACGAGTACGACTAGACAAAGGTGCATCCAATTTACTGTCACGCAAAGTGTGCACCAACCATTTTGGCATACCTCTAGCCTGCTCATTTTCAGCCCTTTCCTCATAAAGTACATCATGTACATCTGCATCAGTAATAGGCCGATCTAAAACATTTTCAGAAACCCCCATAGGCTGTACATTTGCCTCATTGGAACTTACATATGTATTTCCACCACTGAAAAGAGGCAACAAAGTGTCATAAATGTCATGTGAGCTTACATTACTGTCTCTAGTACATGACAGCAAGGGCTGAACAGAATCTTCCACAAACACTACATCCTGAGAAACCAGAATACGTTTTGTTTGCGGATGATACAACCTGTAACCTTTGCTTTTGACACTATAACCAACAAAAATACATTTGACAGCCTTATCATCCAATTTTCTGCACTACACTTGTGGCACCAAAGCATATGCCAAACAACCAAAAACACGCATGTCCTCAATAGAAGGCTTTCTATCATGCCATGCTTCATATGGAGTAATAGACTGCAAAGCTTTCGTAGGACACCTGTTAAGTACATAAGTGGCACACATGATGGCCTCAAGCCAAAAAGAATACGGCAAAGCTTGACGTTTGAGCATACATCGTGCCATTTCCGTCAGTGACCTTCTTTTCCTCTCAGCAACACCATTTTGCTGAGGTGTATAAGGCACTGTACATTGGTGTTTTATTCCACGACTAGACAGAAATGCATTAAATTCATGAGACATATACTTCCCCCCTCGATCGGAACAGAGGGTGCCCATAGTACATTTCGAGACATTTTCAGCCCTAGGCAGAAATTGTTTGAAGCACATAACAACTTCGGACTTCGCTTTAAGCGGAAATACCCATGCATGCCTGGAGTTTGCCCAAGAACGGAGTTTGCATGGGCCCACAAACATCACTATTCACAAGTTGCAACCTGCATGTGGCCCGAAACTGAACCATCCTTTGGAAACTTAGAACACTACATCTTACCCAAAATACAGCCTTCACAAACATGTTTGACAGGTGCTTCAAGAGGCGGCAAAGAAGTAACCATATCACATTTCTGCAAACGCAGCAAAGTGGCAAAATTCAGATGACCAAAACGTGCATGCCAAAGTTTTGCATTTGAAATAGCCCTTGAATCTGCAACAGCATTTGCAAAATTTTGTCCACACTTGTCATACAAAGTGAGCTTATATAGCCCACGACACAAAAGCCTAGATGCAACAATTTCATCACCAAAACTGAGATCATGAACTGTACATCTGTCATCCACAAATTTGACTACAAGTCCAAGTCTAGCAAGTGCGGATACAGACAAGAGATTCTTCTTGATCCCAGGTACATAAAGTGCATCAACAAGTGTGAAAGAACTGCCATTAGCAGCAGTAAGCACAATCTTTCCAACTCCCTGAACTGGATAAGAGGCATTGTTGGCACAAGTGACTGAATTCCCATGAGGGACAGACTCAAGAGAGGTAAACAATTCACGATGTGAGGTAATGTGCTTTGTAGCACCACTGTCGAAATACCACACATGTGAATCTGCAGCAACTGACAAGCATGCATCATGGACAACATGATTGTAAGTGCACTCTGCACTAAAAGCCCATTTTGCATCAACATCAGCATCACAGTCTCCTTTCATAGAAGACTCAACAATGGCTGCATTTGTAGTGGAACCAGCATTTGCAGTGGAACCACCCTCTTTCTTCTTAGCCTCTTTGGCCTTCAACTTAGGACACGACTTGATCAAGTGATCATTAGCTTTACAATAATGGCAACCCATCTTCTTTTTGCCCTTATCACCAGAATTTCCAGATGAAGTGTTGCCAGCAGAAGCATTAGGAACAGAATTTTTGCCACTTGCAACAGAACCATAAGAAGTGGCTGCATTGCTGTTACCACCCTTTCTTTGAGAAGCAATAAAAGGTTGTTCAATTGCACGCTGTGTAGTCCTGTTTTTTTTGGAAAGTGACTCTTGCAACAACAATGTGCATAATGCATGAAACTTGACAACTTCAGGATTTCCTTGGGTCATAAGTCTCCAAGTACTAGCAAAAGTCTGGTAAGAATCTGGTAAGGCATCAAGAACAGCCTGCACAAGGGAACTGTTTGAAATGACTTCACCTGCAGAAATAAGTTGCTCATTGATATCCTTGACACTAGCAAGGAAAGTGTCCATATCATCTTCCTCATGCATAATCTTTGACTCCAGCTCTTTACGCAGCAAAGCAATTTTAGCCTCATTGCGACTTGCATAAAGACCTGCTAGAATATCCCAAGCCTGTTTTGCAGATTTTGTTGAACGGATGTGAGGGACAATGGTGCGTTTCACAGACAACACAATCAATGCATGAGCCTGTGCATCCTTAACATCCCAACGAGCTTGTTCTGCCGTAGGCAAAACAACTCTAACAGCAACAATCCTTGCAGCAAGACCTGCAACATCCTCAACATCGCCTACATCCTCAAAACCAGGACGTACATCAATGCCCTGCACAATATTCCAGACGCCCTTTGACACAAGAACATGTTGCATCATGTAAGCCCACATAGGGTAATTGTCCCCATCCAACCTGTCCTCAACAACAAACATCTTGAACACATCTGTGTTGTTGTTGTCAGCCATGGTAAATGCTGCACCTGATGTGAAAACTGCCCAAAAATAGGAGAAATGGACCGGGAACAACACGTGCTATATAGCACAAACCGTAGAAGACTATAAGGCACCTGTTATGCAGAAAACGACACTGACAGAAATTCTGCACAAAATGATGAAATAGCCTGTGCAGTACTGACTGTAGTGGAAACGGAGGCCGAAATGAGCCCAAATCAAAATTATGAGCAGACCGAGCTCTTCGAGCGATCCCAAGATATTTGTCGACCTACGAACGCTCGCCAAAGCTCACTGAAATCGGAGAAAGTGAGCAGGCGTGTGTTGGAGCAGCTAGCGACTAAGCTCGGGAGGAAGTGACCTGCTCTGATACCAATTGTTGGAATTAGGGTTGCAGAGAGACACACACAGCTTGGAGAAGACGAAGGAAGCTCAAGGCACACAATAGAGATTGTATTACTAGTGTGCAATGGAAAAATAGATAGCCCTAGAGTGATGGGCGTATATACAATGCACGGGGGAAAAAACCTCCTAAAGAGGGAAAAAATGCCCCGACGGTCCTAGTGTGTTCACACACATCACTACCACATGTATATGGTAACAATTGTTTTCAAGATCGAACAGCTATACGCAGGGAACTACACATCGATGTTACTGGACAAGCAAGAGTCTTGTCAGTACGGATGTCTAGGGTGTCATTTTTGTACTACATGTTTTCAGTGCGACATGCAAGTTGAGTTTTTGATAATCTTCCACTCACAGCAGCCGATCTCTACAAGGAAGTATCGATGCAGCAATCAGTTGAGACAACATGGTTGTCCATGAGAGCTAGGCATTTCACTTTTGTTGTTTTCCTACTCCTTCTATAGCACTACGGAGTGTCTATGGACATACTGTTTTGGGATACAACCCCGTGGATGCTTACTAAGTCACCCCATAGGCATTGAGGATCACAGTTTGATATATTCCCGTTGTACTTTCAAGGGCAGAAGTCCGCAACCTACCAAGGGGTAGTGGACAAATTCAACTTTTCAATTTGATTCCAATCATTTTTATACACGGTCGCCTATGATGGTTACCGTTACCTGCTAGTTGAGCAGATTCTATAAAAGGTCTTACCAAGGGGTTTGACTACGTAGATTATAACCAACGGGTTTGTATTGTGAAGGCAACATCCAGGGTTACCAGTTTAAATTTCTTTAGCTTCACTAATTTTTCTTTTAGTGTTTCATAGGTCAAAGAAATTTTATTCATGTACCTTTCTAGGTGGAAAGCTGCACTGGCCATTCGGGTAAGTATAAGGTATTATTTACCTCAGTGTAAGTATATGATTTTGGTTTCTTTTTCTTTCCAATTAGGTTTGATTAAGTTCTGTACAAGGGATGTTTGAGTTGGAAGGCTTTCATCCAGCTTGCTCTTTAGCCGCATGACACGGTCATGTAAGAGCACAACATTTGAAAAAATAGTGTTATTTTCTCTCTTCCCTGTTCCTCAAGATACCGTGATGGTTTTGGTTCTTGTTGAAACAATTACAGACCTATAAGGTATGGTTCAGTTTGGCATATGTTGTCACATGGGATACAACATGGTCTGGGAACTCAAGGAGTTTGGTTTAGCCAGTGTGGAGCAATGATAATGAGGGTTCCTCTCACTCACGTCGCACAGTGTTAGCAGCTACCTCCACACACAAGTACATCTTGTACTTGTAGGATGTTCTTTTTTCAGACATCCTTAGTTGAGACATATTCCACATGTGGTGAATATGAATCTCTGGGATTGACACTGGCGCCCACTATTTCAAATATGTGTCACGAGAAAGTCCCTAGGTGCTGGTCACATCTGTTTTCTAGACCATTTTTAGCACGACGTATCAGGAGCAATTTCATGGCCAAAAATTGTCGAATACTTAGAATGACTTGTTCATGTACAAGTACTGCTAAACAACATTACAGATGGTTGTTTATACATATAGCAAGGCTTTAAGTTGTTAATGAAAAAGTTTCATTGTTTGTACCTAGAGGTGATCAATGTTTCAGCAAGGCTTGCAAAAGATTGCAACTGAAAGTATTTAGTTTCTTTTCAAAACTATTTACATTCCTTGTTAATGTATGCGAGGCGCATCACATTTGCCATAAGTATTGGCAAGGATGATCATGAATATACAGGTTCGGATTTGTTTTTTGCTAAATGCATGCACACTAGGTGTTATGGGCCCTAGTGTTTAGCAAAGGCTGATTTGGAACGGCATGCATATTACTCAAGTTGTTGCTTATGAAGAATTTTGCACTCTATGTGTAGTATCTCTATGAGATTACTTTTGGGTCTACTAATCACCAATAGAGGTCATGGCTCGATTTGGGTGTTTGTGGATTTTTCACGTTAACCATGATGGTCATTTCGGACATTGTTGATTCCTCACCAGTGTTACACGATATTGTGATTCCCATTTACCAGTCATCTGGGAAGACTGTGTGTAAACCGTGAGGAAAAACACCTCATTACTGTTAGTTATCCAAGGGAATAGGCAGATTACAAAGTGTAATCTTGTGCTGAAGGATATGCAAAGTGCATATGTTAGCACCAAACCATCCAGTCAATAAGCATTTTTTGCTCTACTTGGAGTTTTCTTACCATAACTTAAAGCATGTTTGTGACTAGGTGTAGTCTCTTCATGTATAAATCAGTTCTCAACCTTGAACACTAGTTATGGTGGGGTTGTTTACTGCTGAACTTGGAAAACAAGTCAAGGACTTAAATTTGGCTGATGAGTCACGTTAGCAAGTTACTTTCATGGAAAGTGAAAAGACGTACTCTTTAGGGTCCATCTTTGTGTGATAACTCGTTTTGCATACTCATGTGTGTTCTAAATGGAGTCTACACACTATGATTGGATAGGAATGGGTAACACAAGATGGTTGCAAATGGACAACAATGTGAAAAATCAAGATGTCACTCTTGGTTTCATTGAACCTCCTGCTGAACCATGCTCCGGTCAACCAAACAGTTGGATCCATGAAGGATGCCACTTGGGAAAACATTAGTGTTCTTAAGAAGAAGTTCCCCTCTTTTGTCAATGAAAGGGCAAGGGGACTGGAACATGCTCATCACCACCCAGCCATGCCTTATATAGGCCCTTGGCCTTCTAAATATAGGGACCCCCTTGACTGCATGTCCGTCCTGGCCCTTGGCCGTGCCTGGTCCTACCATTGTCTTGACATTACTCCCCCCTTGGAGAAGCGTTTTCGTCCGCAAAAACACAAGTGATGGTATCTTCATAAGAACACTAATGTTTTCTACCATAACATCCCTCTTGGATCCAACGGTTCATTTGAGCGGAATGTAAGGTTTCCAGTTTCTGAAACCTTAGAAATTGTACAAAGCCGATCGAATTAACTTGGTTGTTGAGAAAACACTGTAAAATGATCCAATTATGGCAAATATTGGTATTTTTGGAACCATAACCAGAGCTTTACTAGGGTTATAATTTTTCAGAACCGAATTCTGATAAAATCTGGAAAAGTTACGGGCTCTGAAAGGTTACACTATGAATTTAATTAGTCAAGTAAAATTGAATGGTTTCAGTAATTATTACTGCTAAAGACTTTTTATCCTAAGGTTCTAGAAATTGCAAATATTTCCAAGTTTAATCATTAAAAGTCAGGGAAAATAGCTAAAATGGATTCTGGAAGCTAGGGGGGGCAGTGTGGGGCAGTAATGAACCTACCCAAGATAGATTAAGCAGCAGGGGGCGCCATCTTGAGCCTTGGGGCTGCTTGAGTTGCAAGCTACTGCTTTTTTCAGCCTATGAGAGCTTGTGAGTGCCAGAAACCTATAAATAGGACCCCTTGCTTCACAATTTCGGACAGACTCGAAGCCTTGGTAAATTCTCTCTCATCTAGAGGAACCTCTACGCAGAAATAACTAGAGAGCAAAGCTCTAGTTGGTTAATCAACGATAATTAGCACGAATCTTTTTTAATTAGTAAAACAATGTTAACCTATTTACATTTTTCTTAATTAATTGAAAATTAAACTTATGTATACTCTAAAATTCTCTCTTAATTCAAAATTCTCTGTTGATTATTGAGATTAAGCTTAAGGATACTAAGCTAATTAATTATTATATCATATTAGGGCTGAAATTACTCATTTTAACCATAAATTAATGATAATTATACTAATTAAATTTAGATTAAGATGAGATAATTATCAGAGCTGTGTTAGACTATTATTATGCTAGAAAATTATCTTGTAATTTTTTGAGTAATTTTTATAATTATTGAAGCAGCATTACACTGTTTTTAAGAAAAAAGTAAAGGGGGAAATGATAAAATTAATCCAAAATACTTTGAGATAATTATCAGAGGTAAATTACATCTTATGAAACCCATGATAATTATCTTAACTTCAGATAATTAGTCTAACTAATTATCTCAATAGAATTACACTATTTTTAAGGGAAAATAAAAGGGGAAAAATAGAAAACTAATTCAAAATGCTTTGAGATAATTATTAAATGTAAATCATATCTTATAAAATGTATGATAATTATCTTAATTTCATATAAGTACTTTAACTAATTATCCTAGCAAACTTACACTATTTTTAGGGGAAAATAAAAGGGGTAAAATAGCAAACTAATCCAACATGCTTTGAGATAATTATCAGAGGTAAACCACATCTTATGAAACCCATGATAATTATCCAAAATGTAAATAATTATTTTAACTAATTATCTTAGGAGAATTACACTATTTTGAGGGGAAAATAAAAGAGCGAAAATAGCAAACTAATTGAACATGGTTTGAGATAATTATCAGAGGTAAACCACATGTTATAAAATCCATGATAATTATCTTAATTTCAAATAGTTAGCTTAAATAATTATCTTAGCATAATTACACTATTTTTAGGGAAAAATAAAAGGGGGAAATTAGAAAAATAATTCAAAATTCTTTGAGATAATTATTAGAAGAAAAATACATCTTATAAAACCTATCATAATAATCTTAACCTCAGATAGTTAGTTTAACTAATTATCTTAGCAGAAGTACACTATTTTTAGGAGAAAATAGAAAAGGAAACTGACCCAAAATGCTTTGAGATAATTATCAAAGAAAAAATACATCTTAGAAAACCTGTGATAATTATCGTTACTTTAGATAATTAGTTTAACTAAGTATCTCAGTAGGAAAACACCGTTTGTAACGAAAAACTAATGGGGGAAATAGTAAATTAAACTAAAATGCTTTGAGATAATTATCAGAGGTAAATAACATGTTAAAAAACCCATGATAATTATTTTAACTACATATAATTAGTTTAGATAATTATCTTAATAGAAAAACATAATTTTTGAGGATAAATTAAAGGGGGAAATTAATAAATCATGTGATATGATAACATGCTATTTATCAGAGTTAGATTGTAGGATAAGAAGGTTGTGATAATTATTTTAAGGTTATAAAAGTAGTATAGATATTTATCTAAGTCAAACTATACTAATTCTAGTTGAAAACTAAAGGAAAAAATTAGTAAATCATGTGATATAGTTACATGCTATTTATTTGAGCTATATTACATGATAAAAAGGCTGTGATAATTATGTCAAGGTTAGAAAAGTAGTATACATATTTATCTAAGTCAAATTATACTAATTATAGCTGAAAATTGAAGATGAAAATTAGATAATTGAGTTGGGAAATTAAAAGATAATTATCAGAGTTCAAAAACATTCTTAGTTACTTGTGATTATTATACCATAGTTAATTAGTGAGTTTAGGAAGTTATAATTGATTAGAAGTCCTATTTTTAGCAAAAGATTAATTAAAATAAATAGACATTGCGGTCAAAAGTTTTTAGGAAAACTATAGTGAGTGTAAACCTATGATATAAAGTCGAGGAAATGAAATCTCTGAGATAAAATAAATATTAAGCTCAAGATAAGCAGATTCCAAGCTTAAAATTCGATGGGGAAATTAGGAAAAAGACATAGAAAATTAGAAGAGTTTAAAAAACTCTTAGGGAAGCTGTGGAAAAAGTTATTATGCCTATATAGTCAATTAAGAAATGACTAGGTCAAGAATTTACCAATTCAGACTATAAATTTAACCTAGAATTGGGTGAAATTGGATACAAAGGTTAAGTCTAGCTTTCAGATTATTTACCTAATGATTAGACGTCCCTTTTATAAGGATAAAAAGTTATGGCACCTAAAAGGACCCGAGAAAATCCTACATCTGATGATGAGGACGTAGCTCCAAAACGAACTAGAGCGTCGCACGACGACGAAGCTGGGCCTAGTAGTAGGCCTACGGAGGAGAGTCTTCAGATGCCAGCGCAGCAGCAGATGGCCAATCAATCCCAGGTGGGTTTTCCATTATTCAATTAAGTCTTTAAATGATTTAAGTTCTTTTATAAGTTAGCATTGCATACGTAAGGAGTGAGTAAGAATAAGAAAAGGAACAATTGACCAAAAACGGAAGGTAACTTCCAACGTGCATTGTTTATAATGTAGGTAAGAATTGTTTGGGTTAAAATTGGTTGAATTAGGAAAGATATGATTGATCATCCTTAAAACAGCTTGTCTCAAGACACCTCCGACTCCTTGGTATAAATTGATGATAATGATTGGCTTTCCAGCCAATCACCACGGATAAGTCGATTACCCCCATGAACATTAAGTTTCTACTCCGTGTCATGTCTTGATGTTTCTACATAAGTTAGGATACTGTTTTTTATCATAGGGGAGCCGCCTGGTTGTATGGGCAACTGGTTTGGTGTATGGGCACCCGGAACCTTCGGTGGGGGTTATCCACTCCGGATTGTGAATAAAGAATGGGTGCCGTTTTTTCACCCTTAGGTGGTCTTGAGACAAGAAGAGTACTGGTCATGGTTATTATGGACAATGTTTTGATTAACAGTACCCTATCTTTAGTTTAAAGATGTCTGTTTTCTAAAAGAATGCTTTCAATGTTGTCTTTTATAATTGATTGAAGGAATTGCTGTGACGGAAAGTTAAAAGAAACTATTGTTTTAAGTGTTAAAACAATGTGATAGTAATTAGAAAACAAAAGAATCATGTGTGAGTGCGGGGTGGTAAGTGGGGATTGACTAAGGTTGTCAATCATGGACGGGTGGACCTGATTAGTTAGGTAACTATCCATCCCCGCGCACTAAAAACATTTAGAAAACTTCTTCACTTGGAAGAGGAGTCCACTAGCGGCTGTGCCCTCACATATGTTAGGGGGAAAAAAGCGTTTGTTGGATAACTAACAGTACTGAGGTGTGTTCCCTCACACTTTGTAATCTGCCTATCCCCTTGGATAACTGACATTACATAGGTGTGTTCCCTCACGGTTTACAAACAGTCATCCCAAATGACTGGTAAATGGGAATCACAATATCGTGTAACATGGTTGAGGAATAAACAATGTCCAGAATAACCATCGTGGTTAACTTGAGAAATCCACAAACACCCAAACCGAGCCATGACCTCTATTGGGGATTAGTAGACCCAAAAGTAATCTCATAGAGATACTGCACATAGAGTGCAAAATGCTTCATAAGCAACAACTTGAGGAATATGCATGCCGTTCCAAATTAGCCTTTGCTAAACACTAGGGCCCATAACACCTAGTGTGCATGCATTTAGCAAAAAACAGATCCTGTAATGGAATTGGCCTATTTAACTTGAGAGTAGCGGAAATTAATGAGAGTACTTTTGAGAAATGACTTTGTGAGCATAGCGGGTGAACATAATTGAAGATAGAAACATAATCATAGCAATTAGTTAACTTGGCATGAATAATACTTTTGTACAAGAGAGAGTTTAGAGAACATGACACCAGTTGAGGACCGGATTTATGTGGAGACTGTCCCCCCTCCAATAGGCATTTGTATTATGATTTCTCCCATTAAGAGAGACTTGTTACAATACAATATTTGTGTTCCTTGTAACCTAGGTGATGCAATGAAGATGAAAAGCTTAATGCATCACAAGCATAACATAAACTTGAAGAAAGCTTTAACTATCCCAAGCCTCAGTACCAATACCTCAAACACCTTCGAAGGTGGAGAGAGCTAGCAGGGAATGAGGGTAGGGAAGAGGAAGAAGAAACATTTCATAGGAGAAAGAATTAGTTCCTCACTTATCATAACTCTTCTTGCTAGCATACATAATAGCATAGTAATGAAGAAGAAGGAGATGGCAAGCTTAAGCATTGAAGCATGGCTCTTGGTTGGATTTGTACTCCATAGCCAAGAGTGTTGGTGTAGGTTCTCAACCTCTACTTGCTTGGAGAAGGAGAGGGAGATCTTGCACTTTGCATAGCACACAATGAGAGTGTTTGTGAGTGTGTGTGGGTGAGTATACCTTCTAAGAAACCCCCTAGTTTTCTTGGGTCGACCCCCCCTTGTAGCTCATGCTTGAAGCTCATTGGACCCCTCCAGGCCTAGCCAATCACAAGCAGGAGGCATCACAAGCAGCAAGGGTAGCCTTGAGACAAGTGTCCCCCTTTCCCCTTTGAGAGAGAGGACTTGATAAATGCAAAATCAATTAATTAAAGATCCTAAATTATCATTGGACCCCTTGGGTGGCAAACCAATAGGCTTCAGGCACACCATGAGGGCAACATGAGGAGGAACTTGACAAGTGTCCCTTCTGCTTTCTTTGTAACATGCATGCCTTGTGTGAGTGTGTGGGTGTTCTCTCTCATCCCCCCTCATGTAGGGCTCGCCCCCTCCTTGTAGGGATTGAATATTTGAGTTTCTGACACCTCAAGCCCCTCATGCATAGGCCCAGATCCCACCACAAGCTTGGCCCTTAAGCACTTTAAGCTTGGGCTGGGTTCTCACCTCAAGTGCAACCCTAGCATCTCAAGCATGTCAAGCACCTCAAGCATCTCAATCATGAAGAACCTCAAGCATCTCAAGCACCTCAATCATCAAGCACCTCAAGCACCTCAGACACATCAAGCATGACAAGCAGGACTAGCACCTCGAGCTGGGTCGGGTTCCCGCCTCAAGCTCAACCCTAGCTTACCTAAGGTCAAAGGACTTTTACACACATTATTGGAGGTCTTCAATGAAGCTAACCCTAAGGTATTATGCTCCATTGGTTAGCCTTGCTCTTTGATATACCATCTCTCATTTGGGCCCCTTTACCATTGGCCCCATGTTGAGATAGATCTATAAGCACATGTCTATATCTTAACACTTGTTCCTGTTTATTCTCCCACATTAAGTGATCAGTTTAATATGAGAAAATCATTTGGGTTGGTTAGATATTAGATATTAGATTTTATGACATTACCTCTCTCTTGAAATCATAGTCGTTTTTGAATATGAGGTAGAAGAGATAAAGCCTTAGTCATTAGTAAATTTTACTTAGCGGGTAGAGGATCCCTTTTTACCCTACGACATCTTTCCAAGATGGATGACTAATCCATTTGGTGCTTGGGAGACATAGCTGCCGCAAGCATGTCTGCTCTTAAGTCCATTTCATTCTCCCAAAGTAGAGTGACAAATTCTACTTGGTGTTTGAGAGACGTTGTCATCACAAACATGATTCTAAGCATGCATATTAGTTAAATTTGTGCACAATTGAAAAGAGGGCTAGTATTATAAGACAAAAACATGATCCATTTAAAAGAAATTTGTACATTTGCTTACTGTAATGTAGCATTGTAAGCATTGACAAGGTTCATACTATCCTTAAGCTGTATTCCTTGCATCCATCTAGCATCTTCAAAAGGATAATTTTTGAACTTAATAAGATATCGTCGGATAATCTTACCATGTCGTAGTACCTTGTCTTCATGCCGAAGGACAGCTTTGGGTTGTAGCACCTCTTCTTGGTCTTCAACTTCAGGGGGTCTTCAATAATTGGTTCACTTGGTAGCTCGCCTTTGTAGGGCTTAAGTAGGATTACATGAAAGGCATTGTGTATGAGCCAATGGTTGGGCAACTTGAGTTGATAAGCCGTCTCATTGATGGGCTTCAAGATTTGGAAAAGGACCATAGTATCCTTTTGCTAGTTTAGCACAATACTTTTGATGGCCCGTAGGATTTTTGCCCGTCGTTTGCCTTAATCGAGCCTTAGGAAACTTGAGTAAGACCCAATCATTTTCTTTGAACATTAAGGCCCTTCTGTGCTTATCAGTAGCAGCTTTTTGCCTTTGTTGAGAGATGTATATAGCCTCCTTAATCTTTTGAAAAGATTCGTGTAGGTCACGGCTATACTCATCGGCGGGCGAAGATCTTCCCATGTACTTTGAGTAGCAAGGGACTTTTAGGTCTTCCCTCAATGATCTCAAAAGGTGCTTTTTCCGTAGAAGTATGTACAGTATTATTGTAGGCATACTCTACAAGAGGTAAGTACTTTTCCCATTGTGATCGTTGATCTACTTCGGTAACATAAGTCTTGACTAGGTCGAGTATCGTAAGATTGGCTATCTCACTTTGGCCATCCGTTTGTGGGTGATAGGCCGAAGAGAAATTCAATCTTGTTCCTAGATTTTCAAGGAGACCTTTCCAGAAAATATTGGTCATTCTAGGATCTCTATCTGACACGATGGATGTGGGTAATCCATGGTGCTTGAAAATCTGAGATATGAAGAGAGTTGCCATTTGATGTGCCTTAATAATCTTTTTGATAGGAATGAAATGTGCTTGTTTGCTAAACCTATCTACTATTGTCCATATTCCCGTATTCCCATGGATAGCCTTGGGTAATCCAAAGATGAAATCCATGGATATACTCTCCCATGGTGAATTTGGGATAGGCAATGGCTCGAGTAATCCAGGTTGCTTCCCTCTATCATACTTGGTCTTTTGGCATACTACACATTTTGAAACATACTCTTGTATGTCCACTTTCATGGTAGGCCAATAAAAGTATGTCTCTACTCCTCGGAGAGTAGGTTGAATACCTCTATGCCCCACATATGGAGGAGCATGGGATTCATACATAACTTTATCACGAAGGGAATGTGTAACACATAGCCTATTGCCGTGGAGAAGATAACTATCCTGCAAGGTGAATGGTTCCTCTTTCTTCCCCAAAGCAAGGGCTGACATTATGTCTCTATAGTCAGGGTCAGTAGCATACTCATCTATCATAGAAGATAGATCATTGTGAGTAGCTATAGATACCGCATTAACTTTTGGTCATCGCGAAAGTGAATCGGCCACTTGATTGTGCTTACCAGCAACGTGAGCAATATGACAATTAAATTGCAAAAGAAAAATTGCCCACCTTATTTGTTTGTCAGAAAGCTTGGTTTGCGTCATGAAATACTTGAGACTTTGGTGATCGGTTCGTAGAATGAATGGAGTCCCCAATAAGTAGTGCTTCCATGTGTCTAGGGCATGTAGAACAACTAAAAGATCTTTCTCATAAATGCCCAAGACTCGTTCATCAGTGTTGAGCCTTCGGCTCTCATATGCTATGGCATGCCCTTCTTGAAGCAAAACTGCTCCAAGGCAATCACCACAAGCATCACATTGTACCTCAAATGGTTTTGAGAGATCCGAAAGTATGAGGACTGGTTGGGAAGTAAGCTTCTCTTTGAGCTTATCAAAATAATTTTGCTCCTTATTAGTCCATACATACTTAACGTCCTTCTTAGTTAAGTTGTGTAGTGGTCCTCCTACTTGAGAGAATTTTGCTATGAAGCGCCTATACTATGCACACATACCAATAAAACTTCTTAGCTCATGTAGATTTTTTGGGTTAGGCCATGCTTTTATTACCTCTAACTTCGATGGATCCATACGGATACCATCTTGAGAGATAATATGACCTAAGTATTGAATCTCTTGAAGGAAAAATTCACTTTTCTTTTGGTTGAGAAAAAGCTTATTCTCCCTCAATGCTTGAAAAATCACTTGGAGATGTTGCTTATGTTCCTCCAAAGACTTGGAAGATGATGATATCATCAAAGAACACTCTATTGAATTTGCGGTATGGTCTAAAATTTTTCTCCATTAGACAATTGAATGTAGCTAGTGCATTAGTCAAACCAAAAGGCATGACTAGATATTCATAAAGACCAAACATTGTGCGAAACGCGGTCTTTAAGATATCTTCATCCACTATCCTTATTTGATGATAACCACTCTTAAGGTCAATCCTATTGAAGTAGGTAGAGCCTTGTAACTTATCAAACAGATCTTCTACCCGAGGCACGGGAAATCTGTTTTTGATAGTGATATGGTTTAATGCTCGATAGTCCACACACATGCGGTATGTACCATCTTTCTTTTGCACTAAAAGGACTGGAGAACAAAATGGAGAGGAACTAGGCCTCACCATCCCTTTGTCTACCAGCTCTTGTACTTGCCTCATGATCTCCTCTTGTTGAGCTTGTGAGACTTGATAAGGAGGCTTGTTAGGTGGTGAGCTTCCACGAAGGAGCTCAATACGATGGTCATCATCCCCTCGTTTTGGAGGTAAGTCCATAGGGATATCATCGATGAACAGATCTTGGAATCCTTTTAGAAAATTAGAGAATTCTAACTCTTCTTGATTCCTACCAGTTACTTTTGATGAAACATTAGGATTTTTTGGAGACTCTTTGACAAAAATCATATACGTAGAAACTGAGCTCTTCATTGTTTTATCAAAACCAAGAGAATTTACAAGTGGAATAGTGCGACCATGCTCACTAGCATCTATGTACATATTCTTTCCCCTGTAAGTGAAGTAAATTCTCCTTTCAGGGAACTTCATATTGGCAGCCATGCGATCAAACCATGGTGCCCCTAAGATAACATCCTCATGTTGGAGAGGAGAGATGGAAAAGTCTTCTTTGTTGACATAGCTTTGGACATGAAGCCTCCACTTCCCAATCAAAGGAGTAACAGAGGCTTTTTGTCCCTTGAAAGCTGCATCAGTGGTTACCATATCTCCCATCTCGAAAGCTTGAATGCCCAACTTGGTGGCCAACTCCATTGATATGAAGTTGTGAGTAGAGCCAGGGTCAAACAAGATGAATGCATCATGCTCTCTTACCTTTCCCCAAGCATAGGATAGTGATGAGCCTTTGCAATGAGCATCCTCTTTTGGAGCTTCGATGGTGGAAGCCCTAGGAGTCTCATTGCGAGTATTCTTCTTGGGGCAAGAACGATAGCCATGTCCTTGCTCCCCACACTTGAAACACTTATGGTCCTTGCGAAAAGCTTCAAACTCTTCAAGAGAGAGTTTGTTTTTACCTTTGTAAACTCCCTTCTCCTTGGACCGATTGTTGTTGGAAGTGCCTTGGGAAGAATTTTGAACATTGGTTTTCCCCTTTGCATCATTTTTGTCTTTGTTCTCCATGGAAATTGATGGAAATTGATGCGTGAAGCAACCATGGTGTGATGGATTACTTTGCTAATAGTACCAGTCCGTTGAGAGTTAATGTATTCGGCCATCTCTTCAGGTAATCCTGCACAGAATTGCTGCCTTTGCTCGGCAAAGTCTATCTTTTGAAAGACAGTAGCCTTGAGATGTAAATCCCAAAACTTGTCTACATATTTGTGGATAGACTCATGGGAGAGAAGCTTCAAGCTACACTATTCGGTAAGCACTTTGTCCTTTGCATCGCTTGCAGGGAATTGCTTCATGATGGAAACTGATAGAGTTTTCCATGTCTTTGGGGCTTCACCATTTCCACGAAGGCTAGCCCACCATCGACGAGCTGATTTTTGGAAGTGCATAGCTACATGGTGTAGCTTGGAGGACTCTGTGAAGCCCTCGTCTCCAAAGGCTGCATCAAATTGATGGATGAAGGCCAACACTTTGTCAGTAGCACCAAAGGTGCCATCATAGGTGAGAAAAAAGATACTTTTTCCTCCCTCCTTGAACTTCTTTAGCTTTTGTGACCTTCACCACGTAGTAAATGATTTGTGATGTCCTCCCCTCTTGTATTCTCTAAGAGAATAGCCATAACTTTCGTCGGAAGAGGAGGAAGGTAAAGAAGAAGGAGAAGAGGGTGACCTCTTCCTAGCCCTTTTCTTTCTTTGTTTCCTCTCTTGCCTTTCAAAGTGATGAGGAGAAGGACTATGTGTTGATCTTTTCCTCTTGGGAGGAGTGAGCAATCGTCTAGACCGCCGTCTTCGTGGAGCCACATCTTCAGAGGAACTTAAACTTTCATTGCTTTCTTGCTCTTTGGATTCCTCCTCTCGAATGGGAGAGAGTCTTCTTTTGTGGGTCTCTTCAAGAGGCCTCCTAAGCTCTCTCTCCTCTTGGAGAGGAAGGGAAATTCCATAAGCACAAAGTTTTTGAGTAACTTTGGCTTGCAAAGCAGGGTTTCCCATAGCTTGCTGCAACCTAGTGACGAGATACTTCACAAACATGGGAGCATCATCATTAGCACCTTCATGTGCAAAATCAAAGCTATCAATGTTCATTCATTCTACTCTCTTGATTATTGTCAGCCATGTGAACAAAATTTATGTATGTACTTAGTGTATGCTTTCGCAATTCAAAACCTTAGTTGCCACTCCTCTTAGCCTTTGAAAATTGGCTCGTAAGTATCTACACCCACGGCTCGAAGTGGTTAATTATAGAGAGTAGGGGAGTAGGTCTAACATAGCAGAGTTGCCGAGGGCTAGCTCCTTTTGGACTTCTTATGGCTCAATAATGGTAAAGCCGTAGGCAAGTCTAAAAAGACTCCATTATTAAGTCCAAAGCTCCCGAGGTGTGCACCATCCTCCACATAGTGGGCTCAACAAAACCGATAATAGATCCCAGTTCCACTTACCCTAATATAATTAACAACATCAACTATTTATAGGCTACTTAAGGACCTCTCTTCTTAAGCAAGAAAAGAGAAACCAAATGCTCTAATAGCATTGTAATGGAATTGGCCTATTTAACTTGAGAGTAGCGGAAATTAATGAGAGTATTTTTGAGAAATGACTTTGTGAGCATAGCGGATGAATATAATTGAAGATAGAAAAATAATCATAGCAATTAGTTAACTTGGCATGAACAATACTTTTGCAAGAGAGAGAATTTAGAGAACATGAAAACATTTGAGGACCGGATTTATGTGGAGCCGGTCCCCCCTGCAATAGGCATTTGTATTATGATTTCTCCCATTAAGAGAGACTTGTTATAATACAATCTTTGTGTTCCTTGTAACCTAGGTAATGCAATGAAAATGGAAAGCTTCATGCATCACAAGCATAACATAAACTTGAAGAAAGCTTTAACAATCCCAAGCCTCAGTCCCAAGACCTCAAACACCTTCGAAGGTGGAGAGAGCTAGTAGGGAATGAGGGTAGGGAAGAGGAAGAAGAAACATTTCATAGGATAAAGAATTAGTTCCTCACTTATCATAACTCTTCTTGCTAGCATACATAATAGCATAGTAATGAAGAAGAAGGATATGGAAAGATTAAGCATTGAAGCATGGCTCTTGGTTGGATTTGTACTCCATAGCCAAGAGTGTTGGTGTAGGCTCTCAACCTCTACTTGCTTGGAGAAGGAGAGGGAGCTCTTGCACTTTGCATAGCACACAATGGGAGTGTTTGTGAGTGTGTGTGGGTGAGTATACCTTCTAAGCAACCCCCTAGATTGCTTGGGTAGACCCCCCCTTGTAGCTCATGCTTGAAGCTCATTGGACCCCTCCAGGCCTAGCCAATCACAAGCAGGAGGCATCACAAGCAGCAAGGGTAGCCTTGAGACAAGTGTCCCCCTTTCCCCTTTGAGAGAGAGGACTTGATAAATGCAAAGTCAATTAATTAAATATCCTAAATTATCATTGGACCCCTTGGGTGGCAAACCAATAGGCTTAAGGCACACCATGAGGGCAACATGAGGAGGAACTTGACAAGTGTCCCTTCTGCTTTCTTTGTACTATGCATGCCTTGTGTGAGTGTGTGGGTGTTCTCTCTCATCCCCCCTCATGTAGGGCTCGCCCCCTCCTTGTAGGGATTGAATATTTGACTTTTTGACACCTCAAGCCTCTCATGCATAGGCCCAGCTCCCACCACAAGCTTGGCCCTTAAGCACTTTAAGCTTGGGCTTGGTTCTCACCTCAAGTGCAACCCTAGCATCTCAAGCATGTCAAGCACCTCAAGCATCTCAATCATTAAGCACCTCAAGCACCTCAAGCACCTCAGTCATCAAGCATGACAAGCAGGACTAGCACCTCGAGCTGGGTCGGGTTCCCGCCTCAAGCTCAGCCCTAGCTTACCTAAGGTCAAAGGACTTTTACACACATTATTGGAGGTCTTCAATGAAGCTAACCCTAAGGTATTATGCTCCATTGGTTAGCCTTGCTCTTTGATAGACCATCTCTCATTTGGGCCCCTTTACCATTGGCCCCATGTTGAGATAGATCTATAAGCACATGTCTATATCTTAACACTTGTTCCCGTTTGTTCTCCCACACTAAGTGATCAGTTTAATATGAGAAAATCATTTGGGTTGGTTAGATATTAGATATTATATTTTATGACAGATCCAAACCTGTATATCCATGGTGATCCTTGCCAATACTTATGGCAAATGTGATGCGCCTAGCACACATTAAAAAGGAATGTAAATAGTTCTGAAAAGAAACTAAATACTTTTATTTGCAATCTTTTGCAAGCCTTGCTGAAATGTCTAAATCACAATAGAAGGTGAAACATTGATCACTTCTAGGTACAGACAATGAAACTTTTTTTTTAACAAATTAGAGCCTTGCTATATGTATAAACAACCATCTGTAATGTTGTTTAACAGTACTTGTACTTGAACAAGTCATTCTAAGTATCGAACAATTTTTGGCCATCAAAATTGCTCCTGATACGTCGTGCTGAAAATGGTCTAAAAAACAGATTTGACCAGCACCTAGGGACTTTGTCGTGACACATATTTGAAATAATGGGCGCGAGTGTCAGTCTAGAGCCTCATATTCTCCACACGTGGAATATGTCTCATGTAACGATGTTTAAAAAAGAACATCCTGCAAGTACAAGATGTACTTGTGTGTGGAGGTAACTCTAAACACTCCGTGACAAGAGTGAGAGGGACCCTCATTCATTGCTCAACACTGGCTAAACCGAACTCCTTGAGTTCCTAGACCATGTTGTATCCCATGTGACAACATGTGCCAAATCAAATCCTACAAGTGGATTCATAATAGCATAATGTATTTTGGACACTATGGCCGAAAATACTTGTTTCGACATGCCCTTGGCATGGCCCTGGGGATTGAACTGAAATTTCAGTTACCCATTTCTAAATGCAAAGGAGTACATCTCCCACCTGTGAAAAAACCAAGCAACATTGCCCTAGAAACCCTGGGTGTTGCCTTCGCAATCCAAATCAAATCCTACAAGTGGATTCATAATAGCATAATGTATTTTGGACACTACGGCCGAAAATACTTGTTTCAACATGCCCTTGGCATGGCCCTGGGGATTGAACTGAAATTTCAGTTACCCATTTCTAAATGCACAGGAGTACATCTCCCACCTGTGAAAAAACCAAGCAACATTGCCTATTCCTTCCCCATTTGGTATGCCCATAGCATAAGCCAAAAGTGGCCAGCTTCAATGCAAGATGTATAAATTGAAGCCTTGCTTCATAGAACTATGTCTGGCCTCATTGCCAACAAATGCTATTGACGACAGATGTCATAGCAAAGAGAGTCGTCCTTGTCCATCATGCATAAAAAATCGACCTTGTCAAATTGTAAATGTAAGTAAAAAATAGTAGAACACGTACAAGTTAACACTTCTCAAACCTGCCTGGTTGTATGAATGATAGCCATGATCATTCATTCCGTTGCATACGAGAGTTATCAAGCACATGCTCAATAACTACTCTACTTCATGCTGTCAAGGGCCTTGCCGAAAGAAATGTTATTGATAATCTTGCGAGTGCTCAATAGTGAAAAAGATAGCTTAGCAAGTTGTATAGGCATAGAAGTGATCTTGCACTGAATGCAAATAGAGTTAGAGCCATGCGCTTGTAAGTTGTGCTATTGCCAACAAAGTCAATGGCCAATGTAAGCTATGGAGCTGTGCTCCTCTGTCACGGAAGACCCAAATCGAGCAACAAATCTGGTTGTTGCATCAAAAGATGCTTGTTGAGGATCATAAACCTGGTTGATTAGCCTTGCTGACCAACATCGTGAAATAATAATTAATGATTGCCCTTGCCGAGCACCTTGAGTGGACAAAGCACAGGCCTTGCCTGATTTGAGCACAGGCGTTCGCTGACACGAGGTTAGTTACCCTAGGGGTTGTTCTTTGGGATTGAAATCACCCAATCGTAGGTTTGATCCTCTATCTGAGCTCGAGGATCAAAGTGTTGGCAATCACATGTTGTTGAATGATACCTGTGTACGGATTCGAGCTCCTTGCAATACCAATCACAACTGGACATACCATTATTGCTAGGCAACTATGCCACCCTGCATAAACTATGAGGGTAATCAATTGAGAAAAAACAAATATAAAGAGGTTACCTTGAGTCCGTTCTCATAGAAAAATTTTGAAGCTCAGTTGCAATATAGTGTATGTGAAGCCATGCATTGCCAATCACGTGTTGAACTTTACCGAAGCCTTGAGTTTCAAAAGCTTTTCCGTATTGAAGATCTTTGCACCCCACTACCTGCATGTCCTTGGATGCATCGTGGATGCGAGTTGCATGTGACTTGGTTAAGTTTGCATTGCTTGATTGGGCCCGTATATTGGGATCGTGGGCCGAAACCCTTAGTAAGGTAGGGAAAAATAAGGAATTAAAAAAAAAAAAACTATAATGTTTGCTGCCGCCGCCATGGCCGACTGCGCAGGTAGGAAGGCGGTGTTCAATGCCTGTGTGGCCTCTTGCGGCCGTGCAGCAGAGACGAAGTTTGCTGCGGTAGCCAGCGTGTAGCCGTAGAACCTCTCCATGGCCTCTCTCATGCAGGTCGAAGTCGGCCCCTCCTCCAACTAAGCACGCTTGCCCGCGTGCCGATAATCTCCCCTTGTGTCCTCGCCCTTCCTGCCTAGCAAGAGCGTCTGCACATGCTGGGTGCCTCGGCCCCGACTTCTTGCATAGCCGCCTTGATCACCACGGCTTGCCCTCCATGCATGTGCATAATCCTGCTGAAAATGAGAGAGAGAGAGAAGAATCCGATGCAAGAGAGAGAGGCCATGCCTCTATCTGAGATTGAGAGAGTAACCGAGAGAGACCTTTCCCCCTTCCATGGCTCCTCTCCCCTAAGCTCTAATACCAATGAAAGGGCAAGGGGACTGGAACATGCTCATCACCACCCAGCCATGCCCTATATAGGCCCTTGGCCATCTAAATATAGGGACCCCCTTGACTACATATCCGTCCTCGCCCTTGGCCGTGCATGGTCCTACCATTGTCCTGGCATTACTCCCCCCTTGGAGAAGCATTTTCGTCCGCGAAAACACAAGTGATGGTATCTTCATAAGAACACTAATGTTTTTTACCGAAACATCCCTCGTGGATCCAACGGCTCATTTGAGCGGAACCCGGTTGGTTTGGTGCTAACGTACTCACTTTGCATATCCTTCAGCACAAGATTACACTTTGTAATTTGCCTATTCCCTTGGATAACTGACAGTACTGAGGTGTGTTTTCCCTCACGGTTTACAGACAGTCTTCCCAGATGACTGGTAAATGGGAATCACAATATCGTGTAACATTGGTGAGGAATCAACAATGTCCGGAATGACCGACGTGGTTAACGTGAAAAATGCACAAAAACCCAAACCGAGCCATGACCTCTATTGGTGATTAGTAGACCCAAAAGTAATCTCGTAGAGATACTGCACATAGAGTGCAAAATGCTTCATAAGCAACAACTTGAGTAATGTGCATGGTGTTTCAAATCAGCCTTTGCTAAACACTAGGGCCCATAAGACCTAGTGTACATGCATGTAGCAAAAAAAAGATCCAAACCTGTGTATCCATGATCATCCTTGCTAATACTTATGGAAAATGTGATGCCCCTCGTACACATTAACAAGGAATGTAAATAGTTCTGAAAAGAAACTAAATACTTTCAGTTGCAATCTTTTGCAAGCCTTGCTGAAACGTCTGAACCATAATAGAAGGTGAAACATTGATCACTTCTAGGTACACACAATGATACTTTTTCATTAACAACTTAGAGCCTTGCTATATGTATAAACAACCATATGTAATGTTGTTTAGCAGTACTTGTACCTGAAGAAGTCATTTTAAGTATCGTGCTAAAGAAAGTCTAGAAAAATTGCTCCTGATACATCGTGCTAAAGAAAGTCTAGAAAACAGATGTGACCAGCACCTAGGGACTTTCTCTTGACACATATTTGAAATAGTGGGTGCCAGTGTCAGTCCCAGAGACTCATATTTGCCACATGTGGAATATGTCTCAACTAAGGATGTCTAAAAAAAGAACATCCTACAAGTACAAGATGTACTTGTCTGTGGAGGTAGGTGCTAACACTCTGCGACATGAGTGAGAGGGACCCTCATTATCATTGCTCCACACTGGCTAAACCGAACTCCTTGAGTTCCTAGACCATGTTGTATCCCATGTGACAACATGTGCCAAACAGAACCATACCTTGTAGGTCTGTAATTGTTTCAACAAGAACTAAAACCATCACGGTATCTTGAGGAACAGGGAAGAAAGAAAATAACACTATTTTCTCAAAATGTTGTGCTCTTACATGACCATGTCATGCGGCTAAAGAGCAAGCTGGATGAAAGCCTTCTAGCTCAAACGTCCCTTGTACAGAACTTAATCAAACCTAATTGGAAAGAAAAAGAAACCAAAAACCTATACTTATATTGAGGTAAATAATACCTTATACTTACCCGAATGGCCAGTGCAGCTTTCCACCTGGAAAGGTACATCTTTGACCTATGAAACACTAAAAGAGAAATTAGTGAAGCTAAAGAAATTTAAACTGGTAACCCTGGATGTTGCCTTCACAATACAAACCCGTTGGTTATAATCTACGTAGTCAAACCCCTTGGTAAGACCTTTTATAGAATCTGCTCAACTAGCAGGTAACGGTAACCATCATAGGCGACCGTGTATAAAAATGATTGGAATCAAATTGAAAAGTTGAATTTGTCCACTACCCCTTGGTAGGTTGCGGACTTCTGTCCTTGAAAGTACAACGGGAATATATCAAACTGTGATCCTCAATGCCTATGGGGTGACTTAGTAAGCATCCACGGGGTTGTATCCCAAAACAGTATGTCCATAGACACTCCGTAGTGCTATAGAAGGATTAGGAAAACAAAAAAAGTGAAATGCCTAGCTCTTATGGACAGCCATGCTATCTCAACTGATTGTTGCATCGATACTTCCTTGTAGAGATCAGCTGATGTGAGTGGAAGATTATCAAAAACTCAACTTGCGTGTCACATTGAAAACATGTAGTACAAAAATGACACCCTAGACATCCGTACTGACAAGACTCTTCCTTGTCTAATAACATAGATGCGTACTTCCCTGGGTAGAGCTGTTCGATCTTGAAAACAATCACCCAAAGAATGCCAATAGTTAGGTCTTACCCTAGGCCTGACAATGGCTCTCAGCCAATGTGGCTCATATCCATTATGAAAATTAGTGTTCAATGGACAAACCAATTAAGACTAATTTGAGTAGCATCTTAGTCATGTGTTAGTTGAGAGGTAGAGCACCTTGGCTTAGGTTGACTCACGAGCGAAACATGTATCAAAAGTTTCTTAGAAGATTTTCATTATTCCCTTAAAGAGAGAGAGAAAGAGAATAAGAGCATGCTGGGTTGAGGATCTTTCTGTAAGTTTTTAGAGTGTGTACCCAAGCTGTGTGCTCTTATGCATCTTATGCCTAAATTGCAGCTCATCGTATAAGCATTCCACAGTTTTTCGGTATGACTCTCTCATCGACAGAGGTAACCGAAAAAACAGAAAACTCATTGCGACCCACCTACCATGCACGGGTCGTTATTTAGGACGACTTAGCATTGGCACTTTGCCCGTAAAATAAGTCCTCGATTTAGGTTCCTTTTAGTGTTGTTGTGTGTTGATAGCAACCAACAATCATTTTAAAAAATCCATAAAAATAAAAATTCCTTGCAAAGTATGTACCTCGTACTGGATTGGCTTGATGACGGAGTTGAAGCCGTGCTCTAGTGATGTCTAGAAAACAAGCCTTAACAATTTGCTCGAGAGCTTCTTGAAATGGTCGTTAATGGTTGGTCCTGTTGGCAGCTGCTGCCTCCTTCATCAAGATTAGTAACAGACCGTGCCGATCTCCATGAGATTCTCCAGCACAACCATGCCCTAACCTTTGGTAGGCATGGACAGAAGCCTTGCTGTGAAACAAGAGCATTTCTTACTCAAGCCTTTCTTGATTTTGGTCGTTAAACCAGTCATTGGTCTTAGGACAACCAAAGTTTGCTAAGCACAACCCTCGACATGATCTAACCGTGCAGGGTTTTTTTGCCTTGGATAAACCATGCGTGCAAGCAAATTTGATAACATCATGGTTTGCACGAGCCTTGCTCGTGTCTTGATGCAACATGTTCTTGAGGAAACAAAGCGGTCTTGAAAGCTTTTATTTACCTCCTCTTGTTTACGTGCTAAATGCCTTTGATAATTTGTCGTATCCGCCACAGTGCCTGCATTTTCGAGCCTCCTTGAACCTTGAACCATGTCCAATCAGCCTTGCTCTAATATTGAAGATCATTTCCCTACAAGCCAGAGTCGACCCGATTGTTGCGATCTTCATTGTATGCCAACTTCAATTATTGAGAGTCGGTCCAAGCCACTGTAATTTTTTGCAATGCATTCCAGCTCTGCAATTGCCAAATCTGTCGACTCTCGTTTGCGTCAACTTGAGGCGCCTTGCTAACTGTCCTATGATGCCGACTCTACCCATGGGCAATTGCCCTTAGTTGGGATTGCCCAAAATTAGGGCTCCCAATTTACAATGTAAAAGTTGCAGAAAAATAACGATGGCGGGCTACTGGAATTTGCACCGAGAGAGAGAACGACACCATGACCAACAGGTTGCGCCATCAGCCGCGTTGGAGAGTCGAACATTGGTGTGCTTGGATTTGCGATCCCAACGAGTTGAAGCTCATGCTGTTTTGTAGTGGTCGACCTTCGACCCTTCCCGCTCCAAGAGCGCTTTCACACGGTCATTCCTCTCCCCAGTTCTGTATACAAGGGCGCTTACCAGCGGGCAGAGCTTCACATGCATGCACCTTGCATGAGTTTCACCGATTGCTCCTCCATTGCTTGCAAGAGCAGTTCATGGCAGCACATACCCCTGAATTCCCATGAATGGAAAGAGAGAGAGAGATCGAGAGAGAAAATGAGAGAGGAGATTCCATGCCCTCTCTTGCTTCACCATGCTCTCCTCCTCTTTTCCGAGCTCTGATACCAATGTAAGACAAGGGGAACTAGAACCTAGGAGTCCACCTCCCAACCACCCACTATATAGCGTGGCTCCTAGTCCTTTGCCCTAGTTGGACTCCCTTTCCACACTGCCTAGCCCGGCCTTGCCCTTGTCTAGTCCGGCCTTGCTGTTGTCTTGATAGCTTCCATAATCACGACCATATCCATAGCTTTGACCTCTTTAACCTCCCATCATATGCACACTAAGATTCTTCATAAGACCTACAAACTCTTGCATTTCCTTGCAAAAAGCATTCACATCATGAGAATATTGTTGATCATAACCTGGCTCCTTGATGATGATCCTTGGTTGCTCTACAACTTTCACTTCAACCTTTGACTTGACATTGATTCCAAGTTGGTGAAGACTGTCCGCTTTCCACTCTTTATTCATTGCAATTTCAACTACCTCCTCAAAGGTCCTTGGCTATTTAAGCTCCACCTTCAAGTGTAGACTACTCCTTAGACTTACAAGAAACCTATACTTCAACATGGTGGGAGGAATTTCAGCCCCCAAAGATGTACACCACTTTGTCCATAATGTATTGAATGCCTTCAAAAAGTCCTCTACGGGTTGGCCTTGACCCTGTACTAAGCTTTGAATAGACTGCCAAACCTTTTGTGGGTCTTTCACCTATTGAAAGTGTGTAAAAAAGCATGCCTTACCATTTCATAAGTCATAACTAGAGGAGGTTGGGCTGATTGTAGCTCCTTTGTGTAGCCTTTCAACCATTCTCTAGCATTTCCCTTCAAATAGAAGTAGAAGATTCGCAGCACCAACTTTGGGTCTTGCTTGTCCAGCAAGAAGGGAAGCAAACGCCATTTTCTCAATGAAATCTTTGGCACTTACATTTGATTTCCCACTAAAATCCGGAAAACTAAACGCCATGTCTTTCAAAACCTATAAATTGAAGGTAGCTTGAAGAGATTCCTCAGTGGGGGCGGGGAAACACTATTGGGAAAAAGAAAAAGTGGGACACCTCTATAGCTATATAGCCCAAGAGCGTTCAAAATCCAACCTCAACACCAAAAATTATACCGAACCAACTCTTAGTAAACCCCAACCAAAATGCCTATGCTCCCTTGGGAATTCACAAGCACACGCCCACCCAAAGGACCATAGCACATGGGAGCAAAACCCTGTTAAAGCACGGATTTACAACACAAGCCAGCCAATGCATATGAAGACAAGGGCCTCCCCTTTCACAATTGAACATCACAAAACCACAACTTCAACATCAATTCCACAATTGTTAAAGACATGCCCTCCCAATCTGTCTGCACACAATTTGCCACTAGGATGTCATAGCCATAGCCCTGCAGAGAACTAGTCGTAACTTGAAGAGCATGACTCCAATTGGGGCACTTTAAAGCTTGGAATAAATCTTGAAAAATGAATTGCAAGAAATTTGAAGATGATCAAAATTTAATCTACACGCCGCTACATGCAAAATTGATGCGAACAAAGAGCTATCCTGATACAACAACAAGTAGAGAAGGCTAGACGAATGCAAAATCTGAATCAGAAACCATCAAGGAGGCACAATGAGTAAAAACTTGCAAATTTTTGGACTTTGGATGAACTTTTCCAAGTTTTTACATGAGTTTGAGTTATATACAAGTCTCAGTCCAAAAAACTCACTCACGAGCACTTATATTAACCCAACAACTGGCGCTACCCTAGCGACTTGCCTTTCATGTATACGTGCTTGCTAAAGCAAATAAAAAACCCACAAAAATAGAGCACACACACCCTTTTGAGATTGGGCGTCATGTCCATATGTATAAAATTTATAAACAACGGGGTGTCAAAAATGCGCCCAACATCGTAAAGAAAGTACATGTCTTAGGACATGTCTCTGGTGGGTCCAACAAAGGTGGCTGCCCTGATACTGTGTAGAGAGATGTGGTATATTTCCCCCATGTCTTTGTGGAGGTGATGTTTGGTGGTGGTGAATGCTCATGGAATAGTCTCCATGCCTCGCTTGAGCCTTGACTCATAAACAGGCTATACAGAGCCTACTCTAGCTAAGAGACATAAGCCCTCTTCTTTCATTGCACTAACTGAGACGAAAGACAATCTGTGACTGTCTATGTGTGGTAGTACCCATGGTCACCTTCCTTTGCAATCTGATCCTTGTCTCTCTACACTCTTCATCATATTAGCTGTTTTGGGGCATGCTTCTCAATTGCCTCCATGTAGGCTCACTGTGGAGATATGCCTCTAATGTTGCATCATGGAGCATCTCTATCGGTATTTGAGTGAGCTCGTCTAGTGGCCGTCTTGGCTCCTAAGTGCATAGCTGTGGGTGGGTTTCTAAACTCACTCCTATCTTATTGCAGACATAGCGAGAACCACGAACATAATTGTCAATCCATGGGACAAAGCTAACTCGACTAGTGCATATAGGCTACAAGAGGTTGTCAATCTCTTGGAAAACAATAGACAACTCGCATCTAACACAAGCTACACTCAAATGACCAAAGTCATCAAAAGCTAATCTCTAAACAAATCATAACCGTTACAACATCAAAGAACATCCGAATGTTACAAAACTTCTAGGACATGTATATTACCTAAGCACACATGCTTATGGTCCGAAATCTCACTTTTGTTGAAGTGCAAAAATCGCAATAATTAACAGCAGACAGTGAGTTTTTGACCTAGTTGTTTTTGACCTTGAATGCATCTAAAAGCTTAGCAATGATGCCCCAATACCCCACCCATGTTTACTTTGTGATTTCCTAGCTTAAATTCCTACTTATGATGAAATTAGGCCGCGGGTCGGCGACACCAAAAGCTACAGTTTACCATGAGATGTTTACGTCAATGCGTAGAGCTTTTACCTGCGGTTACAATGCAATAGACGGCACTACAATGTGACAACCGAGAAGGGAGTAGGAAGTGCGAGAAGGAGAGAAGTGAGCGTTGTTAGCTCACGCTATGTTTCTATTATCCAAAAACTTGAAAATAACTAACAAAAATTGGCTTTTATATCTTAGCCAAGGTTTCTTTGGTCAAAAACTAATAATTTGGGAGCTCTAACTAAGGATAAGTTGATACAATCTGGAAGCTTATAGCCCCGGCTCATTGATTACCATATCCACCCGGAAAACAAAAGTTATAATATTTTTGATTTATCAAAAGAATAAGTGATTTTACAATAAAACTCCCAAAAAATGTTACATGGGTTAGCTGTTGCTAACATTCCTCCCCTCCTTGACTGTGTCGTCCCTTGACACAATTTCATGGACTGAAGTAGTCTTCGGGTTGACGGCTCGCGAGGCGGTCTTTAAGTGCGTGTAGAGCTTTCTCATATCTGATGCGTCTTTCTTTGTCAAGGGCTTGCAAAAATTGAATAATGACTTTGTTTTAAGTTCGATGGCAGAATAACCAACAAACCTTGATGTTAGATTGTTGATCACTGGCCCGAAAATCTTTGTCCACCATGTGAAGAATCCAGTATAAAAAGCCTCTTTGAATGCCAACATATTGCTTGATGGCAGGAACATGCATCTGGCGTAGAAGCCATCGAGGACTTTTTCTAAAAGCTGACCACTCAAATCATAACATAAGCCTTTTTTACCTTCTAAGAAAGACATCCAAGGGGCTCCTACTTGCTCAGGCTCATGAAAAGCTTGAATGCATGTAAGCAGCATTCTACAAATTTTCTAGAGCATTGCACATGAGAGGTCATGGAGGCTTTTGAAGAAGTTCATGGCGCTCATTAGGGTTTTCACCATGTATTCCTTTGTTGCTGGTCCCTGCTCTAGAGCTAGCAGCCTCGAGTAGTTGAGCCAAGTTGGTCTCTTCTTCCTCATAGCTTCATGTGCTGGCCATGTCCTTACCCTTGGTACATGACAGAACTATATTGCTGCAAGTACTCTCGTAAATAGAATGAGGTACCTTGAGTTCTTGTTGAGCCAGTTCTTTCTCCATTTGGGGTGGAGAGCATATGAACCTTCTTCCTGCATATCCTTGTAAAGTCTTTCTTTGACTTGCAGTAGCTCCATCTTTATTAAAGGGTAGGGCAACGACTGTTGATGCCATTGAGCATTGATTTGGTTGGGAGTGAGCTGGGTTACATAGACTAAGTGGAGAACTCTCAAATCCCAATCCATTGCCACTTTCCATTTAGCATCTACTTCATGGACAATCTACTCTTTCGGTGCATCTTCTTTAGCTTTACAAAGTTGGACCATTGGTACTTGATCTTCTTCAGTGATTGGTACCTGGAATTCAGAATCTCCAGTCGGCCCTTTTGTCAATTGTGTTTCCATATCCGCAAAGGAGACTGATGGTATGTGTATAATTGGATGTTTAGAGGTTCTTTCCTCCTCTTTGAGCTTCCGTATGACTGCCCTTCTCTCAGCAATTGGTTGGCTCTCTTTAAATCGTCTATTTCCTTGAGCAACTGCTCTTCCCTTTGTACTCGCATTAAGGCGAGGTCTTGTATTTGTGCCTGTTCCAGCTTCAACTCAAGTTCCAGGTCCTTGTTTCTTTTTTCCAAAGTCTTGTAGACTTCATCTGTTCCTTTGAGTGAAGCTATAGCTGGTTTTCCATGATTTTCCTTAGGAATGCCGCTTGGTCATTGATTCTTTGCTCAGAGTATTGCAATGAGGCATTGGCTACATCTAATTGCACTGACTGAGTAGTGATTAAAAGTTCATTGGTCACTTTCGTCAGCTGTTGGTCCTTGCTTTTCCATGCATCTAACAGCTTCGTGAGGAGCTCCCCTAAATCTTCCATCTCTTTCTATTGCCTTTCCTTAACATTTTGGTGTTGTTCTGCTTCATTTTTTAGTTTTTTAATTTGTCCTTGGAGATCTTCAATGATGATTATCTTGTCCTTGAGCTCACCTTGTAGAGCATCTATTACCTGTTCCAATTCTTTAGCTTTGGCATTGCGTCTAACCGATGCTATTCGCATTTTTTTAATCATTAGCTGCATTTGCTTTGCATACTCATTAACCTTAATGATCACTTTATCCATCGTTTCCCATTCTTCAGGTTCTACCTGATGCTGCTTAGAAGTTCAAGCAGATTCAGCTTGTGGCTCTTTCGACGGTGCAACAGATTCTGCTTGTGGCTTTGTAGATGCTTTAGTTGATGTTTCTTGAGGCTTTGTAGCTGCTTCAACAGATTTTGGTTGTGTTATTGTAGAAGGTCCAGCTTCACCTTTATCACTTTCCTTAGGCTGTTCAAAACTGGCTTCCTCTTGTTGTTTCTCTTTTTCTTTTGCTTCTTCGCCTTCATTGGATTTAACAGCTGGTAAAGGGCTTGGACTTGGCATCGGATGGCCTTCTTGTTCCGTAGTGGGTAAAGTGGGTCTTGGAGACATCTCTCCTCGTTCGCGTTGTGGTTCAGTTGTTGTGCAGATTTTGCTTACCTTTGTTGCGAAGTTGACTCTTCTCTTGCTTTCCTTTGTGCTTCTAGAGCTTCTTGTATCTTCAAGGCTACGGCTTTTGCATACATTCGCTCAAGAAAATCCTTCGGATCTTCTGGGAATTTCTTTGCAGGGTTCTTGGTCCTTGGGCCCCTAATCTCCCTCGGACTCCATGATTTCGGGTTTTCTCCTACAGCTTGGTGGCTTCTTTCATAAGACTCTTTTTCCCTCTCGAACCTTGCTTTTTTCTGCCAAGGTTCTTCTTGATGTGTTGCCACTGATTTCTTCTTCATTTCTTCTCTCCTTGCCGTCTTTTCTTCATTGTCAGAGCTTTCACTGCTGTGGGCTTTAGGAGAGCTTTCTGCTGATTCTTCATCTGATTTATATACCCTTTTCTTCGTCGATCTAGTGGTTCATGGAGAAGGTTGAGCTGATACTATCCATGTATTCTGATCCGGGGATGGCGGCAAGTTGTTGGCCATTCCAATAGCATGGTATGTGATTCTTGTTAGAACTTCGGGAGCGCCCATATGTGTTATCTTTCCTTCCTTCATTGTGCTCTTGAGTCTTGTAAGCACGTACTATGCGTGATCTATTGCTTGCCTTATTGTTGACTTAAACACTTGCGCGAAAGTAGTTGCAACTGCATGATTCAAAGTTGTGTATCTTGGTGCTCTCTTTGAGAGGAAATGGAAGTGTTGATAATAAAGACGGGCGGGGTCCTCTACTTGCTTCAGTATTAGGTCAAAGAAACTGGATGCAGCTGTATCCTTGGTGAATGTACCAGCCATCTTCCTATCCCTGGCCCTCATTGTCATAGCTTTCATTGGTAGCTTTAGTGCCTCGGCCACTATGTCCTTGTTAATAACCACTTCAACTTTCTGGCCTTGTTGATCTGTGATCTGAGCAGATCCATCCTCTTTGATAGTGGATAATAGTTCATAGGCTCTTTGGAAATCTACCCCACATTGCTCTTGGTCATGAAATTCTCAAAGTCCCAGTCTTCTGTTGGCTTCTTTAGTGTCTGGGTTTGCGGATACATCATAAAATTCCTTGGGTAGCATTTGTAACTCTACCTGGTGTCCATCTTCACTCTTGAACCTACCGGTGAAGATTGTAGTGTTGTTTTCTTCAAGCTCTTCTTTGGATAGGTAGGTTTCCTTTACCGTTTTCATAGAGCTCTCTCTAACTAGTATGGTGGCAATTCTTGCAGCTTCTCTTTTTGAGTCATTCTCTTCTTTGCTTTTTCAGCCGCTTGCATTGCACCTAATAGGAGAATATAGTGTCAAAGTTAGAAAATTCCACAAATTTCGCTCTGAAATGCCCTGTGAACTGAATTGCTGGCAAATGATGTCCATTTTGCTTCAAATCAATTTTGGAGCATGCATAGATGCATAAAAACATGTAAGGATCAAAATCATGCAATCCAGACAAAATTTGCAACTAAAGTAAATAATCGTGATTATTTACAGTTGGGAAAATTTTCCAATTTTTTGGATTTTTGACATCATAGGCTTGAAATATAAGTGATTTAGATGCTCTGAGTGAAAGTATGGGCTCATTTGAGTGCACTGGGTGGAAATGGTGCCAGATTTAAGCTTAAGACTCTTAAACAATAGATATGAAGGGATGTTGGTTTTTTGTGATCCAAATTTGATCAAACTTGATTGGTGGGCTTGTCACAACATGTACTTTGGTCCAATAAGGTCAAAGTTGAAATTTGAGCTCATTTTGGTGAAAAAGTAAATAATCGCAATTATTAACTTTTTCATCAACTTGGACATTTTTTGTTGCAAGTTGGTTTTAGACATGATGTAAATCCTTTGTGTGAGATATATGGGATGATTTGCATCAAAAAATTTGACAATTAATTCAAAATTTGGACAAAAGAGCCTTTAGTGCGTTTTCTGACAAAATCTAAGATTTTCTTGATCTTTTAGTCTCATACTTGACATATGGCATGTGATAGATGTGTACAAGTGATAGGTGCAGTGACAAAATAATTTTCAAGCCAAATATGCACAAAAGTAAATAATCGTGATTATTAACTACAGTCACATTTTTTGCATGAAAAGATACTTTTTTGACCTACACATCCTCATTACACCTAAAACAAGTCCTAAAATGAATTTGGTAAGATTTGTTCATGTCGGCATTGTTACCATTTATATGTGGTAGTGATGTGTGTGAACACACTAGGACCGTCGGGGCATTTTTTTCTTCTTTAAGAGGTTTTTTTCCCCGTGCATTGTATATATGCCCATCACTCTAGGGCTATCTATCTTTCCATTGCACACTAAGTAATACACTGTCAGTTGTGTGCCTTGAGCTTCCTTCGTCTTCTCTAAGTTGTGTGCGTTTCTCTGCAACCCTAATTCCAACAATTGGTATCACAGCAGGTTGCATCCTCTCGGGCTTAGTCGGAATGCTCGTAGAGCTCAGTTTGCTCAGATTTTTGATTTAGGCTCATTTCGGCCTTCGTTTCCACTACAGCCAGGTCTGCGCATGCAATTTTGTCATTTTGCACAGAATTTTTGTCAGTGCCAAATACTACATAACAGGTCCCATACAGTCTACTGCGGGTTGTGCTATATAGCACGTACTGGTCTCACTCAGATTCTCCTCATTTCAGGCAGTTTTCACATCAGGTGCATGCATTTTCCATGGCTGACAACAACACAGATGTGTTCAAGATGTTTGCTGATGAGGAAAGATTGGATGGGGACAATTACACCATGTAGACTTACATGATGCAACATGTTCTTGTGTCAAAGGGCATCTGGAATATTGTGCAGGGCATTGATGTACGTCCTGGTTCTGAGGATGTAGGCGATGTTGAGGATGTTCCAGGTCTTGCTGCAAGGATTGTTGCTATTAGAGTTGTTTTGCCTAAGGTAGAAGAAGCTCGTTGGGATGTAAAGGATGCGCAGACTCATGCGTTGATTGCATTGTCAGTGAAGTGCACCATTACTCCTCACATTCATTCAATGAAATCTGCAAAAAAGGCTTGGGACATTCTACCTGGTCTTTATGCAAGCCGCAATGAGGCAAAAATTGCATTGCTGCGCAAAGAGCTGGAGTCGAAGATTATGCATGAGGAAGATGATATGGACACTTTCCTTGCTGTTGTCAAGGATATCAATGAGCAACTTATTTCTGCAGGTGAAGTCATTTCAGACTGTTTCCTTGTGAAGACTGTTCTTGATGCCTTACTAGATTCTTACCAGACTTTTGCTAGTACTTAAAGACTTAGGACCCAAGGAAATCCTGAAGTTGTCAAGTTTGATGCATTATGCACATTGCTGTTGCAAGAGTCACTTTCCAGAAACAAAAAGGACTAGACAGCGTGCAGTTGAACGGACTTTTATTGCTTCTTAAAGAAAGGGTGGTAACATGAATGCAACCACTTCTTATGGTTCTTCTGCGACGAGTGGAAAAAATTATGTTCCTAATGCTTCTATTGACAACAATTTGTCTAGAAATTTCTGTGATAAGGGCAAAAAGATGATAAGGGAAAAAAGAAGATGTGTTGCCATTATTGTAAAGCAAATGATCACTTGATCAAGCAGTGTCCTAACTTGAAGGCCAAAGAGGATAAGAAGAAAGAGGGTGGTTCCACTGCTAATGCTGGTTTCACTACAAATGTAGCCATTGTTGAGTCTTCTGTGAAAGGAGACTGTGATACTAATGTTGATGGAGAATGGGCTTTTAGTGTAGAGTGCACTTACAATCCTGCTTTTCCATGATGCATGCATGTTAGTTGCTGCAGATTCACACGTGTGGTATTTCGACAGTGGTGCTACAAATCACATTACCTCACATCGTGAGTTGTTCACCTCTCTCGAGCCTGTCCCTCATGGAAATTCAGTCACTTGTGCCAACAATGCCTCTTATCCTGTTCACGGTAGTTCTTTCACACTTGTTGATGCACTTTATGTACCTGGGATCAAGAAGAATCTTTTGTCTGTATCTGCACTTGCTAGACTTGGATTTGTAGTCAACTTTGTGGATGACATATGTATAGTTCATGATCTTAGTTTTGGTGATGAAATTGTTGCATCTGGCATTTTGTGCCGTGGGCTATATAAGCTCACTTTGTATGAAAAGTGTGGAAAAACTTTTGCAAATGAAATTGAAAATTTAACGGCTATTTCAGATGCAAAACTATGGCATGTACGTTTTGGGCATCTGAATTTTGCCAGTTTGTTGCATTTGCAAAATCTGATATGGTTGCTTCTTTGCCGCCTCTTGAAGCATCTGTCAAACATGTTTGTGAAGGCTATATTTTGGGTAAAATGCAGTGTTCTAAGTTTCCCAAGGATGGTTCAGTTAGGGCCACATGCAGGTTGCAACTTGTGCATAGTGATGTTTGTGGGCCCATGCAAACTGCGTCCTTGGGCAATTACCTTTACTTCTTGACTTTCATTGATGATTACTTCAGGCATGCATGGGTATTTCCGCTCAAAGCAAAGTCCAAAGTTTTTATGTGCTTCAAACAATTCTTGCTATGGCTAAAAATGTCTCGAAATGTACTATGGGCACTGTCCGTTCCGATTGAGGGAGGGAGTATATGTCTCATGAATTTAATGCATTTCTTGCTAGTCATGGGATAAATGCCAATGTACAATGCCTTATACACCTCAACAAAATGGTGTTTTTGAGAGGAAAAACAGGTCACTTATGGAAATGGCACGATGTATGGTCAAAAGTCAACCTTTGCCACATTCTTTTTGGCTTGAGGCCGTCATGTGTGCCACTTATGTACTAAACAGGTGTCCTACAAAAGATTTGAAGTCTATTACTCCATATGAAGCATGGCATAATAGAAAGCCTTCTATTGAGCACATGCGTGTTTTTGGCTGTTTAACATATGCTTTGGTGCCACAAACACATCGCAAAAAATTGGATGATATGGCTGTCAAATGTTATTTTGTTGGTTACAGTGATGAAAGAAAAGGTTACATATTGTATCATCTCCAAACAAAGCGTATTTTGGTTTCACAAGATGTAGTGTTTGTGGAAGATTTTGTTCAGCCCTTGCTGTCATGTACTAGAGACAATAATGTAAGCTCACAGGATATTTATGACACTTTGTTGCCTCTTTTTAGTGGTGGAATTTCGAATGTAAATTCCAATGAGGAAAATGTACAGCCTATGGGGGTTTCTGAGAATGTTATAGATCAGCCTATCACTCATGCAGATGTACATGATGTACTTGATGAGGAAAGGGCTGAAAGTGAGCAGGCTAGACGCATGCTAAAATGGTTGGTGCATACATTGCGTGATCGTAAATTGGATGCACCTTTGTCTAGTCGTACTCGTTCAGGATCTAGCCATGCATCTTATGCATTAGATTGTTATACTTTGGCTGTGTCTAGCTTACATGCTGTTGAGGAACCTCTGTGTTTTGATGAAGCATAGAATTCAGAAAATTGGATGGCTGCCATGCAATGAGAATATGATGCACTTATAGAGAATGACACATGGACTTTATGTGATTTTCCTCTTGGCAAAAAGGCCATTGGTACAAAGTGGGTTTACAAGTTGAAACACAAGCCGGATGGTGAGGTTGATCGCCATAAGGCTCGACTTGTTGCAAAAGGCTATGCGTAGTAGAAAGGCATAGATTATGAAGAAACTTTTGCTCCCACTTATTGTATGACTACTGTTCATTTTCTACGTGCATTGGTAGGTCATTTTGGTTGGGATGCACATCAATCATATATTGTTACTGCTTTCTTGAATGGTGACATAATTGAGGAAGTTTATGTAACGCAGCCTCGCAGTTTTGTCATAAAAGGACAAGAGGACACAATGTGCAGATGTAAGAAGGCTTTGTATGTGTTGAAGCAATCTCCTCGTGCTTGGTATGAGAAAGCTGACACTCATTTGGTCAAACAAGGCTTTCGTAACAGTCCAACAGAAAGCACATTGTATGTAAAGCATGAGGGTGATGTACTTCTCATTGTGGTTCTTTATGTAGATGATTTGCTGATCACTAGACCAAATGAGAGACATATTGTTGAATTTAAGGCTGATTTGAATGCTACTTTCAAGAAGAAAGATTTGGGGTTGTTGCATCATTACTTGGGCATACAGTTTAAGCAGTGTGATGGTGGTATTGCCTTGTGTCAAAAAAGTTACATAGAGACCTTGCTTTGTAAAATTGGACTTGAGGATTGCAAACCTATTGCCACTCCCATGGAAACAAGCTTGAAATTGAGTCTTTATGATGATGGTGATCTTGTTGATGTCACTCTTTACCAAACTGCTGTTGGCTGCCTCATTTATGTATGCAACACGAGGCCAGATATTTAGTTTGCAGTCTCACAAGTCAGCAGATTTATGCATAGCCTAGGGTCTAAGCATGAGCAGGCTATTAAGAGGATTTTCCGCTACCTTAGTGGCACTTTACATCTTGGCTTGTTTTATTCCAAGGGGGGATCATTGCCAACAGACTTACATGCTTTTTTCGGACTCAGATTGGGTTGGTTGTTTTGACACGCGAGTGTCCACAAGTGGTTTTTGTTTCATGCTTGGCAGTTCATATATATCATGGTTGAGAAAGAAGCAACCTTCTGTGGCCACTTTGAGTTGTGAGGCTGAGAACAGGGTAGTCTTCACAGCTACGGTTGAGTGTGTATGGCTTAGATGCCTTATGACTGATTTGGGTGTTGGACAGGACACTGCCAACACTATCTACACTGACAGTCAAAGCACATTGGCAGTTGCGAGGGACCCAGTTTTCCATGCTCGCACAAAGCACATTGAGGTGCATTACTACTATGTGAGGGAGAGGCTCTCAGCATGAGAGATCAGCTTGGCTTATGTGCCAACACAGGACAACCTTGTAGATATTTTCACAAAGGCATTGTCTTGTTAGAAGCTCGAAGCTTTCCGCAAAGCTTTGGGCTTACTCCCCTTTGTGGACTGATCATGTCCTCAGGGCATGGCACTTCCCTTTACTCATGTGCCAACTCTCATTCACTACATCACTCTGGGGGGGATTTGTTACCATATACATGTGGTAGTGTGTGTCTGAACACACCAAGACCGACGGGGCATTTTTTCCCTCTTTAGGAGGGTTTTTCCCTCGTGCATTGTATATACGCCCATCACTCTAGGGCTATCTATCTTTCCATTGCACACTAAGTAATACACTCTCAGTTGTGTGTCTTGAGCTTCCTTCATCATCTCCAAGCTGTGTGCGTTTCTCTGCAACCCTAATTCCAATAGGCATCACTTTGTGCTCTTGTCGATTCTGAAATCATCGTTTTTTGTTACTACTTCGCGTGTAGAGTTGTTTTGGTCACTTTTGAAGCCATGGACTTGTCCGCTACATAGTCCTGATGCTGCTCATCCAGTTTGGGTTCATTCATGGTCAATTTGACTTATATGTCAAATTTGACACTTTGTAGTCTTCGTCTATTTCTTGCTGTTTGAGAGCTTGCCGTGACTGTTTTCTTGAAACCATCTAGGTACATCGTGTATAGACCTTGTCTATAAGCTGCCCGTGGAGTCAGAATCCAATTCTGGCATGTGGAAAAAACCTAGATTATGTACTTGGGACCCTCTCGACCCCTGCCAAATGGCCATCTAATGATATGGAGGTGTTCTACTATCTAAAGGCATGCTACAGTTCAAGTCTCGTCTGATTCGGTTGAGTTGGCAGGCCGCTATGGTCGTTTTTTTGTTGTAGGCATTCGTACACAACTGGGATTCTAGAGTTTTTTCCTGGGCCTAGACTTGCTACCCGACCGTATAGAAACATTCTTTGATAAGTTTAGAACTTACCCCTCATGTCTCGTGTGAGATGGCATTGAAAATGGGCGACTGTGGACTTCGAAAATCGCGCACGAAGAAGGTAGAGAGCTCTCTTCTCCAAGGCTAACTAGTGGAAATGAGGTGATTTTGGGCTACCTTGGATATCTATACTCGGACTTCCCAAACTATTTTTCCCCAGATTACCCTGTTAGTCTACTATGCCGTGAAATCTATGTTAAACTCAAAAATTTCCTCAATCAGACTAGTTAGCTCATTCTGCAAGAATTTGCAAAATTAGGCCTTGGCAGCCTAATTTAGGGTTCCCGCTTCCATTTGTTGTTTTGATTGAAAATTTTTCTGCTTGTTCACCTTGTTCTTCTGATAATCAGTGTATCTTCAATTTCTCCATCTGAGCTCATTCGCTATTTATTATTAATTTTGGACATGTTTATTTAAAAATCAAAGAAAATAATAAAATGCATTAAAAAAGCAAAGTGAAAAAACAATAATTAAGAAAATCCATTGAAAAACACTACTTTATTACTTTTTGGTGGAATTTTCTATTTTTAAGTTCCAATATCAATAATAATTGATGAAAATAAGCAAAATAGGCTATTTTTTGATAGTATATACACTGTTTACACTCATCAGGGAGATGTTATCAGTTGAAATTTCCTTGATGTTGATTTTAAGTGCATTATTAGGTAATTTTGCCAAAAACCACACTTTAACATCTAACTTTTTCCTCCCTCTTCAAACATTGCCCTTAATTACTAAAGTTTCCTTCCACCCCTCCTAGATGGGCGACTGTGTGCATGGGTTAAGCAATTGTGTCTATGCATAGTGTGGTTGGCTCTACTATGCTCTAAAGATCAATGCAATTCAAACCAGCATGGTGTGTAAGAGTTGGGCCTTGAGTAGACTCAAGGGTTTCCGTGGTCAAGGTTTCCTGTTGATGTTTTCTAAATAGCAAATTATGTAACTTGTGTGCTCGTTGCGTGATTGTACCATCTGGATGCTTTGGCACATTGATTTCTTGAGCTGTAGGTATCAATGATGATGGTTGCTGAGATTTAACTCTCCATTGGTATCTTGGTTTTTCGTTGATGAACTGCTATGGTTGAGTGTTTTTAGACTTAACTTTCCACTGCTTCATCGGCTTTATAGTTTGTGGAGAAGATAAATGCTCCTTTTTCCTCCAAACCCATCTAGTGTTAGTTTCTCTTCTGAAATATGTTTTTCTCTGAGTTGTTAGATGTGAAACTTTTGTCAGTATGGTGGATGAGCTTTTAGGCACCCAAATCTAAGACGGATTGTCCTTGATTTGTGCTTTTGGTACCCATATTTGCCTGACTCCTTGCATGCTACTCATAGCATGCAACCTGACTCCTTGCATGCTACTTGTAGCATTTGATTGTCTAGAGGAGGAAGTAGATTGATGACTCCCTTGTTTCTTCTATGGGTGACCTATTTTCCATTCCTCTTTGCTCGGTGCAATTGGAACGATGACTTGTCCTCCTTTAGGTGATAGCTTGAGTTGATTGCTGTCCCAATCTGGTACTGTCTTGTACATCGACATCCTGAGATTCTAAGAATCATTGTTTCATTCATATGTTCATCTGGTATGCATACAAATTGATGAGGCATGCACATCCATGTACTATCACATTCAAGTTGACTACTCTTAATGCCAGTGTTGGGTTTTTGTTGCATCCTTTGATAGCAGATATTCACGATGCTAAAGACTGATTCGTTGCTTTCTTGTAAGTGGAATAACTGACTACATTCATTCAAGATCCAGTATCTACCAATGCATTTTTGCTATGATTGTTCAATTGTACTTTGATGCGAAGGTCCAATCCATCCAACCATTCATCATCTGTTGACACTGCATCATTCTTTAGTTCCCATAGTCTGTGATGTGGTTCCAAAGTGTTGATGGGAATAGGTTATTTTTGATTTCTGAAAGCATCTTTTCTCTTGAGTACTTGAAGTCGAGCTTCCTCTTGGGATTCATCAATAACTTGCTCTTGTTTTAACTTTCTTTGCTTTGCTGCATGCATCTTCTCTAGCAAATCATTGGTTAGTGACAAATGGTACTTCTTTAAGCAGCATCCACTAATCCAATTAGCCATTGGTTCATCATCTAGAGTGGACAACTTAAATGCTCCACTTGGAGATACGTCTTCAATGATAAACGGTCCATTTCCCTTCTTCTTGAATTTGGGAATGTGTTGCTTAAGTGAATAGACTAAAACTAGGTCCCCTTTTTTGAAGATTTTTGTGACTAGATGTGAATCAAAAAAATGTTTTTGCTTCTGTTTTTGTGCATAGATGTGAGCTACAATTGTTAGCCTTTGCTCATCAAGCTTTTTTAAATCTTTAAGCCTCTTTGATAATTCATGTCCGGTCCACTCAAGATCTTTTGCTACCCTTAGTGTTGGAAATAGAAATTCCATCGGTAGTATGGCATCAAGACCATAAACAAGATTAAGGTGTGTAGCATTCAAAGCTGTCTTGAATGAAACTCTATAAGCCCATAGAGCGGCATGAGATTCATTTCCCAATCAGCTCATCCTGAACTAACCATTTTAGTCAATAACGAGCTAAGAATTTTATTTGTGTGTTCAGCTTGTCCATTTGCTTGTGGATGATATGGAGCGCATTTGTTATGGATGACCATAAAATCATTCAGCAGGTACTCAATTACCTCATTGAGAAAATGAGTTCCCTTTTCATTGACAATTTCTAGTGGAAGTCCATATCTTGTGAATACATTCTCATACAAGAATGCGGCTATGGTTCTAGCATCATTCTTTTTGGTTGCCTTAGCCTCTGGTCAAATAGTCCGTAGCTACAATGATATATTGAGCTTGAATTCTATAAGTAGGTGGTTGTATTGGCCCAACAAAATCTATGTCCCATTTTACAAAAGCTCTAGCCCCCACCATTGGTCTTAAAGGCATGCTATCTACCCTTATTGGCATTTTTTCTCGTTGGCATGCATCACATCTTCAAACATATTCTTTGGCATCTGCAAAAAGTGTTGGCCACCATATGCCTGCCATTAAAATTGCTCTAGCTGTGGTTTCACTAGAAAGTAACCTCCAGCTAATCTAGCATGTGCTTGTTCTAGAGTGGGGATATAATCATCTTCATTTGCACAAAGACGCAAATGTTGATCCTTTCCTCTTCGATACAATTGGTTTTCAATAAGAGCATAGTCTCTTGCTTCTGTTTCAATAGCTCTTTGGCGGTGTTTACTCATATCCTCCGAAAGTGTTCTGCTTGATAATAAGTAAGTAACTAGATAGTTACTCCACTTAGGAACAAGTGAAAGTTGAAATAATATCACGTGAGGTATGGGTGCTCATTTTTGGCATTGAAGACAATTTTTTACAAATGAGTGAACATCACTCCTCATGGTTGGCCAAAATATTCCAAGTCTCAAGATCTATTGCATAGTTTGGTATTCCGCAAAGTGAATTCCTACTATGGTAATGTGTGCTTGACTTAGGTATTGGGTTTTCTCCTCAAGATTAATACACAAAAGCAATATTCCATATCAATTTCTTTTGTATAACCTTCCAACTTGTAATTGATACATAGCCGATTGCCCAATTAATCCGAGTGTAATAGACAGTGGTATTTCAGAATCCACTTGAGCTATAGTCATCAATGAAACCATATTTTCTAACCAACGGGGTATCATCTCCACAGAGAAGAGATATGCATATGGTAGATCATTCTCTACCCCTTTTGGTGGTTCTCCTAAAATAATCCTCAATAAATGATCTGCTCTTTAGTGTTGGTGCCCTTTTTTACAACTACAGTGAAATCAAATTCCAAAAGAATGATGAACCATCATACTATTCTTTCTGTGTTGCATGGCTTGTTGACCAAGTATAATAAAGCTTGGTGGTCCACAAAGAACACAAGTTTGTTTGATAATAGGTAATGTCTATACTTTTTTATGGCATAGATCATCCCTAATCCTTCTCTTTCAGTGGTTGTATAGTTTTTCTCTACCACATTCAACTATCTACTAACATAAGAAATAGGAAAATCAAAATTTTCGTCTCCTGGTTGAGCTAATATACATCCAATGGAAAAATTGGAAGCATCAACATGTATATGGAATTTCTTATTCCAATATGGTGCTCTCAATATTGAGGCTGAAGTGAGAGCTAGTTTAAGCTTCATGAAGCATTCTTCACACTCATCAGTCCATACAAAGAGTGTAATCAGGCCATACATGGGTTTTGCGATTATAGCATACATGTAAATGATCGTCTGTAATATCCACAATGTCCCATGAAATCTTGAATCCCTTTGACTGTTGTTGACTTAGGCAATTCAACAATAACATGAATTTTATCCATATCGGTCGCTATGCCATTTCTAGACACTAAATGTCCTAGAATTTTTCCTTGTCTGCCCATAAATATGCACGTTTTAGGATTTAAGAAAATCCTATTAAGTCTACATTTTTCAAATACCTTTTTAGATGTTCAAAATGATCAGCTCGGATTGATGAATGTACACATAAATCATCCATATATACTTCCAAGAAATTTTGAAGATATTCTTTGAAAGCATGGCTCATCAATCTTTGGAAGGTGGCAGGAGCATTACTTAACCCAAAAGGCATAACCCTATATGCAAAAATACCCCATTCAGTGGAAAAGGTAGTTTTATGCTGGTCTTTGGGATCAACCAAAAGTTGATTGTACCTTGAAAAGCCATCTAAAAAGCTATAAGCTTCTTTTTCTGCAACTCATTCTAAAACATGCTTGGTGATTGGAAGAGGGTAGTTAACTCTAATGGTGATTGCATTCACTTTTTTGAGATCGACACCCACCCTTAATTTTCCATTTTTCTTGGGTACCACCACAATCGGAGACACCCAATCTGTGCGTTCAATTTCATAAATGAATTTAGTTTCTTTAACTTTTCCATCTCTTCTTTGATCTTTCTAGCAAATGTTTCATTATAAGTATATGGCCTTTGTTGACAGATGTTTGGATCAACACCCTTGAGATCTTTATAAGACCAAGCAAAGATATCTCAATGTTCTTTCAGTAAGCTTAGTAAAAGCTCTTCCTCTTCTTCGATCAAGTCATTTGCAATGGAGGCAAGTCTAGGCTCTTCTCCTGGTTCAACTAGATCTATCTTCTTTGCATTTTTAGGTCCTTCGTAGGACTCACCCTACTTTCTTAGTTCCCTTACAGGCTGTTCGACTATGATCTTTTGGTTTTGAAGAGTATATTTCTTATAATGGGATGGAACACTCATTACATCTTTAATCTCTTCCTCTGTTGTTTCCATTTTGGTGGTATACATCTCCTTTAGAGTCTTCTTCAACTCTTGATATTTCTTCTTTCATTCAACTCGTGTCATGGATGATTCATCATCCCAGTGTTTAGGTTTTGGTTGAGTTTCATTTCTCGTTTTCCTTGATATTTTAGATGTCCTTTGTTTGTTGTATGAAGGATATCTACCCATGATTTTGACCTTGACACAATCATGTGCATCTATCTGCATCAAAAATTGTGTTCTGCTAGAAATTGATGGCATAACTCTAGATTTCAAGTTTCTTGTGTCTCTTTTTCTTCTATATCATTTTTGTCTTCTTGTTTTTTGGTTTGGAAAATCAAAAAACTTTTCCTCCCCTCCTTTTAGGAGTAGTTGTGCTCTAACATGTTCTTTTTCTGGCCCAGAATCATTAGATGTAGCCGAATGTTCTTCAAACTCGTCAGTAGCATCATAATAGAGGTCTGAAAAGACTTGTTGAGCTTTTAGTAAGTCCTTGGGTTCCTGAACTTCATCTTCAATGTGAAGGGTTGAGATCATTTGTATGGGAATTATGTCATAACCATCCTCATTGCAAAATTGAGTAGGCATAAACGTATTCACACACACATCCATTGTTGCCAAAATTTGAGGCTATTCAAATGGCTCAAACAAATGTTCCGAAAAGGGTTTAGGTACATATGCTTTATCTGTGCAATCTCTTTCTAAGATACATTCCTCTCATTTTAGACTCCCATTTTTTGAGGCTCCACACATCCAAACAGGTGTGTATTTTTTTAACCAAGATGGATTAACCAAGATGGAAGCTTTGATTCAGCTAAAGAGATTGAGTCAAATTCTTGTATGGGCGTTTTCATGACATCTCTATAAGTGTGATCTTTTAGATTAACCCTTGTGATTGATCCCACTTGATTCAAATACAGGTAATTCTTTCCCCAATCTTGAATGAGTTGTACTTGTCGCATGAATGGTCTTCCCAAGATGATTTCATAGTTAAGTTTCTTCCCAAAGTCCATTATTGCAAAAGTATGTTGATAATCAATTACATAGGAACTAACTATCAACTTTTCAAGCAGTCCTAGGGGTTTTTCTATGTGTCCATCAGCCAAATTGTAATTTCAAGTTTGTCTAATGGATAGTTTTTTCCGTAATTCCCATACTGCTTTTGTGGCTATGGCTATGCTTGTCCCATTGTCCAGTATTGCCATGGTTTCTACATCATTATATCTCACTGGAAGGGTTGTGTTTCCTTCTTCCTCTTCGTAGTATTTTTTGACTTTTTTCATTGGGACGTATCTAATCTCCTTGTTATCTAGTTCATGTTTCAATTTACCCAAATTTTTGCGATTAGCCCTGTTATCCCCACCTTCTCTAGAGTTTTTTTTAAAATTACTCCATAAATATGGTATGATTTTTAACAGTCCAAGAGTGCAATGAATGGGTGTAGACATGATTGAATGGATGTTGTCTACCTCTAGGGTCTGTTCCACTCTTTTTACCTGAGTGGTTTTACACACTATGGACTCATCTTCGTTGTCTCCTAAGTAAGAGGGAAGTGTTTTTAGAGTCAATGGTTTAGACATTCCTGATGCTTCAGATCCGCAATCCCCATACAAGGACTGTACATCATTGTCCAATGAGGAGGTAGATTGTCTAACCAAACTTCCTCTACAGGAGATGACTTCAAAGTTATTCTCCCATCATTAATCTCTTTTACTTTTTTCCATAAATGTCCTGGTGGTCAGTCTTCCTCTACGAATGGAATTCCATCTAAAGCATCTTCACTGTCAGGCACTATGAGTTTTGGCTCTTTAGTTTCAAGGTGGGGTTCTACCACCACTTTGGATTTCTCCTTTTTGGTTTCTACCACTAGCTCCTCGGGTTTTGCTATACTCTCAAGCTTGGGTTTTTGTTTTTCCAGCATTTCTTGAGTAGTTCTTACCAAATTTTGATAAGCTTCAAGCTTAGCTGCTTCCATATCTGGAGAAGGATAGTTTTTCCATTCGTTTTCCATGTTTTGGCCTGCTTTGAGTCCCGCTTGGAAAGCTTCCAAGGCTGCATTGATTGGCTCAAAAATTTTTCCTCTAGATTTCATTGTGGTTTCTTTAATTTCACTCCCAGTTTCTTTCACTTTTTCCAAGAATAGGTTTTTTAGCTTTTTTCTCAATTTCACCCTTATGTTTTTGTTTTCTCATCTCATACCTTTGATTTCTTCTTTTCTTGGTCTTTTGAGAGGAAATTATAGTATTCTCTGACTCATCAGAGGAATTATGTTTTTTTTTCTTAGCCTGGACTCCAAGGAAAAGCATCTAATACATACTCTTCTAGGGTCATATGTTTCTTGATATACAATATAGCATGAAGTTCTTTGCTTAGCAATCCCTCTAGAAATAAGGACACTAATCTTTCTTCTGCAGGTATTTCTAGTTTTGGGCATCTTGAAATGTATCACTTCATCCTAGTTGCACAATCTCTTACAGACTCACCTTGTTTCTGTTTGAAGCTATAGATTTGAAAAACCGTATTATGTTTGAGCCTAGTTTTGGAACATGCAGCTACAAATTCTTGAGCTAATGTATTCAAATCCACGATTGACCTTGGTGCAATATTTTGGAACCATGTCAAAGCTTTTCCTTCTAATGTCATTCCAAATCTCTCAAATAAAGTGTGGAAATCAAATATGTGTTCTGCTCTTAGCACTTGCTTAAAGTTTTCTAAGTGGTCATATGGATCCCCAGATCCGCTGTATTTTTTGAAACATTTTTTAAAATTAGCTAGTCTGACACGGCTGTTTGCCTCATCTTCAACTCTTCTGGCAGTTGGTCCTATCTCGAGTCCTTCAAAATAATATGTTGGAGATAGTGACTTATGTAGCCCTGGATTGGCTTTAATGTCACTGGGTTTCCTTCGTGATGAGGTAGGTTCGGGTTTTTTAACATTGCTCCCAAAAGATCTCTCACGGAGTTCCTCTCTTGAAATTGTTTCAGGTCTTTGCCTCAATATCCAATCTCTTATGGAGTACCCTTGGTATTTGGTCTGTTCTACCTCCTCAAGACTCATCATAACAAAGTTATTGTTGTAACAATCCCTAAAAAGGTAAGTTGGTAGATTTGCTGAACCCTTATCTTTGATCTTGAAGATATAGATGATCTTCATGGGTGTTAACTGCCCCGATTTGGCATGAGAGGTCCATAAAAGATCCTTGGCGTTCCGATCCTCCCAACAATAGACTCCAATCCTAGGATTATCCATGCTAAGCCATTTCAAAGGTTTCAGATCAAATTGATTGTATCCCTCAAATTCTGAAGTCAATGGACCTTCTTTTGCTGCCATATGTAAAATTATGGTATTCACTTCTAATCCCCATTTGTCTATCACATCAAGGTTTTCAACTTTCAAATACTGAGTCCCGTTTTTATCCATATACATTTTTCCTTGTTTGTTTGCTTTGATTTCCTCTTCAAATTCTATGTCATGGTCATCAATGCAAATGGCATACTCCTCATTAGGATCCAAGTAAACCTGAGCTCCATTGACATCACTCTTATAAAAGGTGAGTATGTGCTTATATCGCACTGTCATTTGGTTCCTGATTGAATCAAATAGGAAGACATTATAGATGTTGAGTCTGAATAAGTGTTTGAGACTTCTTCAAAGATAGTGCCCAAGTGATCGCCTTGATTCACACTCTCTTCGGTGGATACCCTACTAGCAGTCTCTCCAAATTGATTTGCTAGTATACGACCAGATCTAAGGTTCATATAGACTTGTTAAGCCCTGGATAGAGTACTTACCGTCGGATTGAATTGTTATCCATTTTTCCATTTAACCTGAATTCATCTCCTGTCAAACTCTCAATTCTTTGCCTGCAACCTGATTCTTGTGTCAGCTTTAACCAAGCTAGCAATTTTTCACAAAGATTGTACAATTTTTGCTAAGTATTGTGATTTGTCTATGTATATCACTTCAATTTGAGCTAAGTGAGTCAGCAAATGAGACTTTCAGATTTTACCCTTGCAAAGAGCTAAATGACTAATCTACAACCTTAAGGACTGAGTTAACATGTACCAATTTGGACCCGATGGAATTCAAACTTGACCAGTGGCCTTGTATGTTGGGGTATAGGCGTCTGTGCCTTGCCCGGCCGCCCAGAGTTTGGGCGCCCACTGACTTGTATACCTTATACATAGCATAAGTGTATAGGGGGCTGCTCACTCTTTGAGTCTCCCCACCCACATCGTGTGTGTGTGTGTCTCCTTCTCTCTCTCACTCTCCGTCTGTAGTGCTCCCCGATCCCCTTCAATTGGTATCGGAGCGTAGGTGCAGAGGGAGCGCGTGTGTGCACAGTCACGATGATAGCGGAGAGCCAGTTTCATTCTCGAAATCGCGTCCGCGCACGCGCACTTTCAAGAGTGCAAACAGGGTTTCGACTTTGGCATTGGCAAATTCAGCTTTCCGAGAGCGTTTCCACCAGGTGTCCTTATGTTTTACTCCCCTTTCGAAGCCATTCGAGCCATCAGAAACCTCATTTGAGCTACGGTTGAGGAGCTGCATTTTCAACCCTCTTTTGGCAGTTTATGCTGCGTTTTTGGGCCGAAACGGAGGTTTTTGGCATAGCTTTCACACCCGGACTCGGATACATGTGATCCAGGAGTCTACCTTGGGGTTTTGGCACGCTCCGGACGCACTCGTCATATGAGAATTTTAAAATTCTGAACGCTGAATTTTCTGCAGCAGCAATTGTTTATTGTGTGTCGAAGATTCCACACATGGTTTGCTCTCAAACGTGAGAGTGATATTTGCTGCAAGTTTCCTCACAGGTAGGAGGATACGATGCATGCCTTATGTGGTTTGATGCTCAGGGAGACTAATGTGATTGCATTTTGAGCTTGGCAATGTATGCGTCGAGCATGTTTTTTGGCAGTCACAGGTAGAGCAGATATTTGTGTACTAGATTTGCAGGTGTTTGCAATGATGTATGCAAAGTGTGGAGATTGGTGCATGCATTTGGAGTGTGGTTTGATGCGCTTTGGTTGCTCATGGTTTTGAGCGTGTAGTCAGTTTGGTTACTGATTTTGTGGCCATTTTACTGACAAAACTCTGGCAAAATTTTCCCAGGAGTTTTATGCGTATCATTTATGCGATCTAGGTAGAGATTGCCAGTTGCACTCAGCATTTGCGTGTGGTGTTCTCTGCAGGTGGGAGATTTGTGCAAGTGTATGCATCGATACCGCACAGTGTGGGCTTGGTGATTAGCTCACAGATGTATGCTCTATGACGGCGTGTGTGCAGGTGATCTTCAGACCGAACAAGTCATAACTTCTTGGAGAAGTTTTGGGCTGATTCTTTATGCGCTACGGTTGGTAGTGTGGGGCTGAATTACGGACTGTTTTTGGCCATGGAAGAGGGCTGAGAATTTTGTAATTTTGGGCTGAATTTCAGGGCTGATTCGGTGAAGATTATGCACAAGGTTATGGTCGTCATGAATGCGTCTTGTAAGTAGTGCGCTTGATTGCAATGTGATACTAGAGCAGGCGAGGCTTGTATTGACATTGCGGGAGCTCTATTTTGGAGTGTGTCTCACAGGTTTTACATTGTGTTTCTGGCCATATTGGTAGACAGTTTCCAAGTGTTGTTGGTGAGGTGGTTTTGCTTTCTAGTTTGCTACATTGTGCTCATGGCAGAGACAGGTGATCGCTCAGGTTATGATCTCTCCGAAATGTGCATGTTTGATGGGTCAGACTTTGCAGCATGGAGAGAGTGTATGCTTGATGCATTGACACAACGAGGGTTGCATCGACCATTGAGTGGTGATGCACGTAGACCTTCAAAAATGTCTAACGATCAGTGGCAAGAGCTAGAGGAGATGGCACTATCTACACTCTCTTTGCACCTTGCGGAATCTGTATATGCTCTTGTTATGTATGAGACTACTTCGAGAGCACTTTGGCGTAGATTACATGATATGTATGATAGATCTGAGTCATCACGGACTCATGTGAGACATGTACATTCACGAGTACGCCGACAGGTGATATGTTGGTATTGTGGTTATTTTGGACACGTTAGACGGCGTTGTTTTCGTCGTATGCGACATCGTAGGAGACATGACAGTCTCAGAGATGTATGTAGTGATGCCATGGACTCAGTTGCTTTGACAGTTGAGGCACATGTAGTGTCGGAGTATACTAGTGACGGGGATGTCACTTTTACCTCGAGCTATGCACGAGATGCTATACATGTGGATAGTGCACTCCCTTCGCAGTGGTTGCTAGACGCAGATGCTATGTTTCATGTCACGCCGCATCGTGCATGGTTTTGTAGCTATTCTAGCGGGATGCTTGGCAGTGTACGTTTGACCGATGGATCGGTGCATGCGATAGCAGGTGCAGGAGATGTGAGACTGTCATTACCGAGTGGTGCATCTTACTTGTTACGACATGTGCCCTATGTACCAGATTTGACAGTGAGTTTGATCTCGATTGGTCAGCTTAGAGATTGTGGATGTCAGATTTTGCTACGAGAGCGAGATTTTATGATGCATTTGGGTTCGCTAGTGATTGCGAGAGGTGCCAGGAGTGGTACAGGTTACCCATTGCATGTGGATCACGCGAGAGACGGTGTTGTCTCTGTGATCATGCAGCCAGGTAGAGAGCGAGAGAGCAGGCGAGTCTCTTTTGCTTGTGGGTTGCAGGATGCTTTGCATGGAGTGCAGAGTAGTGAGCTCGTTGTGCACACAGTTGGGGCACGACTTGAGCAGTCACACAGAGAGGTGACAGAGTCAGACATGCATGCTTTGCTAGTGAATGAGCAAAGCAGAGAGTCAGTTGTGCGAGATACTTCTATGCAAGATAGACAGGTAGAGCGGTCTTGCTCTAGTGAGTCACGACAGGAGGACGTTGTGCAAGAGTCTATGCATACGGAGTTAGAGCATGAGAGCTCTAGTGAGTCACAGCAGATTGAGTAGTCATGTTTGCAGTGGATGATTGCAGAGGAGACTGAGATGTCAGCGATTATGCAGTCATTCCTTTCTATGCTCGACAGTGAGCATGGGGATATAGTTGTGCAGGATATGTCTTCCAGCAGACACCTAGAGCAGCTGGTTTGCTCTGAGGTTGCACGACAGGTTGATGCGTCTTTTGCGGACAGTCAGGAGATGCATGTGGCTGACGCGCCTCGTCAGTCAAAGATGCCTATTGCCAGGGATATATATGTTGATGCATGCTCCGTAGAGCTAGCAGGGCCCGCTAGCATTGCATCGGCATTCGGTGGTCTCATGTATGAGATGCTGATCTTGACACTGGATATCATAGCTGCAGTGGGAGCATTTGCAGTTGGGGTTGTCAGTCATTTGTTGACTGATGATGGCATAGTGCACGAGGGAGATATGCAGGTATTGCATACATACTTGCAGTACGTGTGCGGTACGTCTGGTGGTGTATGGACTTACACGGGAGCAGGACAGCCGGATGCACACGATCACAGCCAGCCAGTGGGCATCGGTTGAGAGCGGTTTTCTCTCACCTTTTGTAGTCTTTAGACTAGGTTCCCTTGCTTAAAGGCACAGTCGCCTTTAAGTGGGAGGTTGTTGGGGTATAGGCGTTTGTGCCTTGCCCGGCCGCCCAGAGTCTGGGCGCCCACTGACTTGTATACCTTATACATAGCATAAGTGTATAGGGGGCTGCTCACTCTTTGAGTCTCCCCACCCACATCGTGTGTGTGTGTGTCTCCTTCTCTCTCTCACTCTCCGTCTGTGGTGCTCTCCGATCCCCTTCATTGTATTATGTTGTTCTAACACTATACAAGCTAAAAAATCCAAAATCTTGTCACTGGGTCTCAGCAGTAAATTATCGTGATTATTTACTTTTCTCAATTTTTACACTTTTTAGGCTTGTTTTTCCAGGTAATCACCTTGTTGTGGTCTCTGGACAAGTTTCATTGAGTTTGAACAAGATTTGTCCAAGTTATCAAGTGTTTAGTGTCCGCAGACTCTGATTTCAAGAATCAGACTTAACTCTCATTTTTGTGATCCAAATTTCATCAAATTTGATTTGTGGATTCTACTTGATATGCTTGACCTTGTGGTATACTCAAATATGCAAAATGTTCAATTCCAAAGCAGAAGTAAATAATCGTGTTTATTTACAAATGGATTTTTTTTGCAACTTTTTGACAAAATGTTGATACGAACTGGTTAAGAAACTCAACTTAATCTCCCTAGCCAAGTTTCGCCAAGTTTGGATAGATTCTGTTCAATTTGTCAATAGTTTTGTGTCTGCAGACTAACTTTACAAATCTGGCCACAATTTCTACTTCAATGATCCAAATTTTACCAAATTTGGCATGTGTGCTCAATATAACTTGAGAAATTCTACTACAATGGGATTGTGGAAAGTGTCCACAAACACTTGTTTTCTTGTTTTTTATGGTCTTCTGAGCATTCATCTTAAGACTTGTCTTGTCCGTCAATCATTCTCAAAATCCTAAACTAATCCTACAATCCTACAACCCTACAAGGTACTTAGCAAGTACAATCTACTCCCAAGCTACCTCTACACAACAAAAGGCAACAATCTTAAGCTATGTGGTTTTAAAGAGAAAGTTTTAACTCTAGGTGATCCTAGAGAAAGTTAAAGGACAACTATACAAGATGCTTGTGTTTTCCCTAGTTTAGGTCTATTCGTCCCTGACAGTGGTGCCAAATGTGGGTGGGTTCTAACTTCAATCCTATCTTATTGTGCAGACATAGCGAGAACCACGAACATAATTGTCAATCCATGGGACAAAGCTGACTCGACTAGTGCATAGAGGCTACAAGAGGGTGTCAATCTCTTAGAAAACAATAGACAACTTGCTAATTGGCAAACAAATCATAACCATTACAATATCAAACAACATCTGAATGTTACGGAAACTTCTAGGACATGTATATAAGACCTAAGCACACATGCTTATGGTCTCAATTCTCACTTTGATGAAGTGCAAAATCCATGATAATTAACATCAGTGATTTTTTGCCCTAGTCGTTTTTGACTCCGAATGCATCTAAATGCTTAGCAATGATGCCCCAATACCCCCGCCTATGCTTACTTTGTAATTTCCTAGCTTAAATTCCTACTTATGATGAAATTAGGCCGCGGGTCAAGACGCCAAAAGCTACAGTTTACCATGAGATGTTTACGTCAAGGCGTAGAGCTCTTACCTACGGTTGCAATGCAACAGACGACACTGCAATGTGACAACCGGGAAGGGAGTAGGAAGCATGAGAAGGAGAGAAGTGAGCGTTGTTAGCTCACACTGTGTTTCTATTATCCAAAAACTTGAAAATAACTTGCAAAAATTGGCTTTTATGCCTTAGCCAAGGTTTCTTTGGTCAAAAACTAATAATCTGGGAGCTCTAACTAAGGATAAGTTGATACAATCTGGAACCTTATAGCCCCGACTCATTGATTACAATATCCACCTGGAAAATAGGAGTTACAATATTCCCGATTTATCAAAAGAATAAGTGTTTTTACAATAAAACTCCCGAAAAATGTTACATGGGTTAGCTTGCTGCTAACAATAGTTGCCTTTATATCTCATCCATGTAGACAAAATCCATCTCCCTCGTGAAGGTATACCAAGTGTGTGTGGAGCCCTCTTCTAGTGGAGCTGTGCTAAACTAAAACGTGAGAGTTAAAGACAAAATAACATGATCAATTGCTATCCCAGCTGGCCTAGTTCCCACCATGAAATCCTGAAAGGAGGGAATGAGATATGGTTGGGCCATAACATAATCCATTGTGCTAGTACCATGTCGGTGTGGAAAACATGTGAAACCTCCCGATGTAGGAAATATATGTAGGCCATTCAAAATGGCCAATCCATGTGCTCCCTAAGCATCTCCTCTGAAGTATCATAGAATATTGTATGATGATGGGTAGTCCTAGCATTGAAATCCCCTAGTATGATAATGTCACTATCCCTGGAAAACTCCCATATGTCATCATCCAAGATAGAAAAGGGGAACTATCCTCTAGGTGGTCCATATACTGACGTCCTAGGAGGGAAATAAAAAATAGCCATGTAGAGATATCTGCATGTCTCTGCCTTTACTCTCACCCACATGTACCTACCCTACTCATCCTTGCATGCTATATGTATCAATGGATGCAACTCCTCCCTGAATAAAATTGCCACTCCTTATGAGCCCTGTCGCTCGTTGCTGCTCTGATCAAGTCTCCTATCAAGCGCTATCTCCCATCTATATCTGTTTTGTCATGCCAAGGGTAGGACGGGCAGGGCCAAGCTTAATGGAAATGGCCATGAACTTTGAGAATAACGGAATTAGGAGGCTTAAAGAGAGCATTGTTGTGAGACTACTTTGACTGAATTAGCCGTAGCAACATAACCATTATACTTAGTTAACTTGGCATGAACAATAGAGAGAGAGAGAGAGAGAGAGAGAGAGAGAGAGAGAGAGAGAGAGAGAGAGAGAGAGAGAGAGAGAACTTGAAAATATCTAGATATTTGTTGAATTGAACTAGAAGCTCATTGGACCCCTCTTTAGCCAAGCCAATAGGATTTAAGCACACCATGTGGCTAAGCATAGGGAGAGCTTGACATGTGTCCATGTGCCCCTTGAGAAAGGGGGTGCCCTTTGGGTGAGTGGGAGGTTAAGTCAAAGATTCCCCTAACTTTGGGGCTTTCCCCCTCCTTTGTAGGGTCTCTTTTTGACTCAAGCACCCTTACCCCCCCATCCATGGGAAGCTTCACAAGCACCTTCTTCATCAAGCATTACAAGCACCTTAAGCACCTTAGTTAGCAATCTCGACAAGCACCTCAAGCACCTTAGTCAGCACGCACAAAAAGCACCTCAAGCATCTTACTCATCAAGCATGACAAGCACCTCAATCACCTTAGTCACCAAGCATGACAAACACCTCAAGCTTGGGCCGGGTTCCCACCTCAAGCACAACCCTAGCCTGCTTAAGGTCTAAGGACTATTAACACTAACCTTTGGAGGTCTTTAATGAAGCTAACCCTAAGGTATTTTAAGATACATTAGATGCACGTTGCTCTTTGATAGACTACCTCCTTTTAGACCCCCTATTGAGTTGTAACCATCTCTCCTCATGGTCCCCTGCTGAGATAAGTCTAGAAGCACTTATTGCACATTGCTCTTTGGTAGACCGTCTCCTTTTGGACCCATATTGAGATGCAACCATTTCTCGTTTTGGTTCCTTGTTGAGATAGGTCTAGAAGCACATATCAATATCCTAACTCTTGTTCCCCTTTTATTTTTCCATATTAAATGATCAGTTTAATATGAGAAAATCATTTGGTAAAGTTAGATATTATATTTTATGACATTACCTCTCTCTTGAAATCATAGTCGTCCTCAACTATGAGGTAGAGAAGATAAAGCCTAGTCATTAGTCCATGTTTCTTAGCAGGTAGAGGATCCCTTTTTACCCTACGACATCATTCCAGAATGGATGACTAATCCATTTGGTGCTCAGGAGACTTAGCTACCGCAAGCATGTCTGCTCTTTAGTCCATATCATACTTGCAAAGTAGAGTGACAAGTTCTACTTGGTGTTTCGAAGACATAGTCACCACAAACATGATCCTAAGCATGCATACTTATTAAATTTTGTGCACAATAAAAGAAAGAGAATGAGTCTTAAAAGACAAAAACATTGTTCATTTAAAATGCTTACTCTAAGATATCATTGTAAGCATTTGCAAGGTTCATATATCCTTAAGCTAGGTTCCTTGCATCCATCTAGAATCTTTAAAAGGATAATTCTTAAACTTAATAAGATATTGTCAAATAATCTTATCGTTTCTTAATACCTTGTCTTCATGTCGTAGGATGGCCTCAGATTGAAGTACTTCTTCTTGATCTTTGATTTTTGGAGGGTTTGCGACTATTGCTTCTTTTGATGGTGCTCCTTTGTAAGACTTAAGTAATCTCTCATGGAAAACATTGTGCATGAGCCAATGGTTGGGAAAATTTAATTGATAAGCCATCTCATTGATTGGCTTAAGAATTAAAAAAGGACCATATTATCTTTTTTCTAGTTTAGCATAATACTCTTGGTGGCCCGTAGGATTCTTGCCCGTAGTATGTCTTAGATGAGCCTTGAGAAACTTAAGCAAGAACCAATCATTTTCCTTAAAGGCTAAGGCTCTTCTGTGCTTATTAGCAACAACCCTTTTTGCCTTTGCTTTGAGATGGATATAACCGCTTTAATCTTTGAAAAAGATTCTTGTGAGTCTCGTATATATTCATCAACAATGAGGATCTTTCGATGTACTTTAAGTAGTAAGGGACTTTTGGATCTTCCCTCTTTAACCTCAAAAGGTGCTTTCCCCATAGAAGTATGTACAATTTCATTGTATGCATACTCTATAAGAGGTAGGTACTTCTTCATTGAGAACGTTGATCTACTTCCATGACATAGGCTTTTAGTAGATTCAAGAATCGTTAGATTAGTTATTTCACTTTGGTCATCCGTTTGTGGATGTCAGTAGCATACTCATTTATCATAAAAGATAGATCATTGTGAGTTGCTATAGACACCACAATTACCCTTGGCCATTGTGAAAGTGCATTGATCACTTGATTGTGCTTGCCAGCAATGTGAACAATATGAAATTTAAATTGCGAAAGAAAATTGTCCACCTCATTTGTTTGTCGGAGAGAGTGGTTTGCATCATGAAGTTCTTGAGGCTTTGTGATCCATTTGTAGGATAAATGGAGTCCCCAAGAGATAGCCTTTCCACGTGTCTAGCTCATATAGAACAGCTAGTAGCTCTTTTTTGTATTTGCCCAATACTTGGTTATCAAAGTTGATTCTTTGACTCTCATATGCTATGGCATGCCCTTCTTAAAGCAAAACAGCTCCAAGGCAATAACCACAAGCATCACATTGGATCTCAAATGGCTTTGAGAGATCTAGTAGTGCGAGCACAAATTGAGAGATAAGCTTCTTGCACTTTTACAGTCCATGAATACTTAACATTCTTTTTTGTTAAGTCATGTAATGGGCCTGCTATTAGCGAGTATTTTTCTTTGAAGCATCTATAGTATGTACACATACCTATAAAGCTTCATACCTCCTGCAGATTCCTTGGATTAGGCCATCCTTTTATTACCTCTATTGGATCCATACGGGTGCCATCTTTAGAGATAATGTGACCTAAATATTGAATCTCTTGTAGGAAAAGTTCACTTTTCTTTTGATTAATGAAAAGCTTATTCTCTCTCACAACTTGAAAGATTACTTGGAGGTGTTGCTTGTACTCCTCAAGAGAATTTGAGTAGCCAAAAGATTTTCATAAGCGTAGAGCGGTGAGTGATACACCAATGCCATCTTTGAGCTTGCTAGTTTAGGCTTGCTATGTGCTTGGAGCCATTTGTGGCTCGCACGCGGTGTATCGGCAAGTTCCTTGCATTGACACGTGTGACATACGTGCACAGAGTGTTAAATGCTTACACTTCTACAACTTCCATCAAGCATGACCCCTAACAAAATTTCTGCATTGATTAAGACCCTCCATCCACAAGAGTAGGCATCGTCCTGCTTAGGGACTTTGCAACTAATAATCGTAAGATTATCATATATCTGCTCTTGTGTTAAAGCTTCAAGAGCAGACACAAGCTTCCGAACAGATCTGCGCAAAATACAATTAAATTTCATAAGCGACTTTTAGCAAAATTCTATGCGATGTCGAACAAAATACAAAACCTCTTACCTACGTACTTCACCATGAAATCCATGGGATGAATTAGCAAGATAGCACCGGTTTCGTTCAAGGTGTAAGAGAACAAGACTCCAATGAGCGTTGTTACAAATAAACATAAGCAAAACATATGTCATCACAACAAATTAGTGTTCAAGATAAAATAATTTTACTATTGAAAACATTGCGTACCCTTCATGATAAGCCAGAACAAAAAAAATTTCCGTCTCCATGTTCACTGACTGGAACCAGTCAACTACTTCCACTAAAGATGTATTCTCGGCTGTCAAAACGACCGAGAGGTTCGAGTCAAGGACGGCGACATCATCTTGCATATTCCAAGGCAAATTGAAACTACAAAACTGTAAAGAAATTTGTGTCATACAAAATTCAATATATTAAAAGAATTTATTGTGAATAAAAGAATAGCATGCACCAAACCAAGCAATTGATGATTGAGTCCGTGAGTTCCCTCGTCCGGTTCTGTAAAATTCCAATCTTGTGGGGGTGATAGGGAAAATACAGAATGCGTCCCCACAGAGGAAGGCCAACATGGAAATAGGGAAACAACAATGACAAATCATTAGCGTTGGCATCGCTGATGGCATCTGCCATTTGTTCCTCCATCATCTCAAGGCGTAACTTCTCCAATCTTTCACTATCGTCTTCTGTTGTGTCCCGCTCGGTGTTGAGACGGGTGCTGTATCGATGCATTTTTGTAGACACTTCATGAACTTGAGTGTTACCATGCACCGAGCGATGTTTTCCGAGCAAGGACAAACACGAGCAAGTGTTTGTACACGATATAGTAAATTTTATCATCAACAAAATATTTATTGTTTGTTATATATTCATGCACCACAACAAAAAGGGTTATCAATGGATAGAAAGAACAGGTGGCAGGGCTTGGTTTGACAAATACACCAACTATTTGTGTAAAATTAGTTGGTGTATTTGTCCTACAGAAAGAACGATGCCAAGTGAGAGAAGATGCTTAGATCTCTCTCTCTCTCTCTCTCTCTCTCTAAAAAACGAGAAACAATATCACTATCAAGGACACATTAATTAGCATCAATTTTCAACAAAAACGCCCTAGAAAACCTGTCTTTAGTGTATATTTAAAGCACAAAAAAATTGAAAATTCTTGGTTAGTTTTGAGGCTTGCCTTGAAGGAAACCGGCTAGATTTGGCAGATTAAAATAACCCTTAAAAAATCCTAAATTTTATGTGGAGATTTTCAATGCTCTCCTTTTCCCATTGATTCCTAGGTGTTTGGGAAAAATGTGGCTCAGCTTAATATCGTTCCCTTTTCAATTAAAAAAATGCCAGTAAGGGGTACCCCATTGTAGAAAATAGGAAAATCACCTAATAATCAAAAGATACCCCTGGAGAAAAGAAAACGAAACTGCCATGACCATGGAGCACTGCAACGGCGACAAGCTGATGGCCATGGAGAACCGCAGCGCGCTGTGCGCGGAGGGCGGCTTAGTGGCCCTTTGGGGGGGGGGGGGGGGGGGGGGGGGGGGGGTTGTGCAGGGCGCTCGATTTGGAAAATAAATGTAGAGAAAAATCAACATTTGATCAATGAAAAAAGGGAAAATGAAGCACAGGTACTAGCGTTCCTCAGTAGCAGTGCAAAGGGGCGTGAGGGCTTGGTGCCGCAAGTGCTCAGCATGCCATGCATCGCGATTCGCATAGAAAGATAATTTTTTTAATGTTGCAGGACTAGGTCAGTAGACATCAGCAAGCCGTTGTTGTGGTGGATAGCAGATGGTGCTCAAGTATGAGGTTCTTGATGTCCGTAGTTCGAGTTTTCGTTAGGGAGAGTTTTAGTCTATCTTGCAGTAGGCGTCCGTGAAGACTCTAACAAAGAAGGCATCTGCGAAGATTCCAGCAATTTCAATTAGAAACCTACCAGTAGTAGTAGTACCAGTATGTCCCAACAATTTTTGAAAAAAAAAAAGTGCGACACGAATCCCAAGAGATGCATGTTGCAAAGACAAAAGATGGGACTGACAAAAGGAAGGGCGTAGAGTCATCTACTATAGCATGCTGGCATGAGAAATAGCATGGGGTCAATGACACATAGTCATTGACGACAACGTGGCCAAGTAGGTTTTGGGAGGGCTTGGTTATATTTTTTAATTAATGTGTTGCACTATGCCGCGCAACATATGCAGCCTCCTACATGGTTAGCTCAGTTGACTTGAAAATGCGCGTGTGGAGCAGCGAGAGTTTGAGTCCAGCTTGCTAAGTTTTTGGTTGGACAACTTGCAAGGGCTAATGCTGCATTCGTTGGAATCTCGGCAAGATTGCAACAAATATAATAATGAACCTATTAGTATGTTGAACCGAGTAGTAGGCCAGTTGAGGGTAAGCGGAAGGGGAGAAATTTCGCCTCAATATAAAGAAAAATAGTGTAAAGCCCCAAAAAATAAGCTTAATTTTCTTAATTTTTCTCTTGCCAAATTCAACAAAAGAAATTTGTATGTTTGAAAAAATGGTTTTTCCTGAACAATTGAATGGTTGAACCGAATATGGCTAGTCGTTTTGAACAAATCGACCGAAGGGAGTATCTGTTGGAGATACCCGTTTTTTAATCAAATATGGTGACATGCAGGCTGCCAACCTCTCTGTGTGTGTGTGTGTGTGTGTGTGTGTGTGTGTGTCTCTTGCGTGACTTGCTATACGATGTAGGGGAAGCAGATGCGTGAGGAGGTAGGGAGGGGTTTGTTTCTCTACGTTGAAGCAATATAGCAGGTGTTGGGCAACTGGGGTGGGACAGGCTGTCTCCGTCTCTCTTGTCCGTGTGCTAGTGAAGAGTATGGGAACATGGTCACATGTGCAAGGACTATGGACACGAGAAGGAATGATGGCAGCTAAAGGTCTAGGCTGCTGCAGGTGTAGTGAGTGTGTGAGCATGTGTGCACGATTTTAAGAAAATCATTAAGAAAAGGGGATCTAAAGATGATGCCATTTGAGCGAAGGCCAAAATTTGACAGAATTTCAAGTGGGGGGGAGGATTTTGAGGTGCCCTTGTCTTTGGCAATTGTAGTTGCTTTCAGAGGCGGCGGGCGGCGGCTTTGAGTTCTTTGCTTTGTCTCGCCCTGTTGAGCGATGGGCAGCTGCTACTACTCTAGTTTCTCGCTGCTCTCCCTACTCTCTCTCTCTCTGTGTGCATTTTTGTGTGTGTAACGCCTCTCAAATTACTCAGAGACTCGTTCTCCATCCCTGCTTCCTTTCAGGAAGCAACTCCTCTTCTTGTCCCTTGAAACCCCCGCTACCTTTTTTTTATGAGCCCTCAAATAGACACACTGACATGGCCAGGCTCTCTCTCTCTCTCAAAGACTGTCTCCTCCTCCTTAGATTATCCCTTCCTCTCTTTCTCTCTCTCTCTCTCACCCTCAAAAGCTCCCTTCCTCTCTGCGTATGTGGTATCTATGAGGGTTCTGACCCATATTTGTGTTGTTCACACGGTTCGCAAGCCTTGTCGGTAGCGTAACTGGTAGAAAATCTTGATCGTCGCTTGATGCGCCTGTCAGCTGCCTCACCACATCACGGAAATTGGAGGAGTGTGTGTGCACTATCGTCTCCCTGTCCGTCTGTGACACTGAAATCTGTGTCTGCATTATGTCCCCTTCGCTACTTGCGCTGAATTTTGACTTTGGTATGCTCAGCCCTCCACCCTCAGCTGATGAGCTGAAGTTAGCCATGGGTCTCGAACCGAAGCCATTTGCCAATGTGGACGACGCATCGGGAGGGGATGAGTTGTAGCAGACCATGGGCTTAGCCAGAGAGGCATTCCCCATGGAAGAGACTCCATGAGTTGTGATGGGGGGAGCGACGGATGAGTGCGAGTGCTTCTCTTTGGAGCTTTCTCTGCTGGCACTGGAGGCAGAGGAGGGGGCGATAGAGGAGGGACACGAAGGGGGGGAGTCGAGGTTGACAATTACCTCGAGGCGGGCAGAAGGGTAGGGCCGGCCGTGCACATGGTGATGTTGATGGTAATGGTGATGAGGGGGGGGTAAGAGGTGGGGAGGGGAGGGGAGGGGAGGTACAATGTGTTGGCGTCAGGGAAGTGGGGCATGGGAAGGAGAGGGGGGGGACATGGTGGTAGGGGAGGGGAGGGGCGACGGAGAGGGGAAAGAAAGAGGGGGGTGGAGGTGCGGTGGTGGGCGAGGTGGAGGAAGAGGGAGCAGGGGAAGGGATAGGAGTAGGGGAGTGAAGAAAGTGGGGGTGGGAAGGGGGAGCAGGGGTGGAGAAGCCCACAAACTCTAGGACTGCGTATGTGGGCTGGCTGGCATGATCAGACATGCTGATGGGTACATATATTCTTGGCCCTGTGCTCCTCTCCATGCTCATGGTGAGCTATTGCCTCTTCTCTTTGTCTTCCTCCCTCTGCTGCGTCCCCTGCTTAGCTTGAGGAAAGGCAAAGCTCCACCCTCATAGATCCCACATACATTATCCCTTCCTCTCTCTCTCTCTCTCAGCTTGCCTGGTATGTCACGAAACAGTGGCTTGGTAGGAGAGAAGAGGCGAGCACCTCTCTCTCTCTCTCTCTCTCAGCTTGCCTGGTATGTCACGAAACAGTGGCTTGGTAGGAGAGAAGAGGTGAGCACCTCTCTCTCTCTCTCTCTCTCTCTCTCACTCTCTCTCAGCTTGCCTGGTATGTCACAAAACAGTGGCTTGGTAGGAGAGAGGAAGGCGATCATCTATCTCGCGCACGCTCTTTCAGAGGGTTTTTTTTCAAAAAACTGAGAGAGAGAGAGAGAGGGAGAGAGAGAAAGAGAGAGACAGAGATGCACATGTACATGCACGCATTAGTTTCGGACCTGCAGGTTGTAAACAGAAAGTTTAAAGATTGTATTTGATTGCATGCTGGAGCTGACTCGCTGAGGAGGACGAATTCTCATTGATGTGGCACAACACATAACAGAGAGGCGCAAAAGTTTTTGTTTGGCACCGACAAGAAGTCAAGCAGCACGAGTGACGTTGGAGACGAGCTTGCCGACGGGCATGCCGCCGTCCTGGTACACTTTGAGGTAGGTGCAGACGGAGCTGTCCGGCCTCGACATTTAATTGGAGGCAGCCCAGGAGATTGCAGAGAGGGGAGTCACCTCTGATTATGGAAAGACGTGGAGTCCACTCGGGGGTCAAAGATGGGCTGGTCCAGCTGCTCCAAGCACGGGTGGCAAGGCTTGCATTGCAACCACGTAAGGTTGGAGGCTGTGTCCATTGTCATGTGAAAGGAGCGACTGGTGCTGTACCAAGCTAGTAACTCAGAGACGAGTAGTAACGTTCAACACCTTCGATCTTGGAGTGCCCACCTAATTAGCTAGCCTGTATTGTTATTTATTATGCATCGCTACTCGTCTCCATCACATCCCAACACCGACATTGCAGCGTGGCTACTCTGCTGAATGACGAACGTAAGAACGGTACTGACGTTGCTCGAAAACTTATTTTGTTTGGTCATGATATTGCATGCGTAGGTGCACGTCTGTGCGGCTGAAACTAGAGCTACCAATCTATTTAATTCCTTTATATGGTAGGCTAGGAACTTATTAGTATTTGATAAAAACTCCCATGCATTTTGACTTCCATGGACACTCAAGGTCACACTTCTTGAGGACTATATGTCCTTACCTTGATATTGTCCATGTGCAAAGGATTATATGCCAAATTCTTCCATGGCGGACGTACATCAGTATAGTGCATGATGCATCAGGGAATTCTGACAATTTGGAACCTTGGTCCAATGTGATTTTCATAGAGCAGCAGCTGCAGCGAGAGTAAAATGAGGATATACAGCTAGATAGTGACAAAGAGAATGGCAGTAAGGAGTTTACGATGATTTTGGTCAGCCGCATGTTTGCATGGTTAGAGAGGTATGCATGCAACATGCTGCTCGAGGATATGCCCGCAAATTTTTTTAAGGGTGTGTTGGCACCACTCATGCACATGTGTTCGCACCTAACTTTGTGCGAGGCAATTGTGACACATCTTAAGAGGCAGATTTTGGAGGTCTTCCCGACTGGGTAGCACGATGAGACAATAAGTAGAAGACAGTTTTCAACGGAGAGAGAGAGAGAGAGAGAGAGAGAGAGAGAGAGAGAGAGAGAGAGGCTATCCTTTCCCTGTCAGAGATTCTTCCTTTGCTTTCCTCTTCGTTGCTATTTCCTTCCAAGCCGAATGGAAATGATTACACCCCATTAAAAGAGGGGAGAGAGAGAGAGAGAGAGAGAGAGAGAGAGAGAGAGAGAGAGAGAGAGAGAGAGAGAGAGAGAGAGATGATCCCTATCCATTCTCACGTAGCACAGATATGGAGGTCCATGGGGCGAACTGAGGAGGAGGGTGTCAATCTCATTGAGGGCAGGCTCAGATCAAAGTCGACGTTTGGTGTCTCTAAACATTCCTGAAGACCCATAATAACTTGATGTAGAGTGAGAGAGAGGAGAAGAAGAAGAAGAAGTGAAGAACTCCCAAACTCTCCTTATTCATGAGATTAGTTTAGTGGCAACAACCTTACCTTTTTAGTGTAAAGCTTGTGGTTTAATCCTTTGATTGGGGGCTGAAATTGGAGATGAGTATCAACATGCCATTATAATGGTTCCAAGTGTTCTAGCCCATCAAAGAAAACACTCTACCCAAACCTTGTTCAAAGGGTTTTGTCGGTCAAAAATTTCTGGTTGATTTACCATAAAAAATAGGTGCAATCTTCAATTAATTTTTTTGTTGTTGTGCTTGAAGTCACCTAAGAAATCATGTTTGGTTTTTGTTTTGTATATGTGCCTTGCCCTATCTCGCTCGTTTTATGGATTGCTCGGAGAATCTCGCTCGAGCTTTGAGATTCCTCCATGAACTTTGACCTTGTCAATAGGTGGTTTTCTAAAAATATTGTCCATCTTTCGATCTGAAATACCGGCAGGCGATATTGTTTTGTCATACCTGAACCTAAGAAGGCAAAGTGTGTTGATGTCTCGCGGCATCAATGTTGTCCTATGGGCGTGGGCCGAGAGAATGTAGCTGTCCTGGAAAATCTCTACAAAAAAATCCTCGGTGGCCTCGTGCAAGCACCCCATTGCACTTCGAGACCATTGGAAATTCAAGTTGTGTTGCTCGCAAATCTCGCGAACAACTCTCTGGAATGGAAGTTTAGGTATTGCCAATGAAATGTGCTTTTGGAGCTTATGAAGTTCGAGTAGAACGCTCCTATTCTGCTCGTATCTTCTTCTTCGCATTGTTGCCCGTACTGCGGCATGGTCTTGCCCGAAATCACCTGCGATGTTGACGGTTGCACTACAGACGAGCTAGCCTGGCCCTGCGGACCAGACTGGCCAGGATAAACCGTCCTTGCTGTTTGCTTTGTGCGGGCCATGACCTGAATGAGGAGAATGCAAGGAAATATGGAAATCTGGATGTGGGTAAAAACGCAGAGTGACTAGAGACACTTTGGAAAAAACGATGAGAAAAAAGGGGGGGGGGGGTAATTTATATTAGCGGAATAAGTATAATCACATCTTAATGATGAGAAGAGGCGGCTGCATTAATCATGACATTGCGAGGTATGATGGAAAGCGTGCGAGCATAATGATTACGCACCACGTGGCACATCGGGATTCAACGCGATATTGGTGGTGCCGAAATTAGTGGCACTGCCTATTCGCGGTGTGGCACGACGAGGAAAGAAGCGCCCCAATGGGTTGCCCTAGCAACAACAGTATGTCGCGGCACAACGCGAGGAGGCGGACCCTGATGGTTCTGAATTGCAGTGTTCGCGTTGTGGGAAGACAAAATGCTGTTGCGCTAGAACGCGATAAGTAAGGTCCCGGTTAGTTTGACCACAAGTATCGCGTTATGACGCGACAACAAGCTGTCGCGCCAAAACACAATAGCGGTGCTTTTGTGGAGTGGCGGCACCAGTTTCGCGTTGTGGTGCGACCGTTCCACGGTGGCTGACATGTGGCGTAATCATCACGACGATTGCATGATGCACGAGTGGCGCGACAAAAAGGAGTCGCGTCACAACACGATACGGGGCGTTCCTGAGTACTATGGATTGGCCGTATCGCGTTATGACGCGACAATAAGCTGTTGCGCCAAAATGCGATAGCGCTGCTTTTGTGGAGTGGCGGCACCAGTTTCGCGTTGTGGCGTGACCGTTCCATGGCGGCTGACATGTGGTGTAATCATCACGACGACTGCATGATGCACGGCGGCCCCATGATGCACGTCAATCGATGTCATCAATGTCCTCGGGAGTCCTATAAATATGACTTGCTCCCCCATTTGCCCTTTGTTTGGATGTTGTGCTCTCTTGTCTATCTTCGCTTTTGAATTTCCGTTATGGACCCCTTCAATGTTGAAGCAGAGGAAGAAGTGCCTTGCTCTCAGGATGCCCCCCAAGACAAACTATCTCATTTTCTATACCGCATTGGGCTTCAATAGTGCGAGACAGAGATCATGCCAATGTTCAATCCATATTTTTCTTTGCATGAGTGGATTGTCTCCGCGCAACATTACCTATTAGGTTTTGAGCAGACCTACTAGAAGCAAACGTCCGGTGGCACTGTCGAGATATAAGGAGTTCGTTTTGTTCACAAGAAGGATATCAATTTGGACTCCTCCAAGAAACACATATTTTCTAGGAGTTGCCTTAAGCTGCCAGTGCACTTGCGGATAACAGACTACAAGTGTACACTTCATAACCGCAAGTGTCGAGTGGCTGAATATTATGCAGGTTTTATTTTATATTTGCATTTAATTTTGGATGAGCATGTTGATGCTGCAGAGGCCTCACTAGAGGATCAGACTGGGGAGGGTCAAGAGTCCAAGTCTCGGGGAAGCCTTGCCTTGCAGGTTTCACAAGGAGTCCAACTTCAGGAGGGTGCTTTGCCTACTAGTGTTCTACCTACCATACCTATTGGTGATTTGTAGTATGTCATGCTTAACGACATTGTGGAGCTTTTTGACCTTTGAGAGGACTATTGCCTTGCCATTGTGGCACAGAATCTCAAAGAGGATGATGTTGTCATTGACCCTGAGCACGACAAGCATTCTGTTATAGATGCCCATGTAAATGACGATGAGTTCGTTGACCCCGCAAGTGCACTTGTGATGATTTACAATGATGTTGCTAGGTATGAGCGCACGCTTCCAACAGAAAAGGAGTTCATGGAGGTGCAAAAAAAGCTAGGGATTGAAGAAATGGGTAAGGCAAGCACTTCTTCATCATCTTTGGCCTCAACCTCCAATGAGCCCACACTGGAGGTCAGGGCGGCATCAACCTATGGAATGAGGACTTACTTGAGGAAGATGAAAACCAGAAGGTAATCTTTTTTTTTTTGCCTTACTTTTTTGGTTTCTACTTATCTCATTTCATAACTTTAATTTTTTGCAGTTGGTGGTCTATGATGATACCTTCATTCCTCGCCCTCGTGGACGAGGCATGGGAGATTTAGGGAAGAATTCCTCTCTCGGCCAATACTTAAAGAATCTTAAGTATCCGAGTTTTTTGGTCTTCCATTCGTCCTTCTCCAATGACAACGCGGAGCTACCCTTGATGACGTTGAAGACACTTTCAAGATATTTAGGAGGGGCCGTCATTAGGTGGAACGCAGATAAAACAATGCTTTTAGAAAAAAAGGCCGCATTGTATATGTTTGACCAAGGGCCAGGAATGTATGGTTTGCGTAGTCGCTATTTTTTGACCCAAGCAGCATATGGTTTGGCATGCGGAATCACTGACCCTGTGCAATTACTAGAGTATGACAAGCATGCTATGTTTCGCAATAAACAACCAATTGCGCATCTTCCTACTGAAGAAATGTCTCTTGTGGCTATGGAGGTGGAGACAAATGTACTATCGACGAACGAACCTGCAGGACTAGGTTGCAAAAGACCAAGGTAAGAAGAAGACGATAACACACAGCAGGCAAAAAGGCTAGAATATTTTGTAACTTTTCCTGACAAAGATGAAGAATAGAGAAGCTCCAATGTATATTGTCGATGCCAAAAAATAGTACATTTTCTATCAAAACAATGAGTACATTATGTTTCTCACTTTTGTGACTGGTTGTCTTCTCTTGGCACAAAAAATTATATTGTGTTACAATGCGCTATCTTTAAGAAGTCTCAAACAACTTGGGTCGGAGTTGTCCAAGTTTTTTCAATGCGTTCTTTTTGAAGTCGCCACTCTGCATGTCGCGATGCCGCAGAAGATGCCTCCCATATTTCCTTCTTCCCTCGTTTGCTTGCTAATCTCATTGCTTGGCCAATCTGACTATCTTTGACACATTCCTTTCAGCGTGTTCTGTGCATAAGTTTTCGATAAGTCCATTGATGTAGTTCCTCCAAAATGTTGGCTTTTTTTGCACCACCTCCATGACGAGTGTGGCTGAAATAGCCAGTACGGGCTTGGTAGTGAGTTTTCTCCATACCTTGTGTAGACCATATAGCCAAGCTACCATATTGCCTAGCAAAACAAGGCATGTGGTTGCATATGATATGCTGCAAAAAAGACCAACCTATTGTTTATATGTAAATATATAATCACAATTTTATCAAATAAAGTAATATACCATGTAATGAGTTATGTGTTGATTTGTCCATGCAGCTATGAAAGACCTGTGGAAGGTCTCTAGAGCATCTTGAAACAATGTATAGTTAGTATCTCTCTAAGTATTGAGCTCACAAAACTTGAATATGGAATCCAAACTTTTCCACATGTTCGCTTTGCGAGTCCTTGCTGCACCATTGTCTGCGTGGTCAACCACTGCATTGTGCAGGTTTCTCCACCGATTGTATCTCAATGTCAACCTTTCCTGAGAACTTTGGCTTTTGCGTTGTTTGCCACTTGTTGGCATCAACAAGAAGAGATGGGCTTTCACACCGCCAATAGACAACTTCTTTGGCACATCTCGACCATTCTTAGACCTCTTCTCGTCCTGCTCTATTTTCACATGTCCTCCATGCAAGCCCATATATGAGAAAACTGTTTCCAATGATATATAGCCCTTTGTTTTGCTGATGCTGGCCGAGTGGTCCAAGAAAAACAAATGTACAGAAACATAAGTTTCTCAATGATTCTGCAGAGTGCATGCATCATGCAAATATGTACTCTGGATAGTGGAATATCCAACACTAGGCGGAAGTTAAGGTCCTGCAAGTGCCTGTCCGGTCCTCCAATTTCTTTTGTCAAGACCAATGACTCCTCCCATGCAATACAAACAAGGGCTTTTACTTGTTGCTCCTTTTGAGATGTTGTACATACACTTTAGGGTTTTGAGATCTCCAGCCATATGCCACTCTACTTTGTATGAACCCATGCCTAATACATCGAGTGTATTTCCATTTCTCGGTTCTTATGACTTCAGGAATACCCAGTTAAGAATATCAAAATTATCTGCAGGCACCTGAAATGGGAAAACCAAACCAATCAAATGAAACATGTCTAACCATTTTTTTAAGCAAAAACTTGTTGATATCAAACCTTGAATGTGGCTAATAAGAAAATATTGCTTTCGGATTGCACGCTAAAGTTTCTAGGGTTTTCTGAAGCAATGCTTTCATCTAATGCTCTATTCATAAGTGTTATTGTGACACGCTCAACCTTTGTCTCTTTCACTAGCTCGCATTCATCCAGTTTAAGCACAAACTTCAAAACTCCATTGCATTCCTCTTGAGAAACCTCGAACAATTGAACAATATATGTCTGCAAAGCTACTAAATCATAAAATATATTATTGTATTTGTCATAGACCACTTCCTCTGCTGATGGTGATCTGTACATTGCTTCAATGTGAAAAGGAGTGCCCAATTTCCGAAGCACTTCTTGGTTGACCTCCAGTCTTGTCTTTCGAATGGAGAAAGGATTTGGAAGCAACGTGTGCTTGAGATTGAACTCCTTAATTTGTTGCTGCATAGTTCTGTAAACAGAAAATTAAGTAAATGGACTATTTCCAGGTTTTCAAATGCTACACATATCCAACATACCTAAAAATTGTAGACATTTGATTTGACAGGTGAAGACAATTGATTCAAACACCAGACATACCTAAAAATTGAAGAATAATCTTTGTTGGATATTCCGGCTTCATCCAGAATTGACTGAACATCACGTGTTTGGAGTTGATTCTGTTTCAAAAGAGTGTCAAGTTGCTTAGCAACAATCTTGCAGTAGCGCTTATCGTCCAAAACTCCGGCAACATCTTTGCGTTTTAGTATGAGACCATAAGGAATTGAAGAAGTTGGTGTGTTGCTATCAATATTTGACTGAGGATGTAGCAACGATCTAAGCATAAATATGAAAAGTAAGATATAAAACTACAAATGTAAAGATGAATTAAACCTGCTTGAATGATAATATTACTTAATTACTTTAACCCTATTCTTCAAACCCCCAGAACCAACCTTCAGTTGTTCAATGTCTCGTAAGCCTCGTTCTCTTAACCGAGGACCCAAGACAATATTTTTTTCTTTGAGATCCTGCATGAGCTGCGTAATGCTTTTGTCCTTGCCTTTCAGTTTGCTTAGCGCACTCTGTCACAGTTTGCTTCAAGCAAAAGTTTTCTTTGTGTGCAAGGTCTCTCTCAAGCTTAAGAATATCACTTCTGGCCGCCAAATGCTTGGTGTAGCCATATAAACCAGAATAACCGTCTCCTACGTAGTTCAACAATGACGTTATGTTTTTGAACGGTGGAGTTGAGTTGGTGATAGGGTGCTCATGATACATCTTGCCATCCACCCAAAGATCGAGGCTTTTTTTACCTTGAAATTTGAATTTCTATTTTGAAGCTTCGGAAAGGGATGCCTCGCTTATTCTTCTTCTGGAGGGGCTCGTATTCTCTGGACAGTTCGATATGCATATGATACACATCATTTTGACTCCTCGTCTGAGTTCTATGTGAAGATGATAATGACATTGGGACGACTTGGTGAATGAGAAAGCTCAAAACAGAGGAGAGCGCAAGAGTGGAGCAAATGGAAGAGAGCTCAAGGGAAGAGACTTCGCGCATGCGAAAATCAAGAGTGACGCAAAACTGAGGAGAAGAATAACATTCAATGCACCTCGTTGAGCGCCAAATCTTAGTTTTGAAAAATCCAAAAGATTGAGATAATCGGCGTTCAATTCGGAGCCGTCGTATGTTATCATTGTCTGAACACTTTTTGAGAGTTTTAATAAACGTACCCCCCAAATCTGATATCCGAGTTTTTTTGAAAGTGAATATCAAAAATGAAATTAGGGACTTTTTATTTTCTCTCTCTAAGACCTGGCATTTCTTACAAGACCCATTTTTGAGTCGAAACTTTTCCTAATGGAAACAAGTCACAAAGGTCAGTTCAGCTTTACAAGAATCTACCTTAACAATTGACATGCTCCAAGTCCAGCTAAATATTGCAAATACTCAGTTGGCACAATTAGAAGCCATGTGCCAAGAGAAAATTACATTGCTAAACTAGCTCAAGGACAACCTACAATAGCCACACTATAGGGCACAAATCAAGTGTGCAAAGTAGTGGAACAAAAGGTTAAAGACCTTGGAATGGAGCTAAAGTTAGAGCAAATGTAGAGAAGAGAGCTCTCTATTAGGTTCATGCAGCGAGAGGAGAGATACCAATAGGAAATAGACCAACTCAAAGTAGAAATGAGCAAAGTTCAAGCAACAACCATGACACATGCTACCATATCAGAGAAAGGAAAAATAGATTCTACAATGCAAGATCAAGATACCCTATAGTTTATGAATTTTGATGCAGCGATCATCGAGGAGAGGCCAATCTTCCTGATCTAAATATTTCTCATGATGAAGTCGGACCCTCCGCTCAACCAAAAAGCTTAACTGATGAGGAGGAAGCATTGTTGAAAAATCAACTGGAAGAGGAGACAAAAACTATATGGAAGCAAGCCATGCAGTGGGAAGAGCGAATACTACATTCTATTAATGTCAACCTCCTCACACCACCAGATATAAATGAGGCATGGCATCAACAAGTGTTGAAGTGGTTTACCAACACACGCCAAATCCAAGTAGTCAATGGAGGGAAATTAATTAATCATATCATTTTTTCCTAAAGCCGGCTATTGTAGCTCACTGATTACGGGAATTCCTTTTGATGTTGTGAATCTTGGGAAAACCCTTGTAATGATGAAAGTGGATGGAGAGTTAGATTCAACCAATAATTGTAATTAGTACCTCTCTTAGCTAAAATACCCAATTTAGGGTTGAGGTATATAAGTCCCTGTGGTTTGCCAGAGTATACATTTTATGTTAGTTTAGCTAGGATCCATAGAGAGGTGCTAGGGAGCATGTGTCTTGTTTGAGTCAACTACTAACTCTACAAGCAAATCAATCGCACTAAAGCCAAGAAATCTGCCTATGTCCTTCTACACATCTCTACACTCATCACGCCCGTTCACCATGCAAATCATATCGGAATCGCACGAAACTTGAAGGGAAGCTACAGGGGACTATCAGGAACATATCCTATCACTGTCACAGCATTCTGGAGAGGTACAAAGATCGCGATCGTTCGTCCCACAGTACGCAAAAACAGTAAACGGATGATCCTAAAGGGTCGTTTTTAGGTCCCTAAAGCCTCTCCTAGGGTCAAAACAACATAAAATACACATATAAACACTCAAAACAGTGATTTAAAGCCTAAACGGATGCGTTTGAAACCTTCACCGAATCTTGAATGCTTACACTTAAATGAAAGAGCAGAGTAAGAGGAACACAATGCAAGAAACAAAACTGAATTTGGATTACTGTAGCCACAGAAGCGATGATTACAAGTTGGAGCAAAGAGGTAGCTCTCTGTGCGTAACGCAATAGTCACTTATCTTCAAAAAATGATCTCCCTTTTCCCACTAACCTTAGTGTATTATATACCTAGGGCTTTCTAAAGTGGCCGACGGCCAACTTCTCATGGAACTTTACATACATCACTGGAAAAATTACATCTTTGACTCAGACTTGACATAGACGATTGACATTAGGCTTTTACAGGGTTTGATGTATTAAACATCGGAAAAATAATGTGACCACATCAAAACTTTGGCCGGATGACCCAACAGGCGCCTTGACTGGGTGGGCACTTGTATGTTGTTATCACCTCCAAACACTCCCCCCTTCCTAGCTCGTGTCGTCCCTTGACACGACCATTTGTAGTCTGGTCTTCTTGTTGATGAGACTCCTCCCTTCCTTGATTGAGTTATATCTGGCCTGTTTTGCTTGTTCAAATGGGGTGCCCATTTGCCTTTGATTGATGAACATGTGTTCTTTGTGATTTGGATGTTGTGGATGAGGCACTTGTGCATGTTGTTGCACATCCTGCTTTACCTTTCCATTTGTGCAGTTGGTCGATGATACCTGCTTCTTTGGATACTTTGCCTCCTGGTGCAGTTGACTTTTTATTGGAGTTCATAGCTCAAAATTTTTGAGACTTTGACATGTGTGCACTGGCATCTCCAATTTGATTTTCTTTGCCACTTTGTCGATAGAGCTTTGTTGGTATCTCTGAAGATTAGAGCTGCTCTTGTCGAAGCGTAGTTGAGAACAATGTGGCCCCACTTTATCTCTTTGAAGATCGTGTAACAAATTCTTTATTGGTTTCATTTGATGGAAGGAATATATACAATAGAATAGTGATGGGTGTTTCTAAATTAGGGTCTAGAACCTGAATGACCAAAGGGAAAAACCTAGTGGGAAAAAATGCCTTTGGTATACGCTCTTATTGGGGTTGAACACTTGGAAGTTGAGTACCTGTTCATGCAAGGTGAGTGCTTAGGAGAAATAAAGTAAGAGTGCGTAATGCAAGTGCCAATTATGGGACACTCTATATGCACACAAGAGTTCTTTCAAGAAAATCATGCGGTGTGAAAAATGAGTTGTTGGGTGCTTCAAGGAACAAATGTAGTACATGTGATATCCAAGGACATCTCAATAGCTTCCACATTTCCAAGAAGGGTTTTTGATGTTGAAGCTTCTCCACTCATTACTCACTATGCATAGTGCGTGAGTGTCTTTTGGACTCTCTTCTTCACTTTACCAAACTTAAGATACATAGACTTGGACTCTTATGCTCACCTATACTAGCATGAGCGACACAACATAAATATGCTCAACTCCTCCACCTTGAGCAGTACCTAGAATAGCTAAGACTCTTAGACCACAGAGAATATTACTTGAAGCTTTAGGACTAATGCCTTGCTCATTTAGTGGCTCAGCTGCCCGACTCTTGACTTTTATGCCATGTATTTTTAATGGCGACTTGGACTTACCTGTTCATGGCCTGAAACCCAATGCCATAAGTTCTTGAGATTAAGGCCTCTATCATGGTGTTGGTCTTTGGATGCCACCACTTTGTCGAGTAGGTTGGCATATTTTGGCTCCTCTTGACTTGCTTGTTGTATGTTGATACTTCTTTGTAAAACAAGTCCTTCAGCTCTGATAGGGCTTGATGTAGCCTTTGCATTAATTTCCATGAGAAGCGATTGTCGAGATGTGTGGGTTCTCTGTGATTGAGTTTCCACTAGAAATTTTGGAACCCATCTTGTTTTTGGTCCTTGTGTGACCGTCTTTGACATTTTATCTTCTTCTATAATTTGATGGACACTAGGCTTTGGTATCCAAACTTGATGATTTCCATTGTAAAAGCCTTGCTTTTGTAGTATAAGATGAGGGATCCATTTTGAGGTTGTTTCTCCCTTGGTTGTGCTTAGTCCCCATTGGCTATTTGTTGTTGTTGATTGTCTTTGTGTGGGGTCCTTTGCTGCTTGGTTGGTCTTAGTGGCTCTAGGTTGAGCAACTACTTTGGGTAACCATATTTGGGTGTTACCTTCATAGAGTCCTTGTGCTTCAAGTAGCTTCACTGGAATCATCCGATGATTCACCTGTTTGTGTTGGGTATCTTCGTTGAAGTCTGATTTCGGTACCCAAACTTTTCGCGTTGCCCGCTTGGAAGGTCTTTTTGTTTGCCTTTTGTTGGTGTTCTTTCGCTTGCCTGAGTATTTTGTATTCCGTTGATAATGTGTTTTGTTCCTTGTAGAACTCCGTGGTTGAGGTGGGTAGGTCCAGGCTGTTACTTTAGGCCTTTTGGCCCAAATATTAGTGTTTCCTTGGAAGTAGCCTTGAGTAGTGATTGACTCATTTGATGCTATCCACCCTGTCACCTTTTGTTGTTGTGGTTGAACCCGTGTTTCATGTATTCAAACTGGGTCTTTGACTTGGATGTGCTCTTTGGATACCAACACCTGCTTGACATTCTTCGGCTTCTTCTGGATGCTTTTTTGTGATGGAAACTTTGGTTGATAGACTTTTTGCTTTGGTTTCCATTGCATTGTTGATGGTGTGGCTGTTGATGTAGAGCCTTCGTGGGAAATTTGATGGAAGCTCGTTGAAGGTAAAGTCGTCTAGCGAGGTTGATATACTTCAATGTTTACCTTTGCTTTACCTTTTTCCGCGATGGTTGGCGATTTCTCCTTTGCATGGATTTGAGAAGTTTCATGGAGTCTTACCGTTGTTGTTATTGAAGCTTTTGATTGTTGTTGAAAGAAGATGTTTCTCCAACTTTCTGTCAGGACCAGACTCTCTTTGATATGATGGGAGTTGATTATGTGGAAAGTATCTTTATACTCCCAGGTATTCAATTTGAGTATAGCTTCTGCCACTCCAAAGCTAGGAATCGGTATTTTTGAACTTGTGTATACTATCTGCTCTAGCTTATTGATTTGCGGCTTTCCCATCATGATCCACGTTCCATAAGTCATTAGATTCTTTGTTGCTTCTGGATCTATTGCGACCGAACATGTGACCTTGAGCACTGTTTGTCTGCATAAATTGAGTTTGATCATCGTAGGAGATAGTCCATCTTCTTCCTTGTCCCTGTTCTTCTTTTGATCTTGCGTTTGTTGAAGATTTACCGTTGAACTTGTAAGCTTTTCTCCTTCATCTACTTTCATTTGCACTTTTTCTGGAGTCGGCTTCTTTGAAATAGATTTTGTCGATTCTTCAGGTATGTCAATGATGACATATTCTTGTTGTTGCTCTGATTTCTTCATGTGCACTTTGGAATCATGCTCCATGACGTTGCTATCTATTTCACCTTTTCTACCTTCACACTCACAAGTCTCGTTAGCTTCCTTCAACACCTTTATCGTAAATACGGGAGTTATATCATACCTTTCCTCATCACAAAACTTGGTTGGAGTTAGCTCATTTACACACACATCCAAGGTTGCCAATATTTGATCCCATACAAAGGGTTCAAATAACTCCTCTGGAAATGGTTCCGGTATGTAAGCTTCATCGTCCATTGATCTTTCTAGGATGCAATCCTCCTTCACTGAGCTTCCACACTTCGAAGCACCACACATCCAAAGTTCTTGTTTGGTTTGTAGCCACGCAGGTATCTCTTTCCCATTGACTATAGAAGAGTCAATTTCTTCTAACGGAGTTCTATTCACATCTCTATAGCTATGGTCTTTTATGCTTATTTTTGTGGTGATCTTTTTATGTCTCAAGTAGATATAGTCATAGCCCCAATCTTGAACCATCTTAAGTTGACGCATGAAGGGTCTTCCTAAAATGATATCAAAATTGTTCCCTTTTCCAAAATATACTATTGCAAATGTATGTTCATATTCAATTCCACAAGAAGTCACAATAATTTGCTCTAGGATACCCAGAGGTTTTTCCCTGTATCCATCTGCAAGTTGCGGCTTCATTCTAGTTTTCCTAGGTCTACCCCATTTTTTCCAAATGTCTTTTGTGGCTATGGCTACTCCAGCCCCACTATCAAGTATAGCCAATTTTTTAACTCCTTTGTATTCCACAGGTAAGGTGGTGTTTCCTTCTTCTCCTTCGCAATATTCCCCCACCTTGTTTATTGGCACAGGTTTAGCTTTGCACTTTCTTGTTGAGTTTTGTGTGATTTTTCATTTGAGGGTAGATCTTGAAGAGGTATCTTTAATCCCATCTTTCCCAAATTGTTGCCTACTTCATTCCATACATGTGGTCTAATCTTAAGCAGTTCAGATAGAGTAATGGTGCACTGTATTGGAGCTGACATCAACTCTTGCATACTCTTTGTATCCATCATCTTGGATATGGATTTCCTCTGAGATGGCACCACTCTAGTCTCCGAGTCTGCCTCATGTTCTCCTATGTATGAGGGTAAGGTCTTCAAGGACTCTGGTTTGCTTTCAATTGAAACTTCCGTCCCTGCATCTCCATTTAGAGATTGAATGTCTCCCTGATAGACTTCATGCCCTGTATTGACCTCAGTTATGGGTGCAAATTGGAAAGTCACACTTCCATCTTTTGCACTTCTAATTGCTTCCCACAATTCATTTGGCCATGGCTCATCTATCTCTCGGATAGGTGCCATAAATTCTGATCTTGACCTTGCATCATAGTGGTGTTGGCCACTACTTGATCATCTAGTTGAATTTCTAAGTTGTTGGTTTCTTGTGTTGCAATCTTTGCTTGCACATCCTTTTGTGATTCTAGCTCAATGTTTCTTTGAGTTAATGTTTCAACAACCTTTGCCTTAGGAATTTCAAATCCAACACTTTTTGGTTTTGTTTCTGGAGGTGGAATTGGTGCTTCAAGCTCCATCATTGCCTGTGCAGTTTTTACCAATTCCTTACACATTTTCAACCTCTTAGTCTCTACCTCAGCATGAGGATATTTCATCCCTCGTTGCTCTAGGGTTTGGTTGGGTTTCAATCTAGCCTCATATGCTTCCAGTGCAGCATCTAATGGCTCTAGGACTTTGTCTACCAACACAGATCCTCCGGAAGACGCCTTCCTTGGTTTCTTATCACTCACCACCATTTTGCTTTTCCGTTCTTGTTTTAACTGCTCCTTTGTCTCTTGTAATTCTGTTTGTAGTGCAGTTTGATTTTTAATTGTTTTTGCTTTAATTCTGTCTCTTTTGGCTTTCCAAGATTTTCTCCCAGTCCTCACTGACACACTAGTTGTTTCCCCTTGTTTGGGTTGTTGATCTTTTTCCTCACTATCTTGGTCCTCAGCATTTTCTTTTGCTTGGGCTCTAGTCACTACCTTCATAGGAATTTTGTGTTCTGCCTCTGATCCACTTGGAGAAGGTAACACTCCCACAACATTCATTGTTGTTTTCCCCTGTTTGTTTGGGTGTTTTGGACAATTTGGAACAACGTGTGTAATGGCACACTCCAAACAATATCCAATTATCTCTACACGAGAACAATTCTTGGCCCAATGATTACCTCCACACTTGTAGCACGGTCCATCTTGTTGAGTCACTGGTGGCACATTTGATGGTTGTTCTTGCTTAGCCAGAATGGTCTCTAGTCTACGCTCTTGATTGTCTATGAACATCAGAGTGTCCTCATTCAATGAATAGAGTTTTCTCATAGGTTCTTTTCCTAGCCTAGGTCGTGATACCTCAGCTCTTTGTAAATCCCTTGATACAACCCTATTTTGAAATAATGGATGATTTGGTAATGGCATTTGTTTTTCTATTTGACGTCCAAATAGTATCCCCCTCGTGTAGGTTTGATTATAGTAGCACTCGCTCAGCTCATGATTGGTCCATTTTTGCTCAATGGCACACCATTTTATTCGTTGTGCTATGTGCACTGCTAGCTCATCTAGGTTGGTCATTAATTGAGACATAACCACTTGCCTTGTGTTGGCTTCACTAGATGCTAAAGGAGCATTATCCATAGTGATCTTTGTATCACCAATTTTCTCGCCATAGGCTTTACAATGGTCAACTAGGTATAACGCTTCTCTCGTGACTTTTTCAAAGGAAGTACATGCTTTTAAGTGCAAATCCTTCTTGAGAGTTTCATTTTTCAAACCCTCTATGAAGAGAATTGATAATCTTTCATCCTGTGGTAACTTGCGTTCCGGACATCTCTCTATATATTGTTTGAAACGTAGCGATGCTTCCTTCACTCTCTCATCTTCTTTTTGCTTGAATGCATAGGTTTGGGACACTGTGTTATGCTTGATTCCACTTTTAGAGAACTCCACAACAAATTCTTGCAACAGTTGTTCAACGTTTGAGAAGGCATTTTTGTCCAACGCTTGGAACCAATTCAATGCTATCCCTTCCAAGGTTAAGCCAAATCCCTCATACTGTGTATGCAAATAAAATACTTGTTCAGCTCTTAAAACTTGTTTGAACAAGGATGCATGTATGTATGGATACCTTAATCCATCATACTTCTTCTTGACACATTTGGCCAATTGATATGGTCTCATTGGTTCTGGTTCAACCATGTATCTCAGCATGTTGGGGTCTCTCACAAAGACATCCCTCGTTCCTTCTTCTCGTCTTGGAGCAAATCCTGGTGGAATCCCCTTCAAGACATGTTTTCAAAATTTTGATGGATTCGTAAGTCTAATTGGTGGTCTTCTGGTTCCACTCAATGAGGTCGGAGCTACACTCCCGTGAATAGCTATTTTGGATGTTTGAGGTCCATTTGATCCCATAGTTTCAATGTTAGCTTCTTGCAAATCAGTCTTAGAAAACCCTGGTACGCTTACACTCGGTTGAAAGTAGTAAGCAGAGATTGGAGTACCTATGTATGTATATCTTTCTAGCTCAATTGGGTTGATAAGTCTGTACTCTCGTCCATACTTATCTACCATTAGAACTTGCACTCCCTGGTCATCTGTGTATGTGAAGGCATAGAGGTTCTTGTAGTCTGTCAACTCTTCAGCATTGGGCTCTACACACCTGTAGAAGATGTATGGATCCCCATTTGTGAATCTATACAAGCCCTCATGAGTGTAATCTGTAAGCACTCTCTTGGATTCATTGGCTTTGATGAATCTCACGTTGGGTTTGTTGATTAGAGGATGTTTCTCCTCTAAGTCTACAACAATTTCCACTTTTGCTCTTCCAAACTCCCGCATTTTAGTTGATTGGTTTGGCTTCCAGTGAGCTACATGATCACTTGACAATTATCCATGAGCCCTGCCTTGAGGTTTGGCTTGATATGATTGATAAGCCTCATGGTCTTGTCTCAACCCTCTTGTTATAGGTGTTGCAGTATTTCTGGCTATTTGTGTAGGTGGCATAGATTTGAGTTGAGTGGGAAACCCTAATGATGGATGAGTTGTCATGTTTAAGCCTCACTCAATACTCTCAAGATGGTCCTTGATAAGAACACCTTGGCTTAGTGCACACAATCCCTTTTTGCCCCTGGTCAAGTCTCTAAAACGTCAGGAATTTGTGACTTTTTTGGTCTCTGGAAATTGGTTCTGGGTACCCTAAAAGCTTGGAATTAGGAAACCAAAAATTCAGCTCTAAAATTCAGCTCTTGGAATTGGTGTGTGCTATTGCCCGCAAGCTTTCTTTCTAGCTATACCTGACTCAATTTGGAGTTGTCTATCAAATGTTAGAGCACTTTTGGAACAGCACTCAAAACAGTCTTAGGACCAGAACACAGGAACTTTGGCTTGTATCTTGGCTTCCAGAAGGTATTTTTCACTCAAACTTGAGATTTGGGATGTACTCAAGTAGGTCTACAAACTTATGAAGTCAAATACCCCCACTATGTAGAGGTACACCGATCGCGATCGTTGACCCCATGTCACAGATTTGGAAGATTTTTGCACAGTAGCTAGCCCTTGATGTCTTGATACCAAGTGTCTTTGTATTTTTGAATTTGGAGATGTTTTGACCAATGAAAACCCAAATCCCAAGTGGTTCTGTTGTTATTGGCCTGATTGTGTAACTGGGACTTTGTACCACTTTCTTTTTCTTTTTTGACCTTGCTCCTTTTGGAAAATATGTTGCACTAGATGTCAGCTACCTACTCATAAAATTTCAATCCAAAATGTCACTGAGGTACACCGATCGCAATTGTAGTTCCAGCTCCTTTTTGCATGAAATTTTAGGAGTTGATAGACATGGGTATGATTAGTCTATTCCCAAACCCACTTTGCATTTGGATCACAAAAACTTGAATTTTCTCAAAATTTTGGTATGAAGGATCAGTGATCAGTGTTTGCCCTATTTGACAACTGTCTTTTGGTTTTTTGACCCTGGTTCTTTTGAGAAAGTTGTTTGTCTAGTTATCAGCTATCTACTCACCAAGTCTCAAGTCAAAATGTCACTATGGTACACCGATCGCGATCGTAGTTTGGGGCCCAAATTGGATGAAACTTGTGGATATGGTAGACAATGATGTGTACACTCTACTCCCCAAATCTTTTTGAATTTGGACAAGAAAAAGTCAAGTTTTTACCAGATCTTGGTCTGTTGCAGTGGTTTTCTGACTGTCTACTGTTTTTGGCTATTTTGGTGATTTTTTTTAATTTTTTTTTAAAATTTTGAAAACTCCTAGTATCTTATATAACCTAGGTGTATGTGTGGGTAAAGTCTGATCAAAATCTGGGACTGAGGTACACCGATTGCGATCGTAGTTTGGAGCCCAAATTGGATGAAACTTCACCAACTTGTTCACTAGGCTATTTTAAGACTACCTACCAAATCTTTTTGAATTTGGACTCAAAAAAGTCAAGTTTCTACCATTTCTTGGTTGGAAGTGTCTGTTTTCTCAATTTTATCAGTCTGACTTGATTTTGGTGTTTGTTTTGGGAAATGAAAGCTATTTGGGATTGTCCTGTGTATAGGCTATCCCTCTGTATGATTTCTTCTCAGTTTTGATGTGTTTTGGTCTACTGAAAGTCAATTTCTATGCCAGTTTAGCAGTTTTTTACTCGGATCTGTATTCAATGGTTTTGATCAGTTTTTTGTGGTTTCTTGCTCTAGGTCCTTTAGAATTTTATGTTTGTATACACCTGAGGATCCCACATATGAAATTGTGTCAAAATCTGGCACTTAGGTACACCGATCGCGATCATAGTTTTGAGCCCAAATTGGACCAAATTTGGCATGCTTGTAGACACTGATGTTTTAAGGCTATCCCCCAAGTCTTTTTGCATTTGGATCACCAAAAGTCAAGATTTTACAGTTTCTGGGTCTATCAGGCTAGTTTTACCCAAGTGGCGTGATTTCCTTGATTTTTGATGTTTTTGGGTGTGGTTGCTTTAGACAAACTTGTTTAGAATCTTATCAGCAAGGCACATATCAAATCTTGTATAATTCTGACACTGAGGTACACCGATCGCGATCGTAGTCCAAGAGCCAAATCTGATGAAATTTTACAGGCTCTCTCTGACAAGTATTTCCCAGTGTTTGGTGCTATCACTTTGTGATTTGAATCAATTTCAGCTCTGTTTGGTCAGATTTTCTAATTTCACAGTCTTATGGCCCTTTTGCCAAAGTTATGATTTTTTGGTGTTTTTGACTCTATCTTTTGCCCCAAATCTGACTGGCATGTGATTTACTTATCCTAGTCCTAAGTACAGAATTAAAGAACATAAGAAAATGAATCAAACAAAACAAACAAGATAAAAAACGGATGATGGATCAGTACTCAATCGATACAAAGAAATTTGAAGAGAAAAAATGCTTAAAGCAACCTCACTCACAACTCCCTATATCTCTCAAGAGTAGATCTAGCCAGTCCCCCGACCCTAGACTCCACTAAGCACTAAACCCCTGTCTACATGCTTCACTGAAATGTAACTGGAATGGAAATTATCTTTTGAAACAATAAGAAAACTCTAAATACGCACTCAGTCACTCATCACCTAAGATTCATTCCCCGGCAACAGCGCCAATGTTTGCGGGTCACCGCGATGGACGTCCATAGCATAGCTCTCAAGCATCAACATAAAATTATCGATACAGGAGAAGCAACTCGGATGAGGCATGGAAACTCACTAGGGTGTCAATTCTAATGAAGTGAACTCAAAGAGATGCAACTACTAACTCTACAAGCAAATGAATCGCACTAAAGCCAAGTAATCTGCCTATGTCCTTCTACACATCTCTACACTCATCACACCCGTTCACCATGCAAATCATATCGGAATCGCACGAAACTTGAAGGGAAGCTACAGGGGACTATCAGGAACATATCCTATCACTGTCACAGCATTCTGAAGAGGTACAAAGATCGCGATCGTTCGTACCACAGTACGCAAAAACAGTAAACGGATGATCCTAAAGGGTCGTTTTTAGGTCCCTAAAGCCTCTCCTAGGGTCAAAACAACATAAAATACGCATATAAACACTCAAAACAGTGATTTAAAGCCTAAACGGATGCGTTTGAAACCTTCACCAAATCTTGAATGCTTACACTTGAATGAAAGAGCAGAGTAAGAGGAACACAATGCAAGAAACAAAACTGAATTTGGATTACCATAGCCACAAAAGCGATGATTACAAGTTGGAGCAAAGAGGTAGCTCTCTGTGTGTAACGCAATAGTCACTTATCTTCGAAAAATGATCTCCCTTTTCCCACTAACCTTAGTGTATTATATACCTAGGGCTTTCTAAAGTGGCCGGCGGCCAACTTCTCATGGACCTTTACATACATCACTGGAAAAATTACATCTTTGACTCAGCCTTGACATAGACGATTGACATTAGGCTTTTACAGGGTTTGATGTATTAAACATCGGAAAAATAATGTGACCACATCAAAACTTTGGCCGGATGACCCAACGGGCGCCTTGACTGGGTGGGCACTTGTATGTTGTTATCACCTCCAAACAGTAATATACAAAAATATACACTCGATAGAGGAAATTGAAAGATTTGATTTCAAGCCTGGTCCTTTTGTGCACGGTTTGGGGCATTGAGCATGAGACATCTCAAAATATACGCTTCCCATTCTTTGACTTCATCTCCGACATCACAACAGTCCAACCCTTCTTCTCCATCTCCTTGCCATGGAAGCATTGAACAACCCTTTTCAGAGTTCTTGTGTGCTTTTTGTCTACTAGGTTTGTACCCTCGAGTGTAAAATAGACAAGGAATGAGAGAAGAAGCCCCATTGTAGCCAAGCAAACACTTTGTGGTCTTCAAGTACCCACCTAAGTGCCACTCCACATCAAAGCTACCAAAACCTTCAACCTCCAACATCTCACCTGCAATTTGGGAGTGTATTACTTTTGTGATCCATGGAGTTATCTCAAAAATCTATGAAAGTAATCCATTGGTCTCTTTGGGCACCTTAATAGCACCCAACTACCAAATGTCTTTCTCTGATTGCACACTAAAAGACAGGGTGGGAAATGACTGGACTGAATCCCTTTGCTTGGTCTGCAAAAGGGCCTCATTGATTAGAGTGACACTTAGCCTCTCTAACCTTCAACCTTTCACTATGACACTCATAGAGTCATTAGGAAGAGGATGGGGTCTAGGAGGGCCTCTTTATTTGCCATGAGATTATAGAGGTGACTAACATTTGGATGAATAGATACATGCCATGTGTGCAAGAATGGTGGGTGTGTAAGAGAGGTGTAAGAGTGGTCAAAAGATGTACTTTACCCCCCAAAAAGGAGGAGGATAAATTTATGATTTTTGGCCTTCTATAATTCCTACATATGATCTCCAATTTCAGTAGAGATTATTGTGGGACGGGTGTCTAACCTCACTCCTATCTTATTGCAGATTTAGCGAGAACCACGATTAAATTGTCAATCCATGGGATGAAGCTTACTCGACTAGTGCAGAGAGGCTACAAGAGGTTTTCAATATCTTGGAGGACAACAAACAACTTGCATCTAGCTCAAGTTACACTCAAGTGACTGAAATCACCAAAAGCCAATCGCTCATCAACAAATAAATCACATCCGTTACAACATCAAATGACATCCAAACATAAAGAAACTTCTAGGACATGTTTATAAGACCTAAGAACACATGCTTATGGTCTCAAATCCCACTTTAGGTCAAGTGCCGAAATCGCGATTATTAACAGCAGTGGATTTTTGACCTAATCGTTTTCGACCGAGAATGCACCTAAATGATTAGCAATGATGTCCCAATATCCCGCCTATGCTTAGTTTTTAGTTTTGAAGTGTAAATTCCTACTTATGATGAAATTAGACCACGGGTTGACGACGCCAAAAGCTACGAAATGCTGTGAAATGTTTATGTCAATACGTAGAGCTCTTGCCTGCGGTTGCAATGCAACAAACATGACTGCAATGTGACAATCGGGGAGAGAGTAGGAAGCGAGAAGGAGAGAAGTGAGCGCCATTAGCTCACATTGTGTATTTTATTATCCAAAATTTACAAATAACTTACAAAAGTTGGCTTTTATACCTTAGCCAAGATTTTTGGTGGTCAAAACTAATAATCTGAGAGCTCTGCCAAAGATGGTTAATGACAGGTTGATATAATCTGGAAGCTTGTAGCCTAGGCTCATCAAATACAAGGTTTATCCAAAAAATAAGAGTTATAATATTCTCGATTTATCAAAATAATAAGTGTTTTTACAATAAGAGCTCTGAAAAATGGTATCCAAGTTAGCTTGCTGCTAACATTCCCCACCTCCTCGCATGTGTCGTCCCTTGATACAACTTTATGGGCTGAAATAGTCTTCGGGTTGATGCGGCTGGCGAGGCGGTCTTTAAGTGCATTTAGAGCTTTTCATACTTGATCTTTATTTCTTTATATGGCACCTGGAGAAACTGCATAGTAACCCTATTTTTTACCTCAATTGCTGAGTAGCCGATGAATCTCAAAGTCAGGTTGCTGATCACTGGCCCAAAAATATTCATTCGCCAAGTGAAGAACCCTGTGTAGAACGCTTTCTCAAACGCCAACATATTATGTGATGGTAAGAATATACACCGGGCGTAGAAGCCATAGAGGACTTCTTCGGAAGGTTGACTACTGAGATCGTAGCATAAACCTTTATTACCCTTGAGGAATGACATCCACGGGGTGCCTGCTTGCTCTAGCTCATGAAAAACTTCAATACAAGTGAGCAGCATTCGGAAAATTTTATATAGCATTGCACATGATAGATCTGGTAGACTTTTGAAGAATGACATGGTGCCCGTTAGGGTTTTCACCATGTATTCTTCTGTGGCCGGTCCCTTTTTTGGAGCTGGAAATCTTGAGTAGTTCAACCAAGTTGGACGCTTCTTTGCTATTGCGTCATGTGCTTGCCAGGTCCTTACTCTTGGTACTGGAGAAAAAGTGGGATCCTTTTGTAGTGCCGTAGGGGCTCTTGTGAACAAAATCACATTCCTTGGATTCTTGTTTGTTCAACTAGTTCAACCTCCATTTGGGGTGGTCTTGATCTGCACCTTCTACATGCATGTCTTTGTAAAGCCTCTCTTTGACTTGGCGCAACTCCACCTTTATCAAAGGATATGGCAAGGATTGCTGATTCCATTGTGCATTGATTTGATTGAGAGTGAGTTGAGTAACATTGACAGAGTGAAGAGCTCTCAACTCCCAATCCATCGCTTCTTTCCACTGCTCATCCACCTCCTGGGTAATCTTCTCTTCTAGTGCATCTTTCTCAGCTTTTGACAGCTAGACCATTAGCACTGTATCAGCTTCTGTTAATTATACCTGGAATTCATCCTCGCCACCTAGCCCTTATGTTGGCTGTGTCTCCATCTTAGTGAAAGAAACTGAGGGAATATCTATCTGTGGTTGTTATGAAGTTCCTGCTTCTTCTTACGTTTCCGGCCATCCATCTCTCAGCAGCTCATTGACTATTTTAAGATCAGCTATTTCTTTTAGCTGCTCTTATTCTTGTTGCACCCGCATTAAAGCCAGGTCTTTGCGCTGAGACTGCTCCAGTTTTAGCTCCAGCTTGAGGTCTTTATTCTTTTTATCTAATGCTTTGTATACTTCATCTGTCCCTTTGGTCGAGGCTACTACGGGATTTTCACGTATTTGCCGCAAAAGTTGCATGATCATTTATTCTCTACTTTGTAGGGAGGCATTTGCTACATCTAATTGTACTTGAATCTTCTAAATTGACTGCGTTGTAGTTAGAAGTTTGTTGGTAACTTTTGTTATCTTTGGCTTTGCAAGCATCTGTTGTCATAATAATCAATATCTAATTCTCCTAAATGATTTTCTCATATTAAACTGATCATTTAATGTGGGGAAGTGCCAAGGGAGAAAAAGCTAGAATATTGGTTAAGTTAGCAGACCGGCCACAGTAGGGATCCAAAGGAGGGAAAATAGGGATCCAAAGGGGGGGCCATCTGCAAAAGAGCCATGTGAAATAACGGGCTAAAAAGACCCTAAGGTTCAGCCCATTAAGACTTCCAAAATGCTAAGGTTCCAAAATTCAAAGGTTGTGTCCAAAGGTCAACCTTAGGGAAAATTGGATGCTTAGTGTGTGCCCAAAAGTCTTTCTACATCCCTACATGGGAGGGGGCGAGCCCCAAAGCTAGGGGATGAGAGAGAAAGCCACACACACACACACAGGCTCCCTTTACACAAAGGGAATGAGGGACACATGTCAGCTCCCTAGGCCAGATGCCCACAAGGTATGCCCAATTCCTATTGGAAGACCCTTGAAGTGGACCAATGAGAATTAGGCTAGAGTAAATCTAGTTTAATTAATTTAAAAACATTTAATAAAAGAAACCAATAAGAATTAAGTGTCCTAGAAGACTATTGGGCAGTCTCCCAAGGGGTCCAATGAGCATTCAGGAGCCCCATGGCTTGCCTGATTCCTATTGGCCAGGAGGCAAAGGGGTCCAATGAGAGTTTAGTTTAATTATTTAATTATCTAAAGCTCTCACAAAAGGGGAAAGGGGGACACATGTCAGAAGGCTATCACTTATGCTGCTTAATCCCTATTGGCTTGACCTGGGGAGGTCCAATGAGGCAAAAGCCAGACTAACTTAGCAGCTAGGGCTCGCCCAAGAGAGAGAGGGGGCTGATTTTTGCTTGGCATGGACACACACACTCTCACACTTGACCATGTGTGAAGGGAAAATACTCTATCTCCTCCCAAGCTTTAATGGAGAGCTCATCACCTACTCCAAGCTTGTGAGATAGAAGCCTACATCAACACTCTCTTGGCATGTGGATGCAAATCCAACCAAGAGCCAAGCTTCAATGCATGCTCATCTTCTCTACCAAGCTAATTACTAAGCTAAGCTATGCTAATATGAGTGATTATGTGAGGAGATGTACTTCTTTCTCGTAAGATACTTCTTTTTCCTCTCAATCTACTCTCATACCCTGCTAGCTCTCACCATCTTCGAAGGTGTGTGAGGTCTTGGGTCTGAGAACGGGGATAATTCAAGTTGTGTTTGATTAAGTGTTTTGCTTGGTGTATGAAGCTTCCATCTTCATTGCACTAGCCCGTCTTGAAGGAACACAAAGAATTGTATTGTACAATGTCTCTCTTGATGGGAGAAACCATAATACAAAGCCTTTTGGAGGGGGGACCGGCTCCATGCAAATCCGGTCCTCAACTGTTGTCAATAGCTTAATTGCTCTCTCTTTTGAAAGTATTGTCGATGCTATCTAACTAGGTGTTATGCTTTTTGTTTCTCTCTCCACCCAAGCACTCTTGTAATTCTCATTAGGAATCAACTCTAATGAAATGCTCACTATGTTCATGCTAATTTCCGCTACACATAAGATTTTAGGCCATTAAATGTTACATTGGTATCAGAGCTCAAGGTTTCTCTTTTCTTGCTCAAGAAGGGAGGTCCTCAAGCTAGCTACAAATGGTTGGTATTATTAATTGCCTGTGAGTAAGTGGAATAGGGATTTTTCAGCCTTGCAGTGCGCCTGCCTTTGTGCAGTTAACGGGGCATCACCGTCGAGAGCTATGGTCTTAATAGTGGAGTCCTATGGGGCTTGCCTATGGCTTAACCACTATTGAGCTATTAGAAGCTTGACAGGAGCCGGTGCTGTTTTGGTGTCGAAAGACCCTCTCTTCTATTCCTTGCAATTAATGGTATTCGAGCCGCGGGTACAGTAGCTTGAGTGCTTTTTCTAAAGGGGTAAAGAGGAGTAGCAACTAGGGCTTGAAGTGCCAAAGTACACCTAAAAAGTTTACACCTAAAAGTTGTTAGAATGGCTGACAATATTAAAGAGAGTGAAATTAATGTTGATAACTTTGATTTTGCTCATGAGCAATCTACTAATGATGCTTCAATGCTTGTTAATTATCTTGTTTCTAGGCTTCAACAAGCCATGGGCAATCCATCTCTCCAAAGTGAAGTGCAACGGCAGCTCCGTGCTCATGGGATTCTCCAAGCTCATCACCATGACGAGAGAACACCTAGGAAGCCTCCTTGTGAGACTACCAAAAGAGGTCTCTCTCCGATTCGGGAAGAAGAAGAGAATCCATATGAAGGGCTCAAGAACTTACTTCTTGATGATGCATCTCCTTCCCAAAGGAGAACTCAAGAGCCTCCACCGAAGGAACGAGAAAGAAGCGAGTCTCCCGCCACCTCGGCGGAGATGGCTCCACGAAGACGGCGGGCTAAACGCTCTCCATCACCACCAAAGCGGAGAAGACCATCACACTCTTCTCCACGCCATAATTCAAAGAGGGATGATAAAAAGCAAGAGAAGAAAAAGGCGAGAAAGAGGACACCCTCTTCTCCATCTTCTTTATCCTCTTCCTCTTATGAAAGCTATGGTGAAGACGACAAAGATCAAGACAAGAAAAAGGCGAGAAAGAGGTCACCCTCTTCTCCACCTTCTTCAAATTCTTCATCTTCTGAAGAAAGTGATGGTGCAACTTTTGAACCATCAAAAAGAAGAGGCCATAGGAAATCCTATGCCGCATGGAAGAGGTCGTCCAAGCTGAAGAAATTCAAAGAGGGAGGGAAGAGCATCTCTTTCCTTACCTATGATGGCACCTTCGGTGCTACAGACAAAGTTTTGGCCTTTATCCAGCAATTCGATGCGGCGTTTGGAGATGAGGGCTTCACGGAGTCCTCTAAGCTACGCCATGTAGCTATGCACTTTCAAAAGTCCGCCAGACAATGGTGGTCTAGCCTACGAGCCAACGGTGAAGCTCCACGAACATGGAAGGCTTTAAGAGCTTCCATTATGAAGCAGTTTTTGGCCACCGATGCCAAAGACAAAGTACTCACCGAATGGCGAAGCTTAAAGCTCTCTCCCAATGAATCCATCCACAAATATGTAGACAAGTTTTGGGACCTACAACTCAAAGCCACTGTCTTCAAAAAGTTGGATTTTGGAGAGCAAAAGCAACAATTTTGTGCGGGCTTAACCGAAGAAATGGCGGAGTATGTCAACTCCCAAAGGCCACGTACCATATCGGCGGTAATACACCATACTATGGTGGCCTCGCGAATCAATTTCCAAACGGGGGGTAAAAGAAATAATAAGCCCCCGGAAAACAAAGGTTCCAATGAGCCTAAGGGGAAGGACAATGTCCAAAAGTCTCCTAAGGGCAATTCCAACAAAGCTAAAGAGAAGGGAGTTTACAAAGGAAAGAATAAACTCTCTCCTGAAGAGCTTGAGCGTTATCGTAAAGATAACCGGTGTTTCAAGTGCGGCGAACAAGGGCATGCGTACCGCGCTTGTCCCCAAAAGAACAACCGCCAAGATCCTCCTAGAGCTTCTTTGGTTGAAATCCAAGAGGAGGAGATTCACCAAACTCACCACAAAGGATCTCCTCTATGCCATGCTTGGGGAAAGGTAAGAGAACATGATGCTTTTATTCTCTTTGACCCTGGTTCTACTCACAATTTCATATCTATGGAGTTAGCCACCAAGCTAGGCATACAATCCTACGAGATGGGAGATATCCTACCCGCAGACAGTGCCTTCAAGGGGCAAGAAGCTTCAGTCACTCCCTTAATCGGGAAATTGAGACTTCATGTCCAAGGCTATGTGGACAAAGAGGATTTCTTTATCTCTCCTCTCAAGCATGAGGATGTAATCCTAGGGGCACCATGGTTTGACCGTCTGGCTGCCCATGTTAAATTTCCTGAAAGGAGAATCTCCTTTAAGTTCAGGGAAAAGGACATGTATATAGATGCTAGGGAGATGGGTAACACCATCCCCATTGTACATACACCAGCTTTCAACAAGTCAATAAAGAGCTCTATTTCCGTGTACATGATTTTTGTTAAAGATTCTCAAAATGAACCTAATGCTTTAGCAAAAGAAAATAAAAGCAACCAAAAGGAATTAGAGTTATCCAATTTTCTCAAGGGGTTTCAAGATGTCTTTATTGACGACATCCCTTGTGAGCTACCTCCTAAACGAGGTAATGACGACCATGCAATTGAACTTCTTCCAGGAAGTTCACCGCCTAACAAACCTCCTTATAGAGTTTCTCAAGCTCAACAAGAGGAGATTATGCGGCAAGTGCATGAGTTAATTGAGAAGGGCATGGTTAGGCCTAGCTCATCTCCATTTTGCTCACCTGTGCTATTAGTGCAAAAGAAAGACGGCACATATCGTATGTGTGTCGACTATAGAGCACTAAATAGGATCACTATCAAGAATAGGTTTCCCGTTCCACGGGTAGAAGACCTATTTGATAAGCTACAAGGATCGACCTACTTCAGTAGGATTGACCTAAAAAGTGGCTATCATCAAATAAGGATAGTTGATCAAGACATTGTAAAGACCGCATTTCGTACTACATTTGGTCTTTACGAATACATTGTCATGCCTTTTGGCTTGACTAATGCACTAGCCACATTTAACCGCTTGATGGAGAAGCTGTTCAGACCTCATCGAACCTTCACTGGATTGTTCTTTGATGATATTATCATCTACTCTAATTCATTAGAGGAACATAAGCAACACCTCCAGGTAATATTTCAAGTTTTAAGAGAGAATAAACTTTATGTTAATCGAAAGAAAAGTGAATTTTTCTTGCAAGAGATTCAATATTTAGGTCACATTATCTCTCAAGATGGAATCCAAATGGATCCATCCAAGTTAGAGGTAATAAAAGGATGGCCTAAACCAAGGAATCTTCATGAACTAAGAAGCTTTATAGGTATGTGTGCATACTATAGACGCTTCATAGAAAAGTTCTCACAAATTGCGGGACCATTACATGACCTAACAAAGAAAAATGTTAGGTATACGTGGTCTGCTAAGGAGAACAATGCTTTCGAAAAGCTTAAAGAAAAGCTTATCTCTCAACCTGTGCTTACACTACCGGATCTCTCAAAACCATTTGAGGTCCAATGTGATGCTTGTGGTGATTGCCTTGGGGCTGTTTTGCTCCAAGAAGGGCACGCCATAGGCTATGAGAGTCGAAGGCTCGACCCTGTTGAGCAAGCTCTAGGCATATACGAAAAAGAACTCCTTGCAGTTCTACATGCCTTAGACTCATGGAAGCACTATTTATTGGGGACTCCTTTCATTCTGCGAACGGATCACCAAAGTCTTAAGTACTTCATGACGCAGACCAAGCTCTCCGACAAACAAATGAGGTGGGCAAATTTCCTTTCGCAATTTCATTTTCATATTGCTCACATTGCTGGCAAGCATAATCAAGTAGCCGATGCACTCTCAAGACGACCGAGAGTGAATGCGGTTTCCATAGCAACTCACAATGATCTATCTTTAATGATAGATGAGTATGCTATTGATCCCGATTTTAGAGATGTGATTTCAGCCCTTGCCTTAGGGAAGAAAGAAGAACCATTTACTTTACAAGATGGTTATCTTCTCTATGGCAATAGACTATGCGTTACTAACTCACTACGTGAGAAAGTAATGTATGAATCTCATGCTCCCCCATATGCGGGGCATAGAGGGATTCAGTCTACCCTAAAGGGAATTGAAACATATTTCTATTGGCCTACCATGAAAGTGAACATACATGAGTATGTTTCCAAATGTGTGGTATGTCAAAAGACAAAATTTGATAGAGGGAAGCAACTTGGATTGCTTCAAACCTTGCCAATCCCTAATTCACCATGGGAGAGCATATCCATGGATTTTATCTTTGGATTGCCTAAGTCTATCCATGGGAATACGGGAATATGGACGATAGTAGACAGGTTCAGTAAACAAGCTCATTTTATACCTGTCAAAAAGACTATCAAAGCCCATCAAATGGCAACCCTCTTCATTTCGCAAATTTTCAAGTACCATGGCTTGCCAATGTCCATAGTGTCGGATAGAGATCCTAGAATGACCAGTAATTTCTGGAAGGGTCTCTTTGAGAATTTAGGAACAAGGCTAAACTTCTCTTCGGCCTATCATCCACAAACTGATGGCCAAAGTGAAATAGCTAACCTAACTATTCTCGATCTACTAAAAGCCTATGTAACGGAAGTAGATCAAAGATCCCAATGGGAGAAGTACTTACCCTTAGTAGAGTATGCTTACAATAACACTGTACATACTTCTACACGAAAAGCACCTTTCGAGGTAATTGAGGGAAGATCAAAAAGTCCCTTGCTACTTAAGGTACATGGGAAGATCTTCGCTGCAGATGAGTATAGCCGAGACCTACAAGAATCTTTCCAAAAGATTAAGGATGCTATCTCTATCTCACAGCAAAGGCAAAAGGCTGCTGCTGACAAGCACAGAAGAGCCCAAGCCTTTAAAGAAAACGATTGGGTCTTGTTAAAGTTTCCCAAGGCTCGATTAAGGCACACGACGGGCAAGAATCCTACGGGCCACCAAAAGTACTATGCTAAACTAGCAAAAAGGTACTATGGTCCCTTCCAGATTCTTAGGCCAATCAATGAGATGGCCTATCAACTTAAGTTGCCCAATCATTGGCTCATACACAATGCTTTTCATGTGAGCCTCTTAAAGCCTTACAAAGGAGAGCCACCTCAAGAACCAACTATTGAAGACCCACCGGAGATCGAGGACCACGAGGAGGTGCTGCAGCCCGAGTCCATTCTCCGACATGAAGACAAGGTATTAAGAGGCGGTAAGACTATCCGACGATATCTTATTAAGTTTAAGAATTATCCTTTTGAAGATGCTAGATGGATGCAAGGCATACAATTAAAGGATAACCTAAACCTTGTCAATGCTTACAATGCTTCCCAAGAGTAAGCAAATGTACAAAATGTTAAAAATCAACAAAAATTTTTGTCTTATAAGACTCTCTTTTTCTTTATTTGTGCACAAAAATGAAGTAGTATGCATGCTTAGATCAAGTTTGCGGAGACGACGTCTCCCGAACACCAAGTAGAGCTTGTCACTCTACTATGGAAGACTGATAGGACTAATGTGCAGACATGCTTGCGGCAGCCTCAGGCTCTCAAGCGCCAAATGGACTAGTCATCCATTATGGAATGATGTCGTAGGGTAACATAGGGATCCTCTACCCGCTAAGAAAAGGACTCATGCATATGCTTTATCTTCTCTACACCATAGTCGAGGACGACTATGATTTCAAGAGAGAGGTAATGTCATAATAATCAATATCTAATTCTCCTAAATGATTTTCTCATATTAAACTGATCATTTAATGTGGGGAAGTGCCAAGGGAGAAAAAGCTAGAATATTGGTTAAGTTAGCAGACCGGCCACAGTAGGGATCCAAAGGAGGGAAAATAGGGATCCAAAGGGGGGGCCATCTGCAAAAGAGCCATGTGAAATAACGGGCTAAAAAGACCCTAAGGTTCAGCCCATTAAGACTTCCAAAATGCTAAGGTTCCAAAATTCAAAGGTTGTGTCCAAAGGTCAACCTTAGGGAAAATTGGATGCTTAGTGTGTGCCCAAAAGTCTTTCTACATCCCTACATGGGAGGGGGCGAGCCCCAAAGCTAGGGGATGAGAGAGAAAGCCACACACACACACACAGGCTCCCTTTACACAAAGGGAATGAGGGACACATGTCAGCTCCCTAGGCCAGATGCCCACAAGGTATGCCCAATTCCTATTGGAAGACCCTTGAAGTGGACCAATGAGAATTAGGCTAGAGTAAATCTAGTTTAATTAATTTAAAAACATTTAATAAAAGAAACCAATAAGAATTAAGTGTCCTAGAAGACTATTGGGCAGTCTCCCAAGGGGTCCAATGAGCATTCAGGAGCCCCATGGCTTGCCTGATTCCTATTGGCCAGGAGGCAAAGGGGTCCAATGAGAGTTTAGTTTAATTATTTAATTATCTAAAGCTCTCACAAAAGGGGAAAGGGGGACACATGTCAGAAGGCTATCACTTATGCTGCTTAATCCCTATTGGCTTGACCTGGGGAGGTCCAATGAGGCAAAAGCCAGACTAACTTAGCAGCTAGGGCTCGCCCAAGAGAGAGAGGGGGCTGATTTTTGCTTGGCATGGACACACACACTCTCACACTTGACCATGTGTGAAGGGAAAATACTCTATCTCCTCCCAAGCTTTAATGGAGAGCTCATCACCTACTCCAAGCTTGTGAGATAGAAGCCTACATCAACACTCTCTTGGCATGTGGATGCAAATCCAACCAAGAGCCAAGCTTCAATGCATGCTCATCTTCTCTACCAAGCTAATTACTAAGCTAAGCTATGCTAATATGAGTGATTATGTGAGGAGATGTACTTCTTTCTTGTAAGATACTTCTTTTTCCTCTCAATCTACTCTCATACCCTGCTAGCTCTCACCATCTTCGAAGGTGTGTGAGGTCTTGGGTCTGAGAACGGGGATAATTCAAGTTGTGTTTGATTAAGTGTTTTGCTTGGTGTATGAAGCTTCCATCTTCATTGCACTAGCTCGTCTTGAAGGAACACAAAGAATTGTATTGTACAATGTTTCTCTTGATGGGAGAAACCATAATACAAAGCCTTTTGGAGGGGGGACCGGCTCCATGCAAATCCGGTCCTCAACTGTTGTCAATAGCTTAATTGCTCTCTCTTTTGAAAGTATTGTCGATGCTATCTAACTAGGTGTTATGCTTTTTGTTGCTCTCTCCACCCAAGCACTCTTGTAATTCTCATTAGGAATCAACTCTAATGAAATGCTCACTATGTTCATGCTAATTTCCGCTACACATAAGATTTTAGGCCATTAAATGTTACATCTGTCAACTTCGTAAGAAGGTCACCTAATTCCTCCATCTCCTTTTGCTGTTTATCCCTTGCTAGCTGATGTTGTTCAGCTTTAGCTTTCAATTCTTGCACTTGATTTTGTAGATCGGTGATGACGTTTAATCTATCTTCTAACTCTCCTTGGAGAGCGTCAATCACCATTTCTAGTTCTTTAGCCTTTGTGCTGCGGCTAAGGGCTGCTGATCAGAGTCTTTCCGTCATGTCCTGCATTTGCCTTGCATATTTGTTGACTTGCAGGATTACCTCATCATTTGACTGCCAATCTTCATTTCTTGATAGCTGCTTAGATGTCTCGGGAGCCACTTGTGTCTCTTGTGGTGGGGTTGTGGCAGCTGGTTACTCTTGCCCTTGAGGTTGTGCTTGGGCCTCTTCTACTTTGTCATCCTAAGGCTTCGTGGATGCCTCGACCGCTTCATGCTGTGTGGAGGTAGAAGTGGTTTCTTCTGTTCCATGTTCTCTTGTTTGTTCAAACTTTGTGGAGTCCTCTGGTGCAGGACTCGCTTTTCTTTCCGGCTCTAGTTCCTTTGCTTTAGCTTGCTCCTGTGTAGTGGCTGCCTGTTGTGCATATTCTGTTGCTTCTTGCTGTTCAGAATCCGTTTCTTTTGTTTGCTTAGTTTCTGTGGTTCTAATTGCTGGTGATGGTGGTGGGCTTGGCATGGGGTGATCATGCTGTCCTATAGCAGGTGAAGAAGTTCTAGGAGACATGTCACCTTGTTCTTGCTGGGCTTCTCCTTGTGCGGTTGCTTCTTCTTGTTCTTGCTGCTTTGCCACCTATTTAAGCTTTCCGTTCCGCTTTCTAGGCTTCTTTGAGCTTCAAAGCTTTTGCCTCTTGATATATTTTTTCCAATAATTTTGTGGGATCTTCGGCCTGTTTCCTGGTATGATGCTTTGTTCTTGGTCATTTCAGTTCAATGGGTACCCACTTTGCCGGGTCCTTGCCTTGAGCTTGGTGGATGCGTTTGTAGGAGTGCTTTTCTCTTTCAAACCTGGCCTGTTTCTGTTGCGGCTCCTCCTGATGTGCTGCCACAACTTTTCTTTTCATTTCGATTCGTGCTCTCCTTTCCGCATTATCAGAGCTTTCACTACTATGCCGTTCTGGCGAGCTCTCAGCAGACTCTTTATCAGACTTGTATTCTCTCTTGGTAGATCTTGTGGCTCAAGGGGAAGGTTGTGCTGACACAATCCAAGTGTTCTGATCTGGGGCAGGCAGCAAGTTGTCGGCCATGCCGATAGCATGTTAGGCAATTCTGGTTAGAACCTCTGTGCTCCCAGATATGTAATTTTACTCTCTTTCTTTGTCCCCTTCAATATGGACAACACATACTGCACATGGTCTATATGTTGCCTGGTTGTTGACTTGAGAACTTGTGTAAATGTGGTGGCAACCTCATGATTGGGTGTAGTGTACCTTGGCGGTCTCTTGGCGAGGAAGTGGAAGTGTTGGTGGTATAATCTTGCTGGTTCCTCCACTTGTTTCTGGATAAGATAGGTAAATGTTGCAACAATGGTTTCCTTGGTGAAAGTTTCTACCGTCTTTCTATCTCTTGCTCTCATTGTCATTCCTTCTGTTGGTAGTTTGAGAGCATCTGCCACTATCTCTTTTGTAATGATCACCTCGACCTTGTTTCCTTGCTGGTCAGAGATCTGGGCTGTCCCATCCTCTTTGATTGTGGACAAGAGCTCAAAATTACCTAATAATGCCTTTATAAATCAACAACAAGGAAAAATTAAATGTTAATATCTTCCCGATGAGTGTAAATAGTGTATATACTATCAGAAAATCATTAAAAAATAGTCCTTTTTAATTATTTTTCATCATTTTTCTTGATATTGAGACTTAAATATGGAGAAATCCAACAAAAAATAATAAAGATATGTTTTTCAATAAATTTAATTAATTATTAGATTTGTACTTTGCTTTTTTAGCGCATTTTGTTATTTTCTTTGATTTTTCTAATAAATAGGTCAAAAACTAATAATAAATAGCAAAGGAGCTCAGATGGAAAACTAAAGACACGGTGGTGATAAAAAAGACAAGGCAGATAAGAAAAAAAAATCTCAATCAAATCGGCAGATGGAAGCGGAAAGCCTAAATTAGGTGGTCAGACCTACTTTTGCAGAATTCTTGCAGAATGTGCTACAGAAATCTGATTGGAGAAACTTTTGAGTCTAACATAGATTTCATGGCCTAGTAGGAATAACAGGGGAATTTAAGGAAAAATGGTTCGGGAAGTCCGAGTATAGATACCCAAGGTAGGCTAAAATCACCTCATTTCTACTTGTTGCCTTTGGAGAGCGAGCCTTTCGACTTCTTCGCGCACACTTTTTGGAGTCCACAGTCATCTGTTTTCAGCGCCGTCTCACACGAGACATGAGGGGTAAGTTCTATACTTATCAATGATCCATTTTGTAGGGCCGGTAGCTAGTCTAAACCCCTAGAAAAAACTCTAGAATCCGAGCAGTGCACGAAGACTTACGACCAAAAATTGACCATAACGACCTGTCAGCTCAACCAAATTGGATGAGATTTGAACTGTAGCATGCCCCAACATAATAGAACACTTCTATATCAATAGTTGACCATTCGAACAGGGTCGAGTGGGTCCCAAGTAGAAAAGCTAGGTTTTTGGCTGATGCCAGAATTGCATTCTGACTACACAGACAGCTTGCATATGAGGTCTATGCACAATGTATATGATTGGTTTCATAAAATCAATCAAGCCAAGCCCTCGAAAAGCAGAAAACGGCTCGAAGGCTACAAAGCATCAAATTTGACATACGAGGTCAAATTGACTCCGAATGGGCCAAAATTGGATGAGTTGCTTCACGACTATGTTGTAGACAAGTCTAAAGCCTTAAAAGTGACTTACCAACACTACAGGCCAAGTAGTCACAAAAATTGGTGATTTCATAGTTGCCAAAGCACGAAGTGATGCCGTCAAGTCCAAAATTTACCAAATTTGATTTAGGACTTGTTTTAGGTGTATAGAATGTGTGTAGGTCAAAATTTACAAGTTTTGCAAGAAATTGATGACTGCTGTAAATAATCGTGATTATTTACTTTTGAAATATTTTGGCTTGAAATTTGTATCATCACCTCACCTATCACTTGTACACATCTATTACATGCCAAATTTCAAGTATAAGCCCAAATGATCGATTAAAACTTGGAAAATTACCAAAAAAACGCAAAGAAGTCCTTGCAAGCCAAATTCTGAGTTATGAGCCACATTTTTTGATCCAAATCACCTCATATCACATACACAGGGTCTATACCATGCCTAGAACCATCTTGTACCAAAAAATGTTCATTTTGAAGAAAAAGTTAATAATCGCAATTATTTACTTTTTGGCCAAAATGGGGGAAATTTATAACTTTGCCATCATGGACCAAAGTACATGAGTCCTAAGCCCACTAGCTAAGTTTGAACAAATTTAGAGCTCAAAATCTCAAAATTTCTTCACATCTACTGTTTCAGAGACCTAAAGCCAAAATCTGGTACCATTTTCATCCTGTGCACCCAAACGAGCCCATATTTCACTCAGAGTATCTATTTGGTATATACTTCAAGCCTATAATTTTGAATCTTCAAAAAGTTGAAAAAATTACTCAACTGTAAATAATCTGATTATTTGCTTTTGTTGTAATTTTTTGTTTTGACTTCATAATTTTGATCTTTACATGTTTTATGCATCTATGCATGTTCAAAAATTGATTTGAAGCAAATTTGACTCAATTTGTCAGCATTTCATGAAGGACATTTCATAGAAGAATCTATCAAATTTTCTAACTTTGACTATTCACTTAACAGGAGCCATGCAAGCTACAGAGAAGGCTAAGAAGAAGCTCTCGCAAAAGGAAAAGCTGCAAGAGCTACCACCCTACCAACTGGACCCCAGTTTAGTCAAAAATGTCAAAGCAACCTACTTGTCGAAAAGGACCACACGTTAACATCAAACTTTTTCCTCCCTCTTCAAACATTGCCCTTACTCTGGGACGACTGTGCATGGGTTGAACAATCGTGTGTATGCATATCCGTGGTTGGCTCTACCATGCTTTGAAGATCAATGCAGTTCAAACCAATATGATGTGCAAGAGTTGGGTCTTGAGTAATTAACTCAAGGGTTTCTGAGGTCGAGGCTTTCTGATGCTGTCTTCCAAAAAGAAACTTTTGTAGCTTGTGTGCTCTTTGCTTGATTGTACCATCAAGATGCTTGAGCACACTAATTTCCTGAGCTTTTGGTATTAATAATGGTTGTTATCGAGCTTTTTTCCACCATTGATATTTTGGTTTGCTTGGTGTAGAATGTCGTGGTTGAGTCTTCTGAGACTTAACTCTCCATTGTTTGATTGGTTTTACAGTTTGCGGAGTAGATAAGTGCTCCTTTTTCTTCCAAATCCATTTTGTGTTAGGTTCCTTGCTTGGAGGTGCTTGTCTCTGTGTTTTGACCTTTGGAACTTCCTTTGGTACTCTCAGTGATGTTTTGGGTACCCAGATTTGAATCGGCTTGTCCTTAAGCTGTGCTTTCGGTACCCAAATTTGCGTGACTCCTTGCATGCAACTTGTAACATTTACTTGTCAAGAGTATGGAGAAAATTTATTGCTTTGTGGTTTGATCTGGTGGTAACTTCCTTTCCATTCCTCCTTGCTTGGTGCAATTGGAACAGTGAGTTGTTCGCCTTTAGGTAATAGATTTAGCTGATTAGTATCCCAATTTGGTACTGCTTTGTACGTCCGCATCCATGAGATTCCAAGAATCATTGTCTCATTCATGTGCTCATCTGGTAAGCATACAAACTGATGAGGACATGAACATCCATGTACTATCACATTTAATTTTACTACTCCCAATGTTGGTATTGGGTTCTTGTTGCATCCTCTGATAGTCGCTATTCCTGCCGTCAATGATTGACTTGTTGCTTTCTTGTACGTGGAATAACTGACTGCACTTACTCGAGCTCGTGTGTTGACCAATGCATTTGTGCTATGATTGTTGAGTTGTACTTTGATGTGAAGGTCCATTCCATCCAACCATTCATCATCTAACCATTCATCATCTGTTGACACTGCATCTTTAGGCAATTCCCATTGTTGGTCGTCTATTTTCAGAGTGTTGATGGGAATCGGTATTTGTTGATTCTTGAGAGCAGGTTTCCTTTTGAGTACCCGAAGCCGAGCTTCCTTTTGGGCTTCATCAATAACCTGCTATCGTTTTATCCTTGCTTTGCATCCTTTCTAGAAATTCATCGGTTAGTGGTAAATTGTACTTCTTTAAACGACATCCAGTAATCCAATTAGCCATTGGTTCACCATCTAGGGTGAACAACTTAACTGCTCCACTTGGAGATACATCCTCAATGATAAACGACCCGTTTCCCTTTTTCTTAAACTTGGGAACGTGTTGCTTAAGGGAATAGACTAAAACTAAGTTCCCTTTTTTGAAGACTTTTGTAATTAGATGGGAATCAAAAAACTATTTTTGTTTTCGCTTTTGTGCAAAGATGTGAGCTACAGTAGTTAGCCTTTGCTCATCTAGCCTCTCTAAATCTTCTAGTCTCTTTGACAATTCATGTCGAGTCCACTCAAGATTCTTAGCTACCCTTAGTGTTAGCAATAGAAACTCTATTGGCAGTATGGCATCAAGACCATAAACAAGGTTAAAGGGTCTATCATTTAGAGCTGTTTTGAATGAAACTCGATAAGCCCATAGAGCAGCATGGAGATTCATTTCCCCATCTGTCCTTCCTGAACTAACCACTTTAGTCATTATCGAGCTAAGAATTTTATTCGTATGCTTAGCTTGTCCATTTTCTTGTGGGTGATAGGGAGCTGATTTGTTATGGATGACCATAAATTTATTAAGCAGATACTCAATTATCTCATTGAGGAAATGAGTTCCCCGAACACTAACAATTTCTATTGGCACTCTACATACTCATATAAGAATGCGGTAGTGGTTTTGGCATTATTATTTTGAGTTGCTTTAGCCTCGGCCCACTTGGTCAAGTAGTCTATAGCTACAATGATATATTGAGCTTGGGTTCTATAAGCAGGTGGCTATATTGGACCAACAAAGTCTATACCCCATTTTGCAAAAGCTCTAGCCCCATCATTGGTCTTAAGGGCATGGTATCCACACATGTTGGCATTTTTTGCTCGTTGACAAGCGTCACATCTCCGAACATATTCTTTGGCATCTGTAAAAAGTGTTGGCCACCATATGCCTGCCATTAAGATTGCTCTTGCGGTGGTCTCACTAGAGAAAAGTGACCTCCAGCTAATCCAACATGTGCTTGTTCTATCATTGGAATATATTCGTCTTCATTTGCACAAAGATGCAAGTGTTGATTCTTACCTCTCCGATATAATTGGTTTCCAATAAGAACATAATCTCTCGCTTCAATTTCAATTGCTCTTTGATGGCGTTTACTCATATCCCCAGGAAATGTTTGGCTCGATAAGTAAGTAACTAGATAGTTACTCCACTTAGGAACATGCGACATTTGGAACAATGTTACATGAGGTGTGGGTGTTTTTTTTTTACATTGAGGACAATCATTTACAAAAGAGCAAACATCACCCTCATAGTTGGCCAAAATACTCCAAGTCTCAAAATTCGTCGCATAGTTTGATCTTTTGCAAAGTGAAGTCCTATTATGGCAATATGTGCTTGACTTAGGTATTGGTTTTTCTCTTTAGGATTAATGCATAAGAGCAATATTTCATCTTGATTTCTTTTGTATAGCCTACCAGTTAGTAATTGATACATAGCTGACTGCTCAATTAATCGGATTAATAGGAAGTGGTATTTGTGAATCCACTTGAGCTATTGTCATCAATGATACCATGTTTTTCGACCATCGAGGTGTCATTTCCACAGAGAACAAATAGGCATTTGGTAGATCATCGTCTACCCCTTTAGGTGATTCTCCTGAAACAATACTTGACAAATGATCTGCTCTTTGATGTGCAATGTTTTTTTTAACAACCACAGTGAAATCAAATTCCAGAAGAATAATGAACCATCTTACTATTCGTCGTGTGCTGCATGGCTTGTAGACCAAGTACAATAAGGCTTGGTGGTCCACAAAGAACACAAATTTGTTTGCTAATAGGTAATGTCTATACTTTTTTTACGACAAAGCTCATTCGTAATACTTCCCTTTTTGTGGTGGTATAATTCTTTTCCTCCATGTTCAACTGTCGGATAGCATAAGAAATAGAAAAGTCAATTTTGCTGTCTCCTGGTTGAGCTAGTATACATTCTATGGCAAAATTGAAAGCATCTACATGTATGTGGAATATCTTATTACAATATGGTGCTTTCAATATAGGAGTTGAGGTGAGAGCTTGTTTAAACTTCATGAAGGATTCTTCATATGCCTCAGTCCATTCAAAGTGTGTAATCAAGCTATACATGGGTTTTGCAATTATAGCGTACATGTAAATGAACCGTTTGTAATATCCACAATGCCCCATGAAGGCTTGAATCCCCTTGACTGTTGTCGGTCTAGGCAAATCAACAATGACATGAATTTTATCCATATCAGTAGCTATGCCATTTTTAGGCACTATATGGCCTAGAATTTTTCCTTGTCTACCCATGAATGTGCACTTTTCAGGATTTAAGAAAATCCTATAAAGCCTACATTTTTCAAATATCTTTTTGAGGTGTTCAAAATGATCAGCTCGGATTGATGAATGTACGCATAAATCATCTATATATACTTCCAAGAATTTCCTAAGATATTCTTTAAAATCATGGCTCATCAATCTTTGAAAAGTGGTGGGCGCATTAGCTAACCCAAAAAGCATAACCCGATAGGCAAAAATACCCCATTTTGTTGCAAAAGCAGTTTTATGCTGATCTTTTGGTCAACCAAAAGTTGATTTTATCTCGAAAAGCCATCTAAGAATCTGTAAGCTTCTTTTCCTGAAACTCGTTCTAAAATATGCTTAGTGTGATTGGGAGAGGAAAGTTGTCTCTAATGGTAGCTGCATTCACTTTTTTGAGATTGACACACACTCGTAGTTATCCATTTTTCTTGGGTACTACCACAATTGGAGACACCCAATCGGTGTGTTCAATTTCATAAATGAATTTGGCTTCCTTTAGTTTTTTAATCTCTTCTTTGATCTTCCTAGCACATGTTTCATTATATGTGCATAGGATTTGTCTACTTGGTTTCACATCATCTCTCATGGGTATGGTATGTTGACAGATTTTTAGATCAACACCCTTGAGATCCTTGTAAGACCAAGCAAAGATATCTCGGTATTCTTTTAGTAAGCTTAACAAAAGCTCTTCTTCTTTTTCTGCTAGGTCATTTGCAATGTAAGCTGGTCTAGGCTCTTCTCCTAGTTCAGCCAAATCTATCTTTTTTGCATTTTCATGCCCTTCGTAGGACTTGCCCTGTTTTCGTAATTCCCTAACAGTCTGTTTGACTATGATTTTTTGATCTTGGAGAGTATATTTCTTGTAATGGTATGGAACACTCATTACATCTTTACCATCCTCTTCTGTGGTTTCCATTTCAGTCGTATATATTTCCTTTAGAGTTTTTTTTAAATCTTGATACTTCTTTTTTCGCTCAACTCGTGTCATGGTTGACTTCTTTTCCTTTTTTTTGGTTTTGCTTGAGTATCCTTCCTCATTTTTCCTGATGTTTTTGACACTTCTGGATTGTCATTTGAAGGAAATCTACCAGTGATTTTGTCCTTGACAGAATCATGTGCATCTATCTGCATCAGGAACTGTGTTCTACTGGAAACTGATGGCATAGGTCTATCTTTCACGTTTTTGGTGTCTCTTTTTTGTCTATAACATTTTTGTCTTCTCGATTTTTGGTTTGGAAAGTCAAGAAACTTTTCCTCCCCTCCTTTCATGAGTAGCTTAGCTGTCACATGTTCTTTTTCCAACCCCAAATCATCTGAGGTAGCTAAACGTTCTTCCAACTCATCTGTTGCATCATAGTAGAGGTCTGAAAAGACTTGTTGAGCTTTCATCAAGTCCTTGGTCTTGTGAGTTTCATCTTCAATGTGGAGGGTTGAGATCATTTGTATGGGAATTATGTCATAGCCGTCCTCATTGCAAAATTGAGTAGGCATAGATATATTCACACATTCATACATTGTCGCTAAAATTTGAGTCCACTCAAATGGCTCAAACCAATGCTCTAGAAGGGTGTAGGTACATAAGCTTCTTCTGTGAAATCCCTTTCTAGGATACATTCTTCTCATTTTAAGCTCCCATTTTTTGAAGCTCCGCACATCCAAATAGGAGTGTCTTTGTGCAACCAAGATGGAAGCTTAGTCTGAGTTGAAGAGACTGAATCAACTCTTGTATGGGTGTTTTCATGACATCTCGATAAGTGTGATCTTTTAGATTAACCCTTGTTATTGATCCCACTTGCTTCAACTACAGATAATTGATTCCCCAATATTGGATGAGCTATACCTGTCGCATGAAAGGTCTTCCCAAAATGATTTTGTAATTGAGTTTCTTTCCAAAGACTACTATGGAAAAAGTGTATTGATATTCAATCCCACAAGATGGAAGCTTAGTTTCAGCCAAAGAGACTGAATCAAACTCTTGTATGGGTGTTTTCATGACATCTCGATAAGTGTGATCTTTTAAATTAACCCTTGTTATTGATCCCACTTGCTTCAAGTACAGATAATTGTTTCCTCAATATTGGATGAGCTGTACCTGTCGCATGAAAGGTCTTCTCAATAAAATTTCATAATTGAGTTTCTTCCCAAAGACTACTATGGAAAAAGTGTGTTGATATTCAATCCCACAGGAATTAACTATCACTTTTTCAAGCAGTCCTTAGGGTCTTTCAATGTGTCCATTAGCCAATTGCAATTTCATTCTTGTCTAATGGCTAGTTGTCCCTAGGATTCCCATACTGCTTTCATGGGTATGGCTATGCCTGCTCCACTATCCAGTATTTCCATGGTTTCTATGTCATTATATTTCATTGGAAGGGTTGTGTTTCCTTCTTTCCCTTCATAGTATTCTCTGACTTTGTTCATTGGAACATATCAAATCTCTTTGTTGTCCATTTTGTGTTTCAATTTTTCCATTTTTTTGCAATTAGCCCATTTATTCCCACCTTCTTTAGGGTTTTCTATAGATCATTCCATAAATATGATCTGAGTTTTAAATGTTCTCCCAAAGTAAGATGGGTGTAGATATGGTTGAATGAATGTTGTCTACTTCTAGGGTCTGTTCCTCTCTTTTTACTTGAGTGGTTTTACACACTATGGATTCATCTTTATTATCTCCCAAGTAAGAGGGTAATGTTTTCAAGGTCAATGGTTTCAACATTCCTGAAGCTTCAAATCCACAATCTCCATACAAGGATTGTACATCCACGTCCATATCAGGAGGTAGGTTGTCTAACCATACTTCCTCTATAGGAGCTGACTTAAGATTTAAGCTCCCATCATTGATCTTTCTAACTTTTTCCCATAAGTGTCCTGGCCAGTCTTCCTCTACAAATGGAATTCCATCTAAGGCATCTTTGTTGTCCGGCATTATAAGTTCTAGCTCTTTTGTTTCAAGGTGGGGTTCTACCACCACTTTAGATTTTTCTTTAGTGTCTCTTGCCACAAGCTCTTCAACTTTTGCCATACTTTTGAGCTTGGGTTTTTGTTTTTCCAGCATCTCTTGCGTGATTTTTACCAAATTTTGATAAGCTTCAAGCTTAGCTACTTCCATGTCTAGAGAAGGATAGTTTTTCCATTTGTTCTCCATGTTTTGTCTTGCTTTAAGTCTTGCTTGGTAGGCTTCCAAGGCTGCATTGATAGGCTCAAAAAGTTTATCAACCAAAATTGATCCTCCAGATTTCCCTGTTGTTTCTTTGACTTTGCTTCCAGTTTCTTTCACATTTTCCTGGAATAGTTGTTTTCCTTTCTCCTCAATTTCAGTCCTTTGTTTCTGTTTTCTCATCTCATATCTTTTGCTTCTGATTTGTTTGGTCTTTGGAGAGGAAATTTTTGTATTCTCTGAATCATTAGAGGAGTTATGTTTCTTTTTCTTAGCCTGAGCTCTAGTGATTACCTTGATTGGAACAATTGGTTCACTCTCAGACGAGCTACTAGGTATTACTTGGACTACGTTTACTACTGTTTTACCCTTGTTTAAAGGATTTTTAGGATAATCTTCTGAAAAATGTCCTCTCTTTTTGCAACATTGTGTGCAATAAGCTTCAACTGGCTTGAGGTTCTTGTTAGGCTTTGGGCATTCATTTTTCCAATGATCATCTGCACCACATTTATGATAGTTTCCCGTTCTTGGCTTAATCATGGATCTTACCATAGGAGGTCTAAAACCTTGATTAGCTACATAATACATTGGTGCAAGCTCTGGTGGAGCATACATCACAGGTTCTTCCATTGGTGGTGGGTGTGAATTGTACCAATATCCTTCTACCATCATGTAGATGGACTAGGCTCAGCATAGGGTGTAACATGTACTAGTGCTTGTTCATCTATAACTCCCTCTGGATGCATGTACTTTACAGGTATCGCATTATGTCCTGGATACAAAGGTTGTTGAACCAACGTGGGTTGAGGTCTTTCTAGACCCATAGGTGGTCTTTGAGCTTGGGTCATATTAGGCTCATATCTGTACATGGGTTGTTCTTGTGGCCTCATAGGCACATATTGAACATTCCCATCATACTTTGGTAAAAAATAACACTCGTTGGTCTCATGGTTGGTCCATTTACCCTCGATTGCACACCATTTTTGTGGCCTAATTGGTTGTCCTTGTTGAGGTATCCCTTGTCCTGGTCCCCTCGTAGGTGCTTTTTGCATGTTATTCATCATATCATTCATCCTTTTGAGCATGTATTCTATGGTTGAAAGCGGTGTTGCAGCAGTCGTTCCTACTTGTGCTGGCTTGGTGGAAGTTGTTTTCTCACTTTGGTTATCCTTAGGGACATCTTCTGCATTGAAAATATCACAATTGTCTCCTAAGTCAATAGCATCTGATACACACTCTTCTAGGGTTGTATGCTTCTTGCTATACAGTAGCATGAAGTTCTTTGTTTAGCAGTCCCTCTAGAAACAATGATACTAGTCATTCTTCTGCATGTATCTCTATCTCTAGGTATCTTGCAATGTATTGCTTCATTTGAGTTGCACAATCCCTAACAGACTCACCTTGTTTCTGTTTAAAGCTGTAGATTTGAGACACTGTATTATGTTTGATCCCTGTTTTGAAACAAGCAGCTATAAATCCTTGAGCTAATGTGTTCAAGTCCATGATTGACCTTGGTGGAATGTTTTGGAACCATGTCAAAGCTTTTCCTTCTTATGTTATTCCAAACCCCTTGAATTGAGTATGGAAATCAAATATGCGTTCTACTCTTAGCACTTGTTTAAAGCTTGCTAAGTGGTCGTATGGATCCCCCGATCCACTATATCTTTTGATCCTTTTTTGAGAATCAGCTGGTCTGACACATCTATTTGGTTCAACTCTCGATCTCCTGACAGTTGCTCTTGTTTCGAGTCCTTCAAACCAGTCTGCTGGAAATAGTGACTCATGTAGCCCTGGACTGGCTTTAGTGTCACCCGGTTTTCTTCGTGATGAGGTGGTTTTTGGTTTCTTAACATTACTCTTAGAAGATCTCTCGCATTGTTTATCTCTTGGAATGGTTTCTGGTCCTTGATCCAATATCCAATCCCTTATGAAATACCCTTGATATCTGGTTTGTTCTACCTCCTCAGGAGTCATCATAACAAAGTTGTTGTTATAACAAGCCCTAAATAGGTAGGTTGGTAGATCCGTTGATCCCTTAGCTTTGATCTTGAAGATATAGATGATCTTCATGGGCGTTAATTGTCCTGATTTGGCATGTGAAGTTCACAAAAGATCTTTTACATTTCTATCCTCCCAACAATAGACTCCGATCCTAGGATTATCCGTACTAAGCCATTTCAAAGGCTTCAAATCAACTTGATCGTATTCCTCGAATTCTAAGGTTGGTGGTCCTTCTTTTGCGGCCATATTTGGAATTATGTTGTTCACTTCTAACCCCCATTTGTCTATCACGTCAAGGTTTCCAACTTATAAGTACTAAGTTCCCTTTCTGTCCATGTACATTTTTCCTTGTTTGTTTGCCTTGATCTCTTCTTCAAACTCAATACCATGGTCATCAATGCGAATAGCATACTCTTCGTTAGGATCCAGGTAAGCCTAAGCTCCATGACCATTACTCTTATAAAATGAGAGTATATGCTTATAGCGCACTGTCGTTCCAATTTTTGAGTGAGTCAAGTAAGAAGACATTTCAGATGTTGAATCTGAGAAAGTGTCTGAGACTTCTTCAAGGATAGTGTGCAAGGAATTGCCTTGATTCACGCTTTCTTTGGTGGATACTCTACTGAAGGTTTCTCCAAATATGCCTTGATTTCCTAGTACACAACCAGATCTAAGGTTCATAAAGACTCGTGAAGCCCTGGATAGAGTACTTACCTTTGGATTGACTTGTTGTCAATTTCTTCCACTTGACTGGATTGCAATTTTTGTCAAGTTGCCGATTCCTTGTCTGCAACTTGATTCCTGTATTATTTTTATCAAGTTAGCTATTCTTTCACAAAGATTGTGTAATTTTTGCTAGCTATTGTGATTGGTCTATGTGTATCAGTTCAACTCAAGCTATGGGAGTCAGCAATTGACTTTCATATTCAACTTTGGCAAAAAATCAAAGGATTAATCTGCAACCTGAGAACTGAGTGAACATGTACCACTTTGGATCCGATTGAACCCAAATTTTCCCGCTGGCTTTGTATTATATTGGTCTAACACTGTACAAGTTCAAAAGTCAAAATTGGTGTTTCTATGTAGCAAAAGTAAATAATCACGATTATTTAATTTTGTCAGTTTTTTGCACTTTTTGGCTTGGTTTACCAAGTATAGAACCTGTTAAGGTCCTTAGACAAGTTTCAACCAGTTTGGACAAAATCTGTTCAAGTTTTTCAACTATTTCATGTCAGCAGACCTTGATTTCAAAAATCTGGCTTAAGTCTCACTTTTGTGATCGAAATTTCACCAAATCTGATTTGTGTGGTCTACTATATATGCTTGACCTTGTGGTATACTCAAATGTGAAAAATTATCAATTTTTGAAACAGATGTAAATAATCGTGGTTATTTACTCCAGCTATATTTTGCAAGTTTTTGTCCCAACCTTGACACAACTCTATTAAGCACTTCAACTTAAGGTCCCTAGCCAAGTTTCATCAAGTTTGGACAATTTTTGGTCAAATGGTCATCAGTTTTCTATCCGCAGACTAACTTTGCAAATTTGGTCACAATTTTCAATCCAATGATCCAAATCTTACCAAATTTGGTTTGTGGGCTTATTAAACCATATAAAAACTAGTGGTATGCTAACTTGGTCAAAAAAGTTGAAAAATGGAGCAGATGTAAATAATCGCAATTATTTACAACTGGCAACTTTTTGCATCTTTTTGGTCCACTGAGTATATACACATGTCTATCACATCAATATAAGCCTATGAATCAAATTTCATTAAGTTTGAACAAATTGTTTTTCAAATTACACTCAAGTTTCCAAAAGCTAGTACAAACTTTAGTTTTTGCCTAGTTTTTTCCCAATTTGGTGATCCAAATCCTATGTGCTTTTACAAAAGTTGTGTGTACACATGCAATGCGTCATTGGTATGAACCTTGGTCAAAATTGAGTTGACAGTAAATACTCACGATTATTTACTTTATGTCCAAAATGAACATTTTTCTGCACTTTTTCAATGGATAGTCTTTTCATGAGTTATTGTAAGCCTATGAATCAAGTAAAAACTTAATTTGGCCTAAAATGTTAAGAAAAAGTAAATAATTTGAGTTTCTGCAAACACTTGAAATTTTTACCTCAATGTTTCCTTGAGCTTACCCATTGGTTCATACAACTTTTAAGCATACTCTCCAGTCGGATTGAGTGGTTTGGAGTCTTTTCGTGCTATTTCTAACCGTAGACCTGAAATTTTGTAACTTCAAATAACAACTCACAATGATTCTTTTGGAGAGAGAAATGTCCTGAAATCCACCTCGGATCCTACTTACCCTACTTCTAGATTCTCATGGAATGGGGTTGTGGAAAGTGTCCACAAACACTCGTTCTCTTGTTTTTTATGGTTTTTTGAGCATCGATCTTAAGACTTGTCTCGTCTATCAATCATTCTCCAATCCTAGTTCTACAATCCACAATCCTAAAGGCACTCAACAAGTATAACTTACCTCCAAGCTATCTCTACATAGCAAAAGACGACAATCTTAAGCTATGCGGTTTCTAAAAGAAATTTTTTACTCTAGGAGATCCTAGAGGAAGTTAAAGGATAACTTCACAAGACGCTCGTGTTTGTTCCTAGTTTAGGTCTCTTCCATCCCCGGCAGCGGCGCCAAATGTGGGCCGGGTGTCTAACCTCACTCCTATCTTATTGCAGATTTAGCGAGAACCACCATTAAATTGTCAATTCATGGGACGAAGCTGACTCGACTAGTGCATAGAGGCTACAAGAGGTTGTCAATCTCATGGAAAACAAAAAACTACTCGCATCTAACTGAAGCTACACTCAAGTGACTGAAATCACCAAAAGCCAATCGCTCATCTTCCCACTTCATAATATCGTCCATTTGAATGGCCTCATTGTAGCAAGTGGTTTCACCGCAGTCAGTTTGAGTAGCAAGTAGTCCAATCTTGACTGAAAACGCTCAGGTGCACGAGATGTTCAAGTAGATCTCCAAAGTGCCTGACTACTGGATTCCGCTCTCTCTAGAGAAACATATGTGTGTACTAGTGGAAGGTGCATCACTAGCACGTCCAACATTCTGCGTAACTGGCGGGGGTAAGGAAACGTTCGCAAACCATACTCCATGTAACATTTAATGTCCTAAAAACTTGTGTGTAGCAGAAATTAGCATGAACATAGTGGGCATTTCATTAGAATAGATTCCTAGAGAATTACAAGAGTGCTTGGGTGGAGAGAGCAACAAAAAAGCATAACACCTAGTTAGATAGCATGAAAAATACTTTCAAAAGAGAGAGAAATTAAGCTATTGACAATAGTTGAGGACCGGATTTACATGGAGCCGGTCCCCCCTCCAAAAGGCTTTGTATTATGGTTTCTCCCATCAAGAGAGACATTGTACAATACAATTCTTTGTGTTCCTTCAAGACTAGCTAGTGCAATGAAGATGAAATCTTCATGCACTAAGCAAAACACTTATCAAACACAACATCAATTATCCCCGGTCTCAGACCCAAGACCTCACACACCTTCGAAGATGGTGAGAGCTAGCAGGGTATGAGAGTAGATTGAGAGGAAGTAGGAGTATCCTTACGAGAAAGATGTACATCTCCTCACATAATCACTCATATTAGCATAGCTTAGATTAGTAATTAGCATGGTAGAGGAGATGAGCATGCATTGAAGCTTGGCTCTTGGTTGGATTTGCATCACAAAGCCAAGAGTTGTTGGTGTAGGCCTCCCTTCTCACAAGCTTGGAGTAGGTGGTAAGCTTTCCATTAAAGCTTGAGAAGGAGAGAGAGTCTTCTTTACTTCACAAATGAGATTGTGTGAGTGTGTGTGTGTGTGATAATTCCTTGCAAAAATCAGCCCCCTCTCTCTCTTGGTCGACCCCTCTTGCTATTTGCTCATGCTACCCTCTCATTGGACCTCTCTAGGGCTAGACAATGACAATTAAGCAGCATAAGTGATAGCCTTCTGACATGTGTCCCCCTTTCCCCTTTTGTGAGAGCTTTAGGTAATTTAATAATTCAACTAAACTCTCATTGGACCCCTTTGCCTCCTGGCCAATAGGAATCAGGCAAGCCATTGGGTTGCTGAATGCTCATTGGACCCCTTGGGAGACTGTCCAATAGTCTTCTAGAGGGCTTAATTCTCATTGTTCTTTTATTAAGTGTTTTTAAATTAATTAAACTAGATTTACTCTAGCCTAATTCTCATTGGTCCACCTCCAAGGCCATCCAATAGGAATTGGGTACACCTTGTGGGCATCTAGGCTAGGGAGCTGACATGTGTCCCTCATTCCCTTTGTGTAAAGGGAGCTTGTGTGTGTGTGTGTGTGTGTGTGTGTGTGTGTGTGTGTGTGTGTGACTTTCTCTCTCATCCCCTACAAGCAAGTCTCGCCCCCTCCTAAGTAGGGATTTGTAAAGACTTTTTTGACACACACAAAGCATCCAATTCCCCCATGGTTGACCTTTGGACACAACCTTTGAATTTTGGAACCTTAGCATTTTGGAAGTCTTAATGGGCTAAACCTTAGGGTCTTTTTAGCCCATTGTTGCACATGGCTCTTTTGCAGATGGCCCCCCCTTTGGATCCCTATTTTCCCTCCTTTGGATCCCTACTGTGGCTGGTCTACTAGCTTAACCAATATTCTAGCTTTTTCTCCCCTAGCACTTCCCCATATTAAATGATCAGTTTAACATGAGAAAATCATTTAGGAGAATTAGATATTGATTATTATGACACTCCATGATAATCAATGTCTTTCATTGGATTTCTATGCATCTTAGACTCGTTGAATATCATCTGTGATCTTCTTATAACCTTCTGAGATTCGGGGTGCCAGAGGTGATATCCCATCTCTTCGTCTACACCATATCCAATGAAGATGCACTTGTGTTCTAGGGTTCAGCTTTTTTCTAAGCTGTTTTGGCACATGTGAGAATGCTTTACACCCAAATACAAGTAGCGTATCATAATTGGGCTTTTGCCAGTCCATATATCCTACGGAACCATGTACTTTAGTGGTGTACTAGGTGATCTATTGATCAAATAATCAGCCGTCGTAACAGATTCTCTCCAAAATTCTCGAGTTAAGTTGGCCATAGACAACATAGAAGTGGCATATTCTTGAATGGTTCTATTCATTCTCTCAGCCACACTGCTTGGGACAGGTGTGTAAAGCGTATTAAACTGTCTTCTAATTCCTTGTTGACTGCAGAAATCCTTGAATTTGGAGGAGATGTACTCGCCTCCATTGTCACTGTGCAAAGTTTTAAGCTTTCTACCCGATTGGTTATCGACCAATGCTAAGCAATTCTGAAAGACACTAAATACATCGCTCTTTTGCTTCAAGAGATAAACCCACACCTTTCCAGTAGAGTCATCTATGAATGTCAAGATGTAGCTACCCCTAGAGACTTAACTGGCACAAGTCACTACAAACGAGATCTAGAGGACTCCCCAATTCCTTGTCCAAAGGTGCTGATGTCAACCTAGTCTATTTTCCATAGATACAATGCTCACATAAAGAGAAGTTGAAGTAGTCTAACACATGCATATAACTAGAACATTGTAAGACTTTCATTCCCTTTTGACTCATATGTCTTAGCCGGCTATGCCACAACTCTGTAGATGGCAGCTCGTCTACACAAATAGAATTCTCTTTCATGGAAGAGACATAAAGTGAGTACAATGAGCTAGACTTATGGACTTTAAGCATGACCAAATTTCCCTTCTCAGATAATCCAAGAACCATGAGCAAATATGGTAGTGTAACACAAATCATCCAGTTATTCAATTGACATCAAACGCTTTGTCAATTTGGGTACATTTCTAACATTGTGCATCATAAACTCAGTGCCATTACGCATAGAAAACTTGATGCTGCCCACATCGCATATATCAAGCTTATAAGAATTGCCTAGCTTCATTGTGCCATTTGTGGAAGTGTATGTAGAAATCTACTCCTTGTGAGGAGTCACATGATAGCTAGCACCCGAGTCCACAATCCAATTTTGACACTCGTCAAGAGCTAACAATGCATCGGGACTCAAATCTGATGTGAAAATCAACACATCATTTGACACGTCAGAAACTGTCTCAATGGCTAGATACTTGACCACATTAATCTCTTTAAGTTTCACGTTGCTTTTGAGTATGTTAGACTTTGCTTTCTCTTTGCCCTTATCACGCTGCATTGTGCGACAATCTTTCTTCAAGTGTCCCTTTTTATGGTAGTAGTAACACTCAACCTTTCTCATGTCTTTGCCACGACTCTTGCTACGACCTTGCCTGCAATCTTGAGGATGACCTTGGCTGCGGCCATGCTGCCTTTGATTGTCACGATTGCCACTAGCCACATACGCCACCATGACCACTTGCATCAAGAGATTGACATCTAATCTCCTTAGTGAGCAACACACTTGTGACATCATTGAACACTAACGTGCCGTTTGGATCTGAATTGCTAATGGATGTGCAAAATATGTCACATGAACTGGGTAGAGAGTATAACAGGAAAATAGACTTGAGTTGGTCGTCAAACTCACTAAAGCCCCGAGATGTCAACTGATTGAACAAGGAATTGGACACATTTAAGTGTTTAGAAACTATGTTACCTTCTTTCATGTTGAGCTTCATAAGCTTTTTCATGATAAAAACGTTTTTGGATGCACCTCTGCTCTTCCATGCTGAACATAAGATATTCCATAGAGCCTTGGCTATTGTCTGCCCTATGATAGTGAAAAACACTAACTCGGCTAGATGTAGACGTATCATAGCCATGGCTTTTGCATCCAAAATCTCCAACTGAGCCTACATATAGCCATCATGCTCTGTACGCTCTTCAATGGTTTTGATAGACCTTTGTTAGTCAAAACATCCTTCATGTGCTCTTTCCACATGGTGAAATTGCTACCATCAAACTTGCGGATGACATATTCCTCCTTTTTGGAAGAAGAAGCCATCACTGACAAGAGGATTTGAGAGGTGCCAAACTATGGCGAGAAGCTACAAAAATTTGGGTAAAGTAACCTTTGTATCGGGAGAAAAACATAAACCGAAATAGTCTCAAAAGTGGCAATAATGAAAGTCACGACTTGCGAGAAAAATTCGGCAGAGGTTCCTTTGTATGAGGAGTCAAAACTCAACTCCAAAAATGCATAGAATGTGCCAATTGCACTAACTGGACATCAAAAAAATGACACTATCACTGTCGTGTGACCGCCAACTTGGCATCAAACGCATAAGAAACCGTCCAGATACATATCCTATGGCAAGGGTATTGTAAGAGGGAAACTCCAGCTACCTATATCACCACTAAAGGTATCTCAATATTCACGAATACCCTAGCTAGCACTACGGTGTGCTAAAACAAACACGCATATGTCAACGCATCTGTCCGTAGAGAAACTATTTTCAAAATGACTACCAAAATTGCCTAAAAGGTGCTATGCGTGCTGTAAGTGTCTAGAAATCTGGAGAAACTGTGTATAAACGCGCTCAAAAGCCCCCTATAACCTGCATGCGGGTGCTGATATGGGAATGTCGGTGCCGATCTCCACTTCCAGATGGAAATGTGCTAGTTAAATAGCCACCAAGAGTGTCATAGCCAAAAATCATGCCTTAAAGTGTGATCTGTGCGCTCGGTACCGATGCCGGGTGTCACTCCTCTATGGTAGAGGCACCTCACCCATGTCACTCTTCTATGGTAGAAGCATAGCTATCCATGGAAAAATGTCATACATAGCAATGCTTGTGTCGAGGCCGGATGTCAAAAATCCACCACGTAATGAGAGGTGTTGTTGGTGCCAACTCGTAGTGTCGAGACCGATGTCGGTGTCAAGGACTAGTTGAGAGCCTGATCCACTATCGCCGATGTCGGTGGTGAATCGCTGATGCCAAGGCCGCCTCCCATTGTTGAACGGTAGTCTCCAAAGCTGATGTCAAAAAAACATATTCTCTCTCTCTCTCACACACACTCGCTCACTCAAATCTCTCAAGCTCTCTCATGCTCCCATCGAGCCGGGTTTACAAGCTTCTTGCTTATGGGAGCAAGGGTGGGGATATTGAAGGCTATGGTGGGATCAAGGCCTTGCTCACACTAAGTGTGTAATCGAAGTTTTTTAAAAAATTGATTTTACTTGCAAACTGACAAAATCTGCAGATTGTGGAATGAGCCTGCTCCTCTGAGTGCACACTGTTGCCTAGGCCAAGGCCTCTGAATGTGTGTGTGTGTGTGTGTGTGTGTGTGTGTGAACCACACACACAAGAATTCAAGGTCCTCTCTCTGCACAATGTTGCTTAATTTCTTGCCCGATTTGCTAGATTTCAAGCTCTCCAAGCTCTATCCTACAAAACCTTCAACTGCTGAGCTTCGGTTCAGCAGGGCTTGCTCAGTGCTATCCTTTTTGAAGATTTCCCTGCTCGAGTGCCTGAGAATTTGATTTTCCTGCACTACCCGACTTGCTACCTTGAATTTTCTTGCTCCATTTTGATTATGCTCCTTGCAAGCCTTCTTGTTCCTTGCTGCAAAAATAAATGCCTTCGACTTCTGGTGAAGCTCTACTGCTCAACACTGTGTTTCTCCTCTGATTTCCTGCGGATCCCCATTTCTGTAGAGCTTCAAAATCTCCAAGATCCCATCTCTGATGGATTTGTTGCACACGCTGGGATGTAAATGGAGCTCGGGTGTTGCTCTTGAGCTTTGATATCACTTGTAGGAGCCGTTGTGTAGTAAGTATAAGAGAAGGAAGGAGATGGAAACAACACATCATGTGGGTGGAGCTTTTGGAGATTATGTCTCTCTATCTCCTTATTAACATTATAACAATGAATAAGAGTATGGGTGACCGACCATTGCCTTTAGGCAGCCACTTGGACTAAAACCTTAAAACAATCATGGAGCGAGCACAAAGTGTGCGGCTACATGCAAGCCTACCGCTTCAGTGTTGGGTGGAAGTAGTAAGTACTTCTGTGTACTTAATCAATCAGTCACCCTCAATAGCATTGGATTGGGGAGTTTCAAGAGAGGAATTGATATGTAAACCGGTGAATTATGCATTTCTCAAGGTGTTTGGATACAAGTCTTTTATGCATATAGATAGAAGCCTAGATGCAAAGTCCATAAAGTGTTTCTTCATTGGCTATGGAGAAGCCAACTTTGGGTATCGCCTATGGAGTCCGAAGATGGTAAAGTCTTTAGGAGTAGGGATGTATTTTCAACAAGCAAAATATGTACAAAGATTACTTGGAAAGAAAACAAACAAAAGATACAGATGATGAGTACATGGAGCTTGAGGACGGTGAACACTTAAGGAGTGCAAGCCATGACAACGTGCAACAATGTCAACCAAATGAGGAGCCTCAACCTATACCCCAAAGATCTACGAGAGCAAGTAGACCTCCAAAAAGGTTCGTTCTTTCCTTCAACCATCTCTTGGTCTTAGATTCTAGAGATCCGGAATCATATGAAGAAGCTATGCAACAGGAATCCAAAGAAGAATGGATGAAGAGCATGCAAGTAGAGATGGATTGATTACATCACAACCAAACATGAGAGTTGGTTGATTTTTCTAAAGGTAAGTGGGCATAACAAATGGGTGTCTAAGTCTCATTTATATGCCCGTATATTATAAATGGTACATATATTACAGATTTATACGCTGTATATCTGTATTATACGCGCATATCCGAATAAAAAACATTTCGATCAAAGTATATTTCGATCAAAATATACTTCGATCGAAATATATTTATACTTATAAAACAAGGGCCACCCCAGCACTTCGAACGAACTACTGCGATTGTGATTGCTAGAGAGATAGAGACAGAGTTGTTGGAGCTTTAGAGAGAGCAGTAGTAGACAACGAGCACAGAACATCCGGAGCGAGCCACAGAGCAGGTAATTTTTCTTATAGTTTTTTTTCTTTTTTTTTGCAGTTAATTTGCTAACACTGTTGTTGTGGAGCTTTGCGCGCACCTCAGTGTTAGTTTGTATTTTGTTTTTTACTAGCCTGTTTGTTGTGGAGCTTTGCTCACACCTTAGTGTTAGTCTGCAGGTTTAGACACTCGTCCTTGGCTGTGTTGATCCTCGTGACACACTGCAAGGGGGGTTAGACTTTAGATGCTTTGTCCTTGAGTGTTGCTGACTTCCGTGTCGCACTCCAGGGAGTAGCTTAGGTTGTACAATTAGACTTTCCGTACCTGGTTGTTGCTGACATCGAGTTGCACTACAGGGAGGAGTTTGCTATCATGCATCTTTTTTTCCTAGTTATTGTTGACCATTGTGTCTCACTATTGAAAGATTGGATTTAAAAAAATAGATTCCTCGTCTTTGGTTGTTGTTGACCACCGTGTCGCACTGCAGGGAGGGGTTTAGGGTTGTCAAATCCATCGTCCTTGGTTATTGCTGACCATCACGTCACACTGCACGGAGATTGGATTTAATAGATTCTTCGTCTCTCATTGTTGCTGACCACCATGTCGCACTACAGGGAGGGGTTTAGGATTTTAAAACCAGCATCCTTGGTTGTTGCTGACCATTGTATCGCACTACAAGGAGATTGGTTTTAATAGATTCCTCATCTTTGATTGTTGCTGATCACCGTGTCGCACTGTAGAGAGGGGTTTAGGGTTGCCAAATCCATCATCCTTGGTTTCTGCTGACCATCATGTCGCACTGCAAGGATATTGGATTCAATAGATTCCTTGTCTCTGGTTGGTACTGAGCATCGTGTCGCACTGCAGGGAGAGGTTTAGGATTTTTAAATCCATCGTTCTTGGTTGTTGTTGACCATCGTGTCGCACTGTAAGGAGATTGGATTCAATAGCTTCCTCGTCTTTGGTTGTTGCTGACCACCGTGTTGCACTGCAGGGAGAGGTTTCGAGTTTTTAAATCCATCGTTCTTGGGTGACCATTGCATCGCACTGCAAGGAGATTGGATTTAATAAATATTTTGTCTCTGGTTGCTGCTGACCTCGTGTCGCACTGCAGGGAGAAGATATATTTTACATTCTTCAATCCTGAATGCTTTAACCATCACATCTTTCATTACTGTTGTTGTTATGATGCATGAAATGTTTAGATCTTTCATTAATGGAGGTTATTATTGGCCATGAAATGTTTTTTTAAAGATTTATTAACAATCATAAATGTCAAATTTTTATCTATTCTGGATTTGCCTTACTTATATTTCCTTCATGTATTTTCAGGCTTTGGTCATGGTAGAGACAAAGTTAACGCATCAGCATCGCAAAACTATTAGTGATGCTCTTATTTTGTCTCTCTATGGAGCTTCAAACGATCATTTGCGACGAGCATTTGATCCATTGCAGGCAAAGTTTGATGATTTTGTGATTGAACTTGTGGAACATTGTTGGCTGAAGCTGTGTAGTGCATTCCTAGTTTCATTTGACCCAGCTCTGCGTACTAATCAAGTGATGCATAACACAGTAAAGCAATTAGTAGGCCAGGTCACTAGAAGTTTTGAAAGTATGGTTCATCCAGAAATCAAAACCAAACTTGGAATCAAAGAGCGAATGCAGCTTGTAGCACAACTACATTCAGAATTGAAGAGCAAGGATAAGATCAAAGGCTCTTCAAAACATCCTAGGACAGAAGAGGATGTACCTCCTTCATCAGGTGCTCAGTCGTCCGTTGTAAACCTGGATAATACGATGTGTCCTCCTGTCCTACACTTACATGGGGAGCATTCCATCTTTTACTTGCAAGCACCCCAATTAGGTGAAGGAAGTTTTGCAAATGTGAAACAAGTATCAGTGGCTTGTCCTCTCTTCAAAGATCCCATCTATGCGGCGAAGATATACAAAGATCAAATAGGAAGCAAGCCGACATTGCAGATCATGCTAGAGAAGGCAACTGCTACAATTGTTTAGCATTGTGGTATGATATTGCTTCGTGCTCTTGTTCGGTATAGCAAAAGACCTATGTTGATCTTCAAGCTTTGGAATGGAGGTCATCTTGAGCAGTGGATTCAGACATGTCATCATGATGGAAGCAAGCCTGCAATCAGAGAGCTCCAACACACATCTGGAATTGTACATCAGTTCACAGACAACATTTTGTCAATATGCAATGCTCTTCTGCAGACCATTAAATTCGTGCATAGTCACGACTATTTTCAAAATTATCTACACACTATAAATATTCTACTCCATTTTGGCGAGCGAGGAGTGTATGCTGGCATTGCGGACTGGGGACAAAGTACACCATCAAACACTTTGGCAACATTTCTCAAGCTGCCAAATCTCACCCCTCAATGTAGAGCTCAATTTGAGCGAGATTATCCATGGACTGCCCCTGAAAATATCAGCACTAATCCTCCTCCATTCACCAAGACATTTGATATATATAGTCTCTCGTATATTCTTAGGCGCTTGCTTGCATGTATTCCAGAGCCCATCGAGGTTCTCAAGCGCGAATTTTTGTGCAATGTAAACAAACATCTTGCTAGTGGAAAATCTCCCAAACCCTTAGATAGACGTAAGATATGGGATTTAAGCCTTTGTTTGAATGGAAGCCATAATGGTGGCTATCATATTGTAACCGAATCTGGCTTGAGACCTATTGATGATTAAACAAGTAATCAACTTTTTTGGCATTAATGGTGTCACGTGTGCAATGTGTGGTGTCACGTGCGCAATGTTTTAAAAGTTATTCAAGTTGAAGTTTTAAAGTATTTCAAGTTAGATCACTCAATTCTCTAAACCATCTCTCATTTTCAAGTGCTAAGACTTGTCTCGCTAAAGTTTATTATTTTGCATTTCAGTTATGGAAGATATTGCTCCCGACCAGAATGCACATCAGCCTAACGATCCTGTGCTTAATCATGCATTGGCTCAACAAATTTACAAAGAGGAAGAGATTCGGGTGGCTCAAGGAGATCTCAATGCTTTGGCTGCAACCCAACAAGACGAATCAGAACTGCAAGGGGAGCCATTGAATTACAGGCACTGCAGACAGTTATACCCGAATCACTTCGTACGCAACACATTATTTCGAGTCAGTGGAAATGCTATGGCTTTTTCTCCCTTGAAGGTTTCAGATCTGCAACACACTATCCTCGCATGAAATATCCTTGCAAGATTTATCCAAGTGTACAGATCGCCACCAAATAATAATCAAGTGGCAATATACTCTGTGCAACAATGTTATTGCTACTATGTATTGCGGCTCAAAGTTGATTGGAACGATCATCCCACTATAGGAGGTGTTGGGAAAAAGCGCCCAGCCGAGAAGATTCAGGCACGGGGATCTAATCAAGAAGACCCTCCTCGCAAGAGAGGCTACACATATTTGCCCAAAGAAACCGCAGTTATTGAGCAGCTTGCAACCCAAGGCATGGATTTGGCAAGTCAAGGAGAGACCCCATCCATGTTGCGCGCTCGTATAGCAGAGCTAGAAAGAAAGTTTGTATGGTACAAGGCAAGGTATGGGCCTGCTAACGAAGAAGAGATGGGCAATGCCGGTCCAAGTGATTCATTTGGCAATTCATAATTTCATGTATCTGATCTCTTTGGAGAACAAGCCCATGATTTAAATTAAATCTCCCAAACAATACATAGCTCTTTTTGTATCTTAAATCTCAAGATTAGTAATTAAAACCTCTTTCTGGTATGTAAATCTCTATTTGTTGGAACAAATGGACGTGACAGATGTTGTTGCAATTGCGTAAATTATGCTCTCTCTACTACCCTCTTTTTAACAATGAGAGAGAGAGAGAGAGAGAGAGAGAGAGAGAGAGAGAGAGAGAGAGAGAGAGAGAGAGAGAGAGAAGGTATGGATTGTAAAGCTAAACTCCACATAAGTTTTGCATTGCAAAATTAATTGAGAATATAGTACAAACTTTACAGCTCATCCGTCCCCTCAATTGCAGGCACCATGTCATCAATTTCTTCGACATCTCAACATTCCGGATCAATATCTTCCAGATTCCATTCCATTTCATCATGAGAGTTGAGCTCATTTGCAACTGCTTCATGTCTTTGGAAGCGCCCAAAGCTTTCTTCTGTGGCACGTGTGGCTAACTTCGTAGGCTTATGCATAAGTTGCATGTTACAAAAGACATACACCAAGTCTGCAGCTCGTTTAGGACTTAATTGATTTCGTTTTTTAGTATGCACAAAAGCAAATGAAGACCAATTTCTTTCACAACTACCACTGAGGCGGCAATAGACAATACTGTCACAACCACATGTTGAAGTTCCACTTTTTCTCCACCGTGCTCTTTCCACCAAACAGGTGCGCTCATCGTCTTGATAGCATCTATATGCCAAGGATCCCCAAACGTTCCCTCTCTACTAGTATATGCCGTCTTCTGTGTGTATGCCACCTGTCCATCCACATTGCCTAATAGTTGAGCACACACTTTCTTGAAATCACTGATCACTTCATTGTTTGAAGATTGCTCGTGCATTTGGAACTTGGGATCCAAGACAAAACCTGCTCCATGTAAAGGAGTATGCAACTGCTCCCATCGCCTTTTGACAATTTTCATCATCATGGATTTCTCTTTTCCTGCATAAGATGTACTATCTTTTAACTTGTGAGTGGCTTCATGCATGTACTAGTAAACCCGTCCAAAGATAGAGGCTTCTTTGTCCACTAATCGTATCAGATGAGTGAAAGGTTCTATGACAGTAACTATTTTGTCTACATTTCTCCAAAAAACAGGAGAGTTTACGAGCTAATAGCATTTGGAAGAAGCAGGTTCATACTTGGGATATTTATCAAGCCAAATGTCCCATCTTCTATCTACCACTGTTTCAACAAGGGATGCTTTTACCTGTTGTAGTGTGGAGAGAACGTAATATGCTGTCGCAAAGCGGGTCACACAAAAAATCTGTAAATTTTTTGTTGGGGACTTTGTTCCAAACAAAGAGTAAGAAAATGAATGCTCTCTTATAAACTTCACCAAGTGGTTTGCATCTAAAAGAGTTTGTTTAATAGAAGGAACTTTTCCAAAGTCCTTTAAGAGAAAATTCAGAGTGTGAGCAGCACATGGAACCCATGTAATCTCTGGATACTTTGCTTCAATTTCTTTTCCAACTGCTTTGTAGTTAGATGCATTATCTGTGACAATGGCTGTCACATATTTAGGTCCCCCTGCTCTTCTAATCGAACGCTCATAAACACCAGCAAGATATCCACTAGTTTTTTCTTTTAGGGATGTATCGATCGCTTCAAGAAAGATGGCACCTCTTGGACAAATCAACATCATATTAATCAATGGTTTCTTCTGGAAATTTGTCCAACCATGTAGAGCAATTGTGCATCCATATGCTGACACAAAATCAAGAGTTGTGCACTGTAAAATATTCTCTGATGTTTTTTTTACTTTATCTAAATATTCTATATGCATCTTATTATAATCAGGAACCACAAAACCCTTCTTCGTCGTGCTCATTAAAACATCTTGAAGATAGGATTTTGAATGACATTAAAAGGAATTCCACATGCAACAAATGCTTGAGTCCACTTAAGATGGAGTTCAAGCATCCATTTTTTCCCAAATGCCTGTTGCAAAGTAGGATCACTTGGTGCAAGTTCTCCTCTAGTCTATGCTTCACTTCGGCTTATGTTAGTAGTAGAGCTTCCGGTAGGATTAGAGCTACAATTCCCAGCAAAGGATGAATGGCACCCTCCTTGACCTGTTCCTTGACCTATAGTAGGGGTCAAGTGAGGGTTTTGATCATTCTGAAGTGTCATCTCGATGTCCCTAGCCATAGATGGAGCCATCATTTTGGGACCTCCCTTTTTTTTGCCCTCAAGAATTCTCTCTGCCTTGAGCGCCCGCTCGGGAAATTTTTCAGTAATACCTCTTGGGGGTATTTGCAAGCTGTCATGTTTCCAGGAATTTTGAAAACATGTTCTTTTATCCTGTGAGCATTTCCACTAAAATTATGGCCGTAGGTCTTACACCTCAGGTTTGATGTATTCTTCCCACTGACCAATTCATCTACGTAGTTCCACTCATATCCTTTCACCATCTTCTTCAGATCTGCAAACTCAAACAGAACTAGTTACTAAAGACACATCTAAAATCGAACTCTAATACCATTTACATTACTCTATTCATTAACGTTTTAAACTTCTTTAAATTATAAGTACCAAAAATAATTTTTTCTCAAGTGTGAGCTTTCACTTTACACCTGAATCATGATAAATAAATTTCTTAATTTATCTCAATAACTTCCAAGTGTGAGTAAACTCTACACAAAGCAAGATATCTTTAAAAGACCTATCTAAATTACCTCCAAGTGTGAGTGTAACTCTACACATGGCAAGCAATCAAAATTCACTACTTTGTAAATCTCTTATAGGTGTGAGAATACCTCTACACAAAGAGACAGATTATTATTTAATCTACCTAAATTGTCTGTAGTGTGAGTATTAATTTACACATGACAGTCAATCATTAGATAAATCTAACATAAGCTGCTTCCAGGTGTGAACATAGTTCAACACACAACAAGTAACTCTTAACTTTAACTATTTAACTAAAGTTACTTCTAAGTGTGAACATAGTTCAACACAAAGCAAATAACTGCTAACTTTAACTACCTTGAATCACCTCTAAGTGTGAGTTTCCTCTACACAAGGTACGTAATCATTAAATATCTTACTTAATTTACCTCTCAGTGTAACATACACTTCACACAGAGCAGGTAAGTGAAAACTCCAAAGCCTAAAAAAGTAAATATATCCAAGCTCTGAATTTTTACTAGAAAAAATATGGCTAAATTTAAACTAGCATTTTTATATTTTTCTTTGTGTTGTAAGGCTCACCTATAGGTGAGATGAGAGAAGAGAGATCGATGGAATGAGCAAAACAGTCCATTTCAGCGTATATAAAGAAATTTATTTTGATCTACTTAATGTTTCGATCGAAGTACTATTTCAATTGAACTAATATTTTGATCAAAATAATATTTCAATCGAATCACTAAGAAATTATACGATACGGTGTTTTGAGTTGGCATCGTATAATACAGCTGAATCAAGATAGATGTCATATAATACGCCCGTTTAAGGCATATTATACGTACACCGTATAATGTACAATGCAACTTAGATGGGTGTATAATCTTAAGGAAGAAGAAGGTAGGAAGAAAAGGTACAGGTCTAGGCTTGTGGGGTAAAAGGGTTTTCTCAAAAGAAAGGTATTGATTTCAATGAAATATTTTCTCATGTTGTAAAAATGAACTCAATTAGGCTTGTCCTAATCCTCCTGTTGTAAAAAGGAACTCAATTAGGCTTGTCTTAATCCTTGTGGTTGCTTATTACTTAAATCTTGAGCAAATGTATGTAAAATGGAATTCCCTCATGGTGACTTGGAGGAGAAAATTTACATGCTTTCACCAAAGGGGTGTGAAGTAAAGGGTAATGAGAAAATGGTTTGCAAATTAAAGAAGATCTTGTATGGTCTTAAGCAAGCATTAAGACAGTGGTACTTGAAGTTTGATCAATGGATGTTGGATCACAGATTTGAAAGATGCAACTTAGATCATTGCGTCTACACAAAGAATTTGGGATATGGGAAGTTCATCATCTTAATGTTGTATGTTGATGACATGCTGATTGCAAGTGCTAACATGCAGGATATCAAAGACCTAAAAGAGGAGTTGTCTCATTCTTTTTCAATGAAAGATTTAGGTGCCGCAAAGAGGACACTTCGTATGGATATATCAAGGGACAAGAGAAAGAAGACAATAAAGCTATCTCAAGAGGATTACATCAATAAGGTACTAGAAAGGTTTGCAATGCAAGATGCAAAATCGGTTTCTACACCTTTGGCTAGTTACATTAACTAACCAAGGAAATGTGTCCAAAGACACAAGAAGAGATAGCCTATATGTCTAAAGGTCCATATGCTGGAGTGGTAGATTCTCTAATGTATGCTATGGTCTAGACAAGGCCAAACATTGCACATGCAGTGGGAGTTTTGAGTAGATTCTTGAATAATCTAGGTAAAGAGCAAGTTGTGAAGTGGATACTTAGGTATCTAAAAGGGACAACAACAAATGATTTGTATTTTGGAGGCATTGATATTTTCTTGCAAGGGTATGTTGATGCAGATATGGAAGGTGACAAAGATACTTGAAGGAGCACTACTGGCTATGTATTCACAGTTGGAGGCACAAGAGTAAGTTGGGCTTCAAAGCTGCAAAAAGTGATCTCAGTTTCTACCCGGAAGAAAAATATGTAGCAATAACAGTGGCAAGCAAAGAGATTATGTGGCTTCATAGATTCTTGGAGGAGCTTGGATACAAGCAAGACAATTGTGTCTTGTATAGTGATAATCAAAGCGCCATTCATCTTGCAAAGAATTGAGCCTTTCACTCAAGAACAAAGCATATCAAGGTGAGATATCACTTTATATGTACTCTTTTAGAAGAGCAACATCTAAAGCTAGGAAAGGTGTACACATGAGAATCTTGCAAACATGTTTACAAAGGTGGTCAACAAGGAGAAGTTGAGCTTTTGCTCATCTTCAATTGGCATTCAAGGATAATAAGCAAGGATAGAAAGCACTCACAGGTTTAATGTAGAGATCAGTTTCCAAGTGGGAGATTGTTAAGTATGGATCCTGATTTACCCCTTGTAACTTTTAGTCTTGAAAACGCACATTTGTAAGGTCCCATTATGAGGAGAAGCCATTGTGCATAAGAAAACTCACTCGTTGGAAAACCAAGAATTCATGCCGAAATATTTTCTTTATTATGGCCGGATGGCGGCTGAAAAGTGGTCAAAAAATGATCGATCGGTTGGCCGGTAGTCAATGGCTAGTGGCCAGTGGCATAATTCAATGGCTCGTGGACAATTTCTAAGCAGACTTGTCTTCTCAAGGGCGGCCACACATGGGCACGTGAGAGAGTCCAACTTGGACTTGTCTACATAAGGGCGGCTACACACGGCTGCCTCTCATGAGAGAGGGCAACCTTTTTGGCCCTATTAAAGGAGGCCTCTTCTACACAAAAAATGCATTGTGAAGTTGATGAAACAAGGTGTTTGTGAGGTGGTGAGAGTGAATCAAGGCAAGAGCTCCATAAGGGTATAATCCCTTTGTAACCTCCTTCCAATTTGAAGTACTAAAGCCATTGAGTGGCTGCTTTCCCATGGACGTAGCCCACATTGGGTGAACCACATATATCATGTGCTCTCTCTCTTGCTCTAATCTCTTGTGCATGTGAAAATTATCTCTCTTCATTAAGTAAACTACCCCAATATCTACTTAGCTTCATCCTATTTCCTAACAAACACTTTATACAAGTTTGGATTGAAACCCTCACCATGCTAATCCATTTTGAGGAAACCCTATCTAAGATTTGACAGGCCATCGCATGATTGGATTATCACAAAAACAAGGTGATGGGGGCTTGAGGAGCTTGCAGAAAGTAGGACGTCTAGAGGTTGTACTATACAAGGGTAGTGAAGTTCCTACATGGTAAAGGCCAATTGATCATAGCAAGGAGCCTTTTGGATGATGAATGTAGTTCAATGATAGTTTGGGTGATGGCAATATAGTACCATGCAACATTCAAGGACTTTGGGCTATACAAGAGCACTGAATGATCATGATGGGGAATGAAGTCACTATAGGGAGTAGGGCAAAGTGATTTTGGTATTTAGATACATTAAGATTCAATGTGTAGGTCAAAGTCAATGGGAATATCTTTTGAGATTGACATGTCATGGATGGTAGGAGTTAATGGTGGGACAATGGGCATGTGGAGGGGATTGCTAGTACACTTGCCAATTACTACAAGTGGATCAAGGGGTTGTAGTAGTGGGCTCCAAGCACATGTAGATAGTGTCATGATAGTTTTTCCAAACCACAAGACATTGGAGGTGGAGGCTTTTCAGATGGAAAACTAGTGTAAGCTCAATAAGTGGGTGCAATGGTAAACTTATAAGAAAAATTGTATAATATTTCCATTCAAAACTATTGGTAAGAGAGAGTGAGACCCAATGTAGACAAGTCACACGAGCTAGTGATGTTGAATAGCAATAAGGAGTTCACACACGGATTTGTGTGTCTTTTGTGAGGTCTAGCTACTTATGGATTGAATGAGGTTCACTTTTCAACCCAATGGGTGGAATGATAGTGCAAGAAGGCTTTTTCCTTCAACTAGCTTGTGCGACCTGCCTTTGGCGGGTCCTGCTTGCTCTTACCATGACACACATGGTGTTCATAAGATGTGAAAAAACCCTTTTTGATTAAGTAGTCTGAATATTACCTGAAATAATTTTTTTCATAGTTAGCACAGATGACAGACGGTTTGTTGAAGTATGTGTCCCCCCCGTTCCCCCCCCCCCCCCCCCCCCTCTCTCTCTCTCTCTCTCTCTCTCTCTCTCTACAATGCCAAGGGCATATTTTGGAAGCACAAAGCCTGACAGGATGAAGAAGGCAAGGTGCATAATCTAATGTAGGAGGGTTGAACCATGATGGCATATAAAAGTGGCCCTCCTTGATGAAGATGAAGTGAGAGAAGATGAGGGGTCTCATCTCACAACACATGTCGGCAAGGAAGCTCGGGTGGAACTATTGGGCATCTACATGGACTAAAATTTCTCTTGTAACTATATATAAGATAGCATTTTCAATGTGCCTAGATTGAATTCACGCAACAATATGAGAGAGAGAGAGAGAGAGAGAGAGAGAGAGAGAGAGAGAGAGAGAGAGAGAGAGAGAGAGAGAGAGAGAGAGAGAGAGAGAGAGAGGGGGGGGGGTGTTAGCAACATGGTTTTTCTTCTAGATAGGAGCCAATAATTCTATTACAACAAAGAGCCTCCTTGATAAGAGAGTAATTGTCGAAAACATATGGAATCCCAAGCCCAAAAAGAGATCACCATCAAACCAAACCCCATCTAATTTATTTATAGTTCTAAGAGTGTAGAATTCATCATTTAGATTTAAGGAGAAGCTTGCTATAGACACAGGTTTGCACCCATAACACTTGGGGCCCAATGCATTGCACACTTTGTCTAAGCTACCTAGGAGTATCATCGACAACATACATTCTCACTTTTAAATTCTCTGCTTCAAATCCAATGGAAGGTAGTGCATTTATGGGCCGTTGATAGCCTATCTCTCTACAAGAGACCGTGACCCTATCCCGCTACCTCGTCCAACTCTAGGGCAACATGATATCTTCCTATGAATCTTAAATAGCACATGAACTCATAAAGACCTACCAAGAGATGGGCTATATAATAGTGCTTTCTACAAAGAAGAAAGAGTATGTTAAGCAAAATCCAAAGCTATTGCAAGAGATAACAACGATTGATTTAAAAAATGGTACCTTATGACATCAAAGTGTTCTAAGATATGGAAGATATCATTTGATATAAAACTTCAACCAACAAAAGGTTAATGACAAAGAGTAATGCATGGATAAATGATAGTATGAAACCTAAAACATTTGTGACCTCTGGCATCTTTGTAGAAAATGTTTGGGGTACAAGCGATTGGATCTATGTTTGAATTTGCTAATGATATTTGGCTACCATCCATCAAAATATTTATGGGAGTAGAATAATGTACATGAGACATTGCTATAGAGAGCAGACCATGAGTAAAAATAGAGGTAACCAAGGTATAATGAACATGAGACATTGCTATAGAGAGTTGACCATGAGTAAAAACTATGATAACTAGGTATAAACCTAAGATTCCACAAGTCTTGCGGGGGGGGGGGGGGGGGTTCAATTATAAGTAGAACCTAAATATCACGTGTATTCAAACACTATTTAAAAAACCCCTTAGTTGTGAATTTCTCACCAATAAAAGCGACCCTTTTTATATTCAATTTATAAATTTTTCTACAATATCATTTTTTCAACATACTTTTGTATATGACAATGTGAGAAAATATAGAAAAAAGACCCTATTGTTGAACCAATGTGATATGTATTTTTTTGTTGTAGTGACTCCCCTGAGCTCCAAGTGTTTGGCATAATGGCTTGCTGATGGTCATTCTAAATGCAAGTCTCATTAAAAACTGTCTGCACTTCCTTTCACAAAGTAATCCTTGAGAACCTCCAATGAATACATTGTCTCCAACATGAGAGTCTATGATTACTTTTGCCTCAATGAAGCTATGATAAAAATGCTTACATGTTAATCTTGTCCCATTGCATAAACCATGCCTTGAATCCAGTTTGCCAATGAGCATAATTGGAGTATTCTCCTTTAGGTGCAAGCAGCGTGGTGGGAAGCCACACTTAAGATCCAATGAGTTTAAAAACTTAGCTAGATATAACCCTCCATTACACTCTGATGTACAAAGATAATTTTCACTCAAGCATTGTTTGTTAAGTACTTATGCACATCGAAGTCATTGATTATAGCAATATCCTTATTGCATGGTGCAAGATTATCTCTATCCCTAAAGAATCTTGCATGTCTTTGGACATTCTGTAAGTCGCCATATATACTCTAAATTAGGCCTTGAACATTGTTATCTTTGAGTATCATACTACTTAAAAATGCTACAATATCAAGTAATGACAAACATTCCCGTTGCCAATGTCTAGTACACAATTTCCAAAGTTTCTCCCAACCAAGTCCTTGGAACAATGAAGTGCATGCATATTCTCTATTAGCTTCAAAGTCTACACGTGTCTCCATATATAAGATTGACACAAGAGGCATCCACAATATTTTCTCGACTTCCTTTGGGCACAACTAGCAAAATTTGTCTAAAATCACCCCCAAGGCGAAACACCTTCAAAATCTCAAATGTGTTGCATGTACATTGCTACGAAGTAAATTTGCAATTTCCAAGGATGCACATGCTAAAGCCACTCTGTTGAGCCACTCTGTTGACCACGTAAAAAACAAAGTAGTACATTATAGAGATAAGTCTTCCCAGCTCCATCGTGTCCATCTAAGAAAAAAATGTCCCTCTTGTTGAGTCAGTTGCTTGCATGATTTCATTATAAGTAGCTCTTTTCCCACAATTCAAAGATTCTTCCATACAAATAGCTAAATTCATTTTCTTGTTTGCATTGAACATCCTTTCTTTTGTTGTCAAACCACTCCCAAATCTAGATACTATAAAACGGTCTACTTTTCGGAGCTTAGAGTAGTCAAAAAGTAGTTTTCCATTGGGTTGAAGCAGAGAATCCAATCTACATAATGCTTGATCTTAGCTATCTCATGGCATACACCCTCATCATGTGTACATTCATGCAAAGCATAAACATGATCCTCAGCAAGATCCATGAAGAATCAATGCCACAATGTACCTGGACATAATGGCAGGGAAAAATGCCCCAACGGTCCTAAGTGTATTCACAAACATCACTACCACATGTATATGGTAACATTTTTTTTCAAAGGGTATTGGGCCTAGAGTAGTGATAAAGTACTTGGGAGAAGTTTTAAGTGATTTGGTAAACATTTGACTTGCATGACCATTAGATTTTCACTAAGACTGCTAAATACACAGAGCTAGGAAATTGAGCTAAGCTTGTCCAAAAATTATAAAAACTCATTCAAGGATTATTGAACACATGCTTAACTAGTGTGGATCAACAAAAGTGGAAGATGATGATTTTTTGACTTAGTAGATAATAAGCGTGCTTATTATCTCTTGATAGCCAAAGAGCTCCTTTTTGACATTTTTTGGTTCACAAGGTTGGTAGACACCTCATACACATAGTGTAGCAACTTTGAAGTCACGAACACTGTTTGCTACTTGAAATTGAGTTTTCTTGACTGAAGGTTGTAGATTGGTCCTTTAGATATTCTACAAGATTGAAGCTTAAAATTTTGACCAAGAGTCCTTGTATATACTTGTTGACCAATAGAATAACTTCATTACCTTTGATTGCACAAGAGTGATCGAGATCCAGCTTGAGTAATAGCCAGATTGGATTTACAATGACTAAAATAGATTAGTATTGGTACTGAAGATGATTGTACAAGAGTAATCAAGATCCAGCTTGAGCAATAGCCACATTGGATTTACGATGGCTAAAACAAATTGTTATTGGTACTAAAGATGACGTATTTGTTTCCATTGAGTATTTTGAGTCTTTATGTACCTTGGGTTAGTAGGCCATATATAGCAAATTAGGGCTATAATAGAGTGAATATCTACTAAAGAGAATGTGAACCAAGGGGGGTTTTAGAAACTATAGTTGAAGAAGTGCCCATCACTTACTCCAACTCAAGTACCAAGATGTCTTCCTTTTTTACTCAATTTTAGGGACTATGATCACTCTCATGTTCAAACACATTTTGACCTTCTACAATACCAACAAGCACAAGGATTAGATTTATCTGGATCCCCATGAAGAGTGTGTGGTGAAGGTCAATGGCCACACAATTGAATTCAAAGATGAGGTTAGTGAGAACAAACAAGATACCTTCTATATGTACCAAGACGGAGTGCAATATCTGTAAATTGGGGATCTTGACATAGTGGACGAATGGGACTTGGAATCCGATACATTGCTTCCAAACATGACCACTAAAAGGAGGGACAACTCGTGTTAGAAGTAGAATAGTATGTCCAGAAAGACATTAGATCTCTAAAACACATACCTGCCAATGACCCATGACTTAGAGTCTACTGTTGGGAGAACAATAATGTCACAAATGTAATATGGACTATTGATACTAAGCTAAGGAAGTTAACGACCTTAAAAATCATGTATATTTTCAAGATCAAGGAGAAAGGCCTAGCAAAACTTCCCATACATCGCTTTAGGGATTGTTATAACAACAACTTTGTTATGATGACTTTGAAAGAGGTTAAACAGACTAAGTACCAGTGCTACTTGAACCAAGAAATGATCATGTGTATAAGACCTAAAACATAACAAAACATGGGACCAACTGACGGGGTAGTGTAGTTCAAGGCAGCCACCTCAACAATGAGAATTGGGGGAGAGATATGGAAACCACTGCTAACTAAAGAATAATGGGTGACACAAGGACAAGAATAGTTCCATAGAAGTCATATTTACCAAGCAAACTGGTTTGATGACTTAGTTGGAGAGACACTAGCTAGGAGAGTGGGTGCTAAACACAATGTAGAGTCATGCCAACTGACTTCCAAAAATGGTTCAAAATTACAGTGGATATGGGGATCCATGTGACCATCTAGCAAGCTTCAAGAAAGTACTTAGAGCAGATCAAATAACAAGCTTCTATACTCAGTTCAAAGGCTTTGGAATGACCTTGGAAGGTAAGGGTCTAACCTGGTCTTATACCATACCTCTTGGATCCATTACGGATCTACCAACATTGGCTATGAGATTTGTGACTACTTGTTCAAAAATGGGCATCAAGCACACTATGGTCGCATAAATCTATATCTTTAACAAAAACAACGAGATACTATAAGAGGCTACATGAGTCAAATGAGGCATTACATAAACAGATGTCTAGAGTTGTAAATCCCAAATGAGGAAAGACTTGTCCCATTATTTTTAGAAGGATTACTCAATAGAGTTGCATGTCATTTTGTATAGCAAGAAAAATATGACTTGGGAAGCATGCAACCTATATGCTATAGATTTGAGTGATAATTGTGAAATCTTTAATGAAGAAAGCATTGTTAAGGATAACCAGAGTGAGAGAACCACATCTAATGTGCCACCATAGGTAGTACCTACTATGGCAGATCTTGTAAATTCCATCAAATAAATGATCAAGCGCATGAATGATATGATGAGCAACATGCAAAGGATGTCAATGTGGCCGATAAAGAGTCCACCACAAGAGAAACATATAGGACAAGCCAGACCATCCAAATGATGTGTATGTGTGTATTAAGGGTAAATGGAAAAACCATGAAACAAATGAGTGCTATTACAAGCCTGAATATGATGGAAATGTTTAGTATGTATTGATGAGACAACAAGGGAACCTATGCATAGGTATCCAACAAACATGGGGAAAATGCAAAAAACACCCATGGCTATGGAGAGACCACAACCAGTGCTAGGTCAACAACGAACTTTGCCAAGAAATAATGGTATGCCAATCAAGTCAAGCTTCCTGAAGGACAAGTGGACGTCATAAAATTTAATATCTAACTAGCCCAAAAGAGCTGATCATTTAATGTGGGAGGATAAACGGTAACAAGAGTTAGAATATAGACATGTTCTTTTAGATTTATCTTATCACACGACCAAAGGCAATGGGTCCAAATGGGAAATGGTCTAGAAAAGAGCAATGCCAGCTAATGGAGCTCAAATGCCCTTAAGGTTAGCTTCATTAATGACCTCCAAAGGTTAATGCATAAGGAAGAGAATGAGATTTACGAGGCTCTCTTTATTTGGCAGTTTAAAGAAGTAAAACCTTTAGTATTATGAAATTAATCAAAGGATAACTTTTGAATTCAAAAGGAAAAACGGCTAGTTTATTTTGAATTCAAATTTCTCCCCAAAATGGATTTAAAATCTAGTGGGTAAAACCATATCATGTAGTAGAGCTTAATGTGAAGGTTGATATGATCTCTGGTCAAATTGAAGATCATATGTGGGAGTTATGGAAAGCCAAAAAACCATAAAATTTTCCACCTCCTTTTTTGGGGGAAAAGTGCATCCTTTCACCACTCTTACACGTCTCCTACACACCCACCATTCTTTCACACATGGCATACACCTATTTCTCAAAATCTTAATCACCTTCATAAGCTCATGGAAAATAAAGAGGCCCTCCTAGACCCCATCCTCTTCCTAATGGTTAAAAGTACTTAGACCTAGGACCTTAGCCAAGCTAGGGCTGAGCTTGAGGTGGGAACTCCACCCAAGCTTGAGATGCTTGTTGTGCTTGTTGCTGACTAAGGTGCTTGAGGTGTTTGTCGTGCTTGATGACTGAGGTGCTTGTCATGCTTGTGGGACTAGGGACTTGAGGACAAGGTTCTACAAAGAGGGGGGAAAGCCTAAAAGCTAGGGGCATGAGAGAGCACACGCAACACTCACTCACTCAAGGAAAGCCCAATCCACAAGAGGAAACAAGGACACGTGTCAAGCTCCTCCTATGTTGCCCTCATGGAGTATTTGAATCCTATTGGCTGGGCTTAAAAGGAGTCCAATGAGAATTCAGTTTAATTAAACAATTATCTAGGTATTATCAATCCCTCTCTCTCAAAGGTGTAAGGAGGACACTTGTCCAAAGACTAGCCATATTGCTTAAAATGCATGTGCATGTTATTGGCTGGGCTTACAGGGGTCCAATGAGCTTCAAGCTTGAGCTACAAGGAGGGTTCAACCAAAGCAAGAAAGGGGGGTGCGTGGGGGTATACTCCCTCTCACACACACTCACTTTCTCTCATTCTCACTTTGTGAAAGTGCAAGAGTTCATCTCCTTCTTCAAGTTTAAGAAGTTGAGAGCCTACACCAACACTCTTGGCTATGGAATACAAGAGCCACTCTTAAATGCTATGCTAGCCATCTTCTTCATCTCCATTACCATGCTACTATGCTATGCTAAGCTACAAGAGTAATACAAGTGAGGAGTCTATTTATTTCTTGTATGATACTTCTTCTTCCTCTTCCCTTCCCTCACTCCTTGCTAGCTCTCTCCACCTTTGAAGGTGTTTGAGGTCTTGGGATTGAGGCCAAGGATATGTTAATGCTTTTGCAAGTTAATTAAGGGAATAATTTTTTTGTATGAAGTCTACCATCTTTATTGCACCAACGAGGTCTCAAGGAACACATCTTGTATTGTACCAAGTCTCTCTTTATGAGGGAAACTATAATACAAAAGCCATTTGGAGAGGGGACCGCCGGCTCCACATAAATCCGGTCCTCAAATTTTGTCAATTTCTCTAACCCTTTCTCTCTCTCTTTTCCAAGTATCGTTCATGCCAAGATAATTAGGTGTAATGTTCATTTTTCTACCTTTGATCAATCACTCTTCTTATGCTCTTTAAGAATTCTCTGAAAGGAAATACTCACTATTATGATTCCAATTTCCGCTACAGTCAATGTTATAGACATATTCCATTACATTGGTATCAGAGCTATTGGTTTCTCTTTTGTTGCTTAAGAAGAGAGGTACGTAAGAGGGATAGGGATCTATTATCTTCATTGAAAAGGACTTAGTTCAAGGTATACCATTGGGAACTATGGAATTAATAATGGAGTCTTTGGGGCTTGCCTATGCTAGCTTAACCATTTTTGAGCTACTAGCAAGCTCAACAGGAATTATAATCAACCGAGCAATGTTAGACCCTCTCCACTACTCTTTGCAATCAACAATCTCTAAACCATAGGTGTGACTACTTGAGAGCTAATTTTCAAAGGTAAAGAAGAGTAGCAACTAAGGTTTTTGAGGGTACCAAAACACAATGTAGCATATACATAAGTGTAGTTAGCATGGATGACAATAATAAAGAGAGTAGAATGAAATTGACAACTTTGATTTTGCACATGAAGGTGCTACTGATGATCTCCCAATGTTTGTGAGCTATCTTGCTACTAGGTTGCAACAAGCTATGTGAAACCCTGCCTTGCAAGCCAAAGTTACTCAACAACGTTGTGCTTATGGGGTTTCCGTACCTCTCAAATAAGAGAGAGAGAGCTTAGGAAGACTCTTCTTGAGACTTCAAAAAGAAGACTCTCTGATAAGAGAAGAGGAGAATCCAATGAACAAGAAAGAAGTGAATCTCCAAATTTCTCTAAAGATGTGGCTCCACAAAGACGACAGTTTTGACAATCTCCAACTCCTCTCAAGAGGAAAACTTCATCATATAGTCCTTCTCCTCATCACTTTAAAATGGAAGAGAGGAAACAAAGGAATAAAACGGCAAGAAAGAGGTCACCCACTTCTCCTTCTTCATCACCTTCCTCCTCTTCCAACAAAAGCAGTGGTTATTCTCCTAGAGAATACAAGAATAGAGGACATCGCAAATCCTATGTTGCTTGAAAAAGGTCCTATAAACTTAAGAAGTTCAAAGAGGGAGGAAAGAGCATCTCTTTTCTCACCTATGATGGTACCTTTTGTGCTACCGATAAAGTCTTGGCCTTCATCTAGAAATTTGATGCGGCCTTTGGAGACAAGGGCTTCATAGAGTCCTCCAAGCTACATCATGTAGCTATGCACTTTCAAAAATATGTTCAACAATGGTGGGCTAGCCTTTTTTGCAACGGTGAATCTCCAAAGACATGGAAAACTCTACGAGTTTCAATCATGAAAAAATTCCTAGCAAGTGACGCCAAAGATAAAGTATTCACCAAATGGTAAATTTTAAAGCTACTCTCTGATCAGTATATCCACAAATATGTAGACAAGCTTTGGGATTTACATCTCAAAGCTACAATCTTTCAAAAGATAGATTTTTTGGAGCAAAAGCAACAATTTTGTGTGGGACTACCTAAAGAAATGGCCGAGTATGTCAACTCACAACGGCCTAGTACTATCACCAAAGTCATCCACCATACTATGTTTGCTTCTCGCATAAATTTCCAACAAGGGGCTAAAAGGAATGCCAAGCCCATGGAAAACAAAGACCGAAATGATTCAAGGGGGAAGAAAATGCTCAAAACTCTTCGCAAGGTAACTTCAAAAAAAAAAAACAACAACAAGACCAAGGAGAAGGGAGTTTACAAAAGTAAAAATAAACTCTCTCCTGAAGAGCTAGAGGCTTTTTTAAAGGATGATCAAGTACATGGTTACTATTCTTGCCCCAAAAGAAATGCACGCAATGAGACTCCTAGAGCTTCCACAATCAAAGATCAAAAGGAGGATGCTCAGTGCTACAAAGGTTCTATGGGACGGGTGTCTAACCTCACTCCTATCTTATTACAGACGTAGCGATAACCATGAATATAATTGTTAATCCATGGGATGAAGCTGACTTGACTCGTGCAAAGAGGCTACAAGAGGTTGTCAATATCTTGGAAAACAACAAACAACTCGCATCTAACTCAAGCTACACTCAAATGACAGAAATCACCAAAAGCTAATCGCTCATCGACAAACAAATCACATCCGTTACAGCATCAAACAACATGCAAACATTGTGAAACTTCTAGGACATGTCTATAAGACCTAAGCACACATGATTATGGTCTCAAATCTCACTTTAGGTCAAGTGCAAAAAGCATGATTTTTAACAGCACAATGAGTTTTTGACCTAGTTGTTTTCGACCCAGAATGCATCTAAATGCTTAGCAATGATGACCCAATACCCACCTATACTTAGTTTATGATTTCAAAGCTTAAATTCCTACTTATGATGAAATTAGGCCACGGGTCGGTGACGCCAAAAGCTACGGATTACCATGAAATGCTTACGTCAAAGGGTAAAGCTCTTACTTGCGGTTTCAACGCAACATACTGCACTGCAATGTGACAACCGGGGAGGGATTAGGAAGTTTGAGAAGGAGAGAAGTGAGCGTTGTTAGATCACGCTATGTTTCTATTATCGGAAACTAAAACTTACAAAAATTGGCTTTTATACCTTAGCCAAGGTTTTTGGTGGTCAAAACTAATAATCTGGGAACTCTAACTAAAGACAGGTTGATACAATGTGGAAGCTTGTAACCCCGACTCATCAATTACAATGTTATCTAGAAAGTAGTAGTTACAATATTCCCGATTCATCAAAATAATAAGTGTTTTTATAATAAAAGCTCCAAAAAATGGTATCTGAGTTAGCTTGCTGCTTACATTCCCCCCCTCCTCGATTGTGTCGTCCCTTGACACAGCTTCATGGGCTGAAGTAGTCTTCACGTTGACGACTGTCGAGGCGGTCCTTAAGTGCATGTCAGGCTTTCTCATATCTGATTCTTCTTTCTTTGTCAGGAACCTGCAAGAACTGCATGGTGACCCTCTTTTTAAGCTCAATGGCTGAATAGCCAACAAATATGGATGTGAGGTTGCTTACCACTAGCCCAAATATCTTCATTCACCAAGTGAAGAAACCTGTATAAAATGCTTCCTCAAATGCAAACATATTGCTTGAGGGCAAAAACATGCATCGGGCGTAGAATCCGTCAAGGACCCTTATTCCTTTGTCGGTGTTCCCTACTCTGGAACACCCTTATTTCAAAAGGCTGGCCACTTAAGTCATAGTAGAGGCCCTTATTGCCTTCAAGGAACGACATCCATGGAGCTCCTACTTGCTCTAGCTCATGAAATTCTTGAATACATGTGAGCATCATTTTGAAAATTTTATATAACATGGTATATGATAGGTCAGGAAGGATTTTGAAGAAAGTCATGGAGCCCGTTAGGGTTTTCACCATGTATTCCTTTGTCGGTGTTCCCTACTCTGGAGCTCGCAATTGTGGATAGTTTAGACATGTAGGCCACTTCTTTTTCAGTGCTCCAAATGCTTGCCATGTCCTTATCCTTGGTACATGAAAAAATGTTGGGTCCTTTTGTAGTGTTGTAGGTGCTCTTGTGAACAGAATCAGATATCTCGGATTCTTGTTTAACCAGCTCTTTCTCCACTTGGGGTGGACATCCTCTGTGCCTTTTGCCTACAGATCCTTGTATAATCTTTATTTTACCTGTAATAGCTCTACCTTGATCAAAGGGTATGGCAATGATTGTTGATGCCACTGTGCATTGATTTTGTTTTGGGAGTGAGTTGAGTTACATTGACTGAGTGGAGAACTCTCAACTCCCAATCCATCGTCCTTTCCATTTGGCATCTGTCTCCTGGGAAACCGGTTCCTTTAGTGCATCCTCCTAAGCTTTAGACAGCTGGACCATAGGCACTTGCTCAACATCAGTCAGTGGTACCTTAAAAAATCCTTCTTCTTGCCTTTCTAGCAGCTGTGTTTCCATCTCAGCAAAAGAGACTGATGGAATGTCAACAGTTGATTGCTCCGAGGGGCTTGCTTCTTCATATGTCTCTGCTTGTCCCTCTCGCAGCAGCTGGTCGACTCTCTTTAGTTCAACTATCTCTTTAAGCAATTGTTCTTCTCATTGTACCCGCATCAGTGCAAGGTCTCTTCTCTGTGACCGCTCTAGCTTCAGCTCTAGCTCAAGTTCCTTTGTTTTCTTTTCCAAAGTCTTATAGACTTCATCTATACCTTTTATTGAAGCGACAACATGATTTTCTCTGATTTATCTCAAAAATGCTGCCTGATCATTGATCCTTTTCTCTGAGTATTGCAGAGAAGCGTTTGCTACATTGAGTTGCACTTGGATCTTCTATACTGATAGAGTTGTAACAAGGAATTCATTTGTTACCTATGTCTGCTGTTGATCTTTAGTCTTTCATATGATCCAATAACTTTGTTAGAAGTTCTCCTAGCTCCTCCATTTCTTTTTGCTGTTTCTCTTTGGCTAGCTGGTGCTGTTCTGCTTCATGTTTCAACTCTTTGACTTGTCTCTATAAATCTAAAATGATAATCATCCTGTCATCTAACTCTCCTTGTAGAGCATCAATGACGAGTTCCAACTCTCTAGCCTTAGCACTGTGGCTAAGTGCTGTTGCTTGCATTTTTCTATCATCTACTACATCTGCTTGGCATACTCGTTTACTTGCATGATGACTTCATCGTTTGTCTCCCATTCTTCAGACTCTGTAGGCTGCCTAGATGTTTCAGCAGTTTCAATGTGTGGCTCCTTGGGTGGTGTTGTGGTGGCTGTTTGTTGTTGCAACGGGGGTTTTTCTTCATCTTGAGGCGTTGCAGTTGCCTCAGCTGCTTTTGCTTCTTGAGGCTTTGTGGATGCCTCGGTTGTTTCTTGTTGGGTGGTCATAGAAGGGTCTATCTCTGTTTTTGTTTCTTTGGGCTGCTCAAAATTGGCTGTTGCTTGCTATTCAAGCTCTTTTTCTTTGGCTTCCTCGCCCTCATTGGGTCTAACTATTGGTGAAGGGCGAGGGCCTGGCATTGGATGGTCTGCCTATTCCATAGTAGGTGAGGTTGTCTTCAGAGACATCTCCTTCTGATAGTACTGTGTCTCACTTTGTTCTGTAGCCTTCATTTGTCTTTGTTGCTCGGCTGCGTCCTCCCTTGATTTCCTTTTAGCTTCTTGATCCTCTTTTAAATTTAGGGCTTCTGCCTCTGCGTACATGCATTCAAGAAAGTTTGTGGGGTCCTCTGCTTTGTTCCTTGTAGGCTTCTTGGTTCTGAGTCCCCTTATCTCTATTGGAACCCACCTTTTTGGGTCCTCACCTGCAGCTTGGCGACTTCTTTCATAAGTTTGTTTTTCTCTTTCAAACCTCGCCTTCTTTTGCTGAGGTTCTTCTTGGTGTGCAACTACAACTTTCTTTTTCATCTCTTTACTTCTGGCTTGCCTTTCCTCATTGTCTGGGCTCTCACTGCTTTGAGCTTCATGGGAGCTTTTGACAGCAGAGTCTTCATTTAACTAATATATCACTCTCTTTGATGAACGCATAGTTCTTGGAGAAGGCTGTACAGACACAATCCATGTGTTCTGATCTGGGACTGGCGGAAAATTTTTGACCATCCCAATAGCATGGTATGCTATTCTTTTCAGTAATTCAAGCGCGCCCAGATAGGTGATTTTACCTTCTTTCTTGGTTCCCTTCAGCATTTTTAGCACATACTGCTCATGATCAGTTCGCTGCCTACTTGTCGACTCCAACACTTGGGTGAAGGTAGTTGCAACTGCATGATTCGGGGTGGTGTACCATGGCGGTCTCTTTGCTAAAAAGTGGAAGTGTTGATGGTATAGACGTGATAGTTCTTCCACTTGTCTTTGGATGATGTCGGAAAAAGTTGTAGCAACAATCTCCTTGGTGAATGTGCCTATTGTCTTTCTGTCCCGGGCCCGCATTGTCATCCCTTCAGTAGGCAACTTCAATGCCTCGGCCACAGTTTCCTTTGAGATTACCACCTCTACTTTCTGCCCTTGTTGTTCAATGATTTGAGCTGACCCATCCTCTTTGATTGTAGACAATAACTCATAGGCTTTTTGGAAATCTAAGCCACATGGTTCCTGGTCGTAGAAGTCTTTGAGGCCCAGCCTTCTGTTGGCTTCTTTTCTGTCTGGCTTGGCACCTACATCATATATTTCTTTTGGTAGCATTTGCAGCTCCACTTGGTGTCCTTCTTTGCTCTTGAACCTGCCTGTGAAAACCGTGGTGTTGTTTTCTTCAAGCTGTTCTCTTGATAAGTATGTTGCCTTGGCTGTATTTACTGAACTTTGGTCTAGTTGGTAGGGTGGAAGCTCTTGCAACTTTGGGACACCCTTTTCTTGGCCTTCTCCGCAACTTGCATTGCTTCTATTAGGAGAATACAATTCCAAAGTTAGGAATTTTTTTGCAAATTCCACTCTGAAATGCCTTCGAGTCTGAATTGCTGACAAATTGGGTCCAATTTGCTTCAAATCAATTTTGAAACATGCATAGATGCATAAAAACATGTAAAAATCAAAATCATATAGCTCATGCAAAAATTTGCAACAAAAGTAAATAATCGTAATTATTTACAGCTGGGGATGTTTTTCAACTTTTTGCATTTTTGACATTATAGGCTTGAACTATGTGGCATTTAGGTGCTCTGAGTGAAGTGTGTGCTCAATTGAGTGCAAGGGGTGGAAACGGTGCTAGATTTAGTCTTTCACTCTCTGAAATAGTAAATACAAAGGGATTTTGAGTTTTTGAGATCCAAATTAGCTCAAATTTGGTCGGTGGACTTGGGACATCATGTGCTTTGGTCCCATAAGGTCAAAGTTGCAATTTTTCCCCATTTTGGCAAGAAAGTAATAATCACGATTACTAACTTTTTCATCAAAATGCACATTTTTGTTGCAACTTGGTTCTAGGCATGATGTAGACTCTGTGTATGAGATATGGGGTGATTTGGATCAAAAATGTGACAGATAACTCAAAAATTGTATTGGAAAGACTTCTTTGCGTTTTTTGACAAATTTTCAAGTTTTTCTTGATCATTTTGGCTCATACTTGAAATGTGGCATGTAATAGGTGTGAACAAGTGCTAGGTGAAGTGAAGGTACCATTTTCAAGCCAAAAAAGTACAAAAGTAAATAATCGCGATTATTTACAGCAGTCATTTTTTTTGCTAAACTTGTCGACTCTGAAATCACCGACTTTTGTGACTAGATGGCATGTGGAGTAGTTTAGTCACTTTTGAAGCTATGGACTTGTCCGCTACATAGTCCTAAAGCTACCCATCCAGTTTTGGCCCATTTGGAGTCAATTTGACTTTATATGTCAAATTTGACGCTTTGTAGCATTCAAGCTGTTTTTTGCTTTTTGAGAGCTTGCCTTGATAGTTTTTATGAAACCATCCATGTACATTGTGTATAGACCCAGTGTATAAGCTGTTTGTGGAGTCAGAATCCAACTTTGGAATCTGGCAAAAACCTAGCTTTTCTACTTGGGACCCCCCTCGACTTCTGCTAAATGGTCATCTGGTGTTATAGAAGTATTCTATTATATAGGGGCATGCTACAGTTCAAGTCTCGTCCAATTTGGTTGAGCTGATAGGCCGCTATGGTCAATTTTTGGTCGTAGAACTTCGTGCACTGCTCGATTTCTAGGGTTTTTCCCTTGAGCTTAAACTTGTTATCGGTCATATAGAATTGATCATTGGTAAGTTTAGAACTTACCCCTCATGCATGTGTGAGACGGTGTTGTAAATGGGCGACTGTGGACTCCGAAAATCATGCGCGAAGAAGGTCGAGAGCTCCCTTCTCCAATGGCGACTAGTGGAAATGAGGTGATTTTGGGCTACCTTGGATATCTATACTCGGACTTCCCCAACTATTTTTCCCCAAATTCCCCTGTTAGTCCTACTGGGCCGTGAAATCTATGTTAGACTCAAAAATTACTTCAATTCGATTCCGATAGCTCATTTCGCAAGAATTTGCGAAAGTAGGCCTTGACAGCCTAATTTAGGCTTCCCGCTTCCATCTGTCGATTTGATTGAAATTTTTTGTGCCTATCCGCCTTGTCCTTGTAATCATCAACGTATCTTTAGTTTTTTCATCTGAGCTCATTTGCTATTTATTATTAATTTTTGACTTGTTTATTAAAAAAATAAAGAAAATAACAAAATACGCTAAAAAACAAAGTGAAAATCCGATAATTAAGAAAATCCATTGAAAAACACAATTTTATCATTTTTTGGTGGATTTCTCCATTCTTACGTCCCAATATCAAGAAAAATGATGAAAAATAACCAAAAAAACTCTTTTTGATGATTTTCTAATAGTATATACAGTATTTACACTCATCGGGGAGATGTTATCAGCTAAATTCCCTTGCTGATGACTTGGTAAGGTCATTATTAGGTAATTTTGTAAAAAATAACACGTCAATATCAAAAATTTTCCTCCCTCTTCAAACATTGCCCTTAATTACTTAGTTCCCTTCCACCCCTCATAGATGGCGTACTCCGGGATGACTGTGTGCATGGGTTGAACAATCATGTCCATGCATAGATTTGGTTGGCTCTACCATGCTTTGAAGATCAATGCAATTTAAAGCATGATGTTGTGCATGAGGTGGGTCTTGAGTAATTAACTCAAGGGTTTCTGATGTCGAGGTTTTCTTCTGCTGTCTTCCAAAGAGCAATTCTTATAACATGTGTGCTCTTTGCTTGATTGTACCATCAGGATGCTTTGGAACGCTGATTTTCTGAGCTGTTGGTATCAATATTGGTGGTTATCAATCTTTTACCCATCATTGATATCTTGGTTTGTCTTGGTCAAAATGTTGTGGTTGAGTCTTTTGAGACTTGACTCTCCATTGCTCCATTAGTTTTACAGTTTGCGGCGAAGATAAGTTCCAAATCCATTTTGTTTTAGGTTTCCTGATTGAAGATGCTCCTCTTTGTGCTTTGAACCTTGGAATCATCTTTGGTACACTAGGTGATGTTTTGGGCATCCAAATTTGAATCGGCTTGTCCTCGAGTTGTGCTTTTGGTACCCAAATTTGTCTGACTCCTTGCATGCTACTTGTAGCATTTTCTTGTTGATAGGATGGAGAAGATTGATTGCTTCGTGGTTCCCTATTGGTAACCTCCTTTCCATTCCTCTTTGCTTGGTGCAATTGGAACAATGAGTTGTCCACCTTTAGGTGATAGCTTGAGCTGATTGGTATCCCAATCTAGTATTTCTTTGTACATTTGCATCCATGAGATTCCCAAAATCATTGTCTCATTCATGTGTTCATCTGGTAATCGTACAAAGTGACGAGGGCATGAACATGCATGTACTATCACATTTAAGTTGACTAATCCCAGTGTAAGTGTTGGGTTCTTGTTGCATCCTTTAATAGTCGATATTCCTCCTATCAAGGATTGACTTGTTTCTTTCCTGTACGTGGAATAAATGACTGCATTTACTCGAGCTCCTATATCAACCAATGCATTTGTGCTATGATTGTTTAGCAGTATTTTGATGCAAAGATCCATTCCATCTAACCACTCATCAGTTTACATCGCATCTTTCTATAATTTCCATAGTCGGTCATCTAGTTCTAGAGTGTTGATGGGAATAGGTATTTGTTGATTTTTGAGAGAAACTTTACTTTTAAGCACTCAAAGTTGAGCTTACTCTTAGGATTCATCAATAACCAGCTGTCGTTTTATCTTTCTTTGCTTTGCTGCATGCATCTTTTCTAGCACTTCATTGGCTAGCGGCAAATTGTACTTCTTTAAACGGCATCCACTAATCCAATTAGCCACCCATTGGTTCACCATCGAGGGTGGACAACTTAACTGCTCCACTTGGAGATACATATTCAATGATAAATGGTCCATTTCCCTTTTTCTTAAACTTGGAAATGTGTTGCTTAAGGGAATAGACTAAGACTAAGTCGCCTTTTTTGAAGATTTTTTAAATAGATGGGAATCAAAAAATTGTTTTTTCTTTTGCTTTTGTGCATACATGTGAGCTACAGTAGTTAGCATTTGCTCATCAAGATTTTCTAAATCTTCAAGTCTCTCTGACAATTCATGTCCGGTCCACTCAAGATCCTTAGCTGTCTTTAGTGGTTGCAATCATAATTCTATTGACAGTATTCATCAAGAACATAAACAAGGTTAAAGGGTGTAGCATTTAAAGCTAACTTGAATGAAACTTGATAAGCCCATAGAGCAGCATGGAGATTCATTTCCCAATCTGTCCATCCTGAACGAACCACTTTAGTTAATACCGAGCTAAGAATTTTATTCGTATGCTCAGCTTGTCCATTTGCTTGTGGTATAGGGATCTGATTTGTTATGGATGACCATAAATTCATTAAGTAATTACTCAATTACCTCATTGAGGAAATGAGTTCCCTATCACTGACAATTTCTATTCGCGGTCCATATCTTGTGAACACGTACCTATATAAGAATGCGACTGTGGTTTTGGCATCATTCTTTTGAGTTTCTTTAGCCTCTGTCCACTTAGTCAAATAGTCCGTAGCTACAATGATATATTGAGCTTGGGTTCTATAAGCAGGTGGCTGTATGGACCAACAAAGTGTATACCCCATTTTGCAAAAGCTCTAGCCCCCATCATTGGTCTTAAGGGCATGCTATCTACATGGATTGGTACTTTTTCTCATTGACATGCATCACACCTTCTAACATATTCTTTGGCATCTGAAAAAAGTGTTGGCCACCATATGCCTGCCATTAAGATTTCCCTTGTGGTGGTCTCACTAGAAAAGTGACCTCCAGCTAATCCATCATGTGCTTGTTCTAAAATGGGAATATATTCATCTTCATTTGCACAAAGACGCAAATGTTGGTCTTTTACTCTCCGATACAATTGGTTTCCAATAAAAGCATAGTCTCTTGCTTCAGTTTCAATTTCTCTTTGACCACGTTTACTCATATCCTCAAAAAATGTTCGGCTTGACAAGTAAGCAACTAGATAGTTACTACACTTAGGTACAAATGATATTTGGAACAATGTTATATGAGGTATGGGTGCTTGTTTTTGACATTGAGGAAATTTTTTTACAAATGAGTGAACATTTCTCCTCATAGTTGGCCAAAATACTCCAAGTCTCAAAATCCGTTGCATAGTTTCGTCTTTCGCAAAGTGAAGTCCTACTATGGTAACATGTGCTTGACTTAGGTATTTGTTTTTTTCCTCAAGATTAATGCATAAAAGCAATATTACATCTCAATTTATTTTGTATAGCCTTCCAGCTAGTAATTGATACATAGCCGATTGCTCAATTAATTCAGTTGTAATAAGAAGTGGTATTTGCAAACCCACTTGAGCTATGGTCATTAATGATACCATATTTTCTGACCATCAAGTTATCATATCAACAGAGAACAGATATGTATTTAGTAGATCATCATCTACTCCCTTAGGTGGTTCTCCTGAAATAATCCTTAACAAATGATCTGCTCTTTGATGAGTGGTGCCCTTTTTCACAACTACAATAAAATCAAATTCCAAAAGAATGATGAACCATCTCACTATTCTTCCTGTGTTGCATGGCTTATTGACCAAGTACAATAAGGCTTGGCAATCCACAAAGAACACAAATTTGTTTGTTAATAGGTAATGTCTATAGTTTTTGACGATATAGATCATTTCTAATCCTTCTCTTTCTATGGTTGTGTAGTTCTTCTCTACCATATTCAACTGTAAGCTAGCATAAGAAATAGGAAAATCAATTTTCCCGTCTCCTGGTTGAGCTAGAATACACCCAATGGAAAAATTGGAAGCATCTACATATATGTGGAATATCTTATTCCAATCTGGTGCTTTCAATATTGGAGCTGAAGTGAGAGCTTGCTTAAGCTTCATGAAGGATTCTTCACACTTCTCAGTCCATTCAAAGTGTGTAATCAAGTTGTACATGGGTTTTGCAATTATAGCGTACATGTAAATGAATTGTATGTAATATCCACAATGTCCCATGAAGGCTTGAACCCAGGATTCACCATGGAAAACTTACCGCAACACGTAAGTGCAGGGGGGGGGGGGGGTGTTACAAGTTACATAAGCGTATAAGCTAGGGGCAGGCCCCTAATAATTTATCTTCCAAGCTTAAAAGTAAGGGAGGGGATGAGAAAAAGTTTTTGTGTTTCAAAATCATGGCTTCCCAAAAGAGTCTTCCCTCAAACTTGTGAGTCAATAGCTACAAAGATACATGCAAGAGCTAGCATTGCTTTGTATCAATTGCTTGTTTTGTGATTATAGTTCATTTGTTGAGGGATGAAAGCTATAAAGAGCTTGTATAGATGCAAATTTACACGGAGAACCTAATACAACTTTATAACCATGTTTTTGAGTAATTTAGATGGGTCCAAATTGGATGAGTATCTAGAGTGCAGGCTGAACGGGCACATAGTTTGAAAGTCAAACTAAGATACATTGAGGGTACATCTAGTTATCAATAGAAGTGGTTCTTTTTTACGTTGCCAATGACTTGCTACACGCTTTTTGACTAGGTTTACTTAGTTAGATTATGTGAGACCTAAATTTTATATGTAAGATATGGGTATGATAGTTTTCTACATTGATTATCGTATAAGCGTAGAAAGGGGGGTCATATTCCCTAATATGAGTCGTATATAAGGGTTTTATCAAAGTTGTCCGCTCGCAGGTGGTGTCCCATTTTGTATATAGAGTGAATCCCCCGGGGCTTGAACCCCTTTGACTGTTGTCGCTCTAGGCAAATTAGCAATGAATTCTATCCATATCAGTAGCTATGCCATTTTTAGACACTATATGTCCAAAAAAATTTCCTTGTCTACCCATAAATGTGCACTTTTCAGGATTTAAGCAAATCCTATAAAGCCTACTTATTTCGAATACCTTTTTGAGGTGTTCAAAATGATGAGCTCCAATTGATGAATGTACGCATAGATCATCCATATAAAGTTCCAAGAAATTTTAAAGATATTCTTTAAAAGCATGGCTCATTAATCTTTGAAAGGTGGCTGGAGCATTAGTTAACCCAAATGGGCCGCAAGGTGTATTTTGATCATAACTCTTTACTTGTGCAGAATTTTCATGTGACATACAAAGAGAAAATGTTTAAATTATGTGTTTAATCTTTGCTTCAAAGGGTTTCACTTGATTCATGGCACTTTAGGAGATACGATAATTTTTTTTCCTATCATCTATGTGATGTGAAACGAATATGCATCTACGTGACCATAATCACACCGTGTGCATAAATCATCATGATAAACATGATAAAACAATCATGGAGCATCTCTAACATCCGAAAAGGCCATACATGTCCTCATATACAAAAAAGAGACCACTAAGAGTGTAGTTACTCCGAAAGAAAGTAGAGATAGAGAGACAATGGTTGTAGAGTTTAGAGATTCTTACCATGCTTGACAAGTGGTTTATTGGCTGTTGAGGCTTCTTGCCTTTTCAAACAGAGAAACAATGAGAGCCACACACTACGTAGAGGTTATTGCCAACCATGAAGTCAATGAAGGGAACGTACAATGTGAAAAGAGAGAGAGTGTCCTTCTTCTTCTTCCTCCCATGAACGAGAGATAAGATCTTATGAAGATGGTGATGGAGAGATTGCACCACTCCGTATACTACGTACATATAGCCATGTAGACACAAGTGTCGACACCAAAAACAGAGCACTAAGGGCCACTTATAGGCACTCTGCTAAGCCGGCTTCTCCTCTCCAAGCAGAAAACATGACCACCCCTCTCTGGCTAGGAATAGTTGTAAACTTTTGAGACTCTTTTCTAAAAACAAGGATTTGCTTTTGGTGGTAAACTCTCCCTCTTTCCCTTCAATTACTACTGCAAAAATTGATTAATTGATAATATTTTAGCAACTAGTGTGACCATGACTAAACTATGCTATACCAGTTAAACTATTCCCGTAAGAATTCCGTTTCTTTGCCGTATGGTCATTTTTATATTGACAGTGACTAACAATAATGTTTCTAGATTTCGATTATCGTAAGAGGTAAAAATACCCCATTCGATTGCAAAAGCAATTTGATGTTGATCTTTGGGATCAAGAAAAAGTTGATTGTATCCCGAAAAGCCATCTAAAAAGTTGTAAGCTTCTTATTCTGCAACTCATTCTAAAACATGCTCAATGCTTGGAAGAGGAAAGGTGTCTTTAATGGTAGCTGCATTCACTTTCTTGAGATTGACACACACCCTTAATTTTCCATTTTTCTTGGGCACTACCACAATTGGAGACACCCAATCTGTGTGTTCAATTCATAAATTAATTCGTCCTCCTTCAACTTTTCAATCTCTTCTTTGATCTTCCTGGCAAATGTTTCATTATAAGTGTATGGCCTTTGTCTGCTTGATTTCGCATCTCATAGGTATGGTATGTTGACATATTTTTGGATCAACACCCTTGAGATCCTTATAAGACTAAGCAAAGATGTCTCAGTATTCTTTCAGTAAGCTTAACAAAAGCTCTTCTTCTTCTTCTGACAGGTCATTTGAATGTAGGTAGCTCTAGGCTCCTCTTGTGGTTTGGCCATATCTATCTTTTTTGCATTTTCAGGTCCTTCGTAGGACTCACCTTGTTTTTGTAGTTCCTTGACAGGTTGTTCGACTATGATTTTTTGGTCTTGGAGAGTATATTTCTTGTAATGAGATGGAACACTCATTACAAGCATCTTTACCTTCCTCCTCAGTGGTTTGCATTTCAGTTGTATATATCTCCTTTAGAGCTTTTTCCAACTCTTGATATTTCTTTCTTCGTTCAACTCGTGTCATGGTTGAATCCTTGTCCTCGTATTTAGGTTTTTCTTGAGTTTCCTTTCTCGTTTTTCTCAAACTTTTCAATATTTTTTGCTTTTTGTTTAAAGGATATCTACAAGTGATTTTGTCTTTGACACAATCATGTGCATCTATCTGCATCAAAAACTGTGTTCTACTGGAGATTGATGGCATAGGTCTACATTTCAAGTTTCTTGTGTCTCTTTTTCTTCTATACTATTTCTATCTTCTCGGTTTCTAGTTTGGAAAGTCAAAAAACTTTTCCTCCCCTCCTTTTATGACTAGTTTAGCTCTCATATGTTCTTTTTATGACCCCAAATCATCTGAGGTAGTTGAATGTTCTTCTAACTCATCTCTTGCATCATAATAGAGGTCTAGAAAGACTTGCTGAACTTTCATCAAGTCCTTTCATCTTGAACTTCATCTTCTTGAGATCATTTGTATGGGAATTATGTCATAGCCGTCCTCATTGCAAAATTGAGTAGGCATAGATGTATTTACACATACATCCATTGTTGCTAAGATTTGAGCCCATTCAAATGGCTCAAACAGATGCTCTAGAAAGGATTCAGGTACATAGGCTTCATCTATGCAATGCCTTTCTAAGATACATTCTTCTCGTTTTAAGCTTCCATTTTCTGAGGCTCTGCACATCCAAATAGGTGTGTCTTTGTTCAACCATGATAAAAGCTTCATTTCAATCGAAGAGACTGAGTCAAATTCTTGTATGGGTGTTTTCATGACATCTTGATAAGTGGGATCTTTTAGATTAACCTTGTTATTGATCCCACTTGCTTCAAGTACATATAGTTTTCTCCCAATCTTGGATGAGTTATACTTGTCGCATGAAAGGTCTTCCCAAGATGATTTCATAATTGAGTCTCTTTCCAAAGTCCACTATTGCAAAAGTGTGTTGATAATCAATTCCATAGGAATTAGCGATCACGTTTTCAAGCAGTCCTAAGGGTCTTTTGATATGTCCATCAGCCAATTGTAATTTCATTCGAGTATGTCTAATGGTTGGTTGTCCCCAAGATTCCCATACTGCTTTTGTGGCTATGGCTATGCCTGCCCCACTATCCAGTATTTCCATGGTTTTGATATTATTATATCTCAATGGAAGGGTTTTGTTTCGTTCTTTCCCTTCGTAGTATTCTTCAACTTTGTTCATTGGAATGGATCAAATCTCTTTGTTATCCAATTTATGTTTCAATTTTGCCAAATTTTTTTAGATTAGCCCTGTTACCCCCACCTTCTCTAGAGTTTTCTATAGATCATTCCATAGATATGGTCTCATTTTTAACAGTTCTCCCAAAGTAAGAGTGCATTGAATGGGTGTAGACATGATTGAATGGATGTTGTCTACTTCTAGGGTCTGTTCCGCTCTTTTTATCTAAGTGGTTTTACACACTATGGATTCATCTTCATTATCTCCCAAGGAACATGGTGTGTTTTCAGAGTCATGGGTTTAGACATTTCTGAAGCTTCAGAGCCACAATACCCATACAAGGATTGTACATCTATCTCTATATCCGGAGGTAGATTATCTAACCAAACTTCCTCTATAGGATCTAACTTTAGAGTTAGGCTCCCATCATTAATCCCTCTAACTTTTTACTATTAGTGTCCTTGCCAATCTTCTTCTACGAATGGAATTCTGTCTAAGGCATCTTCACTCTCAAGCACTATTAGTTCTGTTTTTCTTTTGTTTCAAGGTGGGGTTCTACCACCACTTTGGAATTTTCTTTACATGTTCCTTCCACAAGCTCCTCAGGTTTTGCTATATTTTCAAGCTTGGGTTTTTGTTTTTCCAGCATCTCTTGAGTGATTCTTACCAAATTTTGATAAGCTTCAAGCTTAGCTGCTTCCATATCTGGAGAAGGATAGTTTTTACAACTGTTTTCCATGTTCTGGCCTGCTTTAAGTCCCACCAAGGATGCATTAATTGGCTCAAAAATTTTATCTACCAAAATTGATCCTCTAGATTTCATGGTGGTTTCCTTGATTTCGCTCCGATTTTCTTTCACTTTTTCGTGGAATAGTCTCTTTGCTTTCTCCTCGAGTTCAACCCTTTGTTTCTATTTTCTCATCTCATACCCTTTTGCTTCTGCTTCTCTTGGTCTTTTGAGAAGAAATTTTATTATTCTCTGAATCATGAGAGGATTTATGTTTCTTTTTCTTAGCCTGGACTCTGGTGATTACCTTGATTGGAACAATCGGTTCACTCTTGGATGAGCTAGTAGGTATCACTTGGACTACATTCACTACTGTTTTACCCTTGTTTAAAGGATTTTTTGGACAATTTTTAGGGAAGCGTCCTCCCTTGTGCAATAAGCTTCAACTGGCTTAAGGTTCTTGTCAGGCTCTGGGCATTCATTTTTCCAACGATCATTTGCGTCACAGTTATGACATTTTTTAGTTCTTGGCTTAATCATGGGTCTTACCATAGGAGGTCTAACACCTTGATTAGATACATAATAGTACATTGGTGCAAGCTCTGGTGTAATATAAGTCACACATTCCTCCATTGGTGGTGGATGTGAATTATACCAATCTCCTTCTACGATTACTGTAGAGGGACTAAACTCAACGTACGGTGTAACACTAGTGCGTGTTCATCTATGACTCCATTTGAATGCATGTACTTTATAGGCATTGCATTATGTCCAGGATATGGAGGTTGTTGACCCAACATGGGTTGAGGTCTTTCCATACCCATCGGTGGTCTTTGAGTTGGGGCCATATTAGCTGATATCTGTACATGGGTTGTCCCTGTGGCCTCATAGGCACGTATTGAACATTCCCATCATACTTTGGTCAGTAATAACACTCATTGGTCTCATGGTTGGTCCATTTACCCTTGGTTGCACACCATTTTTGTAGCCTAATTGGTTGTCCCTGTTGATGTATCCCTTGCCCTGGTCCCCTCATAGGTGCTTTTTGCATGGTATTCATCATGTCATTCATCCTTTTGAGCATGTATTCTATGGCTGTAAGAGGTGCTGCAGTAGCCGCTCCCACTTGTGCTGGTTTGGTGGATGGTGTTTTCTCGTTTAGATTATCCTTAAGGACATCTTCTTAATTGAAAATATCACAATTGTCTCCTAAGTCAATAGCATCTGACACACACTCTTCTCGGGTCATATGTTTCTTGCTATACAATATAGCATGAAGCTCTTTGTTTAGCAGTCCCTCTAGAAACAATGATACTAATCTTTCTTCTACAGATATCTCTAGCTCTGGGCATCTTGCAATATATTGCTTCATTCTAAATTCACAATCCCTAACAGACTCACCTTGTTTATGTTTGAAGATATAGATTTGAGCTACTGTATTGTGTTTGATGCCCGTTTTGAAACATGAAGCTACAAATCCTTGAGCTAATGTATTTACGTCCACGATTGACCTTGGTGGAATGTTTTGGAACCATGTCAATGCTTTTCCTTCTAATGTCATTCCAAATCCCTCGAATTGGGTTGGAAATCAAATATGAATTCTTCTCTCAGCACTTGTTTAAAGCTTGCTAAGTGGTCATATGGATCCCCAGATCCACTGTATTTTCTGACCCATTTTTGAAAATCAACTCTTTTGACACGTCTGTTTGGTTAAAAATGAAGCTAGTGCGTCACCCGTGGTAGTTAGAAGACAAGTGGTATACTTAATTGACTCCTACCATGGTAGAACTAGTTTATTGAGAACTTCTAGAGGTAGTGCGGATTTACTTTTTTGCAAACTAGGGAGCTAGGCCAACCATGGCAAAATAGATGCCTACAAACTAAGAATATGAAACTGCCAGAACTGTGGTCCAGATGACAATTGAAAAACCAAGTGTCCAAAGCCAGACAAGAATGCTAGGCCAGTTGAGGCTTATTGCATGCAATGCAACAAAAAAGGTGGGCGCTTTTTATAAAGATTGTCTTAGGAATACTAACAAAGGAAAAATGGCCATAAACATAGTACAAGTCATGCCAAGTAGCTCCTCAAACAAGGAACCCACAATTCCAGTCAAGGTAGTTACCAACGCACTAGTCAAGAACAACAAGCAAAATAGTGCGAGTCTGACCAGTCAATGACCAATCTAGACAACTATAAATAGGACCCATTAATCTTATTTGGGCTACTAGATCTCTACCTTCTACTTGTAGTTTATAGATCTTATGACCAATTAGTACTGAGCTTTTTACCAATTTTACTTTCTAGATTAATCATTCTAGATCTCTATTCTCTAAACTCTTCTACTTTGACTCATTATATAAATTTGAATAAGTTTAGCTATTTGAGTCTGTTAATTGAATTTTACCATTTGAGTATGTTATTTGAAGTCTATCATTTGAGTTTCTATTCTGAAGTGTGTCAATTAGTCATCTTAAGTTTGAAGTCCTCATCTGATCATCTAAACTTGGCTAGCTACTTTGAGTCTAACTTTGGAATAGTTTTCACAAGAAATCCAACTCATTCCAGTACCACCACTTAGATTGAGCCTATTAATGTTGGTGAATAGACCCAAAATAGATTTGTAAGCTCTAAAATTGGTTGTTTTGGTGATAGGTGACTATTTTGGTGCTCAATGTGGCCAAACTTTGTAGGCATGTGCACAAGATGATAGTGAGCCACTTTATGAAGCTAGTTGCCCCCGTTATAAAAAAAAGTAAAGCATCATGTCTATTAAGTTTTGTTAAGTGCATAGTTTTGAAGTTACCATTCGGATCACCATGTTACTATAGACCCTATGTGTGAGTTGGAGCCAATTTTGATCATGAAATTTGAGAATATGCCAAATTTTGGCTTGGAGGCTCTGAATTTTTCTCCCTTGCTTTGTTAATGTGGTCTTTGTGGTCAAAATGCCTTGAAACTTTGTGTACTTGAAGGAAAGTGCACGAGGGACCAAATTGTAATGCCAATTTTGCTCCTTGATTTGTTAATGTGTTTTTTGTGGTCCAAATGCCTTGCAACTTTGTGCACTTGTAGGCAAGTTGAGGCTTATTGCTTTGTTAATGTGTTTTGTGGTCCAAATGCCTTGCAACTTTGTGCACTTGTAGGCCAGTTGAGGCTTATTGCATGCAATGCAACAAAAAAGGTGGGCGCTTTTTATAAAGATTGTCTTAGGAATACTAACAAAGGAAAAATGGCCATAAACATAGTACAAGTCATGCCAAGTAGCTCCTCAAACAAGGAACCCACAATTCCAGTCAAGGTAGTTACCAACGCACTAGTCAAGAACAACAAGCAAAATAGTGCGAGTCTGACCAGTCAATGACCAATCTAGACAACTATAAATAGGACCCATTAATCTTATTTGGGCTACTAGATCTCTACCTTCTACTTGTAGTTTATAGATCTTATGACCAATTAGTACTGAGCTTTTTACCAATTTTACTTTCTAGATTAATCATTCTAGATCTCTATTCTCTAAACTCTTCTACTTTGACTCATTATATAAATTTGAATAAGTTTAGCTATTTGAGTCTGTTAATTGAATTTTACCATTTGAGTATGTTATTTGAAGTCTATCATTTGAGTTTCTATTCTGAAGTGTGTCAATTAGTCATCTTAAGTTTGAAGTCCTCATCTGATCATCTAAACTTGGCTAGCTACTTTGAGTCTAACTTTGGAATAGTTTTCACAAGAAATCCAACTCATTCCAGTACCACCACTTAGATTGAGCCTATTAATGTTGGTGAATAGACCCAAAATAGATTTGTAAGCTCTAAAATTGGTTGTTTTGGTGATAGGTGACTATTTTGGTGCTCAATGTGGCCAAACTTTGTAGGCATGTGCACAAGATGATAGTGAGCCACTTTATGAAGCTAGTTGCCCCCGTTATAAAAAAAAGTAAAGCATCGTGTCTATTAAGTTTTGTTAAGTGCATAGTTTTGAAGTTACCATTCGGATCACCATGTTACTATAGACCCTATGTGTGAGTTGGAGCCAATTTTGATCATGAAATTTGAGAATATGCCAAATTTTGGCTTGGAGGCTCTGAATTTTTCTCCCTTGCTTTGTTAATGTGGTCTTTGTGGTCAAAATGCCTTGAAACTTTGTGTACTTGAAGGAAAGTGCACGAGGGACCAAATTGTAATGCCAATTTTGCTCCTTGATTTGTTAATGTGTTTTTTGTGGTCCAAATGCCTTGCAACTTTGTGCACTTGTAGGCAAGTTGAGGCTTATTGCTTTGTTAATGTGTTTTGTGGTCCAAATGCCTTGCAACTTTGTGCACTTGTAGGCCAGTTGAGGCTTATTGCATGCAATGCAACAAAAAAGGTGGGCGCTTTTTATAAAGATTGTCTTAGGAATACTAACAAAGGAAAAATGGCCATAAACATAGTACAAGTCATGCCAAGTAGCTCCTCAAACAAGGAACCCACAATTCCAGTCAAGGTAGTTACCAACGCACTAGTCAAGAACAACAAGCAAAATAGTGCGAGTCTGACCAGTCAATGACCAATCTAGACAACTATAAATAGGACCCATTAATCTTATTTGGGCTACTAGATCTCTACCTTCTACTTGTAGTTTATAGATCTTATGACCAATTAGTACTGAGCTTTTTACCAATTTTACTTTCTAGATTAATCATTCTAGATCTCTATTCTCTAAACTCTTCTACTTTGACTCATTATATAAATTTGAATAAGTTTAGCTATTTGAGTCTGTTAATTGAATTTTACCATTTGAGTATGTTATTTGAAGTCTATCATTTGAGTTTCTATTCTGAAGTGTGTCAATTAGTCATCTTAAGTTTGAAGTCCTCATCTGATCATCTAAACTTGGCTAGCTACTTTGAGTCTAACTTTGGAATAGTTTTCACAAGAAATCCAACTCATTCCAGTACCACCACTTAGATTGAGCCTATTAATGTTGGTGAATAGACCCAAAATAGATTTTAAGCTCTAAAATTGGTTGTTTTGGTGATAGGTGACTATTTTGGTGCTCAATGTGGCCAAACTTTGTAGGCATGTGCACAAGATGATAGTGAGCCACTTTATGAAGCTAGTTGCCCCCGTTTTAAAAAAAAGTAAAGCATCGTGTCTATTAAGTTTTGTTAAGTGCATAGTTTTGAAGTTACCATTCGGATCACCATGTTACTATAGACCCTATGTGTGAGTTGGAGCCAATTTTGATCATGAAATTTGAGAATATGCCAAATTTTGGCTTGGAGGCTCTGAATTTTTCTCCCTTGCTTTGTTAATGTGGTCTTTGTGGTCAAAATGCCTTGAAACTTTGTGTACTTGAAGGAAAGTGTACGAGGGACCAAATTGTAATGCCAATTTTGCTCCTTGCTTTGTTAATGTGTTTTTTGTGGTCCAAATGCCTTGCAACTTTGTGCACTTGTAGGCAAGTTGAGGCTTATTGCTTTGTTAATGTGTTTTGTGGTCCAAATGCCTTGCAACTTTGTGCACTTGTAGGCCAGTTGAGGCTTATTGCATGCAATGCAACAAAAAAGGTGGGCGCTTTTTATAAAGATTGTCTTAGGAATACTAACAAAGGAAAAATGGCCATAAACATAGTACAAGTCATGCCAAGTAGCTCCTCAAACAAGGAACCCACAATTCCAGTCAAGGTAGTTACCAACGCACTAGTCAAGAACAACAAGCAAAATAGTGCGAGTCTGACCAGTCAATGACCAATCTAGACAACTATAAATAGGACCCATTAATCTTATTTGGGCTACTAGATCTCTACCTTCTACTTGTAGTTTATAGATCTTATGACCAATTAGTACTGAGCTTTTTACCAATTTTACTTTCTAGATTAATCATTCTAGATCTCTATTCTCTAAACTCTTCTACTTTGACTCATTATATAAATTTGAATAAGTTTAGCTATTTGAGTCTGTTAATTGAATTTTACCATTTGAGTATGTTATTTGAAGTCTATCATTTGAGTTTCTATTCTGAAGTGTGTCAATTAGTCATCTTAAGTTTGAAGTCCTCATCTGATCATCTAAACTTGGCTAGCTACTTTGAGTCTAACTTTGGAATAGTTTTCACAAGAAATCCAACTCATTCCAGTACCACCACTTAGATTGAGCCTATTAATGTTGGTGAATAGACCCAAAATAGATTTGTAAGCTCTAAAATTGGTTGTTTTGGTGATAGGTGACTATTTTGGTGCTCAATGTGGCCAAACTTTGTAGGCATGTGCACAAGATGATAGTGAGCCACTTTATGAAGCTAGTTGCCCCCGTTATAAAAAAAAGTAAAGCATCGTGTCTATTAAGTTTTGTTAAGTGCATAGTTTTGAAGTTACCATTCGGATCACCATGTTACTATAGACCCTATGTGTGAGTTGGAGCCAATTTTGATCATGAAATTTGAGAATATGCCAAATTTTGGCTTGGAGGCTCTGAATTTTTCTCCCTTGCTTTGTTAATGTGGTCTTTGTGGTCAAAATGCCTTGAAACTTTGTGTACTTGAAGGAAAGTGCACGAGGGACCAAATTGTAATGCCAATTTTGCTCCTTGATTTGTTAATGTGTTTTTTGTGGTCCAAATGCCTTGCAACTTTGTGCACTTGTAGGCAAGTTGAGGCTTATTGCTTTGTTAATGTGTTTTGTGGTCCAAATGCCTTGCAACTTTGTGCACTTGTAGGCCAGTTGAGGCTTATTGCATGCAATGCAACAAAAAAGGTGGGCGCTTTTTATAAAGATTGTCTTAGGAATACTAACAAAGGAAAAATGGCCATAAACATAGTACAAGTCATGCCAAGTAGCTCCTCAAACAAGGAACCCACAATTCCAGTCAAGGTAGTTACCAACGCACTAGTCAAGAACAACAAGCAAAATAGTGCGAGTCTGACCAGTCAATGACCAATCTAGACAACTATAAATAGGACCCATTAATCTTATTTGGGCTACTAGATCTCTACCTTCTACTTGTAGTTTATAGATCTTATGACCAATTAGTACTGAGCTTTTTACCAATTTTACTTTCTAGATTAATCATTCTAGATCTCTATTCTCTAAACTCTTCTACTTTGACTCATTATATAAATTTGAATAAGTTTAGCTATTTGAGTCTGTTAATTGAATTTTACCATTTGAGTATGTTATTTGAAGTCTATCATTTGAGTTTCTATTCTGAAGTGTGTCAATTAGTCATCTTAAGTTTGAAGTCCTCATCTGATCATCTAAACTTGGCTAGCTACTTTGAGTCTAACTTTGGAATAGTTTTCACAAGAAATCCAACTCATTCCAGTACCACCACTTAGATTGAGCCTATTAATGTTGGTGAATAGACCCAAAATAGATTTGTAAGCTCTAAAATTGGTTGTTTTGGTGATAGGTGACTATTTTGGTGCTCAATGTGGCCAAACTTTGTAGGCATGTGCACAAGATGATAGTGAGCCACTTTATGAAGCTAGTTGCCCCCGTTATAAAAAAAAGTAAAGCATCGTGTCTATTAAGTTTTGTTAAGTGCATAGTTTTGAAGTTACCATTCGGATCACCATGTTACTATAGACCCTATGTGTGAGTTGGAGCCAATTTTGATCATGAAATTTGAGAATATGCCAAATTTTGGCTTGGAGGCTCTGAATTTTTCTCCCTTGCTTTGTTAATGTGGTCTTTGTGGTCAAAATGCCTTGAAACTTTGTGTACTTGAAGGAAAGTGCACGAGGGACCAAATTGTAATGCCAATTTTGCTCCTTGATTTGTTAATGTGTTTTTTGTGGTCCAAATGCCTTGCAACTTTGTGCACTTGTAGGCAAGTTGAGGCTTATTGCTTTGTTAATGTGTTTTGTGGTCCAAATGCCTTGCAACTTTGTGCACTTGTAGGCCAGTTGAGGCTTATTGCATGCAATGCAACAAAAAAGGTGGGCGCTTTTTATAAAGATTGTCTTAGGAATACTAACAAAGGAAAAATGGCCATAAACATAGTACAAGTCATGCCAAGTAGCTCCTCAAACAAGGAACCCACAATTCCAGTCAAGGTAGTTACCAACGCACTAGTCAAGAACAACAAGCAAAATAGTGCGAGTCTGACCAGTCAATGACCAATCTAGACAACTATAAATAGGACCCATTAATCTTATTTGGGCTACTAGATCTCTACCTTCTACTTGTAGTTTATAGATCTTATGACCAATTAGTACTGAGCTTTTTACCAATTTTACTTTCTAGATTAATCATTCTAGATCTCTATTCTCTAAACTCTTCTACTTTGACTCATTATATAAATTTGAATAAGTTTAGCTATTTGAGTCTGTTAATTGAATTTTACCATTTGAGTATGTTATTTGAAGTCTATCATTTGAGTTTCTATTCTGAAGTGTGTCAATTAGTCATCTTAAGTTTGAAGTCCTCATCTGATCATCTAAACTTGGCTAGCTACTTTGAGTCTAACTTTGGAATAGTTTTCACAAGAAATCCAACTCATTCCAGTACCACCACTTAGATTGAGCCTATTAATGTTGGTGAATAGACCCAAAATAGATTTTAAGCTCTAAAATTGGTTGTTTTGGTGATAGGTGACTATTTTGGTGCTCAATGTGGCCAAACTTTGTAGGCATGTGCACAAGATGATAGTGAGCCACTTTATGAAGCTAGTTGCCCCCGTTTTAAAAAAAAGTAAAGCATCGTGTCTATTAAGTTTTGTTAAGTGCATAGTTTTGAAGTTACCATTCGGATCACCATGTTACTATAGACCCTATGTGTGAGTTGGAGCCAATTTTGATCATGAAATTTGAGAATATGCCAAATTTTGGCTTGGAGGCTCTGAATTTTTCTCCCTTGCTTTGTTAATGTGGTCTTTGTGGTCAAAATGCCTTGAAACTTTGTGTACTTGAAGGAAAGTGTACGAGGGACCAAATTGTAATGCCAATTTTGCTCCTTGATTTGTTAATGTGTTTTTTGTGGTCCAAATGCCTTGCAACTTTGTGCACTTGTAGGCAAGTTGAGGCTTATTGCTTTGTTAATGTGTTTTGTGGTCCAAATGCCTTGCAACTTTGTGCACTTGTAGGCCAGTTGAGGCTTATTGCATGCAATGCAACAAAAAAGGTGGGCGCTTTTTATAAAGATTGTCTTAGGAATACTAACAAAGGAAAAATGGCCATAAACATAGTACAAGTCATGCCAAGTAGCTCCTCAAACAAGGAACCCACAATTCCAGTCAAGGTAGTTACCAACGCACTAGTCAAGAACAACAAGCAAAATAGTGCGAGTCTGACCAGTCAATGACCAATCTAGACAACTATAAATAGGACCCATTAATCTTATTTGGGCTACTAGATCTCTACCTTCTACTTGTAGTTTATAGATCTTATGACCAATTAGTACTGAGCTTTTTACCAATTTTACTTTCTAGATTAATCATTCTAGATCTCTATTCTCTAAACTCTTCTACTTTGACTCATTATATAAATTTGAATAAGTTTAGCTATTTGAGTCTGTTAATTGAATTTTACCATTTGAGTATGTTATTTGAAGTCTATCATTTGAGTTTCTATTCTGAAGTGTGTCAATTAGTCATCTTAAGTTTGAAGTCCTCATCTGATCATCTAAACTTGGCTAGCTACTTTGAGTCTAACTTTGGAATAGTTTTCACAAGAAATCCAACTCATTCCAGTACCACCACTTAGATTGAGCCTATTAATGTTGGTGAATAGACCCAAAATAGATTTTAAGCTCTAAAATTGGTTGTTTTGGTGATAGGTGACTATTTTGGTGCTCAATGTGGCCAAACTTTGTAGGCATGTGCACAAGATGATAGTGAGCCACTTTATGAAGCTAGTTGCCCCCGTTTTAAAAAAAAGTAAAGCATCGTGTCTATTAAGTTTTGTTAAGTGCATAGTTTTGAAGTTACCATTCGGATCACCATGTTACTATAGACCCTATGTGTGAGTTGGAGCCAATTTTGATCATGAAATTTGAGAATATGCCAAATTTTGGCTTGGAGGCTCTGAATTTTTCTCCCTTGCTTTGTTAATGTGGTCTTTGTGGTCAAAATGCCTTGAAACTTTGTGTACTTGAAGGAAAGTGTACGAGGGACCAAATTGTAATGCCAATTTTGCTCCTTGCTTTGTTAATGTGTTTTTTGTGGTCCAAATGCCTTGCAACTTTGTGCACTTGTAGGCAAGTTGAGGCTTATTGCTTTGTTAATGTGTTTTGTGGTCCAAATGCCTTGCAACTTTGTGCACTTGTAGGCCAGTTGAGGCTTATTGCATGCAATGCAACAAAAAAGGTGGGCGCTTTTTATAAAGATTGTCTTAGGAATACTAACAAAGGAAAAATGGCCATAAACATAGTACAAGTCATGCCAAGTAGCTCCTCAAACAAGGAACCCACAATTCCAGTCAAGGTAGTTACCAACGCACTAGTCAAGAACAACAAGCAAAATAGTGCGAGTCTGACCAGTCAATGACCAATCTAGACAACTATAAATAGGACCCATTAATCTTATTTGGGCTACTAGATCTCTACCTTCTACTTGTAGTTTATAGATCTTATGACCAATTAGTACTGAGCTTTTTACCAATTTTACTTTCTAGATTAATCATTCTAGATCTCTATTCTCTAAACTCTTCTACTTTGACTCATTATATAAATTTGAATAAGTTTAGCTATTTGAGTCTGTTAATTGAATTTTACCATTTGAGTATGTTATTTGAAGTCTATCATTTGAGTTTCTATTCTGAAGTGTGTCAATTAGTCATCTTAAGTTTGAAGTCCTCATCTGATCATCTAAACTTGGCTAGCTACTTTGAGTCTAACTTTGGAATAGTTTTCACAAGAAATCCAACTCATTCCAGTACCACCACTTAGATTGAGCCTATTAATGTTGGTGAATAGACCCAAAATAGATTTGTAAGCTCTAAAATTGGTTGTTTTGGTGATAGGTGACTATTTTGGTGCTCAATGTGGCCAAACTTTGTAGGCATGTGCACAAGATGATAGTGAGCCACTTTATGAAGCTAGTTGCCCCCGTTATAAAAAAAAGTAAAGCATCGTGTCTATTAAGTTTTGTTAAGTGCATAGTTTTGAAGTTACCATTCGGATCACCATGTTACTATAGACCCTATGTGTGAGTTGGAGCCAATTTTGATCATGAAATTTGAGAATATGCCAAATTTTGGCTTGGAGGCTCTGAATTTTTCTCCCTTGCTTTGTTAATGTGGTCTTTGTGGTCAAAATGCCTTGAAATTTTGTGTACTTGAAGGAAAGTGTACGAGGGACCAAATTGTAATGCCAATTTTGCTCCTTGCTTTGTTAATGTGTTTTTTGTGGTCCAAATGCCTTGCAACTTTGTGCACTTGTAGGCAAGTTGAGGCTTATTGCTTTGTTAATGTGTTTTGTGGTCCAAATGCCTTGCAACTTTGTGCACTTGTAGGCCAGTTGAGGCTTATTGCATGCAATGCAACAAAAAAGGTGGGCGCTTTTTATAAAGATTGTCTTAGGAATACTAACAAAGGAAAAATGGCCATAAACATAGTACAAGTCATGCCAAGTAGCTCCTCAAACAAGGAACCCACAATTCCAGTCAAGGTAGTTACCAACGCACTAGTCAAGAACAACAAGCAAAATAGTGCGAGTCTGACCAGTCAATGACCAATCTAGACAACTATAAATAGGACCCATTAATCTTATTTGGGCTACTAGATCTCTACCTTCTACTTGTAGTTTATAGATCTTATGACCAATTAGTACTGAGCTTTTTACCAATTTTACTTTCTAGATTAATCATTCTAGATCTCTATTCTCTAAACTCTTCTACTTTGACTCATTATATAAATTTGAATAAGTTTAGCTATTTGAGTCTGTTAATTGAATTTTACCATTTGAGTATGTTATTTGAAGTCTATCATTTGAGTTTCTATTCTGAAGTGTGTCAATTAGTCATCTTAAGTTTGAAGTCCTCATCTGATCATCTAAACTTGGCTAGCTACTTTGAGTCTAACTTTGGAATAGTTTTCACAAGAAATCCAACTCATTCCAGTACCACCACTTAGATTGAGCCTATTAATGTTGGTGAATAGACCCAAAATAGATTTGTAAGCTCTAAAATTGGTTGTTTTGGTGATAGGTGACTATTTTGGTGCTCAATGTGGCCAAACTTTGTAGGCATGTGCACAAGATGATAGTGAGCCACTTTATGAAGCTAGTTGCCCCCGTTATAAAAAAAAGTAAAGCATCGTGTCTATTAAGTTTTGTTAAGTGCATAGTTTTGAAGTTACCATTCGGATCACCATGTTACTATAGACCCTATGTGTGAGTTGGAGCCAATTTTGATCATGAAATTTGAGAATATGCCAAATTTTGGCTTGGAGGCTCTGAATTTTTCTCCCTTGCTTTGTTAATGCGGTCTTTGTGGTCAAAATGCCTTGAAACTTTGTGTGCTTGAAGGAAAGTGTACGAGGGACCAAATTGTAATGCCAATTTTGCTCCTTGCTTTGTTAATGTGTTTTTTGTGGTCCAAATGCCTTGCAACTTTGTGCACTTGTAGGCAAGTTGAGGCTTATTGCTTTGTTAATGTGTTTTGTGGTCCAAATGCCTTGCAACTTTGTGCACTTGTAGGCCAGTTGAGGCTTATTGCATGCAATGCAACAAAAAAGGTGGGCGCTTTTTATAAAGATTGTCTTAGGAATACTAACAAAGGAAAAATGGCCATAAACATAGTACAAGTCATGCCAAGTAGCTCCTCAAACAAGGAACCCACAATTCCAGTCAAGGTAGTTACCAACGCACTAGTCAAGAACAACAAGCAAAATAGTGCGAGTCTGACCAGTCAATGACCAATCTAGACAACTATAAATAGGACCCATTAATCTTATTTGGGCTACTAGATCTCTACCTTCTACTTGTAGTTTATAGATCTTATGACCAATTAGTACTGAGCTTTTTACCAATTTTACTTTCTAGATTAATCATTCTAGATCTCTATTCTCTAAACTCTTCTACTTTGACTCATTATATAAATTTGAATAAGTTTAGCTATTTGAGTCTGTTAATTGAATTTTACCATTTGAGTATGTTATTTGAAGTCTATCATTTGAGTTTCTATTCTGAAGTGTGTCAATTAGTCATCTTAAGTTTGAAGTCCTCATCTGATCATCTAAACTTGGCTAGCTACTTTGAGTCTAACTTTGGAATAGTTTTCACAAGAAATCCAACTCATTCCAGTACCACCACTTAGATTGAGCCTATTAATGTTGGTGAATAGACCCAAAATAGATTTGTAAGCTCTAAAATTGGTTGTTTTGGTGATAGGTGACTATTTTGGTGCTCAATGTGGCCAAACTTTGTAGGCATGTGCACAAGATGATAGTGAGCCACTTTATGAAGCTAGTTGCCCCCGTTATAAAAAAAAGTAAAGCATCGTGTCTATTAAGTTTTGTTAAGTGCATAGTTTTGAAGTTACCATTCGGATCACCATGTTACTATAGACCCTATGTGTGAGTTGGAGCCAATTTTGATCATGAAATTTGAGAATATGCCAAATTTTGGCTTGGAGGCTCTGAATTTTTCTCCCTTGCTTTGTTAATGCGGTCTTTGTGGTCAAAATGCCTTGAAACTTTGTGTGCTTGAAGGAAAGTGTACGAGGGACCAAATTGTAATGCCAATTTTGCTCCTTGCTTTGTTAATGTGTTTTTTGTGGTCCAAATGCCTTGCAACTTTGTGCACTTGTAGGCAAGAGTATGAGGGACCAAATGGTGATGCCAAAGTATGAAATTATGCTCAAATCTTAAGAAAAATAATCACTAACATTCCTTACAAACTGACTTTTATCAACTTCCTAAGATTAAAGTTAATGGGTGGCCCCTACGTAGCAAAATTGTTTTGACAAACACGTCCAACTTCATAATATTTTTCCTTGTGTGATAATTATTGGTCCAACTAACCCAAACTAGCATACACACTTATATTCAAACTTGATGAGCCCCAAGGAAGAGAAAAACATCCTTTTCCCCCAAAGTTAAGAATCAAGATTGTGAACTTTTGATTATTTTGGTGAGTTTGCCATTGAAAATGATTCTTTGATGTTGTTGGAGTCTATCCACTTTGGAATGATTTAGGTGTTCCACCAAAAGTTTCTGTAGACTCTATTTTGTCAGAAGGAGTCTCAAATCTTATTATTTTTTGCCTCGACAATGGCATGATGACCCCAAATTGTTTAGTTTTATCACTGCATTATTCAATTGATGTACTAAACTTTCTTGTCTTTTACAATGATTTTGCTATTTTTTGCCAACTTTGAAACATTAGTGTGTCTTTTATTCCTCCTTTTCCTTACCTTGTAATTATTCATCTCCTTCTAATTCTTGATGATGGGGTATTTTTGAACCTGTATGTTCCTACTCTAATACTTGGGATATGGAGAAGAGGATAATGGAGAGTGATCCTATACTAGGGTATCTAAAACTTGAAGGATTAAATGGAAAGAACCTGGTGGCACTATAACAGGAAAAGTCCTGAACCACCAGCATTGCCGCAAATTAACAAAGGAAAATAGAAAAAAAAGATTGTGTGGGTGATAATAGCCATGGCAAAGCACAAGATAGTCATTTGACAACAATATAGGTTGTAATAGTCATTGATATATATCTACGTATATTATCGCACCCAGTATCACCACTATTATCGGGTGTATTGTTGCTATATGGCTTTTGAAAAATAAAGATGCTCATTTGAGCCACCCGATTTTGGGTGGCCTAAATGAGAATTTGTCATAAAATCTATCTAACCAAGTTGATCCCTTAATGTGGGAGAATAAACGAGAACAAGGGTTAAGATATAGACATGTGCTTATAGATCTATCTCAACACACTTTGACCTTAGGTAAGCTAGGGATGAGCTTGAGGAGGGAACCCACCCAGCTCGAGGTGCTTGTCCTGTTTGTCATGCACGATGACTAAGGTGCTTGAGGTGCTCGATAATTGAGGTGCTTGAGATGCTTGAAGTGCTTGATGATTGAGATGCTTGAGGTGATTGACATGCTAAGGCTATACTTGAGGTGAGAACCCAGCCGAAGATTAAAGTACTTAAGGGCCAAGCTTGTGGTGGGATCTAGGCCTATGCATGAGGGGCTTGAGGTGTCAAAAGTTCAAGAGTAAATCCCTACAAGGAGGGGGCGAGCCCTACAAGAGGGGGCATGATAGAGAACACCCACACACTCACCCAAGGCATGCATAGTACAAAGAAAGCAAAAGGGGCACTTGTCAAGCTCCTCCTCATGTTGCCCTCATGGTGTGCCTGAAACCTATTGGTTGGCCACCCAAGGGGTCCAATGATAATTTTCGAGATTTAATTAATTTATTTTGCATTTATCAAGTCCTCTCTCTCAAAGGGGAAAGGGGGACACTTGTCCCAATGCTACCCTTGTTGCTTGTAATGCCCCCTGCTTGTGATTGGCTAGGCTTGGAGGGGTCCATTGAGCTTCAAGCATGAGCTACAAGGGGGTGGTCGACCATCAGAAAACACAATAACATGAAAAAGCTAAAAAAGTATTTTTTTTCAAAATTGAACCAAACCTCCATATGACCTGTTGAACCAAACGTTCATCTGACCTACTGAACCATAAAAAAAACCTTGCTTTTCATTTTAAAACCTCACAACACTATCAAACAAGCATTTTAAACCAAAAATTCAAGAAGTGGACATTAGAATCTATATTTCTTATTTTAAAAGAGGCCCAAAAATCAAGGATCTTACATCATGCCATACTTGGAAAATTTGAGGTGTTCTCACCTCCACATGAAGTGTGGATAATTTAGCCTTAAAACATCATCACGTTCCCAAGTAGCATCCTTTGCAGGATATATTGACCATTTGACAAGGTGTTTAATGATGATGGTTTGAGTGCAAAGAGAGGTTTAGTCCTACTTTGAAGAACATGGTATACTTCAAAAGTTCCATCAATAAAAGTAGAAAACAAAGAGTTATCAAGAATGTGATTTGGATTAGGTATACATCCTTCAACCACTAGATCATGGTCATCCCATTCTACAAGTATGTCTAGTGGGATATTCCATTGGTCTCTCAAAGTTGTAAGTGCAAATGCCACTTCATTTACATGCAAATCATACCACTCTTGTGTGAGTGAGCAGTTTGTCAGTAGCACATGCATGTTTCTATGGACTTTAGCATTCTTAAAGATGAAGTAATCATTCAAGTAAGTAGAATTCTAGTAAACTTGTAAGGTGTATTCCATCGATATGTACTATGTATATTAGCAATGTTTGCTAAACACTGGCGTCTATTGTAGGCATTGTATAGAATCTTTATATTTTGTGGGTTGTGACTAGTGGACTTTTCAAATAGGTCAAATAATTATTTCCAAGGCATAGGGCTAAAGGAATGCGTATCATCACGTAAATATTTTTGATCCCACACATTAACATAACAATGTCAAAAAAACCTGATGCCATTACTAGCGAAAGTATAGCCCTTGCTAACCAAGTCTTCTTTATCGGTCTTAGTATAAGCTCATGGGCACCGATGTATAACAGATGGTTATTGATAATGATCTCCCTCCCTATCTTGGGATGTACCCACTTGATGCTTCCCACATGTGTAGCTTTGTGTCTCGATGGTTTGAACTCCGGGCTCCTTGCAGTGTAGTGATACCATTCTTGGAAGATGTTTGGTACAAAATTATCTGTGGATAACAATCGCTTCTTCTCCATCCCATTTCACCTGGTTGTAATAAACTGTTGCACAATGACCCCCATCTAAAGATACTCTTTGACTATCAACCGTGAGAGTAGGTTTACCCATATTCTTTGAGATAAAATGTTTGTCATCTACACACATACACCTCATCACTCAATCTAGGCAATAATTGGTAGAACATGGGTTATAACTCAAGGATTACTACCTTAAAACAATCCAAATCATCTCAAAATGAAAATTCTCCAACTATAAATGATAAGATACTTTGGGAAAGGTACATAAAAATGTAAAGATCCAACAATTCATTCTTGTTCTTATGATTGAGGCTCTATGCTTGTATTTACTGCCATCTTGGGTTCCAAAATTTAAAACGTCTACTTGAGCACTTAAGTTTGAATCTTCTTTCTTATACCACTATTCTCGGTGAAAGATATCTATCGGAGGTAATGCATGAATACAGTTTACATGAGAATGACATTTATTGACATCCTCCCTATAGAAATAATCTCTTGGGTTCATCACCATAGGATATGCTTCAACAAAGTCCCAAACACATCTTGGCTTCTCATATTCATCCAAAGTGATGATAGCATTGTGAGGATTGTACTTAAGGAGAGCATAGTTGAAAAAGACATTCCTCACAAAGTCACACAAGAGCTCATTTAGACCATTGAGCATTAGGAAGTTAATGGGGTATAGGAGGGCCTCTTTATTTGGCAGTTTAGGGGAATTCTTAAAGCTTAAGTCAAGTTTGACAAAGCCTAAAAGAGAGGGCAAAAAGGCCTATGCTGATTTTTTAAAAAAAATCCATGTCCATATTTTGTATTTGAAAATAGTCTATTTAGTAACCAAAAAGAGAGGTGAGTAATTGAATTTTAAAATGTCTTTTTTTCACCCCTCTTATCTCTCTAGCATAGAAAACACTCTCTCTCACGTAGATCTCATGAAAGGAGGCACTTTTCAGTCGCCCTGCTAGAAAAGCAGATTCTCAATATTCTCTCACTATATTCTATGTGTGTGTGTGTGTGTGTGTGTGTGTGTGTGACGTTTGTCTAACCTCACTATCCTATCTTATTGCAGTATTAGCAAGAACCACAATTAAATTGTCAATCCATGGGATGAAGCTGACTCGACCAGTGCATAGAGGCTACAAGAGGGTGTCAATCTCTCTGAAAACAACTAACAACTTCTAGGACATGTTTATAAGACCTAAGCACACATGCTCATGGTCTCAAACCCCACTTTAGGTCAAGTGCCAAAATCATGATGATTAACAACAGTGGATTTTTAACCTAGTCGTTTTCGATCCATAATGCATCTAAATGCTTAGCAATGATGCCCCAATACCCTGCCTATGCTTAGTTTTTTATTTTGAAGTGTAAATTCCTAGTTATAATAAAATTATTGCTTAGCATCATTGGGGCATCAATGCTTAGCAATGATGCCCCAATACCCTGCCTATGCTTAGTTTTTTATTTTGAATTGTAAATTCCTAGTTATGATAAAATTAGGCTGCGGTTTGGCGATGCTAAAAGCTATGAATTACTGTGATGTGCTTACGTCAATGCGTAGAGCTCTTACCTGCAATTGCAATTCAACAAACGCGACTGCATGTGACAACCGGGGAGGGAGTTCTACCAAAGATGGATAATGACATGTTAATACAATCTGGAAGCTTGTAGCCCCAGCTCATCAATTACAAGGTTTATCTGAAAATTAGAAGTTACAATATTTCCAATTTATCAAAATAATAAGTGTGTTTACAATGAGAACTTTGAAAAATGATATCCGTGGTATCTTTGTTAGCTTGCTACTAACATTCCCCCTGTAAGGTCCCTCCCTAAACCCTAAAGCCATTCAGAACTTTTTCAGCCTAGAAAATAATTTAGAAAAAGCAAGACCGACAAAGAAGTCATGCGGACAACGAGACTTTACTCCACAATGAAAAGACAAGGATATTTCAGATAAGAAATTATGTGAACCCTATATCTTTCCAAAAAGATTAAAGATTATTTTTATACTTCTTCGTCAAAAGCCGCGTGGGAACTGATTTAGATCGAGAACTGGGAGAAAAAGGGACTAATTTGATTGAAAGATAAAGTTAAGAGATAAAAACTAAGGAGAAAATTGGGGTCCAATAGGAATTAAGAAGAAAATTGGGGTCCAATATCATTTGAGAAGAGAAATGGGGTCCAATAGGATTTGAGAAGAGAATTGGGGTCCAATAGGAATTGAGAAAAGAATACCCACCATTTCCTATATAAGCACCCCCTCTCCTTTGTAATTTTACACACACATATTGCTAAGCTACTTGCATACTTGCCATGCTCAAGATTATGCTTAAGTAAATCAAGGTTTTCATTAAACCTTGCTCTTACTCTCTCCCTCTCTTGAAGGCCAAACCCTTGAGGGTTTTGTGAAGAAGCTCCTCTCTCCTTCCTCTTCATCCTAAATTCCTTTCCTTCCTCCTTGAGCCTCACATCTCTTCAAGAAGGACTTCAACCCCAGTTCCCTCTTGTGTAGAGGAGGTAATCTTCATTTCTAGTAGGATTAATTAATGCGTGTGTTTTAATACTAGGAAGGTTTATGTGCATCATTTTAGGTTTAAGCTTTAATGGTAACCTTGGAATTAGGGTTAAGTATTAATGGTAGTTATGCATCATTAAGCTAAGCTTCAAAGGTAGATTTGCACTCGTAAGTTAAGCTTTAATGGTAACTTTGCACTTAGATGTAAGCTTTAGTGACTACCTCGCATTTTGAGGTTCAAGCTTTAATGGAAACCTCACAATTAGGTTCAAGTGCTAAGAGTATCTATGCATCATTAAGTTAAGCTTAAAAGGTAGATTTGCACTCATAAGCTAAGCTTTAATGGTAACTTTTCACTTAGATGTAAGCTTTAGTAACTACCTTGTATTTTAGGTTTAAGCTTTAATGGAAATCTCGCAATTAAGGTTTAGTGATAAGAGTATCTATGCATCATAAAGTTAAGCTTCAAATGTAGATTTTCACTCGTAAGCTAAGCTTTAATGGTAACTTTGCACTTAGGTGTAAGCTTTAGTGACTACCTTGTATTTTAGGTTTAAGCTTTAATGGCGCAATTAGAGTTAAGTGCCAAGAGTATCTATGCATCATTAAGTTAAGTTTCAAAGGTAGATTTGCAGTCTTAAGCTAAGCATCAATGATAACTTTGCACTTAGGTGTAAGCTTTAGTGACTACCTTGTATTTTGGTTTAAGCTTTAATGGAAAGCTCAAAAACTCATAAATCATAGGATGACCTTCTAGCTTCTTAAATGGAAAGCTATGCACCATAAGAAAAGAGTAGTTGTCTAAGCTCGATAGAAGTAGTTCAATTTTTGGTATTGAAGAGTATTTCTTAAAGTTATCAATTTCAAGTTTGTTTGCAAATACGGGATGGAAGAGATAGGGAATAACTTCGCGAAATTGATCTCTGTGTTGTTTGAACAAAAAACTCTACAAGCTTCCATAGAGATGCCCCATGGATTGCAAAGGATTGCAAAAACCTGGGAATCGTACAAAATGGGGATTGAACTTAAAAAGTTGGCATTTCCGAAGAGACATTAACCATCAAATGCCTATGGCAAAAACTCGCTTGTATTTTCTAATAAACTTGGCTGGTAATAATTAATGAAAGTAGGAATTAAGGTTGATAAATGAATGAACCTGGAAATTACCAACTAGGAGTTAAAAAGGAATCTTGAGAGGTGATAGGGATAGCCCATTGCAAAACATAGATTTGACTAGGAGTTTTGAAGATTGTCTGGAAATGACCGGAAACCAAGATGGATCTTCTTGGGGTCAATTTGATTGAAAGGCCGTCCCATTGAGAGGATTCTCTTGGGGAACTTGACGGAGATTGGCCCTTTTTGGCTAGGGCAGCGTAACCAGAAAGTTGTTATACCAAGGTCATTCATGCCCGAGGGATAAGGGATGAATGGGCTTGTTTTATTTTTACCCGGCCTGCTGAAGTACCCGCGGTATCTTATTGGAAATCGGCCATAATCCGGGTATGGCCTGATGCCAATATTTGGATGAGAAGGTCATACTCAGGGAGGATGATGTGAATTTAATGAAGGAAATTTGTTTGACATGGTTGCTTAAAAAGGAACTGGAAAGGCTAGTAATATAGGGGCTATCCTGTGCATCTCACCAGATGGTGCTATACCTCTCGAAATAAAATGCTTAGGAAGAAATGATTATAATACTTGATGAGCCTTTCCCAAAAACTTAATTCTGGAAAATTTTGTGAAGGTGCTGCCATTTTGATAGCTTGTAACCGATTATCTTGGCCTAAATTGGGAGGCAAGATGAATTGGTTGAAACTAAATGTGTTGCATGATTAGTTAGGAAACTAGTTACAAGCTAATTATAGCAGATAAAGGAAAGGAAATGAATTAAAAGTTTCTAAATAAAGATATGGTGGGAACAACCATATGAATTTCCCTGAACGAGGGTATGCAATAGATTGCATGTTGCTTGTTGTTTGATGATGTCTGATAGACTACTGTCTTCCTGATTTTGTAGTAGTTGAGTACTACCTCGGGAAGGGATTTTCATGAAATGGTTCGGTGGGTGGGTGGATCCGGAGGGTCAGATGGCCGGATGTTGATTTAATTTTTTTTATGTTAAACGCTAGGAATACGTGGGATAAAAATGGGTAATCGGGGATTGCAAGATCCCTCTTCTTAGGGGAAAGTGATAACTGTTGTGCCTGCTTGTCAGGAAAAAGGGGTTATCGCCATAAACCAAGGGAGTTCCAGAAAGCAAGAGCAGATCCTCAAGTTAAAGATCAAGAGAATCAAGACCAAGGACCACGATTTTGGGTGCGGAAAGCTCTCAAGGATAGATTGATTATGAGAAGTGGATAGAATCATTGAATGAAGGGATGTATCCCCTTGGGTTGGCGTTCGAGATAGACTGGAGTCTTGTCTGACTGTCGGTCCCAAGTGGGAGGGATACCTGCAGAAAGATCAAAGTCATTCCCTGGAACGATCTGGAGGACTGACGGAGGTGAGTAGGGTCGAGTCTGGGTATGGCCCTCACACCCCCCCTCCTTGCGTGTGTCGTCCCTTGACACAACTTTATGGGCTGAAGTAGTCTTTAGGTTGACGGCTGGCGAGGCGGTCTTTAAGCGCATTGAGTGCCTATTGGTATCTGATTTTTTGCTCTTTATCAGTCACTTGCAAAAATTGCATGGTTACTTTGTAACTCAACTTTAATTAGAGGGTAGGGTAGGGATTGTTGGTGCCATTGCGCATTTATTTGATTGGGAGTGAGTTGTGTGACATTGATGGAATGAAGTACTCTTAGCTCCCAATCCATTGCTACCTTCCACTGCTCATCTACCTCTTGTGTAACTTTTTCCTTCAGTGCATCTTCTTCAGCCTTTGAGAGCTGGACCATTGGCAATGTGTCTGCTTCGGTAATGGGTACTTGAAATTCTTCCTCGCCACTCAGCTCTACTGTGGACTATGTCTCCATCTCATCAAATGATACTGAGGGGACTTCTATCTGAGGTTTCTCTGAAGTGCCTGCCTCTTCTTGTGTTTTTGTCCTTCCCTCTCTCAGTAGCTGGTTGACTCATTTGAGTTCAACTATCTCCTTCAGCAACTCATCTTCTCTTTGGAGCCGCATTAAAGCCAAGTCTCTGCGCTGAGACTACTCTAATTTCAGGTCTAGCTCGAGGTCTTTATTTTTCTTTTTCTAATGCTTTGTAGACCTCGTCTGTTCCTTTGATCAAGGTGATGGCTGGATTCTCTTGTATTTGCCGCAAGAATATCGCCTGATCATTGATTCATTGTTCCGAGTATTGTAGGGAAGCATTTGGATACATCTAATTGTACCTGGATCTTTTGAGTTGTAGTGTTGTAGTTAGAAGTTCATTTGTAACTTCCGTCAACTGATCATCCTTTGCTTTGCATGCATCTGACAATTTTGTGAGCAACTTACCCAGTTCCTCCATTTCTTTATATCGCTTATCTCTTGCGAGCTGATGCTGTTCAGCTTCCACTCTCAACTCCAGCACTTGCCTATGTAGATCGGTGATGACATTGAGTCTGTAATCTAGCTCCCCTTGGAGTGCGTCAATCACCATCTCTAACTCTTTGGCCCTTGTGCTACGGCCAAGTGCTGTTGAGCAAAGTCTTTCTGTCATCTCTTACATTTGCTTAGCATATTCATTAACTTGTAGGATGACTTCATCATTTGATTACTGATCTTTGCTTTGTGTTAGTTGTCTTGATGTTTCTGCAGATTCTTTTACCTCTGGCTGCGTCATGGCTGCTGGTTGCTGTTGTTGCCCTTGTGGATGTTGGTCTTTTTTCGTTGAGGTAGAGGGTGGTATCTCAGCCTTATCTTGCTATGTTGAGGTAGAGGGTGTTTCCTCGGCCTCTTGTTCTCTTGTGTGCTCAAACTTTGCGGTGTCCTCTTCTAGTGCAGGATTGGCTGTCTTTTCTGTCTCTGGCTCTTTCTCTCTTTGGTGCTCTTGAGTAGAGACAGCTGCTTGTTGTGGTGATCCCGTTGCTCTTTTTGTTCAGGTTCTTGTGTAGATTTAGCTGCCGATGATGGTGGTGGGATTGGAATTGGGTGATCTTGTTGTTCAAAGACAGGAGAAGAGATGCGGGGAGACACATCACCTTGAGCATGTTGTTCTTCTCTTTATGCAGTGGCTTCCTTTGCTTGCTCTTGATGTTCTGCCACCTCTTTTGCTTTTCAAGCCACTTCTTGGGCTTCCTTTAGCTTCAAAGCTTCTACTTCTTGGTACATCTTTGTCAAGGATTCTGTGGGATCTTCAAACTGCTTCTTGGTGTTATGCTTGGTTCTAGGCCCTTTAAGCCCAATATGCACCTACGTTTCCGGGTCCTTTCCTTGTGCTTGGCGGCTGTGTTGGTATGAGTGTTTCTCTCTTTCAAACCAGGATTTCTTTTGCACATGCTCTTCTTGGTGTGTTGCCATGGCTTTTCTCTTCATTTCCTCCCGTTGTGCTCTTTTTGCTTCATTATCTGAGCTATCACTGCTTTGCCGTTCTGGCGAGCTCTCAACCAAGTCTTCATCATACTTGTAGGATCTCTTGGCAGATCTTGTAGCTCGAGGAGAAGGTTGAGCTAACACTATCCAAGTGTTTTGATCTGGGGCAGGTGGTAGGTTGTTGGCCATATTGATGGCATGGTATGCAATTGTTGTCAACACCTCTGGTGCACCCAAGTATATGATCTTTCCTTCTTTCTTTATTCCTTTCAAAGTGGTCAAGACATATTGTGCATGGTCATCCGATTGCCTGGTTGTTGACTCGAGGACTTGCATGAAGATGGTGGAAACCGCATGGTTTGGCATTGTCTACCTTGGTGGCCTCTTAGCAAGGAAATGGAAGTGTTGGTGGTATAACCTGGCTGGCTCTTCAACATGTTTGTGAATAAGGTCTACAAAGGTGGCCGGTGGTAGTTTCTTTTGTGAAAGTTCGGATCGTCTTCATATCCCTTGCCCTCATTTTCATTCCTTCTGTGGGCAGTCTGAATGCTTCTGCCACTATTTCCTTGGTGATCACCACTTCAACTTTATTCCCTTGTGGGTCAAAAATCTGCGCAGTTCCATCTTCCTTGATCTTGGACAAAACCTTGTAATCTTTTTGGAAGTCCACTCCACACGGATCTTGTTCATAAAAATCTCTGAGTCCTAGCCGTCGATTGGCTTCTGTGGTTTTGGGCTTTGCGGCGACATCATACACCTTTTGGTAGGAGTTGCAACTCTACCTGATGTCCCTGATCGCTCTTGAATCTATCGGTGAACATTGTGGTGTTGTGCTCCTCAAGCTGGCCCTTTGAGAGATAGGTTGCCTTGGCTATTTTGACTGAATCGGGGTCCAGTTGTTATGCTGGTAGTCCTTGCAGCTTTTCTTTCTGGTTGAGCTTCTTCTTGGACCTCTCTGCTACTTGCATGGCTCATGTTTAGTGAATAGAGTGTTAAAGTTAGCAGATTTGATGGATTTTCCTTCGAAATGTCCTTTAGTCTGAAATGCTGACAATTTTGGTCCGATTTGCTTCAAATCAATTTTTGAAAAATCATAGATACATAAAAACATGTAAGGAACAAAATTGTAAAGTCCAAAGAAAAATTTGTAACCAAAGTAAATAATCATGATTATTTACAACTGAGTAATTTCTCCAACTTTTTGCAAACTTGGCATCACATGCTTGAAGTATATACCAAATTGTGGGACGCATGTCTAATCTCATCATCTGATCTTATTGCAGTATTAGCGAGAACCACGATTAATTTGTCAATCCATGGAATGAAGGTGACTTGACTAGTGCATAGAGGCTACAGAGGCTGTCAATCTCTCGGAAAACAACTAACAACTTGCATCTAACTCAGGCTACACTCAAGTGACTGAAAACACCAAAAGCCAATAGCTCATCGACAAACAAATCACATCCGTTACAGCATGAGATGACATCCAAACGTAACAAAACTTCTAGGACAAGTTTATCAGATCTAACCACACATGCTTATGGTCTCAAACCTCACTTTAGGTCAAGTTCCAAAATCGCGATTATTAACAGCATTGTATTTTTGACCTAGTCATTTGCGATCAAGAATGCATCTAAATGCTTAGCAATGATGCCCAATACCCTGCCTATGCTTAGTTTTTGATTTAAAAGTGCAAATTCCTTGTTATAATGAAATTAGGTCGCTGGTCGGCAACGCCAAAGGCTACGAAATACTGTGAACTGCTTACGTTAATGCATAGAGCTCTTACCGTGGTTGCAATACAAAAAACACAACTGGAATGTGACAACCGGAGAGGGAGTAGGAAGCGCGAGAAGGACAGGAGTGAGTGCCGTTAGCTCATGCTGTGTATTTCTTATCCAAAACTTATAAAAAACTTACAAAAATTGAATTTTATACCTTAGCCAAGGTTTTTGGGTGGTCAAATCTAATAATCTTGAGTTCTACCAAAGCTGGGAAATGACTAGCTGATACAATCTAGAAGCTTGTAGCCCCGGCTCATTAATTACAGAGTTTATCCGAGAAAATAGGAGTTAAAATATTCTTGATTATATCAAAATAATAAATGTTTTACAAAGAAAACTCCAAAAAATGGTATCCGTGTAAGCTTTCTGCTAACATTCCCCCCCCCCCCCCCCCCCTCGCCTGTGTCGTCCCTTGACACAACTTTATGGGCTGAAATAATGTTTGGGTTGACGACTGGCGAGGCGGTCTTTAAGCGCATCCAGTGCCTTCTGGTATCTAATTTTTCTTTCTTTATTTGGCACTTGCAGGAACTGCATGGTCACTCTGTTCTTTAGCTCCACCGCCGCTGAGTAGCCTAAAAATCTAGATTTGAGGTTGCTGATCACTGGCGCAAAGATCTTTGTTCGCCAAGTGAAGAATCCAGTGTAGAAAGCTTCCTCGGATGCCAACATATTATGCGATGGCAAGAACATACACCGGGTGTAGAAGCCATAGAGTACTTCTTTGGAAGGCTGACTACTTAGATCATAGCATAACCCCTTATTTCCCTCGAGGAATGACATCCGCGGGGTGCCTGCTTGCTCTGGCTCATGAAATACTTTAATACAAGTGAGCAGCATTTGGCATATTTTGTATAACATTGTGCATGAGAGCCGGTAGACTCTTGAAGAAAGACATGGCGCCCGTTAGGGTTTTCACCATATATTCCTCTATTGCTTGTCCTTTCTTTGGAGCTGGCAGTCTTGGGTAGTTAAGCTTGGTTGGCCTCTTCTTTGTCAGTGCCTCATGCGCTTGCCATGTCCTTACTCTAGGTGCATGAAAAAATATTGGATTTGCAGGCTGTAGGTGCTCTTGTGAACAGAATCAAATACCGTAGATTCTTATTCAACCAGCTTAACGTCCACTTTGGGTGGTCTTTATCTGCGGCATCTTCTTGCATGTCTTTGTACAGCTATAGTAGTTCCACTTTTATGAGAGGGTATGGCAGGGATTGTTGATGCCATTGCACATTGATCTGATCGGGAGAGTGAGTTGAGTGACGTTGACAGAATGAAGAACTCTCAACTCCCAATACATCGCGGCTTTCCACTGCTCATCCACCTCTTGGGTTATCTTATCTTTCGGTGCATCCTCCTCAACTTTTGATAGCTGGACCGTAGAAACTATGGCTGCATTTGTGATGTTAATCTGAAGATCTTTTTCACCAATCCTCGGTTCTGCTATGGACTGTGTCTCCAACTTAGCAAATGAGACCGATGGTATATCTATCTACGGTGGCTCTGAAGTGCCTGCCTCTTCCTTCGTATCTAGATTTTCATCTCTCAGAAGCTGGTTAACTCTCTTGAGCTCAGCTATTTCTTTTAGGAGCTCTTCTTCTCTCTAGACCCGCATCAATGCCAGGTCCCTGAGCTATGATTGCTCCAGCTTTAATTCTAACTCAAGGTCCTTGTTCTTCTTTTCTAGTGCCTTGTATACTTCACAGTCCCTTTGATCGAGGCCATGGCTGGATTTTCTCTGATTTGCCGCCGTAAGAAGATTGCATGATCATTTATTCTCTGTTCAGAGTACTGCAAAGAAGCATTTGCAACATCCAATTGCACTTGAATTTTTTGAGCTAACAAGGATGTCGTAAGACGTTCATTTGTAACTTCTGTCAGCTATTCGTCTTTTGCCTTGCAAGCATCGGATAACTTGGTAAGCAGATCACCTAACTCCTCCATTTCTTTCTGTTGTCTATCTCTAGCTAGTGGATGTTGTTCAGCTTTGGCTTTCATCTCCTGCACTTGCCTCTGAAGATCAGTGATGACGTTCATTCGGTCTTCTAACTCTCCTTGGAGAGCGTCAATCACCATCTTGAGCTCTTTAGCCTTTGTGTTGCGGCTAAGTGCTATTGAACGGATTCTATCCATCATATCTTGCATCTACCTTGCATATTCGTTTACTTGCAACATTACCTCATCGTTTGACTGCCAATCTTCCTATCTTGCCAGCTGGGTTGATGTGCCTGCAGCCTCGGCTATGTCCTTCTGCCGTGTCGTAGCCGCTAGTTCTTCGTGTGTAAAGGTAGAAGTTTGGTCTTCTTCTTCTTTGTCTTTCTAAGGTTTTGATGCCTCGGCCATTTCATGCTGAGTGGAAGTAGAGGGTGCTAGCTCAGTGCAGGGCTCACTTCCTTTTCTAGCTCAAGTTCTTTCTGTTGTTGCTGCTCTTGTGTAGCAGTGGCCTCTTGTGCAGTGGTAGCCTCTTGTTCTGGCTCTGCTTCTTTCTCTTTTTGTTTCTTTTGCTGGTCAGCCTCTTCTGTAGATTCTGTTTCTTTGGTGGATTCAGATTCTTTGGCTCTCTCTTTCTCAGGTTCAGCTTCTTTAATTGGATCTTTTGCAGTGTCTTTTTGCACAGGTGATGGTGGTGGGCTTGGCATAGGATGGTCTTGTTGTTATGTGGGTGGTGAGGTGGGTCTGGGAGACTCATAACCTTGTTCTTGTTCTTCTTCTCTAGCCGTTTCCTTGGCTTGTCTTTGTTCCTCCGCCTCTTTGACTTTTCTAACCGCTTCTTTGGCTTCCTTCAACTTTAGAGCTTCAGCTTCTTGGTACATTTTTTCCAATGTCTCTGTCGGATCCTCAGCCTCTTTTCTGGGGTGATGCTTCATTCTTGGGCCTTTAAGTCCGCTAGGCACCCATTTCTCTAGGTCCTTCCCTTGTGCTTGTCGGCTGCACTGATAGGCGTGTTTTTCTTTTTCAAAGCGAGCTTGTTTCTAAGCAGGCTCTTCTTGGCGGGCAGCCATAGCTTTTCTCTTCATTTCTTCTCTTCTCCTCGTTATTAGAGCTCTCGCTAATGTGCCTTTCTAGCGAGTTGTCAGTTGAATCTTCATCGAATTTATAAGATCTTTTTCTCGACCTTGTAGCTCTTGAAGACGATTGTGCTGCCAATATCCATGTATTTTGATCAAGGGCAGGTGGTAGATTGTAGGCAATGCCGATGGCATGGTATGCTATCCTCGTCAAGACTTCTGGCGCACCCAAGGAAGTTTGCCTTCTTTCTTGGTGCCCTTCAAGGTGGTCAAGACATACTGAGGTAGTCCACTGGTTGCCTGGTTGTTAACTTTAGAACTTGGGTAAATGTGGTGGCAACCGCGTGATTTGGCGTAGTGTACCTTGGTGGCCTTTTTGTCAAAACATGGAAGTGCTGATGGTATAACCTGCCTGGCTCTTCCACCTGTTTGTGAATCAAATCTACAAAGGTAGTCGCTATGGTCTCTTTGGTAAAAGTCCCTGTTGTTTTCTTATCCCTTGCTCTCATGGTCATTCTCTCTGTAGGCAGTCTGAGTGACTCTGCAACTATATCTTTGGTTATGACCACTTCGACCTTGTTTCCTTGAGTGTCGGATATTTGTGTGGTTCCATCTTCTTTTGTTGTGGGTAAAAGCTCGTAAGCTTTTTGAAAATCCACCCCGCAAGGCTCCTGTTCATAAAAGTCTTTGAATCCAAGCCTACGGTTGGCTTCTTTGGTCTCTGGCTTCGTGAAAACATCATATACTTCTTTGGGTAAGAGTTACAACTCCACCTGATGCCCCTCTTCACTCTTGAACCTTCCGGTGAAGACTGTGGTATGATGTTCTTCTAGCTGTTCTTTGGAAAGGTATGCTGCCTTGGCTGCATTTGACTGAATCGGGATCCAATTGATAAGTGAGCAGTTCCTGCAACTTCTCCTTCTAGTTGAGCTTTTATTGGCCCTCTTTGTTGCTTGCATGGCTCTTGTTGAGTGAATAGAGTGCACAGCTAGCAAGTTTGTTGGAATTTTCTGTGAAATGTTGAAATGCTGACAATTTTGGTCCAACTTGCTTCAAATCAATGTCTGAACAAGCATAGATGCATAAAAACATGGAAGGAACAAAAGTGTGAAGTCAAAATAAATTTTTGCAACCAAAGTAAATAATCGCGGTTATTTATAGCTAAGAAAATTTTTCAACTTTTTGCAAACTTGGCCTCATAGGGTTGAAGTATATACCAAATACATGCTCTGAGTGAAATATGGGCTCATTTGGATGCATAGGGTGAAAATGGTACCAGATTTTGGCTTTAGGTCTCTAAAACAGTAGATATAAAGGAAATTTGAGATTTTGGGCTCCAAATTGGTTCAAAATTATCTAGTGGGCTTAACACATCATGTACTTTGGATGTATGATGGAAAAATATCAAAACTTCCCAATTTTGGCTAGAAAGTAAATAATTGCGATTATTAACTTTTCTTCCAAAATACAATATTTTCTGGTACAAACTGGTTCTAGGCATTATATAGACCCTGTGTATGAGATATAAGGTGATTTGGATCAAGAAATCTTGTCCATAACCAAGAAATTGGCTTCCAAAGACTTCTTTGCGTTTTTTGACAATTTTCCAAGTAATGGGTGGTCATTTTGGCTCATACTTGATTTTTGGCATGTATTAGGTGTGTACACATGATAGGTGAGGTGAGGTGACAATTTCCAAGCAAAAATGATGCAAAAGTAAATAATCATGATTATTTACAACAGTGACAAATTCTTTGCAAAACTTACAAATTTTGACCTAGACATATTCTATACACCTAAAACAAGTCCTAAAATGAATTTGGTCAGGTTTGGTCATGTCGGCATCACTTTGTGCTTTGTCGACTCTGAAATCACCGTTTTCTGTGACTACATTGCCTGTTGGATTGGTCGGTCAATTTTGAGGCTTTGGACTTGTCCGCAACATAGTTGTGAAGCAACTTGTCCAATTCTAGCTCATTTGGAGTCAGTTTGACCCCGTATGTCGAATATGACGCTTTGTAGCCTTCGAGTTGTTTTTTGCTTTTCGAGGGCTTTGCTTGATTGATTTCACCAAACCAATCATATACATTGTACATGGACCTCATAAGCAAGCCATCTGTGGAGTCAGATCAGAATTCTGGCATTTGCCAAAAACCTAGCTTTTCTACTGGGGACCCCCTCGACCCCTGCCGAATGGTCAACTGATGATATAGAAGGGTTCTATTATGTTAGGGCATGCTATGGTTCAAATCCCATCTGATTTGGTCGAGCTGACAGGCCGATATGGTCAATTTTTGGTCGTGGGTCTTCGTGCACTGCTCGGTTTCTAGGTTTTTTTCTAGGGCTTTGGACTAGCTACCGGCCATACAAAATGGATCATTGACGAGTAAAGAACTTACCCCTCATGTCTCGTGTGAGACAGTGCTGAAAATGGTCAACTGTGGGCTCCAAAAAAGTTGCGCGAAAGAGGTCAAAATCTCTCTCTGCAAAAGCTGCAAGTGGAAATGAGGTGGTTTTAGCCTACCTTGGATATCTATACCCGAACTTCCCAAACCAATTTTCTCTAGATTCCCCCGTTAGTCCTACTAGGCCGTGAAATCTATGTTAGACTCAAAAATTTCCCTGATCGGATCCCTGTAGCTCATTCTGCAAGAATTTTGCAAAAGTAGGCATGGCTACCTAATTCAGGCTTCCCGCTTCTATCTTTTAATTTCATTGAAAATTTTTGTGCTTGTCCACCTTGTATTTTTTATCACCATCGTGTCTTCAAGTACAGATAATTGTTTTCCCAATCTTGGATAAGCTCTACCTATCGCATGAAAGGTCTTCCCAATATGATTTCATAGTTGAGTTTTTTCCCAAAGTCTATTATGGCAAAAGTGTGTCGATATTCAATTCCACAAGAATTGACTATCACTTTTTCAAGCAGCCCTAATGGTCTCTCAATTTGTCTGTCTGCCAATTGCAATTTCATTTGCGTTTGTTTAATGGCTGATTGTCTCCAGGATTCCCATACTGCTTTAGTGGCTATGGCTATGCTAGCTCCACTATCCAGTATTGCCATGGTTTCAATGTCATTATAATTCACTGGGAGGTGGTGTTTCCTTCTTCCCCTTCATAATATTCTCCGACTTTGTTCATGGGAACAAATCGAATCTCTTTATTGTCCATTTCATTTTTCAAATTTTCCAAATTTTTTGAGATTAGATCCGTTATTCCCACCTTCTCTAGGGTTTTCTGTAAATCATTCCATAAGTATGTTCCGAGTTTTAACCATTCTCCCAAGGTAAGAGTGCATTGGATAGGTGTAGACATTATTGAATGAATGTTGTCTACTTCTAGGGTCTATTCAGCTCTTTTTACTTGAGTGGTCTTACACACAATGGATTCATCTTCGTTATCTCCCAAGTAAGAAGGTAATGTTTTCAAGGTCAATGGTTTCGACATCAGTTTCAATAAGGTCTCTTATGGAGATCGCATTCAGTACGCGTCTGCAACCTGTAACTCCCTCCATGTCGTCAGGTCCTTCTGATCCTAATTTTGCATTTAAGATGGCACTCATCATTTGGAGTGGAATTATATCATATCCTTACTCATCACAAAATTTGATCATTGTTACCTCATTCATATCCACATCAAGGGTGGCCAATATCTCCTGCCATCCAAATGGTTTGAACATCTCTTTCAAAAAAGGCTCTACTACATACACCTCATCTTGTACTGGTCTGTAGTGAATACAATCTTCTTTTTTCAAACTTCCACACTTTGAAGCTCCACACATCTCTATATGTGCTTTGCTTTGCAGCCAAGCAGGTATTTCCCCTTCCTGCTCAGTTGTGGCATTTAACTCTTCCCCAAGGGTTTGCTCAACATCTCTATAACTATGATATTTGATACTGATCTTTGTAGTGACATCCTTGTGTCTTAAGGAGATATAGTCATAGTCCCAGTCTTGTACCATTTTGAGCTAACGCATGAATGATTTGCCCAATATGCTATTAAATTGCTGCTCTCACCACAATTCATTATAGCAAAGGTGTTTTCATATGCAATTTCATAAGAGGATACTATGATTTTCTCCAGAATGCCAATAGGTCTCTTCAAGTATCCATCCTTTGATTGCAGTTTCATTCAGGTTTTCCTTAGAGCAGGCTTTCTTTATTTTTCCCACATTGCTTTGGTTGCTATGGAAATTCCGGCCCCGCTGTCTAATATACCAACCGTTTTTACTTCTTTGTATTCAAGAGGTAAGGAAGTGTTCCCTTCTTCTCCTTCACATTAGTCTCCCACTTTATTCACTGGTATTGGCGGTGGTTTAGTCTGTTTTGGCTTCTGGTTATCTGATGTTTTTGGAGGAACAATTGGTTGTGGAATTATCAGCCCTATTTTCTCCAATTTTTTCCCCACTTCTTTCCAAAGATGAGGTCTTACTTGTAGTAACTCAAATAGAGTTAGCGTACAATGGATAGGAGACAACATCAACTCATGAAGAGTTTTAGTATCCATCATCCTAGGACTAGATTTCCATTGAGATGGTACTTTTCTAATTTTAGATCTTGTTTCATGGTTGCCAATGAATGAAGGTAAAGTTTTCAAAGACTGAGGTTTGCTGTCTTCCAACATTTTTGTACCTGCATCACCATATAGTGATGCAACTATAGATACCTGGGTGATATCTACCCAAATAACGTCCGGGTAGAACTCATGGTCTAGATGGATCTTAGTGATAGGGGCTGACTCAAGGGTTGCACTTCCATATTTTTTATTTCTGATATCCTCCCACAAATCTTGTGGCCATGGTTGTTATACTTTCATAATTGCCTATGACCACACCCCATCTGTGGTATTGGCTACCACCCTCGTACCTAATGGTGTTTCAACTATCGGTTCTTTTTTGTCTCTGTTTTTTATACCTTAGTTTTGCATCTCTGGGATTCTTTCCTGGATCCATAAGAGCTTGGGCCGCTTGGATGAGCTACTTGCACATCTAAAACCTCTCTTTCTCATACCCTGCATCTAATGGCTCAAAGACTTTGTCCACCAAGAACGAATCTCCAGAAGGTATTCATGATGATTTTTCTACAACAATATTTTCTTTATGGTCCCTTTCCACTCTCAACTGTTCCTTTGTTTGCTGTAATCTGGTTTCTAAGGCTAATTTTTATTTTATCCTTTTAGCTTTCATCTTGTCCCTTTTTGCCTTCCAAAATTTCATGGGGGTCCTAACCGACAAGTTCTCTATCTCGGTTTGGTTGGGTGGGATATTTTTTTCTCCTATAGGTATATTTCTTGCTGCTTCCTGGGCTTGTGCTCTCATTACAACATTCATTTGAATTGTTGGTTCCATTTTTAATCCACTTGAGCTTGATACAACTCCAATTTTGTTCATGGTAGCCTTTCCTTTGTTATCAATGTTCTTTGGACATTGTGGAATTAGATGGTAATTTGTACATCCCTCACAATACCCAAATTTTTTGATACGCTCATCTTTGTGTGGAAAACTTCTTGCCCAATGACCACTGCCACATTCATAGCATGGTCATACTTGTGGTGGGGAAGCTTGTGGAACCCCCATTGGTTGTCCGGTTCTAGGAGGGTATTCCCTAGGTCTGTAGTTTTGATTTTCCATGAACATGAGCATAATTTCGTGGACCAGGTAATGGTTTTTTGTGGGTTTTGTATGTATGATGATTTTGATATCCCTTCAGAACCTATCCATGGAATTTGTCCTTCAGAAGCATATGCACTACTGTCTAAACCTCTCTCATAAGAGCTGTCTAAATCTTCTCGATATGAAACTACTTGTATCATACTCTAATCCACAAGTGCCTCAGTGGGTTGTGAAATTCTCACCATGGCTCTGTTTTCCTGGGGTAAAGGAGGTTGATGTCCCAACATAGGTTGAGGTTTTCATGCCCTTGGAGTGCGTTATTTTATCCTACTTGGTATCTTCGAGGTGGTGGAAATTGTTGCCCTCCAGGTGGCCGTATGGTCTTTCTCGAACATAGTTTTTATTGTAGAAACATTCATGGGTCTCATGGTTTGTCCATTTTTTATTGATAGCACACTACTTCAATACATGTTGTATGTCTGCTCCTGGCCTTGGCTGCATGTTGCACCACTAAGTCGTATGGTCTCCTCCACAACTGTCACATTTTTGTGTGGGCTATTGTCATGTGTTTGGGTTCGTCTTGTTTCCTTGGTTCATCCTTCTGATCACTTCCTTGATCATTTGATCAACGTTTGGCACAATTGGGTTTTGCCCACCCAGTTTCATCATGGATTCGCTAGTGGTTGAAGAGGTGCTTCGCGTCCCTTGGTCTGTGTCCTCAATTACCTCTCCATATGCTTTACAATCATCTACTAAATACAACGCCTCTTTAGTTATTTGCTCAAAGATAACATATGTCTTCAAGTGTAGACTTGAGGGAATCATTTTGCAATCCTTCTATGAAAAGGATTGGCAGTCTCTCATCCTGAGGTAGCTCTCTAGCAGGACATCTTTCTATGTATTGCTTGAATCAAAGCAAGGCTTCCTTCACCTTTTGTCTAAATGCATAGATTTGGGAGACCATATTATGCTTAATCCCTCTCTTTGATAATTCCTCTACAAGTTCTCATAGAAGTCGTTATAGCTGGGAGAATACCAACTATTTAATGGTTGGAACCAGGTCAAGGCTGTTCCTTTTAGGTCAATCCAAATCCTTCATAATGAATATGGAACTATGTTACCTGTTCATCTCTCAACACTTGTTTGAAGATTGAAACAAGAGCATACAGATCCCCAATCCACTATACTTTTTGGGTATACACTTGGCCACTTGAGATGGTCGCATGCGTCTAGTCGCAACAATCATCCTAACCATTCTCGATCCTCTTGATATGGTCTCTCTAGCTTCGTATTCTCCCTTGGCACTACAATCGGTGTCCTCTCCGCCATTCTTTCATCCAGTCACTCTGTTCGATCTCATGTAACAGGCGGAGGGTTCCTAGTTGCGTAAGTCAAATCAGGTGCTTCATTGTCCCTGTGTGTTCTCAAAGAAACCGTAGACCCCATTGATCCCATGGAACCTGCATTTGAGAATCATTGATTCCCAAATTAATCTTTCACTCTCGTGCTTTGAAAACTCACGTATCCAATTTTTGGTCTCATTTGAGTCGTTGTGGGTCTAACTTGCTCGGGGTTTACATAATAGTGATGGAGTAGTCCAACAAAGTATGTATATTGCTCTAGCTCCTAACGATCTATAGGAGAGTATTTACGGCCATGCTTATCATCATGACCACTTGGATACTTCTCCCCTCTGTGTATGTAAAAACTTATAGTCTCTTGTGGTCGGTCAGTTCCTTAATGTAGGGTTCATCACATCTATAATAGAGTATTTGTTCTCCATTATTGAACTTATATAGCCCCACGTAAGTGTTGTGTATATTAAGCCACTTCGTCTCGTTAGTGCACTTGAGCACAACGTTATGCTTGTCCAACTTGGGCGGCTCATCCACTAACTCCTCATCTACTTTGTCTTTGGTGCCACTCAACCCCCATTTGTCCACAATAGAGGGGTTGGGCACAACTAGATACATCATTCCTTCCCATTCAAAGTATCTGTCTCCATTATAGTCCACATCTACAAGGTCCTTGAACTTGCTTGGCTTGTTTTCCAACTTAACACAATAGCGGTCCATTCCATCCTTATAGATTTTGGCTTTAAGCTCGTTCTCAAATTGAAATTTTAGATACAATAGCTTGATGTCAGATGCGGGTCAAGAAGGACCTGCCCAAGTGGAAGTTCCTTCCTTAAACTCCACCCTCTTGAATACCTCAACCATTATGGTATATGATACTTTTGATGAAGTATCAGAGAAACTTTCCTCTAGAAGTGGATGCAGCCAGTTTTGATTCTCACTATCTTTCTTAGACCTCTCAATATTTTGAACTTTTGTATCAAACTGGGGTTAACTCAAGGCTATGCATGGGCATTTTGGGAGCATATGCATACGCATTAACTGCATTATGATTGTGTTTAAGCTTGTTTTTGTTAGTGGGTTTTAAGTCTGCTTGGATAGAGTTTGTCAATTTTATTTGGAAACGTAGCTTGTCATGGATCTTAGCCTAAAGCTATGGCCATAATACCAGATTCTATAAGCTACTGCTAGTCTCTTTCTTGCCGAGCTTTTAGGATAGCGGGTTTGCACAATCATAGCCGACTAAAAACCATGAACACAAGATATTTGTAAATAGGACTCAAAGGTTGTGGAGAAGGGTAAATTGAAATAACTTTATTACTCCTCTCAAGTGTATAGATTCAATGTATTAGTTCTGTTTGAGCAAGAGGTTTTAAGTTCAGGACTTGCCAGAATAGATCTTGAAGGTCTTTTGGAATTGTCTTTACCGAGTTAGTATATCTTTTTATGGTCGATTTAGTGAGTAAGAGAGAAAAAGAAAGAAAGGGTCTGCCAAGCCATGTTAGAGAAAGGGGCGTAGATTGTATGTCAACCGGTTGAAATGGTAAAATCCCAGATAGATTTTGAGCTTGCCTTTAAGAAAAATGGGAAATTTACACAAGTTTTAGTGTAATTACCGATAAAAGCTTCAAATTTTGACTTAAAAACCAAGAGAGGGAGAGAAATGGCGAAAAGGGAAGAGAATAGAGGGATAGAGGTCTTAAGTTCAATTCTCATCCGATAGACCTTTAAGGTCTCGCGGGATTGTCCTAGTGATTGTGTGTGAATGGGGGCTTATGTAAGCAATAAAAACAAAAAAGTTTTTTTCTTAAATTAAATTTTTTGCCATGCTGATAGTTGCCTAATAAAAAATGATGCAAGAAATTGGAGGTCGCTAGTTAGTGGGGCCGCGAGTAGGAAGAGGCCGCTAGAAAGAGAGTGCGAGGGGTCGTAGGAGAGACAATCACTAGGTAATTAGTGAAGGAAGGGAGCACAAGAGAGAGAGTGTCTGTGTCGTGAGATGAGCTGAGAGAGAAATTTTTGGAGTGCAAGAAGTAGAGAGAGTTATATATATATATATATATATATATACATATATATATATATAGAGATAGAGAGAGAGAGAGAGAGAACCTTCTCTGTGTGTATGACTGCATGTGTGTGTATAAGTAGTAGAGAGAGAGAGAGAGGGTCGTTCTATTTGTAGCGAGCACACAAGGGGAGACTGTATTGTGTGTGTAGTGCTAGCAAAGAGAGAGAGAATCGTACTGTAGCACCATTATTCCAAGATAATAAAGATAGAAACATTTTGGACAACAATAAGGGTGATCGAGATAGATAGATAGATAGAGATAGAGATAGAGAGAGGGATAGATAGAGAGAGAGAGAGAGAGAGAGAGAGAGAGAGAGAGAGGAAAGAGAGTAGCAATTAAAATCCTATACATGGGAACGCAAAGGAAAATACAATGAAGAACCAAAGCACGACTTAGCAAACGATGACTGTAGTGGAAAATTGTGCAAAAAGAAATTGTGGACAACATGGACGATGAGCATTCTAGTAGCTCCGATAAGGACATCGAGCTGAGGGATCGACAAGCGTTTTTTTACAATTTTCCCAACCAAAAACCACAAAGACAATGAAGATACCTAAAAAGATGTATGAACAAACAAAATCAAAGAAGAGAAAATCATGTACCTCTTTTAGAAAGCAAAACGCAGTATTTGAGGCTGGTCAAAGCAACTGATTGTAGAATGGTAATAGGACACTTTTATGTCCTTGGACACTTTTGTGTCCTGTTGAGTGACCATTTTGCTTGAATTATTTGAAGAGTATTAAAATGAATTTCTAGGTGCTATATATTCACAAAGTTGCCTTATGAGTTGAAAAAAACTTAGCTTTTTTTTTTTAGTATCAATCTCACCATTAACCTTACTCTTGCACAACATTTCTGAACCTAAACTGTGTGAAAAAACGGGTCCTGTTTTTGGCTTTTTTTCAATTTTTGGCAACTATACCACTCTAAACTTTATGTTTGTGAGGTTTAGATGGCTAGAGGTTAGGCCTTCATAGTTCTCAACATGTTTTGATGCTTGTAGGGAGAGCTAAGTGTTAAAATTGAAAGTTATGACCAATTTACAAGAATTGCATAATCCTGTTTTTTTGCCAAAATTAGCACTTTTATGATTTTTTTGGTGGCTTTCTTGATATACAAATTCAATTTTGGTTGTGTAAGTGTAATGTATAACATAAAGCTAATCTTCCTTGAGTTTTGGGGGACCTAATATGCTATATAGCATAGTATATGATGATGGTTGAGTTTTTTGATTGCTGAAGAATGCGATACATTTTAGAGTAGCAAGTATAAATTTCTCAATATTGCTAGTTTCTTAGGCCAATTGTGTGTATTTTGTAGGTAGTAACTATATCTAATCATAGACTACAAACTTGGTTAGATATTGAGTAGTTTCTATGGGTTTCTAGAGGTCATAATGTTAAACCCAGTTTTTTCATGGTTGTTGTATTTAGCACTTTATCATTGCCCCCAAGGTTCCAATTGTAAGAGATCCATTATCCTTTTGACATGATCCATGGCTCCTTTTGAATCCAGAGGCCCAAAGGGAACTAAGAAAACATGTATATAGTATCTGTATTGAGCGTGACTATAGAAACTTTGATGATAGGTCTGCAGAATGGCAAAAATGCAACTTTTTTGTACCTATTTTTTTTCCCAAAAAAATTTAGTGAGGTAAAAGTAACCATATGTTTTGGTCACCAACCCATTGAAGTTAACGGGGCATTTTATCTCATGTCCTACAAAAATCTCCACTCTTATTTATATGCAATCAACCGTAAGAAATTGCTGTTTTGGGCAAAATGCACTGGTCCATCAACTTTGGAGGCTTGTAGTGACCAAGGGATGAGAAAAATTACAAGTTTCTCATTTTTTCCATATGTAGTAGTTATTGAACTATAAGCTCATGAAAGGGATTTTCAAAATGAGTGGATCTACTATGGTTTTGGAAATTTTTCCCAAAACCCTGAAAGGACACTTTTATGTCCTGTTAGGTTACCATTCTAGTGTTAAAGATGAGATGTTGAAAAGGTTCATGAAACCCATCTCGACTAAAAAAGGAAAGTTTTTTAAAAAAAAGCAATCCAAAATCACAAACGAAAAATATCTCTAAAAAATCAGCAAAATTATCGAAAACAGAGCGCAAACACATATACAACAAATTGAAACAAACTCTGAAAGAAGTTTGGACAATGGAGTTGGACTCTAATGATGAATCTAACAATGATAGGTTTGATGCGCCTTCCTACTACAAAAGGTACACTATCCAAGACAGAGAAAATTGCAGTTTAGAAGCCAAAACAAGACCCAAAGGAACCAACAACCTCATACAATGGGCCAGAATAAGCCAAGTGTATAGACCTAGAAGAACCAGGTGATGAATGTAAGCCGACATATATTTCCATGGACCTCACGGGAGAAGAACAACAGTTATTGATAGCAACACTCCGATGATATAAAGATGGGTTTGCATGGTCATACAAAGATTTAAAGCGAATAGATCCAAAAAAGTTTCAACACACAATACCCCTTAAGGGTGATGCCAAACCGTGTAGACAACATCCTTATATATGTACAATGAGACTTTTGCCAAAAAGATTAAGGAAGAGATAGAAAAATTCAACGATGCAAAGTTTATCTATAAGATTGGACACATGGATTGGGTGTCCCTATTGTGGTAGTGCACAAAAAGAATGGAAAATTATGAGTCTGTGTGAACCTCAAATAGATAAATGATGTCACCATCAGAGACAACTATCCCCTACCAATAACAGATCATGTGATCGAGAGAGTTGTAGGGAAATAAGCTTATAGTTTCTTAGATGAGTTCTCAAGCTACAACCAGTTGACCAAAAAACCAAAAGATCAACATAAAACAAATTTTGCAACAGAGTGGGAAATATTTGCATACAGGGTGATACCTTTTGGTTTGATCAATGCACCTACCACTTTTTGGAGACTAATGAGTCATGCATTTAAGGAGTATCTCAGGAAATTTTTGGGGATGTATATGGACGATCTATGCGTGCATTCTCAGTTGAGGAGTGAGCACATAACACACTTGGAAAAAGTCTTTGAAAAGTGCAGATGTTATCGTATTTGCTTAAATCCTTAAAAATGTGTCTTCATGGTAATACAAGGTAAAATCTTGGGACAAATGTGTCCAAAAATGGGATTTCCACTGATCAAGATAAGATACAGGTGATCATTGCACTTCCAAGACCAACCAAAGTAAAGGAAGTACATGGGGACACAAACTCTTTGAAAGGCTAGACATCTTGGAACAACTAGATGAAACTAGATAAAATGCAGTCGCAAGGATATATGCCCAGAAACAACAAATGAAGGCTTTCCATGACCAACAGACATAATTAGAAATGAGTTTCAAATAGGGGATTATGCATTGGTGTATACCCTAAAGCAACACTTCAAAAAACTCAAAAAGCAAGGAATGGGCCTTTTGTAATTATCGCAAAGTGGCGCCATCAAACTTGCAACATTGGCAAGAGAGGAGATGCCTAATTGGGTAAGTGGGTGCAAATCAAAAAATTATCTTTTCCCATTGACAAAAGAAGAGCTACAAACAATTCATGCGACAGTAGAGCAAAGAAATTGAGCCCATGCTTTTCAAGCATAGGCTAAAGAGGAAGCCAAAACCAAAATATTAAAGCGGAAGGAGCAAGCCAACCATAAGGAAAATTGACAACAATGCAAAGGGCTCAATCCTCCTCCAATAGCATCAGTTCAGAGACGGAACCTACATGGCTTGGTGGTATGGATGTACAAACTATCCTTCAACTTCCTGATGGTTTTATCAAACGAGTACTAGTAGACCCAGAGCATAAGCCAATGTCATCAAATACTCGGCGTTCTTGAAAATGTCCACAAAACCTCTAAGGCAAGAACACTCTCATCCTTTAGAATGCTACTCGGACAGGTCTCATGGTCATGGGTGGTCGTGGCCCTTTTGGGGATGGTAACATCCTCCATTTTCTAGTTTTCACGAGTTCTTTTTGGGGCCACATTCTTTGTCCTTATATAAGAATTCTTAGCCATTAGGTAAAGTGGCAAGAACACTCTCATCCTTTGGAATGCTACTCGGACCGGCCTCATGGTCGTGAGTGGTCATGGCCCTTTTTGGCAATGGTAATGTTCTTTTAGGGGCCACATTCTTTGTCCTTATATAAGGATTCTTAGCCATTAGGTAAAGTATCAACAATTGAAACTAACTATAAGAATTTCCACGGCCTATTTTAGCCCATTAATCTAATCCAACTTTTAAAATGTCTAAGAACTTTATTGGACTATAGTGTTATAGAAAGTTTCTTTTTGGTATGATATTATTATAATGAGATTTCAATACCTTAATCATCTCATTAAAACATTTTTATCATGGGTTTCTAATTGTGCATTCTAACTCAAGAAATTGTCTTATAACTTTCTAAGTTAATTTAAGATTTATCATATTTAGTTTTTGCTAAAAACAAAGAACTTAGGGCTTAGTAATTGGTGAAACTAGTTATCTCATGAGGATATTTTTATCATAGGCTCCTAACAATGTATTCTAGCTTTGAAAAATTATGTTATAAGGTTTTAAGTTAATCTACTAATTATCTCATTTAATCATTTCCTAAAAATAAAGAATTTTAAACTTAGTAATTAGTGAAACTAATTCTCTCATAAGGTATTTCTATCATGGGTTCCTAATAGTGTATTATAGCTCTCAAAAATTATCTTATAAGTTTATAAGTTAATTTATTAATTATCCTATTTGATTTTTTGCTAAAAACAAAGAATTTAGGATCTAATAATTATCAAAGCTAATCGATAAATTTTAAGATGACTACCATAGCTACTTAGGAAGGGAATCTTCTTTGATAATGACAACATGATTTTTTAAGCTATATTTTTTATTTTTCCCTTAATTATATGCTTAAAACAAACATAGGAAGGGAATCTTCTTTGATAATGACAACATGATTTTTTAAGCTATATTTTTTATTTTTCCCTTAATTATATGCTTAAAACAAACAATTTTTGCTTTAATAAATATCAAAATTCTCTAGATAATTTTGATATAATTCCCAAAGCTTTTTAACAGTGTGTAGAAAATCTAATCATTAATTTATCTAAGTTGATTTCGTATATGTTTCCTTACTTGAGACCAAGATTAGGCAGCTTTATCCATAATATAGGTTAATAATTAATTTAATTATTGTTATAATTAGAGATTTAGTATGAAAATAGATTAATTATGTATAAGAAGATAATATCAATAGAGAGAGACCTAATGTTTCTTAAATAATAATATAATATAAAAAAAAACCTAAATTGATTTTCCATTCACTTATCTAATAAGATTAGGGTTAATAATCTTGATTAATCACCTCGAGTTTTTTCTCTCTATTTATTTTTGGATAGACCCTCTCCAATCCAGAGAGAGGATTCACTAGAGTCTCCAAGTCTAAGAAAAATGTAAAAAGAGAGATGTCTTTGGTCTTCTTCAATTGCTACTATTGCTCTATTAGTTAGACGTAGGCATCTTTTTTTATAATGTCCTAACTCTCCACACTCGAGGATTTCCATTAGACATCCAAACGTAGAGGATTTTTCACATTAGTGGCAGGTCTTTGTGGTGGTCTATCATTGAATCTCTAATTCTACTCAACTCTTCTTCTAATCCCTTGCTCCTTCATTAAAGGTTTAGCTTGTACTAAGGCATCTTGTACAATGTGGTAGGTTTTAGGGCTTCCAATTGCGAGCTAATTGTTTCTCTTAAACCTTGACAAAAATGGGCTACCTAATGCTCTATAGTCACTGGTGGTGCATAATGTCTAAGCCCTATAGACTTCTTGTAGTACTCTTCCAGGGATAAACTGTAAGGGTAATTTTTAGAAAAGAAGGAGCATTTTTAAAAAATAAAGAGTATTTTTAGAGAAGGTAAGTCAAGATTATAGCTTCTTTTCTTGTTTTTAGACAAGCTTCTCCTAAAATTAGAGTCTCCAAATTGTGCATTCGGATGCGTGACTCATGTAGAAGCACCCGTTGGGGTTGATGTGACTTGCTTGATTCATATCTTTTTAACATTGAGATGGCACCAAGGTGGATTGAACATGGTATACCTTTGCTCACCATTGGATCATTGTAAGTTGAAAAGTAGCCATTCATCATTGAGAAAACCAAAACACTTGTGCTATTAGTTGGAAGGCTGTTTAAATAAGAAATGATAGCACTTTGAGACTATGTATAGGCCAAATGAGAGACATGTTGGTGCAAACAAAGTTGGTCTGTGTTGTGAGGATGCAGTGCTAAGGTTATAAACAAGTGCAAGTTGGGATGCTAGAGCAGGTGCCAAGGTCTGGGCAAGCAAAGGCCAGTGGAGGTGTATGTTTGATGTAGGTTTTTTGCCAGCAGGGCTCCACAAATTGACAATTGGGATGGAAAGTCAAAGTGTCCAAAGTGTAGGGATAGTATCCAAGAATGTAGTGCTCAAGATTCTCTAGAAACCCGTCCAAACGACTTGTCAAACGCACTCACAATGTAAAATTTATTCTAGTCCAAAATTTGGAAGGTATTGCAGATCCTCAATGGACATGGTAGACAGGGACAGGTGGTAAAAGCTAGAGTCAATGGATAGGATTGAAGAGCTCAAGTTGTGGGGCATGCTGGTCTTTTTGGATTGTCAATCAGAGCTATAGAGGGAAAGCTATGGTATGTGGAAGATTTCTCGAGGGCCAGTTATGTGCCCATTTGATTGCGTTGTAAATTGAGCCATCTCGCATTTTTTGGGCCTTGAAAAACTTCTACAAGGTGATGCACTTCATGTGAAGTCGACAAGAATGGATGGCTTGTCAATCGGATGTTCGGTTTTGCTGGGTTATTATGGTATGATAAAGATTGGAACAATTGCTCGAGAGGGCAGTTACATATGATTTTTTTCCTTTTCCTCGGCCTCAATTGATGGGCTCGAGAAGCTTAGAAAATAGTGGGATTTTCACTGCTTGGAGATGAGGTGGGGACTCGGCACGATTTTGCAGCTCAATAATTGGGTCTATGAGCACTGACAGCGTGGGATGTGAAGGCTTAAGCTCCTCATGGTAAATGTAAAAGTAAAAGGTTGGTTAGACTTTGGAATGGGCTTCAAAAGCTAAAGGAGGGAAAAAAAAAGTTTAAGCGAGAGCTCAGAAAAGCGAAAAGCAGTTGTATGTTGCCTCAATTTTGTAAGCAGGACAAAATTAGAGCGTATCTGATGAGATACCCTTGAAAAAGCGAAGCAAAAGCGCAGTGACGTGGAGAGGGAGACAGGCAGATGGCGCGTGTCAGAGCTGCGATATTTTTTTTTTGGAGGCAGGGAGTTGTGCCTATCGTGGAGTGCAGCCAGCGACGAACGCGGAGCAGTGGATGACATCTACATGCATCAAACTGCAGAGGGAGCCAGGGACGAAACCAGGCGGCAAGGACAACATCTCTCTCTCTCTCTCTCTCTCTCTCTCTCTCTCTCTCTCTCTCTCTCTCTCTCTCTCTCTCTCTCTCTCTCTCTCTCTCTCTCTCTCTCTCTCATTGCACGATGTTTGGGCAGCGCAGAGCTAAGGATGCTCATTGCACTGTCATCCTAGCCAAGCCGGAAGCTTGTGAACTCTGCACGGACTGTGCATGGCATTTGACTGCAGGTAAAGCAATGGTGGGAGAGATCGAGCCAAGGACAGGGTTGAGGGAAGGGTGGATTTCTTTTCAAGTGATTTTCGCCATGAGCAGGTAATCGGGGGAAGGTGGGGTTGTTTGAATGGTTTGCTGATGGCGAAAGGTGCGAGTAGAGGGCTACAGTCCATCTTCAATGTTGCAAGATTGCAAGGCGGAGCAGGTTGGGACGGGATGGGAGCGTGTGCATCGACTCCATCTGTGTGTTGATTTTAAAAATTAAGCATTCGTTGGAATCTTGCTAGTTAATTAATTAATGTGTGGTTGAATCGACCCAAACATGTACCCAATAGTAATTAGCACTGGTGGCTATTGCTTGGGCTATAAAGATGGAAAGTTTGAAAAATGATGGACCCCTATAAAAACCAATTTTTGCTCATATTTTTGGGGAGTCTCAGGACAGACCAGGGTCATTTTTGGAGGCCAAAGGAGGGTGTTTTTGGAGGTCCTTCCCGTGGAAGGGTGTGCCCATGGAGCCGAAAGCGTGGTGAAGCCACTCATGTAGCGGGGAGCCAACGAGGGCTCACCCCCATGGTTTGTTTTGTGTGAAGCAAAGTGTGGAAGATGTGTTGTTTGCCGAGCCAGCCTTGTCTTGGGGCTCATGCCCATGTAAAGAGTCTTTTGTGAAGAAATAGAGTCTACATTGCCCCGTATTGGTTCCGATTCTCCCCTTCCCCCCTTCTCTTTCTTCTACTCTCATCTTTTTCCCGCGGTGTCGGATTGTGGAAGTGTGTGCCCACCCAAACGAGTGGTTCTTGTGCATGTGGAGAGAGTGAGTCAGAGCCTAGGTGTGTGTGAGGAGAGGGTAGAGACGGGCAACGGTGGAATGTGAGTGCGGTGAGGTGTTATGTTCACGTGCATGTGTGTTGTGTCGTGTGCAAATTGAGGTTTGTATGTGTGAGTGTATAGTGTTTCAAAGGATAACTCTAGTGTATTGGAGTGCTATTTATATCCTGGGCTATAGAGAGGCAATATGTTTGTGTTCCAAATGTGTTCCCCCATTCCCCCTCTCCATCTTTTGGTGCCCCCACTAAGGAGCACACTAGTGCTTCTGTTTGAAGTCAAAGTGGTAGATTTTGTGATGCCAAAGGTGGCCTTTGAAGAGCACATGCTGCTAGAGATGGCATGGATAGGTTTTTTAATTTTCAATGGGGTCAAAGATGCAGAGACCTGGCTTCCATATTATTGATTGTTTCTGTTGGAGAGGAGTTTATTGAGAGAAGATGGTGGGATGCAAGTGTTCCCGCTCTTGGTTCACAATAAAGTGAGGCTATGGTTTGATGGCATACATGAAGAAGAAAAGACTGATTACAAAGCCTTGGAAGCGGCTTTTTGGAGCAGATTCATAGCGGATGCATAGCTGGATAAAGTGAAGCGTAAGCTGGACAAGTTAAAGAAAAGCTTGGAAGGGGATTTTCAAGCATTTGAGTGGGAGTTTGAAGCTGTTTGGGGAAAGTTGATCAAGGTAACTACTACAAAAAATGTTGGATTTTTTAAGTTGAGCAAGTTTTTAGATTGCCTGCATGCGGAAGTGTGAGACAAGGTTGAGATAGACGGCATGGTGTCATATGAGGACGCCATGGCTCTAGTGAGAGGTCAGACCAAGAAGATATTTTTCAGGTGTTGTGGTGCCAAAGCGAGTTGATGTTGTGAGCGAGCCACAAGTAGTACTAAGGGAAGTACCAGTGCAAGAGGAGCCAAGGGTTCTATGGTTATAGGAGATAGGGTGGTTTCTATGTCGAGCTACAACAACTCCAATCATGGAGGATGCACAAGTGGTTCCTAGTCGGGTAGAGGATGTGCTGCCAAGTCAAGGTGTGGCTATTGAAGCTCCAATGAAGAGTGCTAGGGGTCAAGGAGTACGGTTTGTAGACGAGCTTGAAGAGGCAAGGCTAGAGGAGATGCTTGAGATAGAGACCAAAAGGAGGTTGATCCGAGTGATAGCAGCTCTATAAATGCAGATACGAGACGGAAAACTGATGTATTGCTCGATTTTGGATTGAACTTATTCACCTTACCACAAATAATTGTTGTCTAGCTCTCTTGCCTTTGACTGGACAGTTTCCTTAACTAAATGAATACTTGAAATTCCATTCTTTCCATGTACTTCAACTTTCCTGCTTGATTATCTGTAAAGCTTAAACTACCTTGGCCACAATGGATACTAGCCTGATTTTTAGATAAGAAATCCATCCCAAGAATCCCATCATACATCCCAACTAGGAGGGTTCTAATGAAAGTTGAAGTAGCATGATCTCCTTGTTCAAAGTCAAGGGTTCCCACAAAATGCCACGTCAAGATGCCATGGTTTTCCAATTAGCCGATTCTATTATCATAGGTTTAGCATGTTTTTTATTCAAGTTCATCTTTTGCAAACATTTTAGGGATACAAAATAATGAGTACTGCCACAATCGATGAGGAGATTAAAATAATGAGTACTGCCACAATCGATGAGGAGATTAAAATATTTACCTTGATGGGTAGCTCGAGTTTGAATAACATCAACATAGCCTTTAAAAATTTGGCAAATTTTTTACTTGGATAGCTTTGAAATCACGACAATTCCAATAAGAGGCATATGCAAGGTGTTTCAATTTCATTTTTAGAAAACATAGATGGGAAGGTAAAGAGATTTAACCGATTTGTTGGATCCATGTTGATGTCGGGATTTCAATGGTGCAATGTCCTTTCATAGAAATCAGAGATTCTTTAGTCTGAAAAGTGCAAGAATCTTCCCTTAAGTTAACATTAGGATACAACATAGTGGTAATATATCATGGTTATTTAATAGCAATTACAGAATGGCAAGCAAAAAAAAAAAACGACGTGACAGGAGTACCTAAGCAAATGATACCATGTTGTGATTTAAAGAGGCATAAAGTTGTTAATTATTGTATTGAAGACATACACAGGCAGGCTACGATGGCACACATAGTGAGAGAGCCTGCACACATGCATCTCTCATATCATTCAACAATCCAAAAAGGTCCACAAGGCCCACCACCAACCCAGTATTCGTCTGTCCATTGCCCACTATCTCTCTCAATGGCTCCATCAGAACACAACATCTTGTGACTTCACGATGTCGTCGATCTTCAATAGTTTTCTTGGCTAGCTTCACCATTGGCAGAGTGCTTTGAAAAGGTTTTTTCTCTGGTGGACCTTATGTCAAACCTCATATCTCTCTCTCTCTCTATCTACCCTTCTCTCTCTAAAACGACATGCATGTGCTCATAAAATTGAGACCGCGGCAGTTGATTGCCCATAATTGATTTGTCACTGATGGTATTGCATGTGCACAACATAAGAGAGAAGGAGAAGGGGGGCTGAGAGAGAGAGAGAGAGAGAGAGAGAGAGAGAGAGAGAGAGAGAGAGAGAGAGAGAGAGAGAGAGAGAGAGAGGACATCTTGAATTGTTCAATCACAAAGTGGTTTATTTAGGCTGGCATCGATGCTTGCTACATTTTAATATGAATTAATATAATTACAATAGGTAGTGTCAATTAGTGGCACTGTCTCTTTTTCTTTTGCAGAAAAGAGTTGAATTATGGGAAAAAGGAAAATTACATAATCCCCTTAGAAGGGAAAGGGGGCATCCCAATAGAAAGGAGAAAATTACAACTGAAGGTATCTTTGAGAAAGGCACAATCTTGAAGAATCAGACAGGGAAAAACATAGTTGCCTCCACCTTTGCCATCTTACCGCCTTCTGAATAGCCTTGAACTCAATAGGTGAGGCATCATTGACCAGATTAATATAGTCTAGCATAATTCCTCTGAAACTAAAAGATAAGGGTAGTGGGGATGTAGAATGTTTAGGACCAAAAGTAGCTTTACATCTCTCCATCCAAATTTTCCATAAAAAATCACTCCTAAGGGTAGTCCAAAGGGGAATATCCATAAAAATGCTCTCACTTAGAAGAATGGCTCTCCAATTGAGAGTAATCCATTCCTTATGGCAGGCTTTTTGAAGCTTAGTTTTGACAAGGAAATTAGAATCACAAGATACAAAAAGATGGATCATAGTCTCTTCATGCCTTTTGCATCTTGCATACATACCATCTGAGATCCACTAACCACATGAGGTAGTTATGTTTAATTGCCAAAGGGTAGGCTTGTAGACATCTAAATATGTATTCCCATTGTTTGGCTTTCCATTAAAGTCCCCACCTTCTGTTAATGTTTTTCACCAGGTTTAAGTCCATCATGTTGGGTCCATTGTTATGGAGATACACATGAAGACACATATTTGCCAGAGTTAGATGATTGCTCTTGAAAAATTGGTGTAGATTAGTTGAGAAAACTTCACTTCTTTCAAAAGCTAAACCTGCACAGCCTTTACAGATGCTGAATTTGAGCATAAGATCCTCTGTTGAGACAGAGACAATCCATTTTTGAATATTTCTTTCCAGCATATAAGGCCGGCTTTGAAGCACTTGTGAGCCTTCCTTGAGAGGGCACAACCTTCTACTTTACAAAACCATCCAAACCAAATTGAATCTTCAAGCCAAAGTTGGTAAGAGGAGCTCCAAGCCTCTAGTAGAGTCCATCTTTCCTTGATTTTAGCCCAAGCATTCTAATACCTGCAAACAAGAGAAGACACTCTAGGGGAAAAGTTAACATTAGAAATGAGAAGCTCATGTAGAGGTAGGTCTGTCCAAGCTCTGTATCCCTTTATATGGAAATGTGAAATCTTCCTTTTGATCACAATAAAGCCCAGAAGTCAACAGAGACAACAACTCTAGCAATCCATTTGCTGGCCAGTTTAGTAGAAAGTTGAGACAAGTTAAGAAGGTCTAGGCCTCCTTGTACTTTTGGGTAGCAGCATATTTCCTAGGAGATTTTTGGAACCTATGGATTTCTTTTGATCCTTCCTAGAGAATCTTTTGGCCAAGGAGAATATTTTATTCAAGTGTACCTGAGAAGGAGACTATCAAGACAAGAAATAAATCAAAGATGACAGTAAGTAGCGGTTAAGAACAAAAACCCTAGTTGACAAGTTAGGTTGATGATTCTGCCAGAGGAATAGCTTTTTTTGATCTTTTTCACTACCCATTGCCATCTTTGGTTGGTAGATACATTAAAAACCCATTGGAATACCAAGTAATCTAAAAAACTGACCCTGCTTAATCTCATATAGCCTGCTTGCATAATGATTGCTAGTGTTTCCCCATCTGACACTCTATATCTTGGGTGTGGTTGATTACAGACCCATTGTCAAAACAAAAAGTGTTTAGACAAGACCAAAAGTTCTTTATTGAGACTGAACATCAATTTTGACTATAACATTAGTATTATTAGCAAATTTTTGAAGACAGAGCTGGTCAACAGAACCTATAATATCAATAGCTTTAATTTTCCTTTGATGCATTAACTCTTTTATCAACCAACCCAAAACATAAGATGCAATAGCATATAGCAGAGGAGATAAAGGGCAGCCTTGTCTGATGGACTTTTGCAGGGGAATGGGGCCAGTAAGAGAACCATTTATAGCAATCCTAGCTGAAGCAAAAAAGATGTGCACAAATTTAACGAATAATCTGTCCAATCCCATCTCATAAAGACTTTAAAATACAAATTCCCCTTCTATTCTATCATAGGCCTTTCAAAATCAATCTTAAAGAACACATAATTATGGTTAGACTCTTTTGCATGCTCCATTCCTTCCCAAAGAGCTATGATGGCATCCAAAATGAATTTACCTTTGATGAACCCTTTGTGTTCCTTTAAAATGAACCGATCCATTAGAGGACCGCGTCTCCTTGCTAGAGCTAAAGCAAAGATCTTATATAGATAAGTCAAATAGGTTATTGGCCTCCAATTAGACAAGTCATCTCTTGATCTTTTCTTATGAATAAGTTTCACTACACCAACATTAATGGAGGAGGAAAGGGTTCCTATGGTTAAGGATTCTTGCCATACCATTAGTAGGAAAGAAATCAACAGGTCCTGAACAACAATACAGAATTCATTGGGCAAACCATTCATGCCAACAGATTTACTAGTTTCTAACTTTCCAATAGTTTCCCCTTCAGAAATTGGTGAGTCCAGCAACACAGATATGTGTTTAGGATAGTCCAGCAAGGACACCTTGAGCTTCAAGGAACTCCTCCCTCCTAAGTTGAGCTTCAAGGAACTCCTCCTAAGTTGGTCCTTTAATTTATTGAGCCAAGAGATGACATTTCTAATTCAAGGTTTGTATCAAGCAGAGTTATCTACTGATTAATCATCACTCTTTTGCTTTGATCTTATTTCTTTAGCTCTTTTTTATAAGTAGTGAGGGAATTATGGGTGTTCTTAACTGCCTCATCCCAAGTTGAAAAAGCATTAATCTTTTGAGTAAAGCAAGTTCCAAAAATTTCTTTGACTTTAGACTTGATAGAACCCAATTTGAATAAAGAATCATCCAAATGTGGCAAACTAGTTTTGAAGGAGTGCTCACCTTTATGAAGTTCAAACAAAATTGGTTTATGATCATAAAATTGAGATAGAAGAGTCCATCTTACAGTCAACCATGCCAGTGCTTTCGAAGAATATCTATAGATGCATACATTCTATCCAACCTAGCATCTCTAAAACAAGATCCTTGCTGATAATTACACCAAGTAAAACCTATATGTTCTGAAGCATCAACCAAAGTGTGCATGTCAGTAAGTTCATCCCAGTATAACTTTGATTACCTTGAATGATTTGACCTAAGGAATTAAGCTTGTCATTAATAGTAGTAACCGTGTTAAAATCTCCAAAGATGAGCAAAGGAGATAAATGGTCATTAAGCTCTGCCCAAGTGAGAGTCCTATCAGAAATGGAATTAGAAGCATATAGACTAATAACTATGTAGTTGAAAGTCTCTATCATAATAATCAATATCTAATTCTCCTAAATGATTTTCTCATGTTAAACTGATCATTTAATATGGGGAAGTTCCAGGGGAGAAAAAGCTAGAATATTGGTTAAGCTAGCAGACCGGCCACAGTAGGGATCCAAACGAGGGAAAATAGGGATCCAAAGGGGGGGCCATCTACAGAAGAGCCATGTGCAACAATGGGCTAGAAAGACCCTAAGGTTCAGCCCATTAAGACTTCCAAAATGCTAAGGTTCCAAAATTCAAAGGTTGTGTCCAAAGGTCAACCATGGGGGGAATTGGATGCTTTGTGTGTGTCCCAAAAGTCTTTACAAATCCCTACATAGGAGGGGGCGAGCCTTGCTTGTAGGGGATGAGAGAGAAAGTCACACACACACACACACACGCTCCCTTTACACAAAGGGAATGAGGGACACATGCCAGCTCCCTAGCCCAGATGCCCACAAGGTGTACCCAATTCCTATTGGATGGCCTTGGAGGTGGACCAATGAGAATTAGGCTAGAGTAAATCTAGTTTAATTAATTTAAAAACTCTTAATAAAAGAACAATGAGAATTAAGCCCTCTAGAAGACTACTTGACAGTCTCCCAAGGGGTCCAATGAGCATTCAGCAGCCCAATGGCTTGCCTGATTCCTATTGGCCAGAAGGCAAAGGGGTCCAATGAGAGTTTAGTTGAATTATTAAATTACCTAAAGCTCTCACAAAAGGGGGAATGGGGACACATGTAAGAAGGCTATCACTTATGCTACTTAATTGTCATTGGCTAACCCTAGGGAGGTCCAATGAGAGGGTAGCATGAGCAAATAGCAAGGGGGGTCGACCAAGAGAGAGAGGGGGCTGATTTTTGCAAGGCATTATCACACACACACTCACACAATCTCATGTGTGAAGTAAAGAAGACTCTCTCTCCTTCTCAAGCTTTATGGAAAGCTTACCACCTACTCCAAGCTTGTGACAAGGGAGGCCTACACCAACAACTCTTGGCTTTGTGATGCAAATCCAACCAAGAGCCAAGCTTCAATGCATGCTCATCTCCTCTACCATGCTAATTACTAAGCTAAGCTATGCTAATATGAGTGATTATGTGAGGAGATGTACATCTTTCTCGTAAGAATACTCCTTCCTCTCAATCTACTCTCATACCCCGCTAGCTCTCACCATCTTTGAAGGTGTGTGAGGTCTTGGGTCTGAGATCGGAGACAATTGATGTTGTGGTTGATAAGTGTTTTTCTTGGTGCATGAAGCTTTCATCTTCATTGCACTAGCTAGTCTTGAAGGAACACAAAGAATTGTATTGTACAATGTCTCTCTTGATGGGAGAAACCATAATACAAAGCCTTTTGGAAGGGGGACCGGCTCCATGTAAATCCGGTCCTCAACTGTTGTCAATAGCTTAATTTCTCTCTCTTTTGAAAGTATTGTTCATGCTATCTAACTAGGTGTTATGCTTTTAGTTGCTCTCTCCACCCAAGCACTCTTGTAATTCTCATTAGGAATCTATTCTAATGAAATGCCCACTATGTTCATGCTAATTTCCGCTACACACAAGTTTTTAGGCCATTAAATGTTACAGTCTCCTTCAGAGAAACTGCTATCCATTGACCTTTTTGACTTTGTTTTATGTCAGTAATGGCATGTTCATGCTTGAGCTGTATTCCAATGGCAGCACCACCTTTACCTGCAGCATGGTTAGTGTAGAACCATTTGTGAGTACTACTGAATCTTTGCAGATTAGCATCCAGTGCAAAACCTTTGATCTCCTATAAGCATATAAAATCTGCTTGAAGATCAGTGTTAGTAAGCTATTTTTTGATACGTATAGCCCTTAAAGGATTTGTTAAACCCTTGCAATTGTAAGAAAAGCCTTCGATTTAGAAGCTTTGGAGGGTTTGACAAGGGTCATTGTTTTTTTCTTTTTTTCCTTTTAGGTTTAACACTAGGTTGGGGTAGAGTTTCTTCCTTAGCATGTGTCATGAGGATATCCACTAAAGCATCAGCGGATTGAGAGAACCTGTTCAGCTCAATGTTATCATGCTATTGCAATTCTTTACTGAAGTGGTCCACATCAACTCTCTCATCTGACTGCATAGCTAATTGATGTCCAGAATTTTGTAAATCTGAGTTGCAAATATGCTAAACTCAATACCTGAAGTTTCTGAATCTGAGGAGAAACCTCTAGCTTTATCCATTTAACTCTCTGGAGGGATCATTTCTTTGGGTTGCTGAGGGGATTTTATTGTTTCTTGATGGGGTGAAGATTGACGAGCATCATCATTAGAGTTGTGATATGATGAGGGATTGTTTTCAGATTCCCCTTCCTCTTCTGAAAGGGACGGGTCAAACACATTCTCGAGCAAAGCTCCAAACTTGTTTGCATTCCTATTGTTGTTGCTTCTAGGGGTATTTCTATTTTTGTAGCTACCCCTCCTACTGATTGGTTGAAACCCCTGTAACTTGTCTTTAGCCTCCTTGTTTTTGTCATTTTCCTTCTGTAATTTGCTGACAAGTTCTAGGCAATCTTTAATGAGATGACCTTGTTTTAAACAATGAAAACAGGCATTGGGTAGGTTCCTATACACCACCTTTTGAGCATGCAGAATCTGTCATTGTTGGTCTTTAATTAGCACATTATCTCTTAAAAGATTATCAATATCAACCTCAATGAGAAGATGTGGGTCCCATTTGGGATTGATGCCATTTGAAGGCCTTTGCCCTAAGACTTTATCCACTTGACCAACTAACAGCTTAAGCCAAGGGTAGAACTCAATAGGAAAGTCACGAAAGTCCACCCAGATTAACATGGACCTAACATGGTGGTACAGAGGGAAGCACCAAATCCTTAACGGCCCACCAACTCCCTCAGCAACTCGTAAATTCAATCAAACATTGAAAATGCCCAAGAGGCCATTAGCAATATGCCTAATCTCCCAATGCTGGTAATGTCTCAACCCCCCCAAAGTTGTAGACGATGAGAACTGTGCAGAAGAATCAACTGATGTTGAGGGGCCATCCCACAATGTTGATGAACATGGAGCATCAAATGGTGAAATTGTGGTGAACATTGCAGAATTGACTCAGTGGTTCAAACATCTGTAAGAGAGAGTAGTCATTGGTCTTTGTCATGGTATCCATCCACTTGTTGAAGTTCTGAAGCGAGAATGTAGAAATATCTTCCCCTCTCAGATACAATACCAATTATTCTTCTTTGAAGATTCTGGCAGTGCTCTGCAGGTAATAAGTAGAGATCAGTGGTTATTGAGAACACTCCTATGTCAGTTTTCGAATGGCATAAAGGTTTTGATTCTAAAGGGAAGAAGCCCTCTAGCAAAGCCTCTTTTTGGTGTGAAAGGCCTCCATGTCCAGAGATTTATTTATAGCAATGATCGAATGGTTCTCTCTTTCTCTGGAGCGGACATAGCCTAGGTAGAAGATGAAAGCAATCTGGAGCTCACTTTAGGGCGCAGAGAGCCAAAAGAATGATCATAGGTCGCTCAAGGGGCCACGTCGGGACATTTTCAGCAACACAAACTTAAAGCTTTCGCGGATTGTGAGAGTACTTGAACTTTACGGGTGACGCGGGGAGAGAGAGAGAGAGAGAGAGAGAGAGAGAGAGATCCAGATCAGAGTCTTTTTTTTTGTGTTTGGCATATGGGCCATACCAGCAAATGGATGGCGGTGATGGTGGCAATAGCCGCTAAATTTAGGGGCAAAGGATTCAAGGCTATCTGCATATAGCTGCCAAAAATGCGAAGCTTTTATGACAGTGGCCATGGTCTCCTGTGTTTTAGCAAAGGGCAATTTAACAGTAGTTTTTAAAATGGAGGCCTCGGTAAAAGGCAGAACCGCAGTTTGAAGGTAAGGGAAAAGGAGAGATATTCCAAGTCGAGATAGCCTCTAGGCAAAGTCTCTCGGTGTGCAGGCGTCTCCACCAATCAGAAAGCGGTGCGTGGAAAGTGCAAACAAGGACGAGATAAGATTGAGCCTTTGGAAATCTGATGAACTAGAGAGAGATGCAGGAAGGAGTCACAGACACACACATGCAGAGAGAGAGAGAGAGAGAGAGAGAGAGAGAGAGAGAACTGATATCATGTAGGCTAGAGTCCTCTAGCTCCTACTGTGCCCCCCCTTCGTCACTAATTTCCAAACCGCTTCTAATTTCCAAACACAGCACGCTTCCTCCCCTTGCAAGCACTTTTCCTCTCCAGGCGTTGTTCTCCTCTCCGCCACATATAAATTATTTTGCCCATTCCTTATAAATCAGCCTCTCTCTCTCTCTCTCTCTCTCTCTCTCTCTCTCACACAGAGACACACACGCACACAGTGACCACGGCAGTCCTCTGCAGGTATTTCTCGTTAAACTTCCACTAATTGCACTCCTAAGTACAGAAAGAGAGAGAGAGAGAGAGAGAGAGAGAGAGAGAGAGAGAGAGAGAGAAAATATTGTGCGGGTAGTCGAAACTGAGTACTTGTTTGCCGGGTGGAAGAGCAGGTAGACTATGAGTATGCCACCAGCAGGCCAATATACAGATAATAAGCTCCTCGGCTGGACAAGGCGTAGGCCGCAATGGTTGAGCCTCGTGACAATGGCCATGTGCTGCTGCATTTAGCATCTCACAAAATGAGCTCCGCCATGGCCCTTGTCGCATCGCGCAAATCAGGTCATGCTTCCTGCGACAATAATAAAATTTGTACTAGGCGCGGCTACCATCTACTTCATCAGCTCACGACACATGTAGAAACACAGTATGCAGTCAAGCGTCGCTCTTCGACTCTGTCGTCCTCAAATTCTGCGGCGGCTCAGCCTAGAGCTCGGAAGCGGCCGCGGACAAGCTGGGGAAAACCCCATGCAAATCCAGCTGCCCTTCTTGTCTGCTCTTCACTTTTCCTGAAAGAAGAGGCAGCCGCATCCTCCACATCAGCGTGCGATGAAGGTTATGCCGCATCCAACTTCTTCGTCAGTACAGTGCCGTCCCCATGCGAGGTAACCTCTTTCGTGAAGACAGAGCCCTTGCAGCACCTGGCTGCCGTGAAGCTTGAAGAGGTAGAAAACTATGACGCGGATGGACCCCTCCACGAGGTGCCCACTTTCTTCCCGGCTATGGAGCATCTTCTTCTCCACGCTAGCTCTACGTCCTCAGCACTCAAGTGGGAGCGAGAGCAGCAGCGCCATGAGCAGTCATCTTTACATGCCAACAACAATTTTCAGCCGTCCCTCGACTCATCTTTCTCATGGCCAGTCCCCCTCTCCCCGCTCAATTCCTCCTCCGCAACGGATGAGTTGTCTGCCGAGCTCCAACTGTGCTCGTCAGTCACCGACGACTTCTCCGGCGATGACATGCAGGAACAGCTGAATTGGGATGAGGGGGGTAATTTCCAGGAAGAATCTTGCGAGTTCTTGAGCGAGCTACTCTATGAGATGCAGAAAGACATGAGTTGCATCATGGGACCGGGGGCAGACGGCCAACAACATAATATAGTGCCTACACATGCTCTCCGTGAGGGATTGTTGAGAGAGCAGAATTACTCACGGCTGGCTGGGGCGGTCGTCAGAGATGCATTGGATTGTGGCGGCCATGCGCAGTGTGCCACGACGAGGGAGTCGTCCTGCCTGCAAGTGCCAAAGGTAGAGGAACAGGATGCCGTCGATGCAGCAGTTATAAGTTCGGAAGGCAGTGCGCTGTCAGACGGCTCGACGGAGGAAGAGTATCGGATAGATCTAGTAGATTTTGAGCCGGAAGTGGGCGAGGGCGCCGAGGCCTTCTATATTACTGCAGGCCCTGGTGTAGATGAGCTATACAAGGGAGGTTCGCTAGAGGAGGGCGTGGATGGGCATGGCAGTAAGCTGGCGCTCTTACTGGACTACGACGCCGTCATGACCGCCTGGAGCGACAGAGGCTCTCTCTTTATTGACGGCAGCTCATGGAGCAGCTGTGCTGCGGCCTCCTCCTCCTCCTGCTGCTGCTCCTCCTACTTCTCCCCGGAGGACTACCCCCTCGATCTCGCGGTGAGCACTTCACACTCATGAGTCTTGCTTTTATTCTTGCTACAAAGAGTCATTGTGCACAGTTTGGTTAACTGGTCTCATGAAATACACGTATATGTGAACTTATTGTTCTCTCACAAGAAGATTTAGAAATTTTCTCATGTAGGAAAATGAAGTCTTTTTCAATGTTTTTCATACGATGCATAACATTATGAGCTTCTCCTCGAGAGGCACCACATACCTCGCTAGATACGATTGGGGACTGGGGACAACTGGCCCCCCCAACGGGCCGGCAGTCCCGTGCCTCCAATCGTACCTAGCTAGGTATGTGGTGCCTCCCTCGCCGAAGCTCATGATGTTGAGGTAAGTCTCGATGTGAGAATTATTGTGAGAATCTGTCCAAAACTTCTTGTGGATCTCAGGCTTGGGAGCCGGCCTCATTGAGTGTTCATGGATGGACGTTTCCGGAGGCAAGCTCCAAGATGATAATGATATCTCCGCCCAATGACGCAACTTGTGTTGGTGACGATGCAGATGGGCAACCTTGTGCACGGCATGCCCGAGTGCTGAGATACCGTGAGAAACGGCGTACTCGTCTTTTCTCCAAAAAAATTCGATACGAAGTTCGCAAACTCAATGCAGAAAGAAGGCCTCGTATGAAGGTAGCGTCTACTAATTACTTTGCTCCTAGCTGCTTAGAAGAGTGTCTTACTTTAGCCACTTTTTTAATTTGAAACTCTAAACTAATCTTCATGCTCTTTGTGTGGAGCCAGGGGCGTTTCATCAAGAGATCTTTGGATTAGTAGATAGATTGCCTAAGGACATCCCCTACAATTCTACCCTTGGAGATGGAAGTTTTGCATTTTCCATGTCCTCAAGAATACGTCCCCATGTGAACGCATTCTTATGAACAAGCATGCATACACATGGGCACACACACAAACTATCCATCCATGAGCACTTCTTAAACCATAGTTTAGCTTGTTATGCTTTTTGCAAAAGGGACAAGGCCAATCTAACTCAAGTATGTGGCATTCCCTCTTGTTCTCTACATCCACACTCAACTTACCATGATGATCCATAGCCACCTACAATACAAGTGGGAATTTTTCTATTAACAAATAGTAATCATATTGAATTATTCTTTAATTGAGTTCATTATCACATATTATTCCTCTCATGTTTCGTCATTGGCTTGAAATTTGATCTTGACACTAGGATTGATTCTTAACAGGTCAGTTGGAGTAATGAAAAGAAGTGGAAACTTTCACAGGGCTGTCTAGTAATGTGGGTTTGGAAAGAGTTGTGTAGCTACTATTAAACGGATCATTACCTCACTTTCAAACATGATGGATGTGTTCAATAGCGACAGGGAAGAATATTTGTTTGAATTTTCAAGTGATGTAATCATACGTCTGAATGTTTGCAACAACAAATCATCAATCAAATAGGTTCAAAAATAGTTTTTGCATGCTTTGATTAGATGATATTATGGTAGTTGTTTGCTAAGTCTCTACAAATAAATTTCCTCATTTGGTGCTTCTAACATGTGCGATCACATAGTCAAGGTTACTCTTGAAGCATTAGTCTTTGTGGTAGATGAATGAAAATCATGTCAACTATCATTTCAACACTTGCTTGTGTTGAGAAGTACCGTGTTGCAGAGTAGATCAACTAAAGAAATTATAACAAATGTGTAGTCAAATCAAAGGAAACATGGTGCTAACAGAAACGGTCGTGTATTCAAAACAAGTAGAATGCACTATTCTTTGATATATATATTGGTGAATTGGTAGCTATGCGAGCTTGGGAGTCACTATATGTAAAACCTCTCTGTTATGTGCGTATAATTTCTACTCGTAAAACCCCTTTAGCAATATTCTCACTAGTGAAAGGAATCCTTTTCCTATTCAATTTGCTAAAAAAAAATCAAGATCATTTTTCAAAACCCTTTTGACTTTGAAAATGGGAGAAAAATCAGGATAAAATAATCCTACTATTGAACACATGTGATAGGCATTTTTTTAATTGTAGTGATCCCCTCAATACACTAGGGTGTAGATAGAAGCACCATCAAGGAAATATCGGAAGAGGTCAAAGAGCTTGAAGAAGCTTTAGTTAGCAATGTCATTCAAAAATCTCTCGCCTAAGTGAAAAGAGATGAGTTGTAGACATATGGAGAAAAAGTAGCTAAAAAGACCTACTCCTGGAAATAGTGGAGCAAACACCCGTCAAACCCTTATCTCACACGTTCCCACTCGCAAGGGAATAGGAAGAGTCTATAATCATATTCTAGCAGAGATCGGTGTTGTAAGGGCAGAGAAAGTTCATGTGCAAAAGGATAGTTTTGATGGATAATTGGACAAGTAAATCGAGAGAGACCCTTCAGATGGATACACGAGTGCTATGCTATCATTGGAAACATCCTTTGACTCTCCTTACCATGTGCATCATAGGGTGCAATACCTCAAGACATATTCATCAAACATTGTATGAGAGCAAAAGAAATCTTGAATTAACTAAGCATGATTCACCATGTAAACGAAGAGCAATAGAGGTGGCAGCAAAGAAAATATGACCCCAAAAAACAAGAGGAGCTTGAGCGGACACTAGCTATCAAGATCATGAGAAAGTTCTTAAATGACAAGAAAAAAGCTAAGGGAAACAGACCACAAATAGATTAAGCTTGTTAGAATGATTGTCAAAGAATTTAGTGCCAAGATAGCCTCTCATGTTAGACAAAGAGAGCTAGCAATCAGGGAATATGAAGCGATTCTTAAAGATCACAAAAAGTAGCCAAAACTGCTTGAGAAATTTGTGAAGAAAAAAAGAACATTGAGATTGATAAAGAAAAGATATTGCTACAAGACAAGCATGCAATGGTTGATCTTAAGGACAAAGCTGAACGATCACAAATAAGAGCTGAAGGCTCTATTGGTTGTATTCATTGATTAGATAGAGAGTGACCTTTAGTTCTATTCGAGAATATCTTGGAGTTCTCAAATTTAGACAGACCCATTGGATGAGTATGTATTGAGAATTGTAATGGAATTAGGCTAATATCATTGATTGTAACGGAATCAAAATGGCAGTAGTGAGCATTACATTAAGACAATTCCTAATGAAGATAGAGAGGGAGTACTTGATTAAAGATAGCAATATAGCATGACACCTAGTTAGCTTGGCATGAACAATACCTGTAAAAGAGAGAAAATTAGAGAAATTGACAAAATTTGAGGATTGGATTTACTTGGAGCCGGTCCCCCTCCAAAAGGCTTTTGTATTGTATGTTCTCCCATAAAGAGAGACTTGCCATACAATACATTCTTTGTGTTCCTTGAGACTTTGTTGATGCCATGAAGATGAAAATCTTCATGCACCAATATTATGCCCAAAACAACAACTAAACTTACTTGCAATAGCATAAACTTGTCCCCGGGTCCCCCTCCAAAAGGCTTTTGTGTTGTATGTTCTCCCATAAAGAGAGACTTGCCATACAATACATTCTTTTTGTTCCTTGAGACCTTGTTGATGCCATGAATATGGAAAGCTTCATGCACCAATATTATGCCCAAAACAACAACTAAACTTACTTGCATTAGCATAAACTTGTCCCCGGCCTCAATCCCAAGACCTCAAACACCTTCAAAGGTGAAGAGAGCTAGCACTGAGTGAGGAAAGTGAAGAAGAAGATGTAACATATGAGAAAGAAGTATTCTCCTCGCATATCATCACTTTTAGATAATAGCTTAGCATATTAATAGAGAGTTGAGTAGCTAATGAGCCTGCTTTGAAGCTTGACCCTTTCTTAAATTTGCATTCCATAGCCAAGAGGTGTTGGTGTAGGCTCTCTACTTATTATGCTTAGAGAAGGAGATCATTTCTTGCTTAACACACCATGAGAGAATGTGTGTGTGGGCTCGTGGGTTGCGAGAGTAAGAGAGAGAGAGAGAGAGAGGAGAGAGAGAGAGAGAGAGAGAGAGATGGGTCGACCTAGCTAGGATGCACTAACTGCAGGATCGTTGGCCCAAGCCTAGGGCTAGCCAATGAGAGTCCTTCGTCATAACAAGAAAGGGGTGTAGCTTTTAGAAGTGTCCTTATTTACCCCTTTGAGAGAGAGCTTGATTTATTAAAACAATTGATGCCAAATTCTTATTGTCTCTCACTACAAGAGGCTATTCATTTAGCGACGCTCACACAGCGACGCTCAAAAAAAAATTTCCCGACGTCACTATGAGCGTCGCAAATTTACAAGTAAATTTGCGACGCTCATAGCGATGCCGGCTGGGCTAAAAAAATAACAGAGAGCGCCCAAAAACTCAAATCTCAGATCTGAGTTTTTCGGCGCCCTCAAGCAAGAGCAGGTAACGCTCTCCCTCTCTCTCTCTCTCTCTCTCTTTCTTCACCCCACACACACACACACACACACACACGAGGAGAGGAAGGAGAGCCAGGTATCCTCCTTCCCTCTCCTCACTCTCATGTTCCCTTCCCCTCTTTCTCTCTCCCTCTCCCTCTCTCCTCTCTCTCTCTCTCTCTCTCTCACACACACACACACACACACACACACACACACATAGTGTTTTTTGAGAGAGAGAGAGAGAGAGAGAGAGAGAGAGAGAGAGAGAGAAAGAGTACAAATATAAACAAAAACGCACACACATACATAAACAAAGAATGCACACACACATTGAGAGAGGAAAAGAGAGAGAGAGCATGCATAAACAAAAAACGCACACATTGAGAGAGGAAAAGAGAGAGAGAGAACATGCATAAACAAAAAACGCACACATTGAGAGAGGAAAAGAGAGAGAAAACATGCATAAACAAAAAAACGCACACACATTGAGAGAGAAAGAGAGGGAAACTAATTTAACGTCGTAGGAAACTAATTAAAATTAAAAGACCTAAAGATCTAGCCGACGAGGAGTTGAACTCAAGACCTATTATTCAAGAGGGAAATGGCATAACCAATCTATCATACTTGGCATAGGTGATAGAAAGGTTATACCATTTATCTCTTTTTATTGGCACACACATCCACACACGCGCACACACACAAGAAGAAGAGAGTTATAACGTCGTAGGAAACTATCCTAAAAGACGTTAAAGATTAGGTTAGATATAGACTTACGTTAAATTAGATTTAGGTTTATTTAAGTTAAATTAGATTAGATTTAGGTTTATTTTTAGTTAGATTTACGTTTATTTACGCTAGATTTAGATTTACGTTATATTAGATTAGATTTAGGTCTCCATAGACTGCGATGCCTGCATGAAGCGGGTGAAGAAAGCCCTCAATAGAATATAGGGTATTTCTGCCTTCACTCATGGTGGGCTACGTCGATCCAAAAGTACTGGTGACATGTCTTCAGAAGATAGGGAAGAAGGTGGATCTTCAGGGCGGCAAGAGTCACTACATCCCCGACAATGACCATCTAGACAACCTCTAGTCATTCAACAGCAACTTCAAAGTTAGTAACAAGAGCAAGAACGGTCCAAAGGGCCAATTGCTGTCGTCAGATGTGGATGGAGATGAGGTAGCGTCACCGCGGGAAGTTAACTCTCACATCTTTAGTGATGAGAATGCCAACTCTTGCCGAGTTATGTGAAAAATAAGTTTTAAGGTTCTTATAATCCCTGTTAGTTTAGTTCTTTGTTTTTAATATAACATAATTTACGTTAGATTTAGATTTATGTTGTATTAGATTAGACTTAGGTTTATTTAGGTTTACCCACACACACGCACACACATACACACACACACACACAAGAAGAAGAGAGTTTTAACGTCGTAAGAAACTATCCCAAAAAACGTTAAAGATTAGGTTAGATGTAAACTTACGTTAAATTAGATTTAGGTTTATTTTTAGTTAGATTTACGTTTATTTAGATTTACGCTTATTTACGTTAGATCGAGTCCACGCAAGAATTACTTACGGTTTAGGGTTTAGAGTTAGACGAACAGTGAAAAGATCTACTGTGAAAAGATGTTAAGATGCTGTGAAGTGCTACAGCTAGAGAAGAGGCAAAGGGGTTTTGTCCACTACATGCAATATCATGTAGACGTGGGTCTGTAGATTTCTTGTAGCCACAAATATAGGTATTGACCAATAAAGACGAGATTATAACCCGGTGGTTCTGATCTCCGTGCACCTCTAGACCGAGGTGTGCGGGGATTGGACATGACTAGAGAATGTGAGGTAGAGAGAGAGAGAGAGAGAGAGAGAGAGAGAGAGAGAGAGAGAGAGAGAGAGAGAGAGAGAGAGAGAGATAAGACGAAGAATGCCAATAGAATATTAAATTTGTTGTCCAGGTTATAAGATTTTTATCCTCATTATGAGTAGTGACGAGGATGTGGGACCGTCCAACCGAAACACCTATCTCTCAACGAGGGTCTTATGTCCTTGTAATCAATGCAAGCATGCTGTGCGACGGACAAGACGTGTTTCTTTGAAGCACGTTCGAGAATTTGGCGAGTTCGATCCATCTATTATAGATCAAGTTGTTGCCAATTATAACTCGTCGGACTCTGACACTGGCCAACAAGCAGCAATCTTGCAACCCAATAGACGTGTTCGCAGGCGCTTTGGTCAAGCAGCATATGTGAGGCCACAAGATGTAGCCTCTGACATCTCGAGGGATGATCATGCAGAGCACATTCCCAACGAGGCAATGTTTGAGCCCGAGATTGATGAAATGATCGAGACTATCATGGATTCAGAAAGGCTTATCTATGATGATATGAAAAGTGAAGCCGATACGCCATTGTATAATGGAGCATATATGTCTAGATTGAAAGCACTCCAGGTTCTTCTCAACATGCAGGCAAAGTTTGGATGGAGTGACACTAGCGTCACAGCGCTTTTCAGGTGATCTATTACAATTAGTTTACTTTAATAAAACTCTAAATGTATAATGATTTGATAGATTTTCACACGACTGTATCGTATTTTTATGTTGTGTAGATTGCTTAAAGAGCACATACTACCAGCTGACAATGTGATGCCAGATTCCCGAGATGAAGCAAGAAAGATTTTGCGAAACTTGGGGATGGACTACAATTCTATCCACGCTTGTCCTAATGACTGCATTCTTTTCAGAGGGGAATACATAGACATGGAGAAGTGTCCGAAATGTGATTCCGAAAGATATCGAGTAGATCTCCACGGGACAAAAATTCCACAAAAGGTTTTGCGACATTTTCCTCTGCTTCCTCGCATCAAGCATTTCTTCGAATGTAAGTCCATGGCCGCCCTAGCATCATGGCATGAGGAGAATAAATCTTCGGATGGTGTGCTACGAATTCCTGCAGATTGCGCAGCCTGGAAACATATAGATGGAACATGGTCGGATTTTGCCAGGGAAGCTCGAAATTTGCACTTAGGCCTGGCTATGGATGGCGTACATCCATTTGGTCAAAGATCAACATCTTACAGTGTATGGCCCATTGTCATCGTCAACTACAACATTCCCCCGTGGTTGACTACGAAGAAGGGGCACCTATGGCTAAGCTTGATTGTGCCAGGGCGATATAAAGTGGAGAATATGGATGTGTATCTTCGTCCACTATTGGAAGAGCTACAACAATTGTGGATTGGCATAGAGGTGGTGGATATGAGCCGACACATAGAACGACGGAATGCTTTGATCAGAGGCATTCTAATGTGGACCATGCATGACTATCCCGGGCTAACAGAATGCTCAAGTGATCTATTGACACTCCTCACTCAGACACTGTAAATCTTGTTTTTTCCCATAGTTGATCTATTATCATGTATATACATGCAGGGATTCAAACAAGCGGATACAGAGCATGTGTCACATGTGGACCTAGATTGAATGCACGTAGGGCGCCCTCACTGAAGAAGCAAATCTACGAAGGTCATCAAGCGTATCTTCCAGAGAATCATGTGTTACGCGACGGCTTTTTGGGAAGAGAGCCACCAAGGATGTCTGCACAAGCATGGTTAGAGCAGAAGGAGATGTGCGATGATGGATTTCCTCCATGGATGAAGAGACTATCTCTATGGTACGAGTTACCATACTGGCCCCGACTCATGATCAATCACTTGCTCGATCCAATGCACATATTCAAGAATGTGGGTAATCTACTATGGGACCATCTGACCGGCAAGAAAGATACTTTGGGAGCCAGAGTTGACCTTAGAAATGTGGATCGTATGGAGCAATATTGGCCGCAAACAGCGTCTGATGGATCGATAAAACTCCCTAAAGCACCATGGATTTTCACAGGAGCCCAAGAACGCAAAGTAAAAGAGACCATTCGATCTTTGCGGACCCCCACTAGCGTAATGCACTCGCTCCGAGCGTGTTTTACTAAAGAAGGAAAGCTTACCGGTTTGAAGTCACACGATTGGCATAAAATGTGTCAGGTACGTTCATAGTGGACTTTAATATCATTGCATAAAATGTGGACTTTAATATCATTGTTGCACATACTTTACAGTTTATTTTACCGGTTGCCATTGAGGGATGTTTGTCTCTCGACATCCTTAACACAATCTACAAACTTGCAAAGCTGGTGCAATGGATCTCACAAAAGGAGATCAACGACTCCATACCATTCGCCAAACTAAATGCTGCGGAGCTTGTGTGCATGTTTGAGAAACATTTTCCTACTACCATGCTAACCATTCAGGTGCATCTTCTTGTTCACATAGTTGATGAGGTGGAAATAGCTGGCACAGCTCATTCCAGATGGATGTTCTTCTTAGAACGTTTCATGAAAACGCTTAAGGGATATGTGCGTCAAAAGGCACGTCCGGAGGGTAGCATGGCAGAAGGTTGGTTGGTATCAGAGTCCCTAGTGTACATTGGAGAGTGGCTAGACGGATTTGATAAAGCTCGGGACACGCTATGGCGAACCATAGATGATGAGCGCATATCTGGGATTGTCATGTGCAATCTCGGTGTTGAGAAGAAGATGACGGAAGCTCTAGAGGCTAAAATCAACCGATTTTGCATGCTTCACAATCCAGTGATGCAAAAGTGGATTTCACAATATGAGGATGCAAAGCAAGAGCGACAAAGGGCATGAATCGAGTGGAGACGGGGAAGACGACCACCGATGCACTATCCAACGGTTATGGAGAGCCTACCAACATTCATGAGCTTAAGATGGTTGCACAACCAATTGAAAAGCGCACAACAATGCGGTGACGAAGTGACTGAGGAAGAGTGGGAGTACTCTCGGGGTTGCGCGATCAAGGTAAGTTTGCAATGTACGACTAGCTAGTGACTTTATTTCTAAACGTTTGAACGGCCACTCATAATCTTTGTTCGTTGTAGTATAAGTCATACACAGCAGCATGGTGTAAAGGTCGACATTTTAGGGTGGAACAGATCGACAAAAAGCGTTTTACTCAAGATTGTGGAATCATGGCAAAATTTGAACAGTATAGTCGACGACGTTCCTCTGATGCAGATCCTGTGGTGGCGGAACTCACTTACTTCGGCACGCTACAAGAGATTTTGAGGATCGATTACAGAGGATTTTTTGTCGACTTGTTCGACGTGCAATGGTTCAAGATAATCATGGAGGGTTGCAACGCTACGGTGCGTAGAGGAGAGTCTGGTTTTCTTGAGGTGGATTCTACTAAGAAATGGAATGACCTAAGAGACACTTTCGTACTACCCGAGCATTGTGAACAAGTAAGTATGTAAATAGTTAACATCCCCCTTTTACAAGTTATGTGAGTTATGCGAGGATGAGAGAGAGATCTCTTAAAGCCACAAATATTGTATTTGAACAATTTTGCTCCGTGTTGTAAAAGCTCTGGCTCTCTAAGTACCTTCCATGGTGTATAACGCTCTTTTCTACTCGCGCTCACATCTTTTGATTGAAAATTCTGAGTTTTCGACTTGCCTCTTCTATCACTCAATTCATTGCGTCATTGTATTTATATGCGTCATTACGTCATTGTATTTAATGGTCTTTGCATCATTGTCTACTCTATTCATTCAATATTAAGTTTAAATATTCGTGTGTTTTATGCAGGTATGGATGATGAGGAGTTTCTTTCTTCTTTGTCACCGCAGCAGAGACAGTGGTACGTGGAGCGTCATCGCTCTGGCACATCATCGCGCGTTCCTACTCCATCCGCATCTCCCTCTCTTTCGGAGCATTCGGCGCGCTTCGAAGCTTCGGCGTCGACGAGACGAGCTTCACACTCGTCTAGACACCGGCGCTCTAGTGGTGGCGGTGGCGGTTGTTGTGGGGATTCCGCCGCCGATGCCTCCACACCGCCTCGTGTTCGACGAGGCTCTTTACCCTCCCCTTCTTTGCCCGCCCCCACACCAGCCACAGCATCGCCATCTACGCCAGGTTTTGCGCGGCTGACTGTTCCTAGCAGCTACACACCTCTACCTACTCCGCCAGGAGCCACCCCACTCGACACTCCTCGCTTCGGGGCCTAGACGCCGGTGGAGACACCTGACGTCCGTACCCCCATCGACACGCCGCTAGAGACCCCTGCTAGGACACCCAGGTTCACGCGTCACCGGCCAGAGGGCTTGCCTTACTCCGTCGACTTCAGCGGCGGCATCATCATGGATGATGACGGCAAGAAGGTGATCTCGCGCATGCGTGGTCTTTGCTCTCAGCTGTTTAGACACTACATACTAAACAAATGGAGTGAAGTACCAAGTGATTTTAAAAACAGAGTCATCAGCATACTTCATGATGAGTTTCCCGTTCCAACACGGGATCAACGCTTCAATGAAGACCTGATGAAGATTCGAATGCGCGAATACTGCAAACACAAGCGTTCCGAAGTGCAAAAAGCAATCAAGCATGGGTGGAACATGCCAGATTGGCTGGCCAAAGAAGATTGGAAGAATGCGAAGAAAGCAGCGCGCGAGAATCCCGACAAGTGGAAGCAACAAAAGGATGCAGCCAGAGCGCGAGTAGAGGCAGGGAGCTCGCACCACTTGGGGAGCGGTGGATGGGCATCATTTGAGGCCGATTTTGTAAGTGTTTTCGCATTGCTCTTTATGTTCGATAGTTTAGGGTTTATGAGTTTTTTAATTCTAACATAATGAAATCTTTGTATATTTTGACAATGGTTGATGACAGGACGTGATCCCACACCGTACGAGCGCGAGTACGCAGGCAGGAATGGCTTAAACGCCCTGATGGACATTCTCAGTTCTCGCGGCGGCATGGTTAGTATTAGGGTTTACTCTTTTCTATTTTTTGTATTGTTTTATAAATGTCGTTATATGTTTATACTTACTAAAAGCTGTCTTATTGTCTTTTTTTGCAGAATCCGACAGATATGCCGCTTGGACGCGATGAGACGTCTGACTAGACGACGTCAGTTTAGCCGTAGCTAGATAGCATTAGTTTAGGGTTTCTCATAGCTTATGTATCATGAGACGGATTTTATACGTCTTTTTGAATCATGTATATTATTACATTTGTCACCGCGGTTCATTTTTCCAATCAATTCTTTATGCCTATGATGTTGTACAATTGTCATTATTACATTTGCCAATCAATTCATTTTGCCTATGATGTGTACAATTGTCAATTTTACGCTTGTCAATTTTGCAAACAATGCGTCTTGTGGGTGACTATTTTGGGTCTATTATCTACCCTTGCACTTTTTTTAAAAAGTGAATCAAGTACAATATGGTTGATGGGTGGCAGGGCATTCAATGCCTTGTCACCAAAAAACATTTCTCTTGAGCGTCGCTATAACCGTCGCTATTTATGGCTCTGGAGCGTCGCTATAGACTTTTGTGTAAACGTCGCTATAACCGTCGCTATGAGCGTCGCTATATAGCGACGCGTATAGCGACGCATGTAGCGACGCCTATAGAGACGGTTATAGCGACGCTCTCGTAGCGACGCTATTAGCGACGGTTTTAGCGACGCCGGGGGTTATAAAAACCCAGTGTATTTCCGTCGCTAACAGCGTCACAAGAGCACACAACTTCTTGTAGGGTCTCTTGATCAACTGGCCAATATGAATTAAGCTTGCACAAGGTCTGCTCAATTCTCATTGGACCCCTTGGTAGTACGTCCGATAGGAATAAGGTAGGTCCTAATTCTTATTAGTCCTTTTTAGAGGTTTTCTCATAAAGTTTAGGCTTAATTAATTAAACTTAATTTTCATTGGATCTTTCCATAAGGCATTCAATAGCATTTAAGCTTAATTGGGGGCAACTAAGCTAGGGGTCTGACATGTGTCCTTTATGCCTCTTGTGAAAGGGTAACTCTTGGGGCTTAAATCTCATTAGACCTTTCCATAAGCCAACCAATAGCATTCATGCTTAATTGGGGGCAACTAAGCTAGTGGTCTGACATGTGTCTTTTATGCCTCTGGTGGAAGGGTGACTCTTGGTGTGTGTGTGTGTGTGCGCACGCACACGCATGTGTGCACATGGTCTCTCTCATGATCCTACTTGTAGGACTCGCCCCCTCCTTTCTAGGAGTTGCATTGACTTTTTGGATCAAGCACCTCACCCACTTAAAGTTGGCCAAAATCTCACTTAAAAGTTCCAGGTCTAAGGACTTTTAATACTAACCTTTGGAGGCTTTAATGAAGCTTAACCTAAGATCTTCTAAAGGCGCTCCATTAGGTGCACATTGCTCCTTGGTAGACCTCTCTCCATTTGGATCCTTACCCATATGATCTTATCTCTCCTCTTGGTCCCCTGGTGAGAATGGTTCTAGCAACACATATATGTATCTTAACTCTTAATCCCATTTATCTCCCCATATTAAATGACCAGTTCAATATAAGAAAATCATTTGGGATAGGTAGATATTATATTTTATGGCATTACCTCTCTCTTGGAATTATAGTCGTCCTCGACCATGAGGTAGAGAAGGTAAAAGCCTAGTCATCAATCCATGCTTTCCTAGCGGGTGAAGGATCCCTTTCTATCCGACATCATTCCAGAATGGACGACTAATCCATTTGGTGCTTGAGAGACTTAGCTGCATGCAAGCATGTCTTCTCTTTAGTCCATATCACATTTCCAAAGTAGAGGGACAAATTCTACTTATTGTTTGGGAGATGTCATCGCCAGAAACATGACCCTAAGCATGCATACTTATTAAATTTGTGCACAATAAAAGAAAAAGAGCGAGTCTTATAAGACAAAAACATTGTTCATTTAAAATGCATTTACATTTGCTTACTCTAGTGTAGCATTGTAGCATTGACAAGGTTCATATTATCTTCCCTTAAGTTGTGTTCCTTGCATCCATCTAGCATCTTAAAAAAGATAATTCTTGAATTTACTAAGATACCGTCAGATAATCTTACCATGTCTTCATGTTGAAGGAAGGATTTGGGTTGAAGCACCTCTTCTTGATTCTCGATCTTTAGAGGGTCTTCATTTATTGGTTTTGTTGTTGATTCTCCTCTGTAAGGCTTGAGTAGGATCACATGAAACTCATTGTGTATGAGCCAATGATTGGTCAACTTTAATTGATAAGCCATCTTATTGATTGGCTTAAAAATTTGAAAAGGACCATAGTAGTTTTTTGCTAACTTAGCTTAATACTTCTAGTGGCCCGTAGGATTCTTTCTCGCAGTTTGTCTTGAATGAGCCTTGGGGAGCTTTAGCAAGACCCAATCATTTTCCTTAAAATCTAAGGCTCTTTTGTGCTTGTTAGCAACATCCTTTTTCCTTTTCTGTAAGATGGATATAGTCTCTTTAATATTTTGAAAAGATTTTTGTAGATCTTGGCTATAAATATCAGCGGCAAAGATCTTCCCATGTACCTTAAGTAGCAAGGGACTTTTAGATCTTCCCTCTATGACCTCGAAAGGTGCCTTCCTTGTAGAAGTATGTACCATGTGTGAGCGTTGATCTACTTCTATGACATAGGTTTTTAGTAGATCTAGAGTCGTAAGGTTAGCTATTTCACTTTGGCCATCCGTTTGTGGGCCGAAGAGAAATTTAACCTTGTACCTAGGTTCTCAAAGATACCCTTCCAAAAATTACTGGTCATTCTAGGATCTCTGTCCGACACTATAGATGTTGGCAATCCATGGTATTTGAAAATCTGAGATATGAAGAGGGTTTCCATTTGGTGTGCCTTAATAGTCTATTTGACAAGTATAAAATGTGCTTGTTTGCTAAACGTGTGAATTCCCATGGAAAGACTTGGGAAATCCAAAGATAAAATCCATGGATATGCTCTCCCATGGTGAACTAGGAATTGGCAATGGCTGGAGCAATCAAGGTTTCTTCCCTCTATCATACTTTGGCTTTTGGCATACCACGCATTTTGAAACATACTCTTGTATGTCTACTTTCATGGTGGGCCAATAGAAGTATGTCTCTACTCCTCAAAGAGTAGGTTGAATCCCTCTATGCCTTGCATAAGGAGGAGCATGTGATCATACATTACTTTCTCACAAAGTGAGTTAGTAACAGATAACCTATTGCCATAGAGTATATGACCATCCTGCAAGGTGAATGGTTCCTCTTTATTTCCTAAGGTAAGGGCTGAAATGACATCCTTGGAATTGGGATCAATAGCATACTCATCTATCATAAAAGATAGATCATTGTGGGTTCCTATAGATACTGCATGTGCTCTTGGCTGTCGTGATAGTGCATCAACCACTTGATTGTGCTTGCCAGCAATGTGAGCAATATGAAAATTAAAATTTTCCCACCTCATTTGTTTGTCAGAGAGCTTGGTTTTTGTTATGAAATACTTGAGGCTTTGGTGATCCGTGTGTAGGATGAATGGACTCCCCAAAAGATAGTGCTTCCATGAATCTAGGGCATGTAGAATAGCTAGTAGCTCATCGGAGTTGAGCCTTTGACTCATGTATGCTATGGCATGCCCTTATTGAAGAAAAACTGATCCAAGGAAATCACCACAAGCATCACGTTGGACCTTAAATAGTTTTGAGAGATCCGCTAGTGTAAGAACATGTTGAAAGATAAGCTTCTCTTTGAGCTTGTCAAAAGTATCTTGCTCTTTTGCATTCCATGTATACCTAACATTCTTTTTTGTTAAGTCATGTAATGGTCCTGCTATGAGCGATAATTTCTCTAAGAAGCATATATATTATGCACACATACCAATAAAGCTTCGTAGCTTGTGTGAGTTCCTTGGATTAGGCCATCCTTTTATTACCTCTAGCTTTTTTGGATCCATTCGGATACTATCTTGAAGGATAATGTGACCTAAGTATTGAATCTCTTATAGGAAAAATTCACTTTTCTTTTGATTGATGAAAAGTTTATTCTCTCTCAGAATTTGAAAGATGTTGCTTATGCTCCTCGAGAGAATTGGAGTAGATGATGATATCATCAAAGAATACTCCATTAAACTTGCGATAGGGCCTAAAGATTTTCTCCATTAAGTGGTTGAATGTGGCCGGAGCATTTGTCAGGCCAAAAGGCATGACAAGATATTCATAACAACCAAATGTCGTTTGAAAATCGGTCTTTACAATATCTTCATTGACTACCCTTATCTGATGGTAGCCACCTTTAAGGTCAATCCTACTGAAGTAGGTAGACCCTTGTAATTTATCAAATAGGTAATCTACCCGTGGCACGAGAATTGTATTTTTGATAGTGATTATATTTAGTACTCTATAATCGACACACATACGATATGTGCCGTCTTTCTTTTGAACTAAGAGGACTGGTGAACAAAATGGTGAAGAGCTAGGACTCACCATCCTTTTTTCTACCAGTTCATGGACTTGCCTCATGGTCTCCTCTTGTTGAGATTGTGAAACTCGATAAGGAGGCTTATTAGGAAGTGAGCTTCCTAGGAGAAGCTCTATTGCATGATCATCATCCCCTCATTTTGGAGGTAACTCTCTAGGGATATCATCTATAAAAACATCTTGGAATTTACTTAGGAAATTAGACAACTTTAATTCCTCTTGATTGCGACCATTTTTATCTAGTAAAACATTAGGATCATTTACAGACTCCTTAACAAAAATCATATATGAGGAAATTGAGCTTTTCATTGACTTATCAAAAGCAGACGTATTTACAAGGGGTATGGTGTTACCCGACTCATTAGCATCTATGCACATGTTCTTTTCCGTGTACTTGAAATATGTTCTCCTTTCAGGGAACTTCATATTGGCAGCCATGCAATGGAACCACGGTGCCCCTAGGATAACATCCTCATGTTGGATAGGGGAGATGAAAAAGTCCTCTTTTTTGACATAGCTTTGGACATAGAGCCTCAATTTCCTAATCAAGGGAGAAATGGAGGCGTTTGTTCCCTTGAAAGCCCCATCAGTAGTCACCGTGTCTTCCATCTCAAAAGCTTGTATGCCTAATTTGGTAGCCAACTCCGTTGATATAAAGTTGTGAGTTGAGTTAGGGTCAAAAATGATAAAGGCATCATGCTCTTTCACCTTTCCCTAAGCATAGGAAAGGGAGATCCTTTGCAATGAGCATCCCCTTTTGGAGTTTCAACCATAGAATCTCTAGGTGCATTGCGTGCATTGCTTTGGAGGCAAGTGCAATGTCCATGTCCTTGCTCCTCGCTTGCAGCACTTGTTCTCTTTGCAAAAACGCTCTAGCTCTTCTGGGAAGAGTCTATTCTTACCATTGTAGACTCCTATCTCCTTAGCATTTTTGTTGTTGTTGTTAGAGTTGCCTTTAGAAGAATTTTGAGAATTTTTCTTCTCTTTAGGCTCATATCGGTCTTTAGTTTCCATGGGCTTAGAATTCCTCTTAGCCCCTGTTAGAAATTAATTCGTGAAGCAACCATAATATGATGTATGACTGCAGAAATTGTCTTAGGCCTTTGAGAATTGACAGATTCAGCCATGTCCTCAGATAGCCCCACACAAAACTGTTGTTTTTGTTCTAAAATCTATCTTTTTGTAGATAGTTTTTTTGAGATGCAAATCCCAAAACTTTTCCACATAATTGTCAATAGACTCATAGGGAGCAAGCTTCAAACTTTGTCATTTGGTAAGAAATTTTTCTTCGGCATCTCTTGCAAGAAACTGCTTCATTATGGAAGCTCTTTTTTCCACGTCCTTGGAGCTTTTCCATTAGCTCGTAGACTAGCCCACCATTGTTTGGCGGACTTTTAAAAATGCATAGCTACATGTCATAGCTTAGAGGACTCCATGAAACCCTCATCTTCAAAGGCTGCATCAAATTGTTGGATAAAGGCCAAGACTTTGTCCATAGCACCACCAAAGGGTTATGTGAGAAAAGCAATATTCTTTCCTACCTCTTTGAACTTCTTGAGCTGGCTGGACCTTTTCCAAGCGGCATAAGACTTTTAGTGCCCTCTCCTTTTAGGCTCTTTAGGAGATAAACTGTTGATTTCACCGAAGAAGAGGAAGGTAATGAGGATGAAGAAGAGGTTGACCTCTTTCTTTCCAAGGAAGAAGGTGATGAAGATGGAGAAGAGGGTGACCTCTTTCTCTCCTTTTTCTTCCCTTGATTCCTCTCTTCCTTCATGGGATTACAAGGAGGGACTATGCAGTGATTGTTTCCTCTTAGAAGGAGTTGAAGATCTTCGTGAACGCCGTTGTTGCGGAGCCACATTTGATAAAGGGTTTGGAGTTTCACTTATTTCTCTTTCGTAGGGCTCCTCCTCTTCTCCCACCGAAGAGGCTTTTTTTTGGGAGTCTCTCCAAGAGGCTTCCTAAGTACTCTCTCTTCTTGGGGAGTTTGGAGAATCTCATGTATGAAAAGTTGTTGGACAACTTCACCTTGTAGAGCAGGGTTTCCCATGGCTTGTTGTAGCCTAGAGACAAGATAATTCACAAGCATAGGGGCATCATTAGTAGCACATTCATGTGAAAAATCAAAGTCATCAATATTCATTCTACTCTCTTTATTATTATCAAACCATGCTAACATAATGTAGGTGTATGCTAACTTACTCTTTGGTAGCTTAAAAACCTCTCGTAAAAAGTTTTTAGGACCTCTCATATTAAACAAGAAAAGAGATACCAATAGCACTGATACCAATGTAATGGAATTAGGCTAATAACATTGATTGTAGTGGACATAAAATGACATTAGTAAGCATTTCATTAAGAAATTACTTATGAAGATAGAGAGGTAGTACTTGATTAAAGATAGCAATATAACATGACACCTAGTTAGCTTGGCATGAACAATACTTGTAAAAGAGAGAGAATTAGAGAAATTGACAATAGTTGAGGACCCGATTTACTTGGCTCCGGTCAGCCCTCCAAAAGGATTTTGTATTATATGTTCTCCCATAAAGAGAGACTTGGTACAATACATTCTTTGTGTTCCTTGAGACCTTGTTGATGCCATGAAGATGGAAAGATTCATGCACCAATATTATGCCCAAAACAACATTTAAACTTACTTGCAATAGCATAAACTTATCCCCGGTCTCAATCCCAAGCAGAGAGTGAGGAAAGTGAAGGAGAAGAAGATGTAACATACGAGAAAGAAGTATTCTCCTCACATATCATCACTCTTAGATCATAGATTAGAATAGTAATGGAGATTTGAGTAGATGATGAGCATGATTTGAAGCTTGACTCTTGCTTGTATTCACATTCGATAGCCAAGAGGTGTTGGTGTAGGCTCTCTACTTCTCAAGCTTGGAGAAGGAGATTATTTCTTGCTTAACACACCATGAGAGAATGTGTGTGTGGGCTAGTGGGTTGCAAGAGAGAGAGAGAGAGAGAGAGAGAGAGAGAGAGAGAGAGAGAGAGAGAGAGAGAGAGAGAGAGAGAGAGAGAGAGAGAGAGAGATGGGTTGACCTAGCTAGGATGCACTAGCTGCAAACTTGTTGGCCCAAGCCTAGGGCTAGCCAATGAGAGTCCTTGGTCATAACAAGCAAGGGGTGTATCCTTTAGACAAGTGTCCTTCTTTACCCCTTTAAGAGAGAGCTTAATTTATTAAATAATTGATGCCAAATTCTTATTGGCTCTCTTGATCAACTGGCCAATAGGAACTAAGCTTGCACAAGGTCTGCTCAATTCTCATTGGACCCCTTGGTAGACTATCCAATAGGGATAAGGTAGGCCCTAATTCTTACTGATCTTTCTTAGAGACTTTTCCATAAATTTTAGGGTTGATTTAATTAAGCTTAATTCTCATTGGAACTTTCCATAAGCCATCCAATAGCATGCAGGTTTAATTTGGGGAAACTTATAAGCTAGGGGTCTGACATGTGTCCTTTATGCCTCTTGTGGAAGGTTGACTCTTGGGGTGTGTTTGTGTGTTCTCTCCTATGCTCCTTCTTGTAGGGATCACCCCCTCCTATCTAGGAGTTTCATTGACTTTTTGGCTCAAGCACCTCAACCACTTAAGGCTAGCCGAAATCTCACTTAAAGGTTCTAGGTCTAAGGAATTTTCACACTAACTTTTGGAGGCTTTAATGAAGCTTAACCTAAGAAATTTTAAAGCTCCATTAGGTGCATATTTATCCTTGGTAGACCTCTCTCCATTTGGACCCTTACCAAGATGAGCTTATCTCTCCTCTTGGTCCCTTGTTGAGAATGAGTCTAGTAGCACATATCTGTATCCTAACTCTTGTTCCCATTTATCTCTCCATATCAAATGATCAATTCAATATGAGAAAATCATTTGGAATGTGTAGATCTTAGATTTTATGACATAATTGATGACAATGACATTGAGTTTTAGTTGCATTCGCTGATTCAAAAACGAAGGGACTACTACATGGACCCTAAGGGTACTAGATTTCTCAAAATTAATTCTCAATTATTAGGACCACAAAAGTGTTATTATTTGGGGATAGCCAATAGTAATGGAAATACTAGAAATAGTACCAACTGATGAAGTCAACAAGAATCCACCTTCAGTTTGATGAGTTGGTTTTGTGCTATCTCATTCAAAAATAGCCAAAAGACAAGACATGGATGTTAAGAATGGGAGACCATGAAGTCCAGAAAAACAAATACCAAGGTCTTTCAATACGCAATGGTTTTCTAACAAAAGGAAAGTAAACCCTGAACTTTCACATGTCTCATTTTGGAGCATTAATGAGGAACACAATGGTACTCAACACAACATGAGAGTGAAGGATGCAATTGATTTACTCTCTCAAAATTGGATGAATGGGGTGGCAGACACCTATAATCTGAACAAAATGGGTGGCAATAAGGCTAATAAACTAAGACCCTCAAACAATACAAAAACTTTTTTCCAAGATATGGACCTATTGATAGCAGACCCACCTCCTAGATGAGCTGGAGCAGATTCTAGAATGGTTAGATTTGCAAAAAGGGGGATTAAAATTTTTTATGGAAGTGGTGATCCTCATGATCATCTAGCTAGCTTTAAAAAAGACATAGTGAGTTCAATGAAATAGTGCATGTGGACTACAGTGATGATTGGTACTTTGATGATGAGGGTACCATCTATTTAGTTGTGCAAAATCCCTACATTGTGGAAAAATGGGGATTGACAGGCACCAAGGACGAAGTCGATATTGAGCCTAAAGACGAGACACCAAAGCTAAGCATTCCTAATGTGAAGATAAGGCGAGTGAATGAGGCGACTCGAGTCGACATGGATAACACTCATGTGGGGTTGTATAAGTACGACAATGGGGAGAAAATTCTCTGTTATAAGTGCGATGAACCCTACATTGGAGAGTTGTCAGAGCAAAGAATCTTGTATGTTTTTACATATGTGGAGGGTAGAGAAACCCATGTGATCATGCTTTTTGGGGTCCTAGCTTGCACACAAACAAAGTCCAAATGAGAGGAAACTTATAGGATATGTAGATAGCATCTAAAGATACATGCCCATGCCGTCAAATCCCCCTTTTGACCACTTGCCAAAATCACAATTAATACCCAACACCCCTCCTATGCATAAAATGAAGTTTTCCTATGTAAATCTTGAGTTATGAGCAGATTTATAAGAAGGTGAGTTGCAACAAAAACATAGTTTTACTGTGAGAGAAGCACAATCTCACGAAGAGCTTTCACTTGTGAACGCGATAAAGCAGACAACACTTAAAACGGACACTTCACTAGGGCGTTATGATCTTGAGAAGAGAAGAGAAGAGTACACAGTGCTCTACAGAGACGTCGTAACACTTATTATCCAAAAACTTACAAACTCTTACAAAGATTGGCTTTTACACCTTAGCTATAAGGTTTAAAATGTGCAATGTCCATGCGCCCAAGGCCTTACGGGCTCCATCATCAACTGTATCTGCAACCTAGGCACACTAATTGATATATCCTTTACAGCTTGGAACTCTCATTCAGCCCCTAATACATTACACTTATTATAATGGCTTGAAATAGGTCAGAAAATTACAATACATGATCATTTTGGAAAAATGTATAATGTGTAACTCCAATCTCCACTGCTTCTCCGTATTTTTTCTTGATGTGAATTTGTAACGCTTGGGCCTTTAACAACTTTTGTTAACTGACGTCGGCTTAGTTAACATTCCCCCCTTGGATTTTAGTGTCCGTCCCTGGGCATTGTTGAGAAGTGTTCGTGGAGGCTATGGAAGGTTGTTGATTGGTAATTAACTTGTCTTCATTTTTTGTTGAGTTTGTTGATGAGTTTCATTTCGTTGTAACATCTTCATTGGTCTGAATTTGTCTTTGATGTGAGAGGTGATGTCACATTTGTTTATTGTAGCAGCATAATGGCAAGGCTTCTGTTTATTTATTTATTATGAGTATGTATAGCCAAGTAGAAGGGTGAGGATTTAAATTAGGGTCCAATACCTGGATGACCAAAGGAATAAAACTTAGTGGAAAAAAAGTGCCTTTGGAATACACACATTATTGGAGTAGTTAATAGCATGGGAAATATTAATAAAGTACTAGACAAATTATTTGATGAGGGATATAGAATGAAGAGGGAAACAAACATGTAAGGGTAGCATGATGGAACATTGGCTTGCCTGAAGTGGATTTACAAGCTGGCATCCCTTTAAGAAGGATTTTCATTGTCGAGGAGAGGTACTCTCATCTTACTATGCATTGTATGTGAGTGTTGAACTCTACTTCCCTCCACCACGATTAAGTCAATAGAATTCAACTCTTATGCTCATCTCATCTAGCATGAGCGACACAACTTAGATATGCTCAACTCTTCCAGCTTGAGCATAAGCCTAATAACGATGACTCTTAGCACATAGTTTATTAAGACATGAATCTTTGGGACTAAATTTTTGCTCATTTTGTGGCTCAATATCCCAATTCTAACTATGCTAAAGAGTGTTTTTTGCACCATGGTGACTTGAATTTTTACATTCTTGTGCTTAATAAAAACATTTCTTCAGGTAAAAGTAAGCTTGAATCCTCAAAAAGAGGATTATTGAAGGACCAAGTTGGCAGCGAAGTTTTCATTTGCCATTCCTTATTCATCATCTTTGAATCTATAACTTTGTTGGTTGGGTTGTCCTTCTTTGAGTGTGAAGACTCCATTGTTCCTTTGATTCTCCAATGAGGCCTATTGTAAGGAGCCTTTGATGTTGTTGTAGGACTTTGTTGACTGTTGGAATTTGTCTTTTGACTTGTGGCATTGGAAGACTTAGAAATCAAAATCTCTTTATGACCTTTGTAGCCTTTTTTATGACTTTTCCTGGTAGTAGGTCTTGTTGAGCTTTTGAGATCTTCATGCAGTTTTGTTGTAATTGTAGTTGGCCTTTGGTTGACTAGTTGTCAAATCTTCATATAGCCTGTGTAGAACCTTTGTGCAAGAAGAAGATTATTTGAGATCCATCTCTGTTATGTATCCTTTAGAGACTTGTGGTAGACTTGAGCAGGATTCGATGTTGTTCCGTTGTTGAACTGCTTGTTAGGTATCCTGAACATTGTCGATATTGATACCTAGTGGGCCTTATTTCTTGGGAGGGTCTCGATTTCACTTCATATGCTCTGATCTTTGGTTTTGGTACCCATATCTGTCATGTTACGTATGTAGTATTCTTGTTCTTTTAAAGCCCATTATGATGTTATCCATCCCATGTGTTTGTCATTCTGTGTTTATCTGTTGTCTTCAATCCACACTAAATCACTGACTTTTACTAAACTTCTTGGGACAAACACTTGCATGAATTTATTTTGCTTTCTTGATTACCTGGGCTAATATATCTTTGCTATTCTTGGTGGCCCCCTAGATGTTTTGTTTGGGTCAACAATTAACAAAGAGTCTCTAAAGCCTAATTTTCTTGAAAAAGCTGATCCATGAGGGTTTCTTGCTATAGAGGCATATGTTGTCACATCTTTTGTGCTAGTCAATGGAAGGTCCACTTTATCAACTTACCTTTTTTTGCAAGATTTGCCTTTGATTCTTGGGACATTTTCCACTCTGAATATGGAATTAGCAGTTCCTATAATTGTTGTTGGATTCTCTTGGAAAAGAGAGTAATAGCACTATATCTTCTCTATAGGATTTGTGTTGGTCTAACCACTGATGTCCAAGGATGACATCTACAAGAATTTACTTTGAAGGCTTTACTTGAACTTTTCCTTGCTCTTCATTCTTCTGGATGCTAAGAGTAGCAACCATTTCTTCCTGACTTGTAGTCATACCTTGTATTGATTTACTAGCATGTTTGCATGGAGTAATCTCTAAAATGCTTTTGATGTTCTCTAAAACCATATTGCACTTTGCTTCTTGATTCAATAGAGCATTACATCTTACATTGTCTCCATCTTTGTCATTCTTTTTTTCTAGACTTGTCTTGATGTAGCTTAGATTCTATGGAAGGTGACTTGAGACTTTGTTTTCTACTCTGGCTTCCATCTATGGATTCAACAAGAAATGTTTGGATCTTTAGACTTCCTATCCATTCCTGGTTGTTTATAACCTCGTTCTTTTTAATTTTTTTACTTTGATGGCATTCTCTGCTCAATAGCTTTCCTAGTTGCTTATTGCTTCGTTTGATCTACACTGGCTATTGCTTGATATGCATTTAGTTTTTTAGAGGATTTTTTGGTTGGAGATGAAACATCTTCATTAAACTTTTCTTTGGCATCTGTCTCCATTTGAAATGTACTTGAGGACTTTGTGTTGTCTTCCATGGGTGATCAATTCTGGTCTTCATTCCTTTTTGTCTTTGAAGACTACATCTGGTTTGCACTTTGTATCTCTAGAACCTTTTGGGCCAGTGGCATTACCAATATAATGTTATCTATTACATCTTTAATTTTCATCACATGAAATTGAGTAATGAGGGTCTTTGAACCTATCTAAATGGTGGTAGAAATGATTCCCTAGCATTCTGCTTGTCCAATCCAAATATGTGAATTTAGGAGCATCTTCTAGCTGTGATTGGTCACATTATTTCAAAGTGCAAAAAGACATGAGGTTCTTGTACAACTAAAAATTTTAGCTATATTGAGTTGCTTGACAGCTTTTCTTTATGTTTTACCAGTAATGTTGTACTTGATTTTCTTTGGATTTCTTTTTGTACTGATTGGTTTTGCTGTGGTGATGTCCTTGGATCGAACTTTTTTTACCTCTTCTTTGGTTTGACCGCCTACTTCAGTCGATGCTACCTCATTCGATTGTGATAATGCACCCTTTGCTTGCAGTATGTGTGCATTATCCACCTGCATCTGGGTAATTTTTGATCTTAAGAGATCCATTGTACATTTCAAAAAACTCTGTCTCTTTGAAGGAGATTTTGGTGGTGACCTTTGTGTAGCTTTCTGAGCTTTATCTTCCATTGATTTTGAGCTATCCTTCACCTGTTCTAGCAGCTTGAGGTTTTCCACTAACTTGAGATAGTCTTTGACTTCAGTCTTACCATTCATAGATGTTTGTACAAGGTCATGGACTTGCTGGTATTTGTTGACATTTACATCTCGATATGTATATGTGAGTTTGGTGACATGCAATTTCTTGAACACTATTGGGTTGGTTGGATTTTGACTTTGACTTTTGGAGATTAGTTGAAACTTTTGTCCTTGATGATCTTCATATAGGTATTTGTCAACTGATTCCGATAGGATTTGGGTCAACTAGAAACTTCCAACAACCCTATGGTCGTCCAATAGTTTCTGCTTTGAAGAGGTCTACTAGCTAGAAGTTCTAGGGCTTCTAGCTAATGTTGCAATTCTTGGTACGAGTGTTGAGTTTGATGGATTTTTGACTTCCTCTTTCTAGAGTGATCGCTAATGATTTCTCCATGAGTTGGGCTCAAGTCTATTTGACTCTGCTTTGAGTTCACCTTTTGAGATTGTAAAGGCATACTGTGGGTAGCACTGTCGATATTTGGCATTTGTAAACCTTCTTCATAGTTTTCTATGTACCTTCATGAAACATGACATATAATTCCCCAAGTTAAGCTGTAGATAATATTATCTTCACCTTGATATTTTCTATCACATGGGTCCCTCATGACATGAGATTCTATGGTTTCAGGACCCAAGGAACCATAAATTATAGACTCTTGTCTATATCTATGTCCATTTTGGTCATAATAGATGCTTGTCAGATCATAATGTTGAAGCTTGACTTCTGATGGGTGAGAGTTTCCCTCTGGACAAATTTCTAGGTTCAATCTGGCAATGTCATTTAGATCTAGAGAGGATGTGCTATAATATATTCTTTCCTCTAAAATGAACCATACTTCTTGATCTATCACTAGGCATAATTCTATGAGCTGGTATGTGGGCCTTTCAAACACTGATTGACTCTTTTTGTAAAGTTGCCCTTCCCGGTCTACATAGTGTGCACGTGAATTATGTGTACCGTACAATGCTAATAACATTTACTTTGATGTGTCCCTTAGACTCATAAATGATTGCACACTACTGGTTGTGGATGCATAATCATTTGCAAACCTAACACTGTTTTCAGCCATTGATGATAGCTGGACACTCGATTCATGTATATATCTTTTCTTTGAGGATCAATTTTAAGCTTTTTAGGTGCTTGTGCATCTTCATGCTGATTTTGAACTTGTTGTTCTTTTATCGGTGCTTCTAATGGTAATGAGAAAACATGTAATTGTACCAAAAATGATGAGTTAGATGCACTTACATTGAGGTTCACATTTCCAATCAGCTCCATACTTTGATTTGCAGTTACTATGTCCTAGTTGTCAGGATTTCTTGGACAATCCTCTTGAAAATTTCCACATTTTCTTCCACGATTTGAGCGATACACCACCATTACGAGTGGTATGTCAATTGTCTTGTCCATCTCACACTCTTACTAAGAAGTCTTTGCTTCTGTACTTGCCATGTTGCCACATCATCTTCTTTTAGAACACTAAGCATCAGGCTATAGACTGCTCCATCTTGACCTTTGTATTGACTTTGACTTGGTTCTTTAATTAGATTGACTTCTATTGGTTGATCTATTGGTCTTTCAATTTTGGCTCTTGATTGTAGATCCGACCACTGTAATCCATGTACAATGATCCTGATTGTATATGTACCAACATGATGGTTTGTTGGCTTGTGAAGATTTCTAAATGGCTACTTGCACCTATTTTCTGAACTTCTATCTTCATCTCACCTTTGAGCTTGTAATACCTAGCTCCAGTGAAATCTACAAACATTTTGGAGTTCTCTAGATCTAGCTTTACTCTATTCAATAGGACTTTGGGTCCTATGTTGCTTTTGTTGCTCATCAAATACCTATGGCCTTCTAAATCTACATATAAAACATTGTCTCCATTGTAGCCATAGAGCTGTAATATTTGCTCTGTTGCACTTGTGCATGTGCTATTGTTGCTACTGGCTAGCTCTGGTACACTTTCGGCGCGACTTGAGTCCATGCTGGTTCAATCTATAGAGCTGTCTCCTAGCAGATTTTGGTGTTGCACAATCAAATTCCTCTTGCTTCAAGTTGACAAGACTACTTGTGCCAAAGAAATTTTGACAGTTGAATGCTTTCTAAACTCACAAGAATTGAGAAACTCTAGCTCGAATGCACTAGAGTTGAATGCAATCCTTTGAAACAATGAAAAACTAGGGCTCTAAATAGCTTGACCTGCAATCACATGTGCCCCTAGTCTTTCGATCCTTGATCGGAATTATTTTGCATTAAGCTCCGATATGCAATGGTTGTACTTGAAAAGTTGTAGCTTGCATGATCACTCTTAGCTCATTTGGTGTCCTTTGTCTGAACTGTGGCACAATTTTCTGAATAGGGCTAGAATAAGGATATTCTTACCAGCTTAAGAGATTACAATCCAACTTTGAAGGTTCTTCAATTTTTAGTATCACTTTTGCAAAAGTAGCCAAAGGACCAATCTTTAATGTTCAATTTCTAAAAACCCAATTTCTAGTAGCAACCAATATCCAAATGACTCCAAATTTTTTAGGCTATCTATGTGATAGGGTCTATTAACACTAGTGAGAAAAAAATATGAACAATTCCTTCTTTGTCTAGCAGGAGATACTAATGGCGATTACTATCTACTAGGTCAAAAAACCAATATTTTCCACTTTTGCTGGTTCTCCTGGGTTAAGTGTGTGTCCCTAAAGCTTGAGTCTATTTTCAGCAAATTTGGACAAGTTTTGCACAAATTTTCATCAATTTCAATGATTTGCAGACACTAATACAAAACAATTTTCAATCTAAGTCAAAACCAATCTAAATCACTTGAAATTTGGCACATGCACTCTATTACTATCATAGATCAAGGTCCCTTGAAAAAAGTTCAAAAATCTTGTGTTTTGGAGTAAGAGATAATAATAGCAATTAATATCTTTTGACCCAAAATTAACTTTTTTTTTCAAATTTCTTGTCATACACTATTTTTACACACTATGAGTAAGTCACTTGACAAGTTTCACAAGATTTATATCATTGTAAAAAATCACACTTAATAGCTTTGCCAAAAAAGTGATGAATACCTTTTGACGCAATGATGAAGAGTTTTTGCAAGTTTCTTGCCCCACACTAGTTGTACACACTATGAATAAGTCATTTGAAGGATTCCTAAGATTTGGATCAATTTTCAAGTTCTATCTAGGATTTTGTAGTTGTTGAAGATCTTCAGTGAGATTTGGCACAAATGACACTTGATAGCTCCAAATGACCCCAGATTTAAAAGATAATTAAGCTCAAAACACCATGCTTTATCATGTGGCATGCTCAATAGTTGAAAATTTTTCAATTTTGAAGACCAAGATAATAATCGCGACTAATAGCTTGTTACCATATACATGTGGTAGTGATGTGTGTGAACACACTAGGACCGCCAGGGCATTTTTTCCCTCTTTAGGAGGTTTTTTCCCCCGAGCATTGTATATGCGCCCATCACTCTAGGGCTATCTATCTTTCCATTGCACACTAAGTAACACACTCTCTATTGTGTGCCTTGAGCTTCCTTCATCCTCTCCAAGCTGTGTGTGTTTCTCTGCAACCAGCAATTGGTATCAGAGCAGATCACGCCCTCCCGGGCTTAGTCGCCAGCTGCTCTAGCACACGCCTTCTCACTTTCTCCGATTTCAGTGAGCTTTGGCAAGCGTTCGCAGGTCGACAAATATTTTGGACAAGCTCGTAGAGCTTGGTCTGCTCAGAATTTTGATTTGGGCTCATTTCGGCCTCCGTTTCCACTACAGGCGGTACTGCACAGGCTATTTTGTCATTTTGTGCAGAATTTTTGTCAGTGCCATTTTTTGCATAATAGGTGCCTTATAGTCTTCTACGGTTTGTGCTATATAGCACAGGTTGTTCCCGCTCCGTTTCTCCTATTTTCGGGCAGTTTTCACATAAGGTGCAGCATTTACCATGGCTGACAACAACAACACAGATGTGTTCAAGATGTTTCCTGCTGAGGACAAGTTGGATGGGGACAACTACCCTATGTGGGCTTATATGATGCAACATGTTCTTGTGTCAAAGGGTGTCTGGAACATTGTGCAGGGCATTGATGTACATCCTGGTTCTGAGGATGTTGCAGGTCTTGCTGCAAGGATTGCAGCTGTTAGAGTTGTTTTGCCTATGGAAAAATAAGCTCCTTGGGATGTTAAGGATGCGCAGGCTCATGCATTGATTGCGTTGTCTGTGAAGCGCACCATTGTTCCTCACATCCGTTCAGCAAAATCTGCAAAACAGGCTTGGGATATTCTAGCAAGTCTTTATGCAAGCTGCAATGAGGCTAAAATTGCTTTGCTGCGTAAAGAGCCGATTATGCATGAGGAAGATGATATGGATACTTTCCTTGCTAATGTCAAGGATATCAATGAGCAACTTTTTTCTGCAGGTGAAGTTATTTCAGACAGTTCCCTTGTGCAGACTGTTCTTGATGCCTTACCAGATTCTTACCAGACTTTTGCTAGTACTTGGAGACTTATGACCCAAGGAAATCCAGAAGTTGTCAAGTTTGATGCATTATGCACATTGCTGTTGCAAGAGTCACTTTCTAGAAAAAACAGGACTAGGCAACGTGCAGTTGAACAGGCTTTTATTGCTTCTCAAAGAAAGGGTGGTAACAGTAATGCAGCCACTTCTTATGGTTCTGCTGCGAGTGGCAAAAATTATGTTCCTAATGCTTCTGCTGGCAGTACTTCGTCTGGCAATTCTGGTGATAAGGGCAAAAAGAAGATGCGTTGCCATTATTGTAAATCCAATGATCACTTAATCAAGTCGTGTCCTAAGTTGAAGGCCAAAGAGGCTAAGAAGAAAGAGGGTGGTTCCACTGCAAATGATGGTTCCACTACAAATGCAGCCATTGTTGAGTCTTCTGTGAAAGGAGATTGTGTTGCTGATGTTGATGCAGAATGGGATTTTGGCTCAGAGTGCACTTACAATCCTGTTGTCCATGATGCATGCTTGTCAGTTGCTGCAGATTCACATGTGTGGTATTTCGACAGTGGTGCTACAAAGCACATTACCTCACATCGTGAATTGTTTACCTCTCTCGAGTCTGTCCCTCATGGGAATTCAGTCACTTGTGCCAACAACACCTCTTATCCAGTTCAGGGAGTTGGAAAGATTGTGCTCACTACTGTTAATGGCAGTTCCTTCACACTTGTTGATGCACTTTATGTACCTGGGATCAAGAAGAATCTCTTGTCTGTATCCACACTTGCTAGACTTGGACTTGTAGTCAAATTTGTGGATGACAGATGTACATTTCATGATCTTAGTTTTGGTGATGAAATTGTTGCTCTGGGCTTTTGTGCCATGGGCTGTATAAGCTCACTTTGTATGACAAGTGTGGACAAAATTTTGCAAATGATGTTGCAGATTCAAGGGGTATTTCAGATGCAAAACTTTGGCATGCACGTTTTGGTCATCTGAATTGTGCCAGTTTGCTACGTTTGCAGAAATCTGATATGGTTGCTTCTTTGACGCCTCTTGAAGAACCTGTCAAACATGTTTGTGAAGGCTGTATTTTGGGTAAGATGCAGCATTCTAAATTTCCAAAGCATGGTTCAGTTCGGGCCACATGCAGGTTGCAGCTTGTGCATAGTGATGTTTGTGGGCCCATGCAAACTCCGTCCTTGGGCAATTACCTGTACTTCGTGACTTTCATTGATGATTACTCCAGGCATGCATGGGTATTTCTACTTAAAGCGAAGTCCGAAGTTTTTATGTGCTTCAAACAATTTCTGGCTATGGCTGAAAATGTCTCGAAATGTACTATGGGCACCCTCCGTTTCGATCGAGGGGGGGGAGTATATGTCTCATGAATTTAATGCATTTCTGGCTAGTCGTAGGATAAAACACCAATGTACAGTGCCTTATACACCTCAGCAAAATGGTGTTGCTGAGAGGAAAAACAGGTGATTGACGGAAATGGCATGATGTATGGTCAAAAGTCAAGCTTTGCCGCATTCTTTTTGGCTTGAGGCCATCATGTGTGCCACTTATGTACTTAACAGGTGTCCTACGAAAGCTTTGCAGTCTATTACTCCATCTGAAGCATGGCATGATAGAAAGCCTTCTATTGAGCACATGCGTGTTTTTGGTTGTTTGGCATGTGCTTTCGTGCCACAAGTGCAGCGTAGAAAATTGGATGATAAGGCTGTCAAATGTATTTTTCTTGGTTATAGTGCTGAAAGCAAAGGTTACAGGTTGTATCATCCGCAAAAAAAACGTATTCTGGTTTCACGGGATGTAGTGTTTGTGGAAGATTCCGTTCAGCCCTTGATGTCATGTACTAGAGACAGTAATGTAAGCTCACATGACATTTATGACCCTTTGTTGCCTCTTTTCAGTGGTGGAAATACGAATGTAAGTTCCAATGAGGCAAATGTACAGCCTATGGGGGTTTCTGAAAATGTTTTAGATCAGCCTATTACTAATGTAGATGTACATGATGTACTTGATGAGGAAAGGGTTGAAAATGAACAGGCTAGAGGTATGCCAAAATGGCTGGTGCACACTTTGCGTGACAGTAAATTGGATGCACCTTTGTCTAGTCGTACGCGTTCAGGATCTCGCCATGCATCTTATGCATCAGATTGTTATGCTTTGGCTGTGTCTAGTTTACATGATGTTGAGGAGCCTCTGTATTTTGATGAAGCACAGAATTCAGAAAATTGGATGGCTACCATGCAATCAGAATATGATGCACTTATAGAAAATGACACATGGACTTTATGTGATTTGCCTCATGGCAAAAAGGCCATTGGTACAAAGTGGGTTTACAAGTTAAAACGCAAGCCAGATGGTGAGATCGATCGCCATAAGGCTCAACTTGTTGCAAAGGGTTATGCACAGCAAAAAGGCATAGATTATGAAGAGACTTTTGCTCCCACTTGTCGTATGACTATTGTGCGTTTTCTATGTGCATTGGCAGCTCATTTTGGTTGGGATGTACATCAATCAGACATTGTTACTGCTTTCTTGAATGGTGACATATTTGAGGAAGTTTATGTACCGCAGCCTCGCGGTTTTGTCATAAAAGGACAAGAGGACAAAGTGTGCAGATGTAAGAAGGCTTTGTATGGGTTGAAGCAATCTCCTCGTGCTTGGTATGAGAAAGCTTACACTCATTTGGTTAAACGAGGCTTTCATAACAGTTCAACAGAAAGCACATTGTATGTAAAGCATGAAGGTGATGTACTTCTCATTGTGGTTCTTTATGTTGATGATTTGCTGATCACTGGACCAAATGAGAGACATATTGCTGAATTTAAGGCTGATTTGATTATACAGTTTAAGCAGTGTGATGGTGGTATTGCCTTGTGTCAGAAAAGTTACATAGAGACATTGCTATGTAAGTTTGGACTTGAGGATTGCAAACCTATTGCCACTCCCATGGAAACAGGTTTGAAGTTGAGTCTACATGATGGTGGCGATCCTACTGATGTCACTCTTTACCAAACTACTATTGGCTGCCTCATTTATGTATGCAACACGAGGCCGGATATTCAGTTTGCAGTCTCACAGGTCATCAGATTTATGCATAGCCCAGGGTCTAAGCATTGGCAGGCTGTCAAGAGGATTTTCCACTACCTTAGTGGCACTTTACATCTTGGCTTGTTTTATCCCAAGGGGGGATCATTGCCGCAAGACTTACATGCTTTTTCGGTCAGATTGGGCTGGTTGTTTTGACACACGAGTGTCCACAAGTGGTTTTTGTTTCATGCTTGGCAGTTCATGTATATCATGGTTGAGCAAGAAGCAACCTACTGTGGCCACTTCGAGTTGTGAGGCTGAGTACATGGCAGTCTTCACAGCTATGGTTGAGTGTGATGGCTCAGACGCCTTATGGCTGATTTGGGTGTTGGACAGGACACTGTCAACACTATCTACACTGACAGTCAGAGCGCATTGGCAGTTGCGAGGAACCCAATTTTTCATGCTTGCACAAACCACATTGAGGTGCATTACCATTATGTCAGGGAGAGGCTCTCAGCAGGAGAGATGAGCTTGGCTTATGTGACAACACAGGAAAACCTTGCAGATCTTTTCACAAAGGAATTATCTCGTGAGAAGCTTGAAGCTTTCCGCAAAGCTTTGGGCTTACTCCCCTTTGTGGACTGATCATGTCCTCAAGGCATGGCACTTCCCTTTACTCATGTGCCAGCTCTCGTTCACCGCATCACTCCAGAGGGGATTTGTTACCATATACATGTGGTAGTGATGTGTGTGAACACACTAGGACCGCCGGGGCATTTTTTCCCTCTTTAGGAGGTTTTTTCCCCCGGGCATTGTATATACGCCCATCACTCTAGGGCTATCTATCTTTCCATTGCACACTAAGTAACACACTCTCTATTGTGTGCCTTGAGCTTCCTTCATCCTCTCCAAGCTGTGTGTGTTTCTCTGCAACCCTAATTCCAACATAGCTATTGGTCCAAAAATCAAGATTTTCAATTTTTGGTCGTTCCCACTAGTCTAGTGTGTGTTCAATGAGCTCTAAATTAGTTCTTAACAAATTTGGACAAGTTTAGCTCACTTTATGCAGCAATTTCTATGTCTAGAAATTTCTGATGCAATTTCAATGACTTTTCAAGTGAAGACTCTTCCAAATCAATTGCAACTTTAGACATGCACTTGATTACTTCCTTAAATCCAATCCCTTTTGAAAAAGTTGAGTTTTCAGGATAATAATTGCGATTATTATCTCTCAGATCAAAATAAAGGAACATTTTCACTTTTTGGACTTGCACAAGATGTTTACACAATAAACAAGTCACTTGTCAAGTTTCATGAAGTTTGGGCCAGTTTTAAAGTTTAAGGCCAAATTTTGTGTCTGCTCTTAGACTTTAGTGAAATCTAGGCCTAACTGTCAACTTACAATTCCAAATGACTTCAAACTTGAATCAGTGTCTCAATACACTATGGTCTAGCCTGTGGTATTGCCAAAGGATGAAAATTTTTCATTTTCAGGGTAGAAGAAAATAATTGCGATTATTATCTCTGGGTCTAAATTTGCAAGTTTTTTCAACCTTTTCAACTTCCACAATTAAAACAAGGTATTTTAAGATCTATCAAGAGAGATCATCAAATTCTGAAAAGTATTAAGTATTCTTACCTTCAGTTACCCGTTGTTCAAGGTTCAAGTGGATCCATCTCAAAATTTACAGAGAATGAAGTCAAAACTCTTAGAGCCTTCCAAAAGTGTTTATACTTTACATAAACAAGATGTCCTTGAGAAGAAAGTTCAATCTCAAGAACTCGATAAAAATTACGCTTAACAGCTCTTGGCCTGTAGATGCACTTTTTTGAACTTTTGATGTCATTTAGGTCTTATGCATCCTATTACAAGAACTTTTGACTAGAAAAATTTAAATTCACAAGTATAAACCACCAAGGAGATATTAATCTATGTTTTGGACAAAAATATTCTCTTTAAGCTGATTTAGACTTACCAATGGGTTGCTCCAGCTTTTCCAAGATCCATGATGACCAAAAATGTTTTTTTTTATCTTTTGAGCTCACCTCATGAGTTTCGTACTTGTAAACTCTAAAATTTGGCAAAACACTTCACTTATGAAAATTTAGAGGGTGAGATGGGTCGAAATTCTTCATCGACATTTACTTATCCTACTCTTAATGAAATCAACAAAAGGTAGTGGAAAGTGTCCACCAATACTAGTTTTTCTTTGTTTTTTTTGTTTTGAAAAGAACATCAATTCTCAAACTCTGACATAGTCCAAGCTATCAACCTCTCAAAAACAACCTAATCTAAGCCTAAAGGTTCTGAGCAAGTATAGCTACTCTTAAGACACCTCTACACAACTGAAGTGGACACACCTCAACCGTGCGGTTCTAAATGATGGTGATTGACTCTAGGTGAACCTAGATGAAGTCCTTGGACAATGTTACTCAAACTCTTAGGTTCTCTCTAGTTTAGGTCACCTCATCTCCGAACAACGACGCAAACATGTTGGGTCCCTAGCTTGCCAAGCCAATGTATCTTATTGTGGAGATAACAAAAACCACGGACAAAAGTCATACCATGGGATGGAGCCGACCCAACTAGTGAATGGACACTATGAGAGGTTGTTAATCTCACAGAAAAAACACTCAATCCCTATCTAATTGACTTGAAGTTTTGAAAGCCCGACTTGCTTGAAGGAGCTGATCCATGAGGGTTCTTTGATGTAGAGGCATATGTTTTCATACCTTTTGTGCTAGGCGGTGGAAGCTTTACCTCTACCTACAAGATTTGTCTTTGATTCTTGTGACTTTTGCAACTCTAAATCTAACGTTAATGGTACATATAGATGTTGCTTGCTATCTCTCGGAAAAGGGAGTAACAAAATTGTTCCTTCTATGTAGGCCTTGTGTTGGTCTAATCGCTAATGTCCAAGGATGACGTCTACATGCATTTACTTTGAAATCTTTACTTGAAACTTTACCTGCTCCTCATGCTTTTGGATGCTAAGGGTAGCAACCATTTCTTATTGACTCCTCGCAACCTTACCTAGCATTGCTTTACTATCATGTTTGCTTGGTGTGATTTAGAGAATGCTTTGGATATTGTCTACAACCATATTGCACTTTGCTTCCTTATCTAGTAGAGAATTGCATCAGGAACTTGATCCATTTGCAATGTTGAGGACCATAACTATTCTCATTGGATATTTTATTGAATATCTTTGTCATGTTTCTAATGTAGTCTCATCTTGATCTAGCTTGATCTCTATGGAAGGTGACTTGAGACTCTATTTTCCAATAGGACTTCCATTTGTTGATTCAACTGGCAATGAGTGACTAATCTTTGGACTTCCTATTTCTTCCTGGTTGTCTACAACCTCATTCTTCTTTACTTCTAGCTTTGGTGGCATTCTCTGCTCAATAGCTTTTGTGATTGTTGTTTTCTCTGTTTGATCTAGACTTGCTATTTCTTGATCTGCTTTAAGTTCTTCTGAGGTTCTCTTCAATGGAGATGATTCATCTTCAATAAGCTATGCTTTGGAATCAGTATCCATTTTTGTTTTACTTAAGGACTTTGTGCTGTTGTCCGCGGGTGACCACTCTTGGTCTTCATTCTTTGTTGTCCTTGAAGACTGCATCTTTTTTGAACTCCGTATCTCTCTCGTATCTCTAGAATCTTTTGGGCCATTTCCATTCCCAATATGATGTTATTTGTTATATATTTTGTTGTGATCACGTGGAACTGGGCTATGATGGTTTTTGCACCTATCTGAAAGGTCATAGAAATGATTCCCCAACATTTTGCATGTTTGTTTTGAGATATGACTTAGTCAATTAGCCCATTCTCTATCTGCAATTTAAGTGTAGATCCATCATTCTCGGTTAAGGTTGATTCTTTGTTATACTTGAGCTCATATGCTCTTTTGAAGTCTCTTCCCCAAGGTGGGAGTCAAAAAAGGATATCTAACTGCAGACATTTGGATCCTTCTACTATCTCCCTCTATTGGTGCAGTGTCCACAGCTCTTTAGGGGATATTGTAGCCTTCAATTTGGTTCCATCAGTTGCTTGTAACTTTTCGATGAACACATTAGCTAGTATTTTTTCCAGCTCTTCTTCAAAGATGTGCACTTTCTTGCTAGATGAGATGTCAATGACTTCATATGGTGTAGCCTCCCACTCCTTTTGGGGTCTTCTGCACGGCATTGTAGTACTAGATAATCAATTGATTGGATTTTGAGATTTGAATGTGCCCAAGGTGAATATTTCCATGTTTGCACAAGGTGCAAGATTTGTTGCAAATATTGAGATATGACACAAATGTATTGGTCATGTAAGCTTGCAAAGGTTGAATATGATGCAAACTAAAGAGATGGTTGTAGGTTGGCCAACCTTAAAATTTGTTGAAATGCAAAAAAAATGTGAGGCTTGCTAGTTTGGAAGTGGGCAAAATCATAATTTCCTCATGACAAGCATGTAAGAAAAAATGCATTAGATTTAGTGTATAGACGTATGGAGACCAGAACAGACTATATCTATGGGTGGATGCATGTACCTTATGAGCTTCATTCATGCCTACAAAAGGAAGGTATGGATCTATTTCATGAAGTAGAGAGGAGAGGTATTTATGCTCTTTCACAATTTCAAGGTTTTGGTTGAAAATAGACTGGAAAACATGTAAGTGCTTTAGGTCATATAGAGGTAGAAAATACTTCTACAATTAGTTTAATGATTTTTTTGGAAAAAGCATGAAATTTAAAGGAAATTTTTATGTAGATATACTTTGCAACAAAATGGTGTTGTTGGGGTCATCCTCAACACAATTTTAGATAGCCAAGTAATGCTTGGGTTTGCGAGCTATATGCTGCTTCTTGAGTGTGCCGAGGGCTTCATAGTATTTGATCTTGATATTTTTATTGCCTTATATGAGGTTGATCAGCGTGCTTAGTGCCATTGGAGAGTAGCCCACAAATCTTGTATGTCGATTTTTAGTGATTTGGCCAAAGATATCTGTTTCGAAGATGAATTAGAAGCTAGTGTAGATTGCTTCTTTAAAAGTCTGCATGTAGTAGGATAGAAAAAACATGACTCTTGTATACAAGCCATATAGCACTTCATCAATTGGATGATTTGACAAGTCATAGCACAATCCCTGGTTGCTGGGATAGTTGAGCCACGTAAGATGGTTCTTCAAGATGAGTTGGTTTGTGCCCCTACTTCTCACTCTTGGCATCGGGAAATTGTAGGATTTTTTCTGATCTTTGGAGAAGCTTATGTGAACAATATCGTCTATCTTGGATGCCTTTTCAACCAAAATATTCTCCATGTAGGATGTGGTTCTTCATTGTTTGTAGCTTGATCTTTCATTATCCTTTCCTTGACTTTGAGGATTTCATATTTGACGAGAGGATACCAAAGTGACTATTGGTAGCATGTATCTATAATCTGTTGGGAGAAATCAATTGCTCCACATTAAAGAAGGTATAATTTTTTGCTCCCAAGCCATTGATTCCTTCCAAATATCCTCCAGCTCTTGTTCTATATTTACCTTCAAGCCTTTTTTAGCTTCAGTAGTGAAATTTCATATGGGCCCTTGCTCTACCTCAGGCTTGAGTGAAGCTAGCTCTAGAAGTGAGGCTCTGGCTTTAGTCTCTTCCTTGTATTGTAAAAAACTACAGAGATTTTATTTCCTTTAGTAATGACTCAAGAGTTTCTTCTTTACTGAGCTTTTGCTTATCTTTTAGCTACTTTTGGGCCACCTTGAGAGCTTCTTGAAATTTTGCAATTTGTCTATGGTGGGTGTCTTCTTTGTTCATAAAGGTAAGAGAAAGCTATTGTTTATGCATCTGTTTTTTGAGCTTAGTCTTTATATCCTTGTTTCTCTTTCCATGGACTCATAGTCAAGATTTGACCCTTGGAGAGTGAGGATGGTAGGGTTTGCCTTCAACTTTCCACTAGCTCACTTTGGTCTTTAAGCCAAGCCTCTACTTATGTATCTTGGAGGTTCGCCACTTTGAGTTATGTATGTAGCCATTGAGCATTTGGATTTGTATAAGGCACTATGGCATTCAGCTCTTGTATTATTTTCTTATGTCTTTCACTCACAGAGGTTACCTTTTCCACGAGGGTTGTCATCTCCTTGACTTCATCTTGTTACTTTTTGTGTAGGGCATTGAATTCCTCTACAAAGTCCTTTGCTACTTCAAGCCAAGTTGCAAGGAGTTGATTCAAGGCCTCCACCTTGGTTATCCTTCTTTGCCTAGTGTATACCTTAGTCTTCATCTCTACTATGATGTGATGTAGAAACTAGGCATACTCCTCCACTTCTAATATATCCCCTAGTAGAGAGGCACATACTTCACCAGTTTTCGGTTGTCTTTCTCCTTGTTGTTCTTCTTCCTCTTATAGATTTTTTATTTCTTTATTTTTAGTCATATCCATTTCCTTAGTCTTTTGCTTTGGGACCTTTTCTTGTTCAACCTTTTTTGGATCTCTGTAGAGATTATTCTTTCTTTTCTTCTTTTTGGGTGGGCTCTGGTACAGTGTGTGTGGCTTGAGGCTCTAGAGATACTTCTTCCTAAATATTTTCTTGTGTTTCTTCTTGAATAGAAGAGATTGGTTTAGTGGAGGTTTGCTGGGCTTTTTTCGCAGTGAAAGTGCCCACAACTTCATCTTTTAGCCCCATTATTATTTGAAGTAACCTTTGATCCCTCTCTCTTGCTTCTTTCTTCCATTGAAGTCGGGCTGCTCTCTATGAGCGGTTCATTCATGATTGGTGGTGGAAATTTTAGCCTCTTTGAGCTTCTTTCTCCCACCTTCTACTTTCCTTTAGCATCTTTATTTATTTCCTCTTAGTGTGTTGGGACCTCCATTGGTCCCTCATTGCTTTCTTCATGTTTGATTTTGGGTGGTTGAATTATCTTCCTCTTAGAACTTCTTTTGATGAGGGGTGCAACATTCTATTTCTCCTCTTTGTGCTCCAATTATTTTGTATGATGGCTTGGTCAAGAATAGGTGGAAAGCTATATGCCACCCCCACTACATGATACGAAATTCTTGTTAATAGCTCTTGTGCTCCCAAATAACTAATGCCGCTGGTCTTCTTTTTGCTCTTTCATGTGTTCAGAACATATGAGGCATGGTCTATTGGCATGGACAATTTTTTCTTTAGAGCCATAGTAAATGTTGAATCTACTGAGTGATATGGGCATGTGTATCAAGGTGGTCTCTTCAAAGCAAAATGGAAGTGTTGGTGGAAGATGTGGGTGGGTTCTTCAGCTGGCATGTGAATCAATCCTAAAAAGTTATAGCTTCCATGTTTTGGGTGAAAATTCCCATCCACTTCTTCTATTTGGACCCCATGGACTCACCTTCCATAGGTAACTTCAAATGTTTTTCCATGATCTCATTATAGTAATGCTTAGCTCAGTGGGGTCGGATGTATAGACTCTAGATTCTAGCCATCCCATCTTCTTGTATTGAGATTAGAATATCATAGGCCCTCCGTAGGTCTACTTTGCATGGCTTCATTTGACAGGAGGATTGTAGGATGAGCTTAAAGTGTGATTCTTGAACTACTGGAGATTAAGCTACATCATAAATTTCCTTGGGTAGTCTTTGCAGCTCTATTGCTTGGTTGTCTACAATTTTAATTGTGGAATATGGCCACATGATGCCTTTCTAGCAATGATTCACCATCAAAAGTCTTCTTAGCTTCACAAATTGACTCTTCTTCAAGATCATATGTTGGTAGTCCTTGAAGCTTTTGCTTCATTTTCTTTTTCTTTGGTTCTATAAGAAAACTTTGCATTGATCTTGGAGTCACTACACCAAAATTTGTCATTAGGTACACTTCAAAGCTGAAATTCCTTGTGAAGTCCCATTTAAGTTGTAATAAATCAAACTTCAATTTTGAATACAAATAATTTTTGCTATAATCCATAAATCTAAAATGCAATCACCAAAAAACTGTTATGGCTAAAAATTTACATTTGAGATAATAAGCGCACTTATTATCTTGGGCATGATTCTGGATTTAATTTTGAACTTTGCCTATGCACATGGGTTATAGGCTTTGAAAATATTTAGGATTTGGCTTTTGGGAAAATTTGGATGCATGAATACCAGATTAGAGTCATTTTTTGGTTGTAAACATTCTTAAAATGACTAAGTATTGGTGAACTTCTTGAAATGTCCAATTTACCCAAAATCAATGTGTAGGTTTATAACAACATATGAAGTTGATGGTAACAAAAATTTGCAAAGTTGGGCTCATGATGGCATCGAAGATAATAAGCACACTTATTATCTATGTTACAAATTTTGCAACTTTTTTGCTTTTTTTCTTCATGGGTGGTTGACCATGATGTCCCAAATCCCTGAATGGGATTTTGAACTTTATTGGGTCAGCTTGAGAGTAGAGATATTGACAATGCAAGGGGAAAAGCTTCACTAGGTTTTCCTCCTAGACACAAGAAACAAGGAGAGATTCTTTCATGAGAGACTATGGATGGGTAGATTGATGGTTGACCCATGAAAAATGAGACTATGGCAAGTTTCTAAATGCATAAGTAAAATGTATGTTGGAACAAGAGACCCTCGTACTCATGTATCCCTCTTTTAAACAAGTTTTAAGGGAAGAACAAGTGCATAATTTCCATGGCTGAAATTGGAAGAAACAACTTTGATGTGGTTTTGACCTGACTTTCCTACGATAGAAATTTTGCTAACTGCATTTTTTAAAAGGGGAATCAAGCACAATACTGTTATGCAAATATATGCCTTGAAACAAAGAGATAATGAGAAACTAAAAGACGCTTCTTTGCAATTCAAGGACTATTTGGAATGATGTCCAACCAAGAGAAGTTCCACGATAGGAGAGATTGGCAATGTTATTCATCAAAGGTCTTAAAAAATAAATGATTAAAAGGGATATTCATTTGAAAATATTTGTCTCTTTGGAAGGAGTAACAAAAGAGGTTTTGTATCTTGTGGACAACTGCAAGGCCTATGATAAGATCACAAAAAAATACATCTTGATTATTAAAATGCACTTTAATAGAAGTGGGGGGAACAAATAAAACACATCCACACACATCCAATTCCCAGTACGGAGCAAATCATAGAAGTATAAATGAGGAAAATAAATCAATATTTCAAACATATAATAAATGTTCGACAACCTCAAATGAGGAAGTGCAATATCTCCAGGGGTGCATCATCCTACTACCCAATGCTATACCCACAACAAAGGAAAGAATTTCAAAATCCACCCTAATAGCTAAAATTGTGTTTCATAGAACAAAAGTATACCAACAATGAGACCAATGAATGCTATTACAATCATAATTTCTTTAGAGAATTCATGTACAATCCTTTCCCATTATATCAACCGCCACCACCAAGATACCCAGTGGGACACAACAACCTGGCACTAGAGACTGAAAGACCATAGTCAGTGTAAGGACAACAACCACCTCTTCATTGTGAGATACTCCCAATATATCAACCGCCACCACCAAGATACCCAGTGGGACACAACAACCTGGCACTAAGGATTGAAACACCATAGTCAGTGTAAGGACAACAACTACCTCTTCCTAATGATATTAGAGTCATTGTGAGATACTCCCAATCAAATTAATTTCAAGAGAGTCAAGCACTAGTACCTAGTCCAGCCTACTATGAGGGTCTTGAGGGATCGTGCATGCAACCCCAATCAAAAGTCTTTTGTATGAGGAGAAACATATTCTCCATGGAAGACTATTAAAATCCCTTGATAATTCTTGTATGTATCAAAACCTATGCAGGATCACTATCCACCAAAATATAGTAGTCTCATGTTCATAGCCAATGTTCATAGCCAACCCAAACTACAAGCCTAGGGCATACCATCCTAGAAAAGGGAAACCACTACCACCAACACCACCACCCCAAACTAAACGACCATGATATGAATAAAAATGTGATCATTGGGAAAGAGACTGTCCCTGCAAAGGTGAAATATTGAAATTCTTTGGGTTTTATTTGAAATGTGGCAAAAGACACCCCAAAAATCCCAAGAAAGTAAGAAAGATATCTATAAACAAATAGGAATCCTACAGATCTCAAGTGGATCAACAGATCTGAAACAAATAGCTCTTGTTAAAATAGTAATGACACTGCAAACTTGAAAATCCATAAATAACAAGAACAGAGGAAAGGATAAACCCACCAATGTAGACACAACAATTGTAAGGACATGATGAAAATCATGAAAGGTTAAAAGAAAGAGAATAAAATCAAGACAAGAACAAAACAAATCAACCATGGCTACAAAGCTCTCATGGACACAAGCATTATTAAAACAAATCTAGGGAAAGGGAAACTCAATAACTAAGCCAAACAAAGTCCCTTCAAAAGAAAAGATGAGGAACATTGGGCATGAAGTTTACCTTCGTGAAAAGAAAATGCTACCAAACCTAGAACCAAATCCTTATTATACGTATGAAGGTGTAGCAATCACCCAAGAGCTATTCTAAACAACCAACCTTTTTGGAGAAAAAGGTGGCTACAAAAGAGGCCTAGGGATGATACAATCTACAAAGCTACATCTCAACACATTATGCTAGATCCAACCTTTTTTCTTGTACCAAGAAGAAGAACATGGATAGCCTTTGCCACATGGAAGAGTAAAGGAAAATTGGTCCTCAACTACCTAGTCCTAGCTAGGCCCCCAAAGAATATTGTCCCCATCTAGCATGCCAAATGTTATGCTACAAACATTGAAGTCCACTCTAGATCTGCTAAGGGACATACCCAATTTAGCATGCCAAATGTTATGCAAAATTAGCAAAATGTTGATTATGGCTATCAATGTATTCAAAGATGTAGAAGCAGCGAGTCATTTATGAACTGCCTTCCTTGAAGGTAGTGAAGGCTTATGTTGGGACCTTTCCAACACACCATAAAATGTATGCTAGGCTGATGTTCTTATTGAGCCATTGCCTAAAAAACTTGGAGGGGAGTTTTATCACTCGATTTTTTGAAATCAAATCATCATTTTTTTCAGCCCATTGGAAAAAGATATACAAGCAAGGCACATAGTACCAAAGTAGCATACCAAAACCAATTGGTTTTAAACCTCTTATTCCACATTGCACATGCTGCTAGTGTGCAAGAAAGGGACACAAGCTACCATCAAGATCTTAATGCACTCGATTCCATCAAACACTACAAATTCTTCTAAATCAATATCGAGGGAGAGCAATTGAATGAATTTGTCACTTTTGATAGCTATTCCAGATTAGGTTGTTATAGTTAGTGAGATTAGATCTTACAAACAAACTTCAAATACAAGATCAGACAATCACTAACTTGAAATGGAACAAGAGATTGAGGTTGAAACTAGAATGTATATTTAGATAATGAGATTACGACTTAATTGAAATTGGACAAGAGATTGAGACTGAAACTAGAATGTATATTTAGATAATGAGAGTACAATTGATATCAAGTACAATAGTGAGAGCCAACTAATGCTCAGAGAAATTTCTACAAGAGTGCAAGAGTAGAACTAGACTAAAGAATGACTAGTGACAACAATTTTAGCCCACAAAACAAGTATGGGCCCTATTAATAGTCATCAAATTGGGTCTCTGACTAGCTATACATTGTACAATTATGTAGCAATTGGGATGGATAATTACCAATTCCTACTGCTAATTAAATTGGCAGCTAGCATTTGTTCCCATTGTATACATTTCCTTCCCCCTTTCTTTCAAATTTGGAATATTTCCAAATTGTTGCTAAAAATGATTGATGTCCTCGAAGGACTGGTCCAAATCCACCCACTTTCCTTCCAACTCGCTCTTCTATGATTGATCTCAAATCTCTTGTAGTGCACCATACTTCTTGCCAAATGAGGTTAGCCCTCTCATCTCTGTATGCTTGTGCATTGGCTTGCATATTTGGACACTCTTTGGGGTGTCATCATTTTCTCTTATCTGGATCTTTCTTCCTTGTGGCTTGGGAATGGACTAAGGTGGAGCCTAAATTTTCAGAGGTTGACCCATACCTTGAGCACTAATGTCATCATTATCCTTTTAAATAATTTGAAAAATAGCTTTCTGATCCAGATGCTTCCTGTGATCAGTCATCATCTCCATTTTGTATGGTGACATAGAGGTCTTTGTATTAGCATCATACAAGGTACATCATTTTATAAATATCCCTAATGGCTAGATGGGTGTCAATGGAGTCATATTTTTCTATTGTTGGCCTAACAAATATCACAAGTTTTACAGAAAGCCCTAACATCAGCCATCATAGTCTGCCACCATAACCCTGCTTGCAGAATCTTCTTGTAAGTGATGTTAGTGGAAAAATGACCTCTCGAACTCCCACTATGATCCTCTATGATCACTTGCATCCTCCCTTGTATAGGCACACACCTTCAAAGAACCCCATCAATCCCCAATCTGGACAAATATCCTCCTATGATGGTGAACTTTAGACTCTTCAAGATCAGGGCCTTCTTATTTTCTTGGGAACAGTCTTCTCGAAATCCCCCGTATTGAAGGAAGTAATATACATCTTGCCAATTTGGATATAATACATCCATTATCGTTAGGGAAAATATGAATCCCAAAAGGGCCCTTTAGGGTGAAAGATGATTTTGAAATATACTCTCTACACCAATAAGAATGGGAGTGTGGCCACTGTCTCACCAGTTTCTTTTTTTTGAATGGCCATAACTTGAGCATTTTAACTTCAAATTTGTTGGACAATAAAGCATTTGGATTGCATTGCCAAGCTCTTTCCAACATATGCTACATGATGTAGTTTTGAGGTACGTAGATATGGGCTATCCATGCCCCCCCTTGTATGTCCTAGTCTTGACTAAATTTTGATTGCTTGCTCTTACAAGGTCCTTTTGGGGTTCATATTTTTCCTAAAGTAGAATTTTGAAACAATCTAGCATCTATTGGCTCATCTTGCATTGATATTTTTTAAAATCCTTATGTGCTCCTTGATAGGAAATCAACAACATAGTGAGTCTTATTTGTCTTATGGAAGATCCTAAACTCAAAATCCATCAAGAAAATCATCCATCTAATCAGTCTCCCTTGGATAATCACTTTGTTGATAAAAAAAGAACAGTCTGAAGATCTAGATGGAAGTGAGATAACTTACCCAATAAATAATCTGAATTTTGTTGCACAAAAAACCATTCCCAGTGTTTCTCTCTGGGTTGTGGAATATCCTTATTCATCTATACTAAACCAGTAATTGGCAAAGTAGACTAGTTAGTCCATCTTCGCATCAGGTTGGACCATTATAGCTCCCATCACCATTCTAGACGCATCCACATTCTAGACACATCTAGATGTTAGATTTGACATGAGAGTGGAATATAACATCTCAATTTGATTGAAGAAGGCGGTTTCTTATTGATTGCCTCCTTCCAACACTAAAAAATTGCTTCACATTCTAGGGCTCATATGAACTTATTCTCCTTTTGAGTCAACTCACACAAAGGAAGTGCCTTTGATGTAGACATGTGAATGAGTTGTCGATAAAATTGCAATACCCCAGAAATGAACTCAATTTAGATACATTCATTGGTGCTCTATCTTGCTAAACACATTTAATCTTAATTTAGTTCAAATACATTGTATGTGGGAAGTATTCCCCACACTCATCTTCATAAAGATCTTTTACCTTATCATATTGCTCAAAACCTATATATGCACATTTGGATCATCCTCTTTACCCTTTTGAATATTGGAAATGCAATTTTCAAGTCAGTGGATCATTTGTGATGTCTAGACTAACTTTTGAAACTAATTTACTATCTCTAGTTTGTCCTTTGCTACATAATCTGTAATAGAAGGAGGACCTTGATCATTTTGAGCTGGAACTTTGGAGGAGATAATAGTTGAAAAGGGAAACTATGGAAGCATCACCTTGTCAAAGTTGACGATGCGGAAGCGTAGAGACCAAGGGGAGTGAGCACGAGAGAGAGAGAGAGAGAGAGAGAGAGAGAGAGAGAGAGAGAGAGAGAGAGAGAGTCTCCTGAACCAATCAACCTTGGCAATAAATAATTGAATATATGTATACAATGGAGGCAAGGGGTTGCTTATATAGAAATCCTAGTAATTTTCCTTACCCAAGACTTTGACAAATAAGTAAAATAAATACCTAAAAGCCAAACTAAAGAATGGGTTTACATTGGGAAGTTCACTTGAGATGCTAAACTTTAACACCCTTTCTGCTGCTCATAGTGGACATCAATAGTGAAACCAAGTCGATGAAGAATCTACCATGGACACCCCAGAAAGTGGCCACCAACTGGATACACCTTGGTGTTTCTCTCCTCAACTTTGTACCTGAAAGTAATTCCATCTTGAGCATCGATTACCTTTGTAGAAACTTTGAATTGTAGACCATACTACATCCCATAATCCCCATTCGTGAACTATGAACACATCACGTCCAAAATATAAAACTCCAAGATATGAATTATTGGAACACATCTTGTCCATAATTTGACCAGCAACAATGAATTGGTGCGCCCATCCATAGGGTTTTAGACGTCTGATTGGTTCCTTGCCAGATGCATGTGCATTGAACTCTGACCTACGGGTCCAAACACCAATAACTTGAAGTACAATACAAGGGTCCAAATTAATTATAGGGAGCACTGCTTGTCCCTCTTTGCCACTCACAAGCCTCTCTCTGGCTGAAGCTAGTGGTGACACCTATCTTCATGTGACTAGAAGGCCGGAGTCTGTGCCAATGTAGTCACCACCACACTAGCAGCCTCCTTGTTGTCCTTCCCTGAGTCACTATCACTGCTTTCCTCCTATTGCTTGCTTTTACCTTTATCCCCTTTGTAGAATCTCTGTCTTTGCCTTTGGATTTGCAATCCTTGGCCGAATGACCACGCTTTCCACATTTGTAACAACGGTACTTTGTCCTCTTTCTAGAATCCAAAGCAGCAAGTGCTTTACCATGTGCTTCCACTATCTCAGAAATTTGAATTTTGCCTTGAGTTACCAGCACGGCTTCCTCCTTAATGAGAAAAGAGCTGAGATCATCAAATTCCAGCTTTTTCTTTGTGACTTGTAGCCGAAGTGTCCTAGCCACTGTTTCATACTCTTGAGACAACTTCGTGAGAACCAAAGCTGAGATCATCAAATTCCAGCTTTTTCTTTGTGACTTGTAGCCGAAGTGTCCTAGCCACTGTTTCATACACTTGAGACAACTTTGTGAGAACCAAAGCAGCTAATTGGGTACTCGTCAGTGCACTCTTCATAGCCGATAGTTGATCAGGAATAACTTTAAACTTCATAAGAAATGATTGCATGGGACTTCCTTGGAGAAAGTGGATGGCAAACAACTGTCCAAGAAGGGTGACTTCTCGCATCATAGATCCCGATCAAACATTCCTACGAGCTTGAACCACATTTTGTTGGTAGTCTTCAAGGTCTGAATAGTTGGAGATAGGTCCTTTGTAAGAGATTCTGCAATGGCCAACATTGCATTTGCATTAGCCGCATCCCAATCGACACACGATTTGAGACATTTTTCATCTTGAAGGCGGGTGTACCTATTGTGGAAATCCCATGTGGGACGAGGCTCCGAGCCGTCAACAACATCCCATAAGCCTTTCCGTGAGAACCAAAGTCACACAAAAATTCCAATAGCGTAGTTATTCTCGTTCAATTAGTCACTGGAGCTTGAGCAAGGGGGTTCCATGGTGAAGTTGCAAAAACTGGTAATCTGTTACCTTTTTGCACTCCAAGGGTGACCAAAAAAATTTGAGCCTCTCTTCACCTTTAAATAACTGCCTCTTCGTCTCCCAAGTTGCACGTTTACTCCCTCGCACAAGAAATTTAGGCAATGCCTAACCTCTTAGCACCCTCTCTTTACCTTTGTTGTCACCTCAGCTTGCCGCGGGGTCGGTCACCACCAAATGCAACTACTACCCAAGGAGGACCGCACCTACCTGCTGGAAACAACATTCTAAAACGCTAGCAAAAAAGAGGGGGGGGAACTGAGGGCTGCCACTGCATTGGCAGCGTTTCAAAATGCTGGTTGCGAGAGGGTTCAATCCGTCTCAAGAGAGTCGTTTTGAAAACCTAGCAGGAAGGGGGAGGATGGGGTGGCGCCGTCGCCAAGGGAGAAAACCTCCTTCTAGCGGCGTTTTGAAATGCTAGCAGGGACCACCACCCTCCTAGCTGCCAGTCCAGTGGCATTTCAAAAGGGACGCAGAGGTGGGGAGGGAATCTAGTGCCAACTAGCAAAGCCCTGCATTTTGAGATGCCGATTGGGGTGAAAACGTAGAGAACAACTTCGTTTTGCACAGCGACTTCAAGATGGAGTAGGACACCAGCTCTCCTTTGCACGGAACAGCTTCTTCTCCTCTTAAAGACCGCTCCTCCTCCAAATCTCTTCACGCACGGAGCTGCACCAAGCGCTCACGCACGGAGCTACACCAAGCGCTCTGATACCATGTCAAAGTCGATGATGCGGAAGCGTGGAGACCAAGGGGGGAGAGAGAGAGAGAGAGAGAGAGAGAGAGAGAGAGAGTCTTGAACCAATTCCCTTTGTTCGTAATGTCATTAGTTTTTACCGATGCAAATCGAGGGCCTCTCTCCAGATGCAATCACCTAGGCATGCTTCTCTACGCAAGAAAATTCACTATTACGTTTTTAGTTGGAGGTTGTCAAAAAAAGATGTCGTGCTTGGCATTGCCTTGGTCGACTTTCAAAATTTTCAAGCTCCCTCTATTTGTAATGTCATCTATTTTCAGCACGAGGGCCTCTCTCTAGATGCAATCACCTAGGCATGCATCTTGAAGGCACGTGGCTCTATGCAAGAAAATTCACTATTACATTGTTAGTCAGAGGCTGTTGAAAAAAGATTTCGTGCTTGGCACTGCCTTGGTTGATATGTATGCCAAATGTGGTGCACTTGAGAAAGCACAAAAAGTTCTTGAGGAGCTTCCTTTCCGGAATGTCGCCTCTTGAAATGCATTGATAGTGGGATGAGTAGAACAAGAACATGGCTGTTGAAAAGAAGATGCCATGCTTGGGACTGTCGAGGTCGATATGTATGCCAAATGTGTGTGCTTGAGAGAGCACAAAAAGTGCTAGAGTAATTTTTTGTCTGGAATATCATCCCTTGGAATGGACTGATTATGGGATGTGCACAACAAGAGAACGGCAAGAAAGCTCTAGGTTGTTTTTAGTGGATGCAAAGCAAGTATATCTCTCCAAATTTAGTCAAGGCATGTGGCTCTAGGCAAGTGCTCAACGAGCTTTGTGTCCTGAGTGTGGACACTTGGAATGTATTGATTGCATGATTTGCTCCATAAGGGCAGGGCTAGCAAGCTCTATTTTGTTTTCAACAGATGCAAAGCGAGGGACTCTCTCCAGATGTAATCATGTATGCATGCATGAAGGCATGTAGCTCTACGCAAGAAGTTGATATGGGCACAAAAAGTGCTAGAGGAGCTTCCTGTCTTGAATGTCACCTCCTGAAATGCATTGATTACAGGATGTGCACAACAAGAACATGGCTATAAGATGCCATGCTTGGGACTCTCTTTTGGTCAATATGTATGCCAAATGTGGTGTGCTTGAGAGAGCATAAAAAGTACTAGAGCAGTTTTCTATCCGTAATGTCACCCCCTGGAATTCACTGATTGCAGGATGTGTGCAACAAAAGCAAGGAAAGAAATCTCTAGGTTGTTTTTAGTGGATGCAAAGCAAGTATATCTCTCCAAATTTAGTGAAGGCATGTGTCTCTATGTAAGTGCTCGACGAGATTTGTGTCGTGAATGTGGACTCTTGGAATGCACTGATTGCATGATTTGCTCGTCAAGGGCAAGGCCAGCAAGCTCTATTTTGTTTTCAGCGGATGCGAAGTGTGGGCCTCTCCCTAGATGCAATCACGTACACATGCATGAAGGCATGTAGCTATACGCAAGAAGCTAATATGGGCACAAAAAGTGCTTGAGGAGCTTCCTATCTGGAATGTCACCCCTTGAAATGCATTGATTACAAGATGTGCACAACAAGAACATGGCTATTGAAAGAAGATGCAATGCTTGGGACTCTCTTGGTTGATATGTATGCCAAATGTGGTGTGCTTGAGAGAGCACAAAAAGTGCTAGAGTAGTTTTTTGTCCGGAATGTCGCCCCTTGGAGGTCATTGATTGTGGGATGTGCGCAACAAGAGGAGGGCAAGAAATCTCTAGGTTGTTTTTAGCGGATGCAAAGCAATTATATCTCTCCAAATTCAGTCAAGGCATGTGTCTCTATAAAAGTGCTCGACGAGATTCATGTCCTGAGTGTGGACTCCTGGAATGTGTTGATTGCATGATTTGCTTCACAAGGGCAGTGCCAGAAAGCTCCATTCTATTTTCAATAGATGCAAAGCAAGGGCCTCTCTCCAGATGCAATCATGTACGCATGCATGAATGCATGTAGCTCTATGCAAGAAGCTCATATGGGCACAAAAAGTGCTTGAGGAGCACAATGTGGTGTGCTTGAGAGAGCACAAAAAGTGCTAGAGCAGATTTCTATCCGGAATGTCGCCCCTTGGATTTCATTGATTGCGGGATGTGCACAACAAGGGCAGGGCAAGAAATCTCTAGGTTGTTTTTAGCGGATGCAAAGAAAATATATTTCTCCAAATTCAGCCACCTATACTTTCTTCTTCAAGGCATGGGGATCTATGCAAGTGCTCAAGGAGCTTCATGTCTTGAGTGTGGACTCTTGGAATGTGTTGATTGCATGATTTTCTCCACAAGGATAGGGCCAAAAAGCTCTATTTTTTTTTTAGCAGATGCGAAGCAAGGGCGTCTCTCCAGATGCAATCATGTATGCATGCATGAATCCATGTAGCTCTACGCAAGAAGGTTGTATGGGCACAAAAATTCACAATTATATTGTTAGTCAGAGGCTACTGAATGCATATGCTTGCACCTTGAAGGCCAGTAACCTTATGCAATGGCGTTGACATGGGTGAGAGAATGAATGAGCCATACCAGGTCATATGCTTTTGGGGAAGCGTATCATGCTCTAGACTGCTTTCAACGGATGCAAAGCAAGTGTATCTCTCCAAATTTATTCACCTATACTTGTGTCTTGAAGGCTATGCTTACATCTTTATGGTATGTGGCTCTACGCAAGAGCTCAAGGAGCTTCCTTTTTGGAGTGTGGAATCTTGGAATGCTTCGCATATTCTAGCCTCTCTCCAGATGCAATCACCTAGGTATGCATCTTGAAGGCATGTGGTTCTATGCAAGAAGATTCTATGCATCTTGAAGGCATGTGGTTCTATGCAAGAAGATTCACTATTACATTGTTAGTTAGAGGTTGTTGAAAAAACATGTCGTGCTTGGCACTGTCTAGGTTGATTTCAGAATTGTCAATCTCCCTCTGTTGTTCAGAATGTCATCTGTTTTCAGCAGATGTGAAGCAAAGGCTTCTCTCCAAATGCAATCACCTAGGCATGCATCTTGAAAGCACGTTGCTCTACGCAAAAAAATTCACTATTACAGTGTTAGCCTGAGGCTGTTGAAAAAAGGTGTTGTGCATTGCCTTGGTTGATATGTATGCCAACACTTGAGAAAGCACAAAAAGTGCTTGAGGAGCTTCCTGTGAATGTCGCCTCTTGAAATGCATTGATTGTGGTATGTGCAGAACAAGAACATGGTTGTTGACAAAAGATTCCATACTTGGTACTCTCTTGGTCGATATGTATGCCAAATGTGGTGTGCTTGCAAAAAGTGCTAGAGCATTTTTATGTGGAATGTTTCCCCATGGAATGCTTTTATTGTGGGATGTGCGCAACAAGAGCAAGGCAAGAAAGCTCTATGTTTTTTTTAGCGGATGCAAAGCAAGTATATCTCTCCAAATTTAGTCAAGGCATGTGGATCTAGGCTAGTACTCGACGAGCTTCGTGCCCTGAGTGTGGACTCTTGGAATGTGTTGATTGCATGATTTTCTCCACAAGGGCAGGACCAGCAAGTTCTATTCTGTTTTCAGCAGATGCAAAGTGAGGGCCTCTCTCCAGATGCAATCATGTACGCATGCATGAAGGCATGTAGCTATATGCAAGAAGCTGATATGGGCACAAAAAGTTCCTGAGGGGCTTCCTGTTGTCACCTCTTAAAATGCATTGATTATAGGATGTGCACAACAAGAACATGGCTATTGAAAAAAGATGCCATGCTTAGGAGTCTCTTTTGGTCAATATGTTTGGCGAATGTGGTGTGCTTGAGAGAGCACAAAAAGTGCTAGAGCAGTTTTCTGTCCGGAATGTCATCCCTTGGAAGTCATTGATTGCGGGATGTGCTCAACAAGAGAAGGGGAAGGAATCTCTAGGTTGTTTTTAGTGGATAGCAAGTATAGCTCTCCAAATTCAGTCAAGGCATGTGTCTCTATGCAAGTGCTCGACGAGCTTCGTGTCCTGAGTGTGGAATCTTAGAATGTGCTGATTGCATTTTGTGGTCGACAAGTGCAAGAGCAGCAAGCTCTATTGTGCAGCACATGCGAAGTGAGGGCCTCTCTCTAGATGCAATTACGTATGCATGCATGAAGGCATGTATCTCTACGCAAGAAGCTGATATGGGCACAAAAAGTGCTTGAGGAGCTTCCTATCTGGAATGTCACCTCTTGAAATTCATTGATTACGGGATGTGCACAACAAGAACATGGCTATTGAAAAAAGATGCCATGCTTGGGACTCTCTTCGTCGATATGTATGCCAAATGTGGTGTGCTTGAGAGAGCACAAAAAGTGCTAGAGCAATATTCTGTCCGAAATGTCACCCCTTGGAATGCACTAATTGCAGGATGTGCGCAATAAGAGCAGGGAAAGAAAGCTCTAGGTTGTTTTTAGTGGATGCAAAGCAGGTATATCTCTCCAAATTCAGTCACCTATACTTTCTTCTTCAAGGCATGTGGCTCTACACAAGTGCTCGAGGAGCTTCATGTCCTGAGTGTGGACTCTTGGAATGTGTTGATTGCATGATTTTCTCCACAAGGGCAGGGCCAGAAAGCTCTATTTCATATTTAGCAGATGCAAAGCAAGGGCCTCTCTCCGAATGCAATCATGTACGCATGCATGAAGCCATGTAGCTCTATGCAAGAAGCTGGTATGGACACAAAAAATCACAATTATATCATTAGTTAGAGGTTGTTGAATGCATATGCTTGCACCTTGAACACAATTGACCTTATGCAATGCCGTTGACATGGGTGAGAGAATGAATGAGTCCATACTTGGTCCGATGCTCTTGGGGAATCATATCATGCTCTAGGGTGCTTTCAACAAATGAAAAGCAAGTGTATCTCTCCAAATTCATCCACCTATACTTGTGTCTTGAAGGCTATGCTTACATCTTGAAGGCATGTGGCTCTACGCAAGAGCTCAAGGAGCTTTTTTTTTGTCGTGTGGACTCTTGGAATGCTTTGCATCTAGCCTCTCTCCAGATGCAATCACCTAGGCATGCATCTTGAAGGCATGTGGCTCTATGCAAGAAGATTCACTATTACATTGTTAGTTAGAGGTTGTTGAAAAAAGCTGTCGTCCTTGGCACTGTCTTGGTTGACTTTCAGAATTATCAAGCTCCCTCTGTTCAGAACGTCATCTGTTTTCAGCAAATGTAAAGAAGGGCTTCTCTCCAGATGCAATCACTAGGCATGCATCTTGAAGACACGTGGCTCTACGCAAGAAAATTCACTATTATAGAGTTCAAAAGAGGCTGTTGAGAAAACGTGTTGTGCAGTGCCTTGGTTGATATGTATGCCAAATGTGGTGCACTTAAGAAAGCACAAAAAGTGCTTGAGGAGCTTCCTGTCGAGAATGTCGCCTCTTGAAATGTATTGATAGCGGGATGTGCAGAACAAGAACATGGTTGTTGAAAGAATATTTCATGCTTGGAACTCTCTTGGTTGATATGTATGCCAAATGTGGTGTGCTTGTTAAGAGAGCACAAACAATGTTAGAGCAATTTTGTGTCCAGAATGTCACCCCTTGGAATGCACTACAAGATGTGCGCAACAAGAGCAGGGCAAGAAAGCTCTAGGTTGTTTTATCATATGCAAAGCATGTATATCTCTCCAAATTCAGTCAAGGCATGTGGCTCTAGGCAAGTGATCGACGAGCTTTATGTCCTAAGTATGGACTCTTGGAATGTGTTGATTGCATGATTTGCTCCACAAGGGTAGGGCCAGCAAGCGCTTTTGTGTTTTCAGCAGATGTGAGTGAGGGACTCTCTCCAGATGCAATCTGGTATGCGTGCATGAAGGCATGTAGCTCTACAAAAGAAGCTGATATTGGCACAAAATGTGCTTAAGGAGCTTCCTATTTGGAATGTCGCCTCTTGAAATGCATTGATTACGGGATGTGCACAACAAGAACATGGCTGTTGAAAGAATATGCCATGCTTGGGACTCTCTTGGTCGATATATATGCCAAATGTGGTGTGCTTGAGAGAGCACAAAAAGTGCTAGAGCAGTTTTTTGCCTCTTGGAATTCATTGATTGCGGGATGTGCGCAACAAGAGCACCGCAAGAAAGCTCTACGTTGTTTTTAGCGGATGCAAAGCAAGTATATCTCTCCAAATTTAGTCAAGGCATGTGGCTCTATGCAAGTGCTCAACGAGCTTCATGTCCTGAGTGTGGACTCTTGGAATGCTTTGATTGCATGATTTGCTCCACAAGGGCAAGGTCATCAAGCTGTATTCTGTTGTCAGGAGATGCAAAGGGAGAGCCTCTCTCTAGATGCAATCACGTATGCATGCATGAAGGCATGTGTAAAGATGCCATGCTTGGGACTCTCTTGGTCGATATGTATGTTAAATGTAGTGTGCTTGAGAGAGCACAAAAAGTGCTAGAGCAGTTTTCATTCCGGAATGTTGCCCCTTGGAATGCACTGATTGCAGATGTGCACAACAAGAGGAGGGCAAGAAAGCTCTAGGTTGTTTTTAGAGGATGCAAAGCAAGTATATCTCTCAAATTTAGTCACATATACTTTTGTCTTCAAGGCATGTGGCTCTACACAAGTGCTCGAGGAGCTTCATGTCCCGAGTGTTGATTCCGTGAATGCATTGATTGCATGATATGCTCCACAAGGGCAGGGCCAGAAAGCTCTATTTTGTTTTTAGCAGATGTGAATCAAGGGACTCTCTCCGTATGCAATCATGTACGCATCCATGAAGCCATGTAGCTCTATGCAAGAAGTTGGTATGGGAACAAAAATTCACAATTATATTGTTAGTCAGAGGCTGTTGAATGCATATGCTTGCACCTTGAAGGCTAGTGACCTTATGCAATGCTATTGACATGCGTGAGAGAATGAATGAGCCCATACATGGTCCGATGCTCTTGGAGAAGCATATCATGCTCTAGGCTTCTTTCAACATATAAAAATCAAGTGTATCTCTCCAAATTCATCCACCTATACTTGTGTCTTGAAGGCTATGCTTACATCTTGAAGGCATGTGGCTCTATGCAAGAGCTCAAGGAGCTTCCTTGTTGGACTGTGGACTCTTGGAATGCACTGACTGCAAGATTTGCATTGTTTGGCATTGTCTTGGTCTCTATGTATGCAAAGCGAGGGCCTCTCTCTAGATTCAATCACCTATGCATGTATCTTGAAGGCATGTGGCTCTACACAAGATGGTGATATGGGCACAAGAATTCACAATTATATTGTTAGTCAGAGCCAGTTGAAAAACAATGTCATGCTTGTAACTGCCTCGGGCCACATGTACGTCAAATGTGGAGTGCTTAAGAAAGCACAATAAGTGCTTAAGCAGATTCCTTGTTGGAATGTCACCTCTTGGAATGCACTGATTGCAGGATGTGCGCAACAAAAGTAGGGCAGATCTTGTTGAACCAAACTGAGGGGCTCTCTCTAGATGCAATCACCTATGCATGCATCTTCAAGGCATGTGACTCTACGCGAGATGCTGATATGGGTACAAAGATTCACCATTATATTGTAAGTGAGAGGCTGTTGAAAAAGGATGTGGTATTTGGCAGTGCTTAATGTGGTGCACTTCAAAAAGCACAAAAATTGCTTGAGGAGCTTCCTAACTAAAATGTCACCTTTGGGAATGCACTAATTGCAGGATGTGCACAACAAGAGCAATGCTGTTTAAAAAAGATGTCCTGCTTGGCATTGATTGATATCTATGCCAAATGCGGTGTGCTTGAGAAAGCACAAAAGGTGCTTGAGTAGCTTCTCGACCGGAATGTTGTCTCTTGGAATGCACTGATTGAGGGATGTGTGCAACAAGAGCACGGCTAGAGATCTCTTGTTGAAGCGAAGCAAGGGGATCTCTCTAGATGCAATCAGTCACGCATGCATCTTGAAGGCATGTGTCTCTACGCACGATGCTGATATGGGCACAGAGATTTACCATTATATTGTTAGTCAGAGGCTGTTGAGAAAGCACAAAAAGTGCTTGAGGAGCTTGCTATTTGGAATGTCACCTCTTGGAATGCACTCATTGTGAGATGTGCACAACAAGAGTAGGTTGTTGAAAAAAGATGTTGTGCTTCGCATTGTCTTAATTGATATGTATGCCAAATGTGGTGCACTTGAGAAAGCACAAAAAGTGCTTGAGCAGCTTCTGACTAGAATGCACTAATTGCGGGATGTTCACAACAAGAGAAGGGCAAGAAAGCCCTTGTTCAAGTGAAGCAAGGGGCTCTCTCCAAATGCAATTAGTTACGCATGCATCTTGAAGGCATGTGGCTCTATGCAAGATGTTGATACGAGCACAAAGATTTACCATTATATTGTCAGTCAGAGGCTGTGGAAAAAGGATGTCGTGCTTGGCACTACCTAATGTGGTGAGCTTGGGAAAGCACAAAAGGTTCTTGAGGAGCTTCCTATCCGGAATGTCTCATCTTGAAATGCACTGATTGTGGGATGCATCCAAAAAGAGCAGGGCTGTTGAAAAAGATGTCGTGATTGGCACTGTCTTGGTTGATATGTATGCCAAATGTGGTGCGCTTGAGAAATCACAAAATGTGCTTGAGCAGCTTCCTAGCCGTTATGTCACCTCTTGGAATGCACTGATTGCAGAATGTGCACAATACGAGAAGGGCCATAAATCTCTGGGATATTTTTAGCAAGTGTATCTGTCCAAATTTAGTCACCTATACTTTCACCTTGAAGGCTATCAAGAAGGGATGTGGCTCTATGCAAGTGCTCGAGGATCTTCCTGTCTGGAGTGTGGACTCTTGGAATGCACTAATTGTAAGATTTGCCCAGCATGAGAAAGCTTTAATCTATTTTTAGTAGATGCAAAGTGAAGGCCTCTCTCTAGATGCAATCACCTATGCATGCATCCTGAAGGCATCTGGCTATATGCAAGATACTAATCTGGGGAAAAAAATTCACAATTATATTGTGGTTAGCGGCTATTGAAAAAAGATGATGTGCTTGGGTGCTTGGCACTACCTTGGTCAATATGTATGCGAAATGTGGTGTGCTTGAGGAGATTCCTGTCCGAAAGGTCGCCTCTTGGAATGCACTGATTGCGGCAAGAAGAGCAGTGCCAGAGTCTGGAGTGTGGACTCTTGGAATGCACTGATTGTAGGATTTCCACAGCAAAAATCTTTAGTCTGTTTTCAGCTAATGCAATCACCTATGCATGCATCTTGAAGGCATGTGGCTCTATGCAAGATGTTGATTTAGGCACAAAAATTCAGGCTGATATTGTTAGTCAAGGACTGTTGATGACAAAAGATGTCGTGCTTGGCACTGCTGTGGTCAATGTGTATGCCAAATGTGTTGCGCTTGAGAAAGCACAAATAAAAAAAGAATTTTTCAATTTCTCATGAGTTTGCTGCTACCCATGGACTTTGTCTGTCTAACCAATAGAGCCTTTGCAAAGAATTTACTTATTTTCTAACCGCAAATTGCGCAACTTTTCCAATTGCTAATCGTAAGGGCATTCGCTAATTGCAAGGTATCTTGCTAACTGCCCGCAAGGAGCAAAATATATTATTTCAATAATTTTTCTCTTTAAATGATTCTTCAAACATGATCAACTAGCTATTTATATCCATTAATTAAATCCTAATATCAAAAAATAATAATCTTATTGAACAGTAATAACTTATCAAACAATGACAATTTATCAAGCAGCTCTTTCACTACTCTACAAAAACATATGCTTGTTTCTTGTGATACAATCACGTTTCTTGGACAATTTAAGGGGATTCCTAAACTTGACTTACTAGGCCGGCATGCATAACGATAAAAAATTATAAATTTGTCTTACCAAATTAGCAACATATGCGATAACCTCCCGTGTTTGAGATTGGGTGGCTTCGACTTCTTCCAGAATTGATACCTCCACTTGAGATACGATTGGAGTAGTTGATACCTTCCTTTGCACCTTTCTTGGGGGTGGAACGGTAGGAGCATGCTTGGAGCTTCCTATCACTCGCTTCGGAGCCATCGTATCACGAGAGAGAGAAAAACAGAGCTATAAATTTTGAGGGACATCACGACGTCAGAGATAGAGTTGGAGATGGAGATGGATTGAGGGTAAGATCTTGAGGGAGAGAGGGTGAGGGTGTGAGCTTGAGAGAGAGAAGATACCTTTGGCATCAAGGCAAGAGAGATTCCGCTTTTGAGAACTTCTATCTGTGTGTGTGTGTGTGTGTTGAAAGTGAGGAGAGAGGGGTCTTTATATAGACTCTCAAGGCCAAAAGAAAGAGCCAAGAATAGCAAAAAGCAAGAAGATAAGTTTGTGTACGTTTGTGGTAAATAATAATATTATTATTATTATTTATGTGGGCCGGTATCTCGATGCACGATTTTGAGACTCTGATTCTAGAGGAAGCTTGTCTTCCAAGAAAGGAAGCTCTAATCTTAACTTACTTTCTTTGCTTTCATGAAAATACTCCTCATTTTCTAAAAACACTCTTTCTTTCCTAAAACTACTCCTTTCCTATAACTACTCCTTTCCAAAAAATTCTCCTTCTTTCTTATGGGTCAACTCTTATCTTCAATTATAGCTTCTAGCCTTAGCAACTTATTCTTTTCAAGTGAGTAAGGGCCATAACTAATAGTTCCAGAATCCACTTTTTGATTCAATCGTTCCATTAAAACTCTCTATGACTTAACAAAAATACAACCTCAAATACTTTTGCAAAATAACTGAAATAGTCTTTATAACAAAATCTTGGGAACATTACAACATATATGATTGTGACATCCTTGAGTCTCATTTCATATAACCTGGTTATCTGTTCAAGTCTTCCAAACAACTCATGTATTTTGCAAGATGACATTTATCCCAAACACCAACTTGAAGGGTTTTGTATTCAGTGGCATTTTCTATGCAACCCTATATACCCATAGAGCTGAGTGTAGTTTCTGATCCCAATTGGCTCTTGATTCATTTACAATTTTTGTGAGTACTGTGCATAGAATTTTGTTTGTGCTCCCGCTTGCCCATTTTCTTGGGGGTGACATGGTGCTGATTTTGAATGAAGCACCATAAATTCTCCCAATAGGTAGGCAACCATATCATTGATGAAATGAGTTCCCCAATCAGTCACTATCTCAACTGGAAGCCAATATCTAGGGAAAATGTGCTCATACAAGAAGTGGTTGTTAGTCTGACATCATTTCTTTGTGTTTCTTTGTCTTCTACCCATTTGGTCAAATAATTTGTGGCCACTATGATATATTGAGCATGCGTTCAAGATGTCGTGGTGAGATAGGTCCAACAAAATCTATCCCCCATTTGGAAAAATCCCTCGTACCCATCATTGGTGTTAGCGGCATTTCATCGTGGTGCATTAGTACTTTTGTTCATTGACAATCGTAACATTTTTTGACATATTTCTTTGCATCCATTTACAGAATAGGCCACTAGATTCCTGCAAGGAGTATCACTTTTGCGATTTTGTCAATCAAAAATCCCTACTGGTCCAGCATGTGCTTGCTAAAGAATTTCTAAATATATTTTCTACGGCACAAATTTACAAATTTTTGTCGATCCCTATTCGATAAAGGTTAGATTGAATGTAGTCTGAATCTCCCCAAATTTGCTGGCAAGTCCCCCTTTTTAAAATATAATCTACTATGTGTTCCCCCATCCTAAACAGTGTAGCATGTTCAATTTGCTTATGGATGGCACAAGTTTCACATAAACTAACATAGTCATGGACATTTTTTTGTATATGAGACAAATGTATCCCAAGTCTCATCATTCTTTGATACATTTACGTTTTTGCATTATGAAACCCCGTTGTTTGTATGTGAGCTTGTCTCAAGCATAATTCTTTCTTGAATGGCTCTACACATAGACAAGTATTTCGTCCTTCCCTTGCTTGTATAGTTATCCGTCTATAAGAACAAGAGAGTGTGTTTGCTCAATGATTAATGGTTGCCTTTGAATTTGTAGAGAAATAATGGTGAGAAATGGTATCACATGTTCACTGCACATAGGTACCATCTGGATGTATTTGAAAAGGTACGAATCCATGACACATAACCACATCAACCCCAAGAGGTGCTTCTCCATGGATCATTTACTATAAATGGTCTACCCTCTCACGAGTTGTCCCTTTCTTGACTACTACCATGAAATCATACTCTAGCAATATAATGAACCATCAAACTATGTGGCCAGTATTGCATGGTTTATTCACTAGTACAATAGTGCATGATGATCCACAAAGAACACAAATTTGTTCTCGAGAAGGTAGTGTCTAAACCTTTTGACAGCATAGATCACTCCCAATCCTTCCCTCTCCATGGACGTGTAATTTTTCTCCACACTATTGAGTTGTCTACCAAAATAATAGATTGGAAAATCCATATTTTTTTCTCTAGGTTGTGCTAAGATGCATCTGATTGCGTAGGCGAACACATCTACGTGGACATAAAAGATCTTGTTCCAATTAAGAGCTTTAAAAATTGGATCAAAAATCAATCTCTAAGTCGACTGTTGAAACACTTTCTCACATTCTTCATTCCACTCAAATTTTGTGATGAGAGCATAGAGAGATTTTGCAACAGCTACATACATGTAGATAAACCATTGATAATAGCTACAATGGCCCATAAAGACTTGAATTTTCCAATTTCCACTTTCAAAATAAGCTTAAGATTTGATCACATGGCCAAATCTTAGCCAAAGTTTTGAGAGCATGTCTCGCAGGACCATTTCAAGTACTACCTTGTGAAAGGCCTGGATCTTAAAAAATAGTTTGAGATTTGTCCATATGACCGGTTCTTCAAGACATTGTTTGATTCTCAAATTCTCTCTAAAGTATGAAAATCTGTAATATGGTGTTCTTGTATCTCTCTAACTTTGGTGGATCTTGGAAGAGAAACAATCACCCGCATCTTCTCAAGATCTATGGAAATGCCATATTTTGACACAATATGTTCCAAAATATTTCATTGTCTTACCATGAAAACACATTTCTCAGGGTTTAGGTAAATTCAATAAGTTTGTACTTCTCAAAGATATTTTTTTAGGTGTTGAACATGTTTGTCTCTATGTATAGAATGCACACACAAGTCATACATATTCTCCAAGAATTGTCTTAGATACTCCTTGAATGTGTGACTCATTCTCTGGTTGTTTATGCATCTTAGTCTCATTGAAGACTACATCACTGATCCAAATAGCTGATCAACTCTCAGGATCCCATAAACGATAGCCAAATTGACCATCCTGTCCATAGCCTGTAAAGATGTATTTCCTAGATATGGGATCAGCTTACCATGAAGCTTTTTAGGCACATGTACGTAAGCCTCACAACCAGACGTCCTGAGCTTGTAATAAGACAACTTATGTCCTAACCATAATTCCTCATGCACACTAAACTATAAAGAAGCATGTGGCAATCTATTGATCAAGTAAACCGCCGTATAAAGTGCTTCAACTAAAAACCTCGGGTCAAATTAGCTTGTGAAAGCATAGACATAATCGTGGATGGTCCTATTCATACTCTCAACAACACCATTTTGTGCAACAGAACTCACGCTTATTTCCCCTTCCAACAAAAAATTGCAAACTCCTTAGAAATGTACTCTCCACCATTGTCTAAGAGCAAAGCTTTTAATTTTCGGTTAGACTGAGTCTCTACACTAGATAAGAATTTCTTGAAACAAGAAAATGTCTTATCTTTGGACTTCATAGCATAAGCCCAGATTTTACCTATTGCATTGTCTATAAACATGACAAAATAAGATGCGCCACCAAGAGATCTAGTGGGTATAGGTCCACACACATCACAATACACACGCTCTAAAGGTTTACACTCTTTCTCAAATGAACTATTACGAGAAGCACGTGTTTGCTTCCCATATTGACAGTTATCACAGAAAGGAAATTCAAAATATGAAAGAGAAGGCAAGTAACCCAAAAGAGAAAGAGTCTCAATTCCTTTCTTGGACATATGTCTTAACCGGCTATGCCATAAGGCAACGGTTGGCAGCCCAGTACAGATAAAACACTTCTTTTGGCTAACACATAAAGAGGATAAAGGGATCCCACTTTTGAACCTTGTGCAACCATCAAGTTGCCCTTTTCAATACGCCAAGACTACTGAAAGAAAGTGACTTTGTTACCCAAGACATCAAGGCAACCAAATGAAATCGAATTGCATGTCAAAGCTGGGACATGACGCACATTGTGGATCACAAAACTTACGCCATTTTCCATAACCATAGCAATGTCACCGACACCCACGATGTCACATGCAACTCTTTATACTTTATTTAGCTCTCCATTGATATGTTCTATCTGTGCATTGTTAAGTATGGAGCATGATTTACCCCTTGTACTTTTCTGTTTTAAAAGGCACATTTGTAAGGCCCCCGTTATGAGGACAAGCCATCGTGCGTGAAGAAAAATCACTCACTGAAAATAAAAATCACTCACCGGAAACCAAAATTCACATCCAGAGTATTCCTTTTTGCCAGAATATTCCGGCCGAACGGCGGCCGAAAAGTGGTTGAAAAATGACCGGTCGGTTGGCCGATGTCGGAAGTCAATATCCGGTGGCCAAATTCAAAAGCGGACTTGTCTTCTCAAGGGCAGCCACACATGGACGGATTGAAGGGTCCGATTTGGACTTATCTACACAAGGGCAACCCTACACATGGCTACCTTTCATGAGAGAGGGCAGCCCTTTTGGCCTATAAAAGGAGGCCTCTTCTACACACAAAAACGGATTGTGAAGCATTGTGGTGCATTGTGAAGTTGGTGTGAGGTGGTGAGAGTGAAGCAAGGCGGGAGCTCTATTGAGGGTATAATCCCTTTGTAGCCTACTTCTTGTTTGAACTACTAAATCCATTAAGTGGCTGCTTTTCCGTGGATGTAGCCCACATTGGGTGAACCACGTATATCGTGTGTACTCTCTCTGTACTCTATAATCTCTTGTGTATCTAAATTATCTCTCTCCATTAAGTAATCTACTCAATTATCTACTTAGCTACGTCTTATTTCCTAACATGCATCTCTTCTTTGTAGGTCTTCCACTAGGCTAGTGTTGGTCTCAACCAACTCTTTGTTCTCGACCTCTGATTTGTTCAACTCCTACTTGACACTTACCAATGCTAGACTTAGATCAACATTGTTTTGTTCTTCTTTCTTGTATTTGAGGGTTATCTACATAATTTCTTTGTTCATCTTGTCAGCTAACCTGACATCATAGCTTCACTCACTAGATTTGACATAGGCTCTGTTTGAGGACAGATCAAACGGACGCCCAATTGGTCGGACACGTATCTGGACACCACATTTGTACTCTATTAGTTTTTCGAGCTAGTGTAGTAATACTCTGTGTAATTCTGATTCCAGAGTAGTGGATCGATCCACTGAGTTGTAATGTTGTAATGATATTTGTAAAGGTCCATGTGAGCCGGCCACTAGCCATTTAGAAATCCCTAGGTATAAAGGTTAATAACCTTAATGTGAAAGGGGGCTTATTTTTAGAGAAGAAGAAGGAGTTCTAAAAACGTACACTCAAGCTACGAGCTGCTCCAACCTTGTAATCGACTTTACTAATGATTGGGTAATCCATTTTCGATTTCGAAACTTGCAATGTGTTCCTCTTTCTTTGCTTTGTAAATTAAGTGTAAGCATTTTCAGTTTGTTGTGGTTAGCGACTACGTATTTGTGAGAATTAATTGCAGATTTGAGTGCTTAAATCACTCTTTATAGTCGTTTTGACCATAGGAGAGTGTTCTTAGACCATAGGGCGACCTTTCTGGATAGTTCTGTTGCAGTTTTTGGGACCTTTTTCATGATGGATTGTGATTTTTTTACCTTGTCGGATAGCAATCAGACTTGCTAGAATAGTGCCCCTAGGTGTCTTTGACCTCCTCCTAAAGTTCCATTGCATTTCGATTCCATTCGAGTGCCAAAATGGCGTGATGACCTAGAGTTGTGAGAAAGGACATAGGTAGATTTCCCTGATCTTTGGGTGTTGGTTTGCTTGTCGAGTTAGTGTGTTTGCTTGTTAAGGTTCACTTCTTGAGATTGACAATATCAAAGAGTCTCCGTGCCCCATCCGAGTCACTTCCCTCAGTATTGAGATTATGTTAGTACCAAAAAGCTATGTTGCAGACGTCCGTCGCGGCGACCCGCAAACATTGGTGCCGTTGTTGAGGATATGATCCTTAGATGGTGAGTGACCTAGTGTGTATTTAGAGCCTTCAAGATTTGTCTCTCCATTCCATTTACACCTTAGCAGTGAAGCAGCTATACACAGGGTTTAGTGCTTGATAGAGTTTAGAAGTCGAGGACTTCAAGAGCCTTTAAGATTTGTCTCTCCATTCCATTTACACCTTAGCAGTGAAGCAGCTATACACAGGGTTTAGTGCTTGATAGAGTCTAGAAGTCGAGGACTTGCTAGATCTATTCTTGAGAAGTAAAGAGGGTTGTGAGTGAGATAGCCAAAAGCATTTCATTCTTCAATTTTTTCTATGCTTTCAGAGTGCTGTATTGTTCTTCGTTTTGACTTTATTTTGTACCGTTGTGTTTGCTTTTGTTTCATGTTTCATTTCAGTACTTAGGAGTAGGGTAAGTAGAAACTACCACCATCAAATTTGGGCTAAAAGATTGAGGGAAAAAAGGGTGAAAACCATATTTTGGCCGAAATGACCATAACTCTAAAATTTTAAAAATTTGATGGTAGAGATCTCAAAAGTGATCCAAATTCAAAAATTTGTGGATCAAGGGCATCAACAGACTATCTAGAAGCAATCTAGAAAATTTTGGCCAAATTCTGTGGAGGAACATGGATCGCGATCCATGTACCCCAGAGACCATTTTTGGTGAAAAGTGATCAGTGACATTAAGCATTACTGGGATGTTGTTTTGATCAAGTTTTCTTGAAAGAAAAACTCAAAAATCACATCAGAATTGACTGTTAGGGCGGAAACAACAAAACAGGCATTGCAAACACAAAAATTGAGCAAATCTTGAGATTTAGGGATCCAAATTCAAAAAGGGGTGAGATTTGGCATGTACAGAGCATAGAGAGCCCCCAACAGAACAAAATTCATGAATGTTGCCAATCATGGATCACGATCCATGTACCTTTTGACATTTAGGGGTTATATTTGACAAGTACATTCCTGAGAACTAGTGGAACAACTTTTCCAAAAGCGACCATGTCATTAAATTTAAAAAAGTTGATCAAAATATCCAAATACAGAAACTAATCAAAAATCGCAGGACAGACTGAAAAGCTTACTGTTGAATGACAAAAACTGGTCCAAATCCAAAACTTTTGATAACATAGCATCTAGTAAACATGTTGATCCTAATGGTACCAAGAAAAGTCAATTTGGCTTCCAAACGGATCGTGATCCATGTATCTCATGAAAAAAATTTATTTTATTTTATTTACTGAGATTTGAGCAGTAGGTAGTTGGTGCCACTGGAAAAACTTTCTCAAAAGAAATATATGCAAAAAAGTTGTGAAAAGTGGTCAAAAGAGCCAAAAATAGAACATTCTCTAAACTGTCACAACAGACTATAGAAGTCAATTTTGGTTGAGCAAAACTGATCCAAATTGAAAAAACTTTATGGAGTAGTCTACAAATATCATAAGCTATCAACACACCAAAAATTCAAATCCAAAAGTGGTGAAACATGGATCACGATCCATGTACCCCTGAGAAATTTTTGGACAAAAACTTTTCCAACCTTTAGAAAAGAGCATTGTGAACAAAAGTCCCCAAAGAAATTTTGTCAAAAAATTCAAAAAGTGGGTGAAAAGAGACAAAAATTGTTCAAGGTGAAAACCCTAAGACAGACCTGTGAATTGACTTTTGACTGACCTAAAAAAGTCCAAATCACACAAAAACCATATAGCAGGGATCAGTGGACCAAAGGGAAGCTATGTGCCAAGTTGTATTACCATATGACACATAGGTACATGGATCATGATCCATGTTCCTTTGTCACAGGCTGATACCATATTTGCACCATAGCTAGATCACATCACAAGGAGTCTAGTGGTTTTTTCAAAAGTGAATTTGGATATCAAAAACCAAACCAGAAGCCCATAACTGCCAAGTACTCTGAGCAAGTGCCAGAATTGACCTAACTTTCAATCGAGAGGTCCATTTTCAAAAAATTTGATACCATAGGACCTCCTAATCATGCTAATTTTGATGGTACCAAGAAAAGTTAATTTGGGCTCCAAATATGGATTGTGATCCATGTATCCATAGTGACAACTTGAATTGAAACTTTAAGATCAGTAGTGCATACACAAGGAAACATATCCCCAAGTCCAGTTTTTGAAAAAAATTGAGCAAATTTGGGCCAAAAGGGAGCAAAACAGGTGACAGACTGAAAACCACAGTGCAGAACTAGTGTTAGCCATTTAATCTATCAAACCAAGTCCAAATCCAAAAATATTTGAGATTTAGCTTGTGGACATAATCAGGAACAAGCTGCCAAGAGATCAAGTCCAGATGTGGTTGAACATGGATCGCAATCCATGTACTTCCACCTCAAAATTTGCTGAAGATTGGTATATAGCTTGCTTATGACCTTGTCACACAGTCAAAATTTGAGAAAATTTGGAGAAAATTTTTGACAGGAACATGGATCGCGATCCATGTACCCCATTGTATCCTCATGTGGCATCGAGTATGAGCACACCTTTTCCATAATGAATTTTGACAAGAGCAGAAACTTTGATATCATATTGGGCAGACCATTCATGCGTCAGCTCAAAATGGTACAAGACTGGGGCTATGACTATATCTACTTAAGACACAAGGAAATTACTACAAAAATTAGTGTCAAAGATCATAGTTATAGAGATGTAGAGTAAACTCCACAACTGATTTCAAAAGAAAAGTGAATATTTGGATGTACGGAGCTCGTGAGAGTGGAAGTCTTAGAAAGGAAGATTTCATCCTAGAGCGTCCAGTAGAAGATGAGGCATATGTACCAAAGCCATTTCTAGAGGAGTTATTTGAACCCTTTGGATGGGATCAAATACTAGCAACTCTTGATGTTTGTGTAAATGAGGTGACATACACCAAATTTTGTGATGAAGATGGGTATGATATAACTCCCTTATATACAATAAATGTGTTAAAGGAAGCTAATGAAGTTTGTGAGTGTGAAAGCAGAAAAGGTGAGACAGATAGCTACGTTCTAGAGCATGGTTCCAAGGTGCAAACAAAAGAGCAGAACAACCACAAGAATATGTCGTCATTGACATACTTGAAGAATCAACAAAAGCTATTTCAAAGAAGCCGACTATCTATAGAGAAAGTGCAAATGAAAGCAGAAAAAGGAGCAAAGTTTCCAAGTTCAACAGAAAATCTTCAACAAATGCAAGATCAAGACAAGAACAGGGATAAGAAAGAAGATCAATTGTCTCCTACGACGATCAAATTTAGCATATGTGGAGAAGCAAGACTCAAAATCACATGTTTAGATGTGATAGATCCAGAAGCGACAAAGAATCTAATGACTTATGGAACGTGGATCATGATGGGAAAGTCACCAATCAAAGAGCTAGAGGATATCGTGTACACAAGTTCAAAAATGCTGATTCTTAGCTTCGGAGTGGCAAAAGCTATACTCAAGTTGAGTACCGGGATTAAGTATAAGGATACTTTCCACATTATCAACTCCCATCACATCAAAGAGAGTCTGGTCCTGAGAGAAAGATGGAGAAACATCTTCTTTCGGCAACAATCAAAAGCTTTAACAACGACAACGGTAAGACTCCATGAAGCTTCTCAAATTCATGTGGAGAAGAAATCACCAACCATCACAGAAAAAGGTAAAGCAAAGGTATACACTAAAATATATCAACATCGCAAGACGAGTTTACCTTCAATGAGCCTACATCAAACTTCCAACAAAGCCTCTACATTAAGAGCCAAACCATCGACAATGCAATGGAAACCAAAGCAAAAAATGTATCAACCAAAGTTTCCATAAAAGAAAAGGAATCAAGAAGAAGCCAAAGGGAATCAACCAAGTGTTAGTATCCTAAGAACCCACATCCAAGTCACAGACCTAGTTTGGATACATGAAGCGCAAGCTCAATCGCAACAACAAAAGGTGACAGGGTGGGTAGCATCAAATGAGTCAATCACTGCTCAGGGCTACTTCCAAAGAAACACTAATATTTGGGCCAAAAATCCTAAAGCAACAGCCTGGATCTACTCGCCTCAAGAAAAGAGTTCTACAAAGAGCAAGATGAGCTATAAACGCAAGACAAACAACTCAACTAGGAGAAAGAACTACCACAAAAGGCAGAAGAAAGGACCTTTCGAGAAAGCAATGCAACAAGTTTAGGTACGAAAGTCAAACCTCGTCAAAGCTACACAACACAAACAGATGAAGCAATGGATGATTTCAATCAAGCTACTCAAAGCACAAGGATTTTATGAAGGTAACACTCAAATATGGTTACCAAAAATTGTAGTTCAATCTCAAATAACCAAGAAAAATCAAGCAGCACAAGATTCTACCCAAAGGCAAGCAATGGCAACCAAGAGCCAACAAAATCCAATTGCAACCAAGGCTGTTGAAATCTCTAGATGGATACCTTGTCAACAACTCCAAAATCAAGGCTTCTACAAAGGAAATCATCAAATCTGGATACCGAATCCTAGTGTCCATTAAGTCAATAAGCAAAAGGAGCGAATACAAAAGGCGGTCACACAAGGACCAAAAACAAGATGGGTTCTGAAATCGTTCTTGGAAACTCAATCACAAAGAACCCACACATCTCGACAACCGCTTCTCATGAAAGATAAAGCAAAGGCTACATCAGTCTCTACACCAGTTGAAGAACTTGCTCCACAAAGTAGTGCCAACATACGACAAGCAAGTCAAGAGGGGCCAAGATATGCCAACCTACTTGAAAAAATGGTGGCATCCAAAGACCAACACAATGGAAGAGGCCTAAATTTCCAGACTTTATGGAATTGGGTTTTTGGCCTTGAAGAGGTAAGTCCAAGTCGCTAGTAAAAATAAATGGCATAAAAGTCAGAGTCGGGCAGCTAAGCCACTAAATGAGCGAGGCATTAGTCCCAAACCTTCATGTAATATTCTCTGTGGTCTAAGCGTCTTAGTTATTCTAATACTGCTCAAGCTTGAAGAGTTGAGCATAATTACATTGTGTCGCTCATGCTGGTATAGGTGAGTATAAGAGTCGAAGTCATTGTAGTAGAGTGGTAAGTGAAGGAGGAAGTTTAAAAGACACTCGCACACTTAGCACAGTGAGGTATGACTGGAGAAGCTTCTACATCAAAAACTCTTCTCAAAACGTGAAAGCTATTGAGATGAATTCTCCCATGCACCCATGTGTGTCTGCCCTTGAGAAGACAAGTTCACCTAGAAATCAACCACTGGACAAATACTTATGCCCCACCTGCCATCGATCATTGACTATCGACCAACCAATCGGCTGTTTTTTAATCACTTCTTGGCCTCCATCCGGCCATAATATTCTGGTAGAAAGAAAATATTTTTGAGTGAATTTTTGGTTTTCTGGCTCGAGTAATTTTTCTTAAAATACGATGGCTTCTCCTCATAATGGGGGCCTTCCTGTTTTTTATGAAATTTTATGGGTGGCTTTCCCATGACCTGGTGGTTATTTTGATGCTATGCACTTATTATATGGACCTACAATTTGACAGTAGATCTACTTTTTGCTGGCTACTACTATTTCACTTATCTAGAAGGAATTTGATAGTACATTTTTTATGGGATTGACTTCCCTAGGTTCCTCTTAATGAGATGCACTTTTGGGTTCAACTTGTGGTTAATTTGGGCATAGGTGGTAGCAACCATGTAGCTAACACTTGGCAGTTGTGCCTGATTGGATGGTACTTGACCCCATAGTTGACCATATAACTAAAAAACTTACAAAAATCTTACATGACATTAGGGACTATATACAAGAGTATAGTGCTACTTTTGGTCCTGGCATGACTAGATCCCCCTTTAAGTACTTACGGCGGGCATTACTTATTATTTGTTGAAAAATCAAATCGCAATAAAATTTTAAACCATTGTAAGATAGTGCCCCTTAGTATGTATAAATTTGTATATCCATTCTACCATGGTTATGTATGCCTCCCCCCTCCCATTTGAGTCCTCCGGGACTAACTGGAAATTATGGGTACAAGGTGGGTGGAGCAACATTTCTTGGCCCATATAACTTCTGTTGTAGGAGTGCAACACGAGCTTTCATAGGCATTTGGAAAAATTCAATTGGGTTGGTGGTGTTGATAACTTTCTTGGGCTGCTTTTCCTTATCCGACATATGGTTTTGATGTTTCCTTTGTGGTGTTGCCACTGGGATCCATATCCAAGGCTAATTTCTTTGTGCTTGATATAACTCTTTGGGTACCCAAACTTGTTTTGTTGACTCGAAATGAAAATCACATTTTGGGTATGCACATTACTCGAGATCGTAAGAAGATATTTTTATACTTATTGTAGAAGGATTATGTGCATAAAGTTCTTGAGTGTCTCAACCTGCAGAAGGGGAAGGCATTCAGTACCCCATTGCATATATAGTTGAAACTTAGCAAGAACGATTGTCCCAAATCTGTTGAGGAAAAATCTACGATGGCTAAGGTTCTTTATGCTTCATCTTCTGGCAGTCTCATGTATGACATGGTGGCTACGAGACCTGACATTGCACATGTAGTGGGAGTTGTCAGCATATTTATGTCTAACCCTGGTAAAAAGCATTGGGATGTTGTAAAGTCAATTCTGAGATACTTGAGTGGCACATCGGATAGATAGTTATGCTATGGTCGTGGAGATCTATCCATGAAGGGATATGTGGATAGTGATTATGTAGGCTGTGTTGATACACATAGATCAACGATAGGTTGGATCTACATATTTGTTGGTTCTGCTATCTCTTGGAGATCTATTCTTCAAGATTGTACGTCAATTTTTACTACAGAGGCTGAGTATGTTGCTTTGAGTGAAGGATGCAAGGAAGCTATATGGCTTGCTTGCCTAGTGGGAGATCTTGGATTGGAGCACAAATTGCCAGTCCTTCACAATGATAGTTAGAGTGCTATTTATTTGGCCAAGAATTTGGTGTTTCATTAGAGAACAAAACACATTGATGTGAGGTATCACTTCAATCGGGAGTGTTTGGCAAACAAAAAGCTTGACTTGGTGAAATGTCAGAGTACACAGCGGATGCACTCACAAAAGTCTCTCCAGCCATCATTTTTAGCATTGCCATAAGTTGATGGGCATTGGGTGAGATATAGTCTTCCTCACTCATTCTTTCTTTTGGCCTCCCACATTGGCCATCAAGTGAGAGATTGTTGGGTTTGCTGGACTTTTTCCAACCGACCATCAGTAACTCACTTCCAGTTTCTTTTATCTAGCTGAATACATAATACATTACGAACCATACACACTCTCTAGATATAGTGTGTGCTATGTAGGAGGGCAAGGCTCACCTTCACCTGTGTCTGCGTACTATCTTCTCTCTTGCACTCTCACTTCCTGCTCCTGCACTCAATCCAACAATAGCATGGTGAAGCTCCCCTTGAAAATGCAAGGAAAATGATAAAGTTTTGTATGCAAGATAGGCGGTACGTATTTTGTTGTAAAGATAGCCACCAAATTTTGGATTGGTGCCTCCAAATTTTCCATGTGTACATATGGAGCACTAGCATGTAGCGTAAAGTAAATGCAATATTGGATATAGTCTTCAAAATGCAGCAGGCAAGGATGGCAGGTGTTTTGGAACATGAGGTTTGTGGCCGTAAGGTGCCTTAGATGATACTTAATAAGCCTAGTTTCTTCAAGAACATGAGTATGTTTTGGAGGGGCCAACCCAAAAACACTTTGATCATTGATGATATTAAGTACTAAGTGTGTCAGAACCCTGAAGGAAGTTGGCTTATTACTCCCAAGTTAGAGGACCAGACTTTTGAACAACAACAACAACAGTTTATGGTAAACACTTTGGCTCCCTCGTTGTTTCTATGGCTGAAATCAAAGGACTGTGTAGCATATACAGTCGACAATAGGTTTGATACTAGCCTAAAGGTGTTTTTTGATGCTGTTCTCAACAAGCTACAAGTAGACCTGTGAGAAAGCGATGAGGTTGAGTACAGAGAACCATTGAAGACAAAGGGAGGCTGACAAAGAAGTTGAAAGGCATGAAAGGGAAGGGCTCGAGAAGGAAAGATTAGCGAAGCAACAACAATTTGAAGTAGAAAGGCCAATGCAAGAAACAAAGGATCAGCAAAGCCAAGAGCACAAACACACTGGGTACTACAAGTACAAGCGCCCTACACAGCACAAGCTTTTTGAAGAGTATTCCAGACTCCTTGCATACTTGTAAAATTATGTACTATGGTGAAAAGTTGTAATATTGTGATGAGATCTCCTTTTCAATGTTCATACCTATTCAAACTTTCAATCTAGATAGTAATGTTTACAAGTTTTGTACCATTGTATTTTTTGGGGCCATACCTTGTGCTATGTTGCCATAATTTTTGGTCTTGTTAACATTATATGAATGCAATGGTAAAATATTGAGGACTAGTTTTCACACTCAATAACCTAGTAAACCTAAGCAATAAGCTAGTTGACATACTCAATTTGTTGATAGTATAGATAGTTGTAACCATCATGAATGGTACTTTGTATGCTAGTTAGCATACCCGGTTATGCTTGTAAACATACTTCTTTTGTGTATACTAGTCAGCGTAAATGCTAATTATGCTAGTTAGCGGAGTCGGTATACAATTTAGGAGAGTCTGTATGCTAGCTAGCATAGGGGGTATGGTGGCTAGCATACCGTGTTTAGCTAGCATACCCAATTATTCTATTTGGAATACCTACTTATGCTTGCTAGCATAAATGCTACTATGTATGCTAGTTAGCATACATGCTATTTATGCTAGGTATGCTAATTAACCTAGGTTACTATACCTAGTTATGCTAGTTAGCATAGATGCTAGATATTATATATATTGTTGCTAGTATAGTTTGTAAGCTAGTTAGCATACCCAATTACTAGTTGGTGATAAACACCAAAGCCATATATGCACAATGTGCACAAGAGACACAAAACCAACTTTATGATATAATTGAATTATTTGTAGTTTATATTGAGAATTCAGTGTTACAACTCAAAAACTGAACGACATGCTATTAAGATTACTTTATATCTTTTTGGGGTGATTGTGTACACCTACCTTCTCCTTGGGATGTGCTCCATAGGTATTTTGATACATTGCACTAGATGTGAAAATAGGTGGACAATGGCCTGCTTGTGGTATAGCTTGAAGGTGTATGAATCCAATTTCTTGTAATACATTCCTTGCACAGCATATGAGCCTCTGTCAATTACAGTTCTCCATTCATCAATGTACCCCTTGTCTACCTTCTCTTTTGCTACTACACACTTGACAAGGAAAAAATCCACATTTTGGGCATTGGTCAAAGCATCTAGATCTATAAAAAAAGTGTTGCCAACCCATAGAGCACTACTCAACACATCATGATGACCTTCATATGTGAGGCCATCATAGCCAATGACTTCCTCTATTGGAACTTCATCTGTTGTTGCAAAATCTGCCAAAACCTCATCAGGTAGTGGCAAGAGAATATGATAATCCCAAGCCTTCAAATGAGCTTTATTGATGTACCGGTTCCACCTTCTATGCATGCATGCATGCATCACAGAAGCATGCAAAGCTTCTTGTTGCAAGGGTAGTTGGATCATGCAGGTTGTGACCATAGAAATCATGCAGAGAGCGGTATTTTTCCATAGTGGCACATTTTCACTTGACTTCCTATTGTGGGAGAAAATCACACCACCTATAAAGTGAATGCATCACTACCTAGATCAACATAATGTCAAATTGAGGACACAGATGACACGATAGGCGCACAGAGGCAATCTCTATAGCTTTTTAGGCTGAGACCATCCCACACATACAACATTCTAGAAGGACAACTAAACCAAAATCAGGAATCTCACTGCTCTCAACTACACCACCCAACCCACATACACACAAACTTAAGGAAACTCACCAAATCATACAAGAATAGTATGTTGTAGAAGAGAGTGTGTTGGAATAGTTTGAATCATTTTCTGGCACATTTCAATTGCTTTTCTAGTTCCACAAAGGGATATGTCATCCACCTCTATTCTTGGGTTTGGTTATTTTAGAGCCGCTCTTCATAGGCTTTCAATATGGCATCTAATGGCTCATTAACCTTGCTGATCAACATTGATCCTCCTAAAGTAGCACTTCTAAACTCACTTTCCATGGATGGTTCTTCTAGAGGTTGAGACATCTACATAAGCATTAGGAAGGGAATGGGGTCTAAGGGGGCCTCTTTATTTGCCATGGGATTAAAAAGGAGATTATGGAAGGGGCAAATGGGTGGATGCCATGTGGACTGAAATGGTGGGTATGGCAGGGCCTAAAAGTAAGTGGTCGAACTTGTACTCTTCTATAAAATACAAAGAGAAAATATCTTATAAATTCAAAAAAATGAACTTTTCTCTAAATAGTTGAGTAAAAACCAATCCTTTCTCTCTCTAGTGGCTGCGAATTTCTCCCCCTCTCTCCTAAAAGGGGTCCCGTCCAAAAACATGTTGATCATTCCCTCCTTTTCTCTACTGTACCATCTCTCACTTCTCTTCACTTCACCTTGTTTCTCTTTCCTTCCTTTCAGTTTTCCCTCCCAAAATCTCTGCAATAGAAGTTTGAACCTCCTTTCCCTCCTCAAGATTACTGCATTCTTGAGGGCTACATTCTCCTCAAACTGAAGTTCTCCATTACTCCATGGGCTTCATTAAACACCTCTAGCTAAAGTTGAAGTATACAGCATATCCTTCTGCTACATCATCCCTCTTTCTTTCCTCAACAAGTTTCTTGCTCCTTCTCCATTAAGCTCTCTAGAGAGGATCTACTTCCCTCTCAAGCTTTGCAACATTTCTTCCACATTAAGCATCCAAAAATCAAGTGGAGTAGTATAGCAGTAAGTGGCATCCTTCACCTTTGTGTACCATCAAGATTCTTGCTCTTTATACAGCTGAGAACATGGATGTGCAATGTCTAATCACAAGTGTTTGTGTGCAGGTTGTGCCACTATTTCCCATGGAATCATCAGGTACTCGACGACCTAGGAGTGTCATTGACTCCATTTCATGTAGCAATGTACAAGATGACAATGGATATTGGGTGACAATGGAGTTAAAACAAATGATGTGGGTGACAATGCAGCCCAGCTCAAGAGGACACAAGGTCTCAAGGAGACACATGGATTCTTGAGCACACCATTGGAAGGGAAGAATCATGGAGTTCAAGCAAACACAAGATGGCAAGAGGCTTGCGAAGGTGCACCATGTGTATGTTGCTTCACAATTGAAGCTAGAGACAGCAGTGGCTCCATCGAGGTTTCCTGCAAATTGTAATTTTTACTTCTCTTGCAAGTTTTTTGGTTATCTATTTAGTATTTTTGCCTTGTGTGTTGCTTTTGATGACTGTAAGATTTCCATTGCTTTTCGTTCATGTTTACAAATGTTTTTCCATCCGATTTTGCGGAGTGGGAGCCAATAGAGTCCTTCACTGGAACTTTTGAGGCCATCCACACTGAGCTTGGCAAATTGCTCTATGCTGGTTGTCAGTCCTCTGAGCTTGCCTCACATGACATTTTTTTTTAATGATCATACTTATGTCTTACCTAGGCGAAATGGATATGGTAATCTATCTTTGGTTCACTCGCCAACCTTGGAGAGTTTGGAATGGTCTAAGCCAGACAATGCCTTGATCGGAGCAACCAAAAGGAGAATCAAGGTGGATGTGCAAGCAGCAATGAAGTGCACCTATGGTTCCCATAAAGCCACGGTAACATGGTTTATGTCTCTTCATGTGTTTGTGTTTATATTTTGACTTCAAAGTGTTCACAGGACACTGTTGACATGCCAACCTTTCAACAACGCTTCCACAAAGATAAGATTCCTCAAAGATTGTCTAAAGATTCCATATGAAGATGCTGATGATGTGATGAAGATGAAGATGGATGCTGTAATGTGAAGATACAAGCTCATGGACATCATCGAATAATCATAGGAGACTCTCACATTCACAGAACCGATGGCATGTAGAATTGATATCTCTGTAGGAAGTAGTCATTAGTCGTTGGAGTAGAGGTTGACACCCTTTGGTTGCTTCCACGCGCCTGCGGATCGATCTCCGTCCTCAATTCACATTATATGTTAGGTGAGTTCTCACTATGCTGACGTCCATCGCGGCGTATCCGCCAACATTGGCGCCGCTGCCGGGGACGAGGGTCCTAAGTAGGTGACCGAGACTAGTCCTTGAGGATAGAGGTCCCTCTGGCTTGCCAGAGTATATTCATTCTTTTAGATAGGATCAGAGAGTGGTGGACTCTTTTGGTCTTAGAGGGAGTCTAGGGAGCATGTGTCTGGCCTAGATCCTTTGACTTAGGTAGTATTAGGTAAGAGGATAGTGTGTGGTGAGAAGAGTGGAGTTGGAGTGGTAGATGCGGTGAGAGGTTAGCTTGAGAGTCCGCGCGAGGCCAAGAAGCAACTTAGACACCCAAAATCACCATCCCATATGATGAGTAGGAGTAGAGTAAGTAGGACGTATTGATTTTGATCTTGAGCATATCATGCATGTCATATTTGCTACTAGGCTCATCAAAGTTGTGAAAACATAAAATCAAGGGAAAAGTAAAATTGCATTTGGATGCTTGCTTGATGATTGATAATTGATGTGAGTAGTCCAAAGGGGTTGGCAGAGCTTAAGAGAAAGTTAGAACTGAAAAAATCACAATTCTATCATTGGGGACATCCTACGCGTAGGATGTCTCTAGAGGTAAAACTATGAAGATTTTGAAAATTTTGAGGTCACCAGTGTGTTTAGCGAGTATGTTTTACCCTAAGAACATGTTGAGTTAAGTGTTTTAACATGTTTTTGGTGTCCAAAAGTCAAAAGGCGAAGCTAGAAAGCGAGAAAAATTCATATAGTGCTTGTTTTGAGTGATTGTTGTGCTTTTGAGTGTCGTTGGTGAATGATATCAAGTGTAGAGACCATAAAGAAGCATCAGAAATACTCTAGTCAGGAAAATTATGCAAGAGACATACTACGCGTAGGATGCCATTTGGGGCAAGAATTTGGAAATTTTGAGGCTACCAGAGTGTTCATTGGATGGGTTTTACCCTATGTACACCTTGAAACGAGGAGTTTGACCTTATTTTGGCTTCAAAAAGGCAAAAGACGGTGAATACCAGACATCCTACCCATTTGATATTAGGGAGTGATTGAGAGACCTAAACCATAAGCTAACTTCATACACATGTTCTAAAAGTGTTTCTAAGGGTGTCTACCAAGTTTCATCTCATTTGGACACTAAACTGGGGTGAAGTGGACTTTAGCGTTTTTGGAAAGATTGTGTCCGGAACAGCCGTTTTGGATGATTTTGACATCCAATTGATTTTTTGAGCATATCACTGTGTTGCTAGACTTGAGGAGAATCTCTGGACTAGATCTTGCTTCATTCTGAGCAGAAAAAAATTTGGACGTAGTATGTCTCTAGGGGGTTTTTGGGCAGGAATTTGGGAATTCTAAGACCACCAATGTGTTCAGAGGGTAGGTTTTACCCTTAGTATGTGTTGAGTTGAGTGTTTTCCCATGTTTTTGATGTCCAAAAGTCAAAAGGCAAAATCAGAAAGCGAAAAATTCATAAATTGCTTGTTTGGAGTGATTTTGACATTCAATGAAATTCTGAGTATACCAAGGTGTTGCTAGACTTGAGGAGAATCTCTGGACTAGATCTTGCTTCATTTTGAGCAAAAAAAATAAAATTGGGCGTAGTATGTCTCCAGGGGGTTTTTGGACAGGAATTTGGAAATTCTGAGACCACCAGTGTGTTCAGAGGGTAGGTTTTACCTTGGGATCATGTTGACTTGAGTGTTTTACCATGTTTTGATGTCCAAAAGTCAAAAGGCGAAGTCAAAAAGCAAAAAATTCATAAATTGCTTGTTTGGAGTGATTTTGACATTCAAATGAAATTCTGAGCATACCAAGGTGTTGCTAGACTCAAGGGGAACCTTTAAACCAAATCTTGCTACATTCTGAGCAGAAAAAAAAATATGGGCATAGTATGTCTCCAGGGGGTTTTGGGAATTCTGAGACCACCAGTGTGTTCAGAGGGTAGGTTTTACCCTAGGAACATGTTGACTTGAGTGTTTTCCCATGCTTTTGATATCCAAAAGTCAAAAGGCGAAGTCAGAAAGAAAAAAATTCATAAATTGCTTGAAGTGAGTGATTTTTGCACATTTTTTTCATTTGTGGAGCTTACTAGCACTTGCTGTGACCATAAGAAATCATCAGGAGCACTTCAATCTGAAAAAATAGGCAATAGACATCCTACCCGTAGGATGTCTACAAGGTGATCTGGGCATAATTTTGCAATTCTGAGGTCACCAGAGTGTTTAGAAGGTAGGTTTTACCTTATTTACACTCTCAAACCAGGAATTTGACCTTATTTTGACAGATTAAAGGCAAAAGATGAGAATTGTCAGACATCCTACCCAAATTGTGTACAAGGGGTGATTTTGAGACCAAACCATAAGTTGACATCATATGCATGTTCTAAATGTTGTATTGAGTGTATGTGACAAGTTTCATCTCAGTTGGATGAGTAAAATTGAAGATTAAGCGGATTTTAGCGTTTTGTACCAGACAAAGGCAAGAATAGCCAGATTTGGGAGCTTTTGGCATCCAAACCCAAATCTGACCATACCACTGTGTTGCTAGACCCAAGGGGAGTCTTTGGACCAAATTTTTATTCAATTCTGAGCAAAAACACATCCTACCCGTAGGATGTCTCCATGCCAGTTTTAGGGTTCAACTATAATTTTGACCATACAGGGGTGTTCACAGTGTCACAAAGATCCCAAATCTTCTTTTAAAATTGAATTTGGACTCATTTTGACCATTCTAAACTGCATTTCACTATTTTGGCCATAACTTTCACAAACGGTATTGGATTGGAAAAGTTTTTATATCAAAACTTAGCCTGAGAGCAACACTACAAATCTTAGAGCAAAACTTGACCTAAATGTATGACTTTGGAAACCATTTAGATCAACTTTGAAAAAAACGTCGTTTAAGGCCTCAAAATGCATCCGGAAGTCAGGTGTGTCTAAAACCGACAATTCGAAAGAATTGTGAGAAAACGGTCACGGTTTTGAACATAGTTTTGACTTTTCCCTAGGAGAGGGGCTAGTGAGCCATAAGCGAAGTCATTGGCTAGAGTCAACCCAGGCTCTAGAACAGACCACTCAAATCGATCTAGAGCAGACACGAGTGCATGTGAGATTTTCATAATTGAAAAGCTGAAATTTGAAACCAGATTTGGTCTCTAGCCTTCTAATTGACCATCAAAGACTGCTAAGTTAGGAGATTGAAATTATCTTTTGGGAAAACCATTGGTCACTCGCTGGAAGGTGTAAAAGTTAACTATGGCCTAGTGTAAAATATGAGCGTCCATACACAAATGTACAAAGCACAAGATGGAAAACGGAAAATTGGTACCCTCTATGGAGACGAAGACGGTCGATACTACAGGGCTATCACAAGTCATGAAGTTCCTGTAGAAAACAATCATTATTTTGCAGCAGAAGCGTTTGTCTCAAGAGGAGAAGACTACATGTCTAAAGGTGGTAATGTATACCATCTCGTCATGGGTTTACCTCTAACTACGCACCTGGAAGAATTGACACCTACAGATGTCACTATACAAATGAGTGACACACCACATGACACACAACAAGGCACAACACAAGACACCACATGGAAAGACACGGCACAATTCTCGTACACTGTGCCAGCACCAGACAAAGCACAAACACATCAAATTGCACAAACAGAGAATACGCCGGAAGTACCAGCTATGAAGATAGCACAACTTCAAAAAGAACTAGCTCGGTCTCAAGAGCTACTTAAAAGAGCACAACAAGTCATATCATCAGGCAATAACCAAAGGCCATTATCAGATATGGAACCCTCTCGGATGGGGGGAGTTCAAACTCAACAAAGAGACCCTATATCTTCAAGAGTGGGATTAAGAAGTCTAGTTTTACAAGAAGCAATGTCCTTTTCAGGAGCCCAAGTGGAATTTCAAGAAGCATTGGAAGATGCCGAGCCGGAGGAGAGACCACCGAAAATTTACAATGCCAAATGTAGAAGGTCAGGTCAAGATGTCATTGTGGTCGACAAATACAGTAGGTACTATGAAATAGTCGATGTGAAAAATATGGATGAGTTTAGCATTTGTGGGAAACCTATAAGTCACATACTTGGACCCCGTCCAAAAGCACCATCCAAGGAAACGGAAAACAAAGATTCAGTTCGATCTTCACCCTCGGTGCAAACCTCGCCAAAATCAACTCAAAAACATAGCCCTAAGGCTATGCAGAAGCCCCACGTCAAAGATCATATGATGATGGAAGAATTAGCATTACGACTGCTAGAACGCATGGATAGTGATTTGATCTTGTATGTAAGCAATAATGGAAGCTATTTTCGGCTTCTCAAGGACAAGACAATGGAGGATAAAGAGACGAAGCCAGTGGATACACCTAAGTCAATCGTAATCTATAGGTTCATGCATGCAAAAAGAAGAGGTCATATCTGTATCTAGATACCACAGGAAACCATTATCAGCAGTATTATGGAGAGCTGCCTCGTCCAAAGGGTGCACATGTTGAGATAGTGACATATTGCAACCAATGTGCCATTGGTTATTTAGTGAAGGACTTCCCAGCAAAGCTCTACATGGAAAAGAAGAGGCAACAAGCCAAAAGCAAAGTTCAGACAGTGACAACAAGGGAACGGAAGCAAGAATCCCCAACGAGATCTCCGGAAAAGAAGCAGATCTTGTCGCAGAGCACAAAAGATAGGCTCAAGACACAGTTTCTTGAATTCAAGGGTGTCAACGACATTATCATAGAGAATCAGGCTTTCAAAAAAGATTAATTGAATCAGCTGATTCAAGATCGCTTAAAGAACCTCAGTGAGGACAAGTCAAAGCATCCACAAGGTGATGAAGATGAAGCTCGCAGTTCAAGGTTCGAGAGCAAAAGAAGCCAAGATTCTGAAGATGGTAAGCAAACCCAAGAAGAGGTGGCAGAGGTAACACAAAAACTTAGTGTCACCTCACGAGACAAAGACATGCAAGTTGAATCAATGGATGAAGCTAAAATTCTACAAGAGAATTCCTCTACTGTAGACTCTACAAGGATGATTGAAGAAATCAAAGAGCAAAAGAAGCTAAAAGAAGATGTGGCTGAAGTTTTAGAACCCACAGAAGAAAGGGAAATGACCGACTCCAAAATTGACTACCAAGGACAAGCAATGAAGGATATGATTGAATATTTTTGAGAAGAGACTCTACAAAAACCCATGGAACAGTGGGAACCAAAGGCCACGGCGAATATTGCATAAGAAGAAGAGAGTCAACCTCAACATCCTGCTACACAAGATTCAAAAGATTTCCAAGAAGAAAAGTCACCATTGAATGACCTTCAAGTGCTAGAAGAAGTAAATAGTGACAGAGAGCTTCTGAAATCAAGAATCAAGGCGTCACAATTAGAAACTAGCAATGAAGAGCAACAAGAAACTCAGGCTATAGACCTTCCCCAAATCTATAGATCAGAAGATAGTAAGCACTTGGAACATGCCACAACCAGTCAAATGACAAAGAAGTTCAACATACAAGAGGATGACAAAGCTTCCAAGGCACAAAAGTCCAAGACAAGTACCAAAATCAAAGAGGACATCAGTTACTTGGCAGCCAACAAGAAGATTAAATTCTCGTTGGATGTGCATGAGAAAGTGAAATTCAATTTTATAGCAGAAATAGATTGCACTGCCACGACTAATATCATGTCTTATGGGCTGTGGTTACTTCTAGATAAGCCAGAACTGTATGAAATTCAGGTACAGGTATCCCTATCAAATGGAGTTAAGGTCACACGTTTGGGGATTGTAGAAGCTACCCTTAAACTATGGTCAAAGATAGTTAAAGACAAATTCCTAGTAGTGGATTCTTCCAAAATGAGTACACATTTGATTTTGTCCAAGCTATGGGCAAAAACACTTGAAGAAGAATCTGAATCTTCAATGATGGTCATCATGAATAGCTCTCAAGAAAGCCAGCCTACTACCGCTCCAAGTTTATCGGCTATCGACAAAGGCAAAGCCAAAATGAGCCCACAAATGTCCTACCAACAGAAGCAACCCCTTAAATCAGAGTCTTCAATCCAACCCAGAAAAGTTCAAGACAGAGCTTCTATATCAACTGACCACATGCTTACACATGAAAGGCAGACTCCAAAGAAAATATTTCAACCGAAATATCCTACACTACGAGATCACCGCCGCCAAAGGTTTTCAAAGGTCTACATTAAAGCTGAAGAAATAAAGGTCAAGGACCCAATATGGGTAAATGATCCTAGCCAATTGACGAAAGGTAAACACATGGGATGGATACCCTCCCACTACAGCTTAGCAAAGCAAGTCTATTATGAGGGTCAAAAGAAACTTTGGTTACCAAAACCATAGACCTCGGCTTATGCGGTGGATAAAGGTTTCAACAAGAGTCCCCAAAAGCTCATATTTATATCGCCAAAGGAGACCAACGAACAAGGCTCGCCAAAGGTACGCAGGAAATTTCAAATCCAGCTAGCCTTCATACCAACATAGGACTTCATCGGTAAATAATTCCAAAAATGGCACTCTTGTACATCTCAATACGACATCAAAAACATCATGGGAAGTGCCATCTACAATTCTTCAAGCACAAGGTTACTATCAAGGAAATCGGAGAATCTGGCTACCAAAGATGTCAGGTAAACATTCTTCAATCAAACAACTTCAGCTTGAAAATAATCGCAATTTCACGGAAGGCAAAATCAAGGACAATGCCACAGTCAAGGAAAGGGATATCTGCAAAGACATGCTAATCACACGATGCAGATACAAATGGATGCCAAAAGAACAACACATACGGAAGAAGATTGAAGTCATCTCTAGCTCTCAAGAAATGTCAAGACATGATAGACAAAGTGTTACGGAGAATGGAGCGAGCCAATCTTCTCAACCAAGGGACCAACAACAACAAAAAGAAATTTTGACAACCAAGGTCACCCAGGCATGGCAAAAGAAACCAATATTGCTAGTATGGTCCTTTACAAATCCTCTCTTCGAGGATGGGAGTTTTGAATTTCAAAACCTATTCTCGGTCGAAAGCTCCCGAGAGTAAGTCAAGTCGCCATAAAAATCATGGCATAAGAGTCAAGAGTCGGGTAGCTAAGCTACTAAATGAGCAAGCGTCAGACCCAAGCTTCATGTCTTAATATTTTTTGTGGTCTATGAGTCTAGATATTTAGTTTATAGCTCAAGCTGAAAGAGTTGAGCATATTGTAAAATTGAGTGGCTCATGCTGGATAGGTGAGTAGAAGAGTCAAAGTATAACAATTTTATTTGGTGGAGAGGTGGAGTAATCCACAAAACACTCATGCACATGTACACAGTGAGGAGAGTGAAAAAATCTTGAGCATCAACAGCCCTTCTTGTGAGTAACGGTAGCTCTTGAAGTCAAATATATTTTTGCTTCTATAGCTACGTTCACTCCTGGAAGCACCCATTCAATCTCTTCTCGCACAACATATTTTTTCCCATGCATCTATCTATGCAAGCATATATAATGTCCCATCATTGGACATTTGCATTTGACACGATTTGTGTTCCACCCATGCACTTACACAACAAATGACGATGATGAAGCGGTAACAGGTTTCATAAGCATTTGCTCAACAACAATGACTCTGACTTCAAGCTACTAACACTTATCCAATGTATATCCAGTCAATAATAGTAGCCATACGGCCATAAGTACTTTAACTTAACAAAACTCGGTTACATCAAAAATAAAGTACATATAGCTTTACATTTAATTGTGACTAAAGGCATTTTTTTCCCACTTGGTTTTTCCCTTTAGTCCTATCCAGGTATCCAACACCTTCATTTTGTAATATACGCCACATTTTATTTTTACTATTTTATTTTTTATATAAACACAAAAGAGAAGACCAACGACATCCCCAAACAACTACATGCTCATCAACTAGAAAATCAAAGGGGAGCGGCCTAGAGAAAATTCAAAAGTCTTCAAGTTTATAGGTACACATGCAGGATGACACCCGAAGAACAAACAATACAGAGTTGCCAAGATAAAGACTTGCTACAACAACAAACCTCACTCAACCCATTCACGATACAACAACCAATCGAAAGGGGAGAGCTATGGCTTCAACTACACTACATGTACAAGAAAAAGGTACCTCTACAACATACAAAGCATCTAGCAGAAGCAACTGCAACAACAAAAGCTTCAACCACAACACCAAAACATGAAGCACTCGTCAAAGCCACTGCAGACATACGGTCTTGTCGGGGACGACAAGAATTCGGAGGGGGAGAGTGTTGATAGGCCAACCTTTCAACAACGCTTCCACAAAGATTCCATGAAGATTCCTCAAAGATTCTCTAAAGATTCCATATGAAGATGTTGATGAAGTGATGAAGATGAAGATGGATGCTGTAATGTGAAGATACAAGCTCGTGGACATCATCGAATATCCCGTTATTATTATTTTGAGCCATTACGGCCACTTTTGTAATGATTACAGGAACTTCATATTTTAAGTCGGCAATTATATCTTGGCCGCAGATGCTTGTTGGATGAGCAAAGCCAGCTCACGGTGTTGTAATTAAGCTCTATAGAAGCCTAGGGACAAATCAGGTCATTTTGGCTGGACATTAGGTTTTCTAAGGGTTAGTATATAAACCAAAACCTAAAGGGACTTCTAATAATCTTATCTTCTGTGTCGACTGGGAGACTGCGAGAGAGTGAGAGAGTGTGTGTGTGTGCTGCAAGAGCTACGGTGGTCGGAATCACAAACAGAGAGTAGTAGCGTGTTGCCTACGAGGAGAGCTACGCGTTGATGCTTACATCACGCGCGTTCGTTTTTGTTTTGGCAGATTCTGTTAAGTATGGAGTCTGATTTACCCTTGTAATTTTATGTGGTAAAAGCGCACATTTGTAAGGCCCCCATTATGAGGAGAAGCCATCGTGCGTGAAGGAAAATCACTCACCGGAAACCAAAATTTTCACGGACAAGAATCAGGGGCAACTTTAAAGGCCTCGGGGGCGGAATTATTAATTGGATATACAAAGATAAAATCCATGGATATACTTTCCCATGGTGAATTAGGAATTGGAAATGGATGGAGTAATCCAGGTTGCTTCCCTCTATCATACTTGGTCTTTAGGCATACCACACATTTTGAAACATACTCTTGTATGTCCACTTTCATGGTAGGCCAATAAAAGTACGTCTCTAGGTTGAATGCCTCTATGCCCCGCATAGGGAGGAGCATGGGATTCATACATGACTTTGTCACGAAGGGAGTGGGTAACATATAGCCTATTGCCATGGAGAAGATAACCATCCTGTAAGATAAATGGTTCCTCTTTCTTCCCCAAAGCAAGGGATGACATTATGTCTTTAAAGTCAGGGTGAGTAGCATACTCATCTATCATAGAAGATAGATCATTGTGAGTTTCTATTCCCAGGTCGGTCACTTATCAAAAGCTCCTATATCACGTGTGTTCAAGAGGTTATTAATAATACCTCAATATACATACTATATTTACACTACATGCCTATTTTGAAAACCCCCACCCCCCTCTGTATGTATACATTTTGATACATTTTGATCTTTTAATAATCCTCTCCGGTTAACTCACGTGATAGCATGCACATTCTTAAAAGTGACCGCCCAGGGTTGCTATTGACATAGCATTAACTTTTGGTCATCGTGAAAGTGCATCAGCTACTTGATTGTGCTTACTAGCAATTGTTAAGTATGGAGCCTGATTTACCCTTGTAATTTTCTGTGGTAAAAGCGCACATTTGTAAGGCCCCCATTATGAGGAGAAGCCATCGTGCGTGAAGGAAAATCACTCACCGGAAACCAAAATTTTCACGGACAAGAATCAGGGGCAATTTTGCCGGAATATTCTTTTTCGCCAGAATATTATGGCCGGACGACGGCCGAAAAGTGGTCGGAAAACAACCGGTTGGTTGGCCGGTGGCCGGTAGTCAATGGCCAATGGCCGGTGGCCGGTGGTCGGAATTCAATGGCCGGTGGCCGAATTCAAAAGCGGACTTGTCTTCTCAAGGGCGGCCACACATGGGCGGATTGGAGGGTCCGATTTGGACTTATTCGCACAAGGGCGGCTACACATGGCTGTCTCTCATAAGAGAGGGCAGCCCTTTTGGCCTATAAAAGGAGGCCATTTCTACACACATTTCATAGTGTGAAGTTGATGCAACAAGGTGAGTGTGAGGTGGTGAGAGTGAAGCAAGGCGGGAGCTCCATTAAGGGTATAATCCCTTTGTAAACTACTTCTTGTTTTGAAGTACTAAAGCCATTGAGTGGCTGCTTTCCCGTGGACGTAGCCCACATTGGGTGAACCACGTATATCGTGTGTACTCTCTCTCTCTCTCTCTCTCTCTCTCTCTCTCTACTCTATAATCTCGGGTATATAAATCTGTCTCTCTCCATTAAGTAATCTACTCAATTATCTATTTAGCTACGTCTTATTTCCTAACAGATTCACCCGCAAGCTACTTTTGGAGTTTCGGTGAGTAAACATTGTCCGTTTTTGCATTTTAGCATATCCATGCGATCATAGCGAGTAGAGCTACGCATTAGACATGTTAGATTTTAAAAACAGTGACCTGTAAAATCCGACCAGACATACTACGCATTTTTTTCACGGAGGGTATTGGGTTAGGATTTGTGGTCAAAGACCTTAGGGATAGCAGCCTTCCAATGTACGTAGGACTTCCCTTGAGTTTTGTGAAGTTTCAAGATAGTTTGATAGGCTTTTGGCTTGCGGTAGCATCATAGGAGACTCTCACATTCACAGAACCGATGGCATGTAGATTTGATATCTCTGTAGGAAGTAGTCATCAGTCGGTCAAGTAGAGGTTGACACCCTTTGCTTGCTTCCACGTGCCTGCGGGTCGAGCTCCGTCCTCAGTTGACATTATATGTTAGGTGAGTTCTTGCTATGCTGACGTCTATCGCGGCGTATCCGCCAACAGACACCAACAATGTGGACTTGCAAAGGGGGAAGTGCGATCAACAGGTTTCTTGTAGTTGGATGGGAAACTAAGGTGGTCAACGACGAGGAGATAGAATCAAGTGCTCTCCAGTTGCTAACAAGGTGGCGTTCAGATACCATATTGCGAAGCAAAGCTTGTCGATGGTCTTTCCCTATAGAATATGGAAGCTGACCATGGGAGAATGGGAGACACTAGACTCTGAGGTTGCTGCTAGAGAATCAGTTGACCTGCAAATACATCTCCACGACGATGTAGTGCACCACATTACAGTGAACAATGACTGGCATCTTAGTCACCTTTGCGAGTACCTTAATCTCAGATATACCTTGTCCAAGCAATATCTCTTTGTAATCAATGAAAAGATTGTTCGCTCCAGAAAAGAGAAGAGCTTTTTGTGTGAGAACATTCCGTTTCCGTGAAATCTTGTAGCTGACATGGATTTTGTCCACATTGATACATACGGTGTTTTGAATCTCGTTTCTGCGCATACTTGTTTATTCTCAGCTTGTGCAAGTTTACGATTGAAACGTGCAATTTATTTGTTGTGGAGCACAAATGTTTTCAATGTTGGTGTCTTTCAATGCTTTGTCGCGTGATTTTTTTTAAACTTAAAGTTTCAGGTTATTTTGACATCAGTTTAAGTGCTTTTAAAGAAGTGACTTTGGGTATATAAGTGACTTTTTAGTTTTTAAACTTCATTTCTCACATTCACAAAACTCTAGCTCTAAGCTCGCTTCACATCTTCTTCCCGAACGAACCCATGGCAACGTCTACTACTGATGCACTTCTCACCCAATTAGAAAAGGTAGGACTTGTAGATCGAGCACATGAACTACTCAGTGTGTTTGAGGGGACAATTGACATGCAGGCCACTACCAACCTTCATGCAGAGGCATTCAGAAGCTTTCTTGACTACATGGCGCAACACATGGAGAAATATGCCATAATCTTTTAGGGATCCGACATGGCGTGGTTGCCAGTGTATTTCTTGAAGTATATCTATGCGAGTGACAAAAACTTCCAGTTTTGCTTGTTGAGGTTTATTAAAGGCCTTACGGAATGGGACATCAAGATAGAGGATGAGGATGATCTCATGGATTTGGGCATGGGGTGCATAGGCATCCAATTTATTTCATGGGACATGGTTCTGGAATTACTTGTCCTTGAGGGCATGGAAAAGGGAAAATCAAAGGAAAAGGTCAACCAAAGACCTCCTCTGACCATTGTGGAGGAATCGTTATCAAAGAGATAGATGAGCACGCCGAAGCATCTATGGCACTTGTACTCATGCAAGATCCCAACACCATTGAGGAGGAAGATGGAATGATAGAGGGAGATGAGGTGTTGAAGGAGATCCCGGACCTCCAAATTCTCACTTTGCATCCAGTGGTGGTGGATGATCGTCAGTTTCTATTCCTTGACGACATTGCCAAAACGTTAGGACTCAGAGAAGATGAGTTGCTTGCAGTGCTTGCTATCTATGCGGGCATGAAGGATCCTAGTGGGAAGGAAGAGAAGGCAAATTTTCAAATTCATTTTGAAGACCAAGATCTCCTAGCAAGCCTCTCTTCCCTCCCCAGAAATGAGACATTGGCATGTCCATCCTTGACATGACATGATTGTCAATGTTGGTGCGGTCTTTGTTGTTGTTTGCAACACTGCTTGTACATTTGTCAAATTACAACAAGAACTACGATCCATGAAAACCATAATTGATGACAAACTTTATGACCTTCACATCCAAGCCCCAGCTACAACATTTGTTTCTATCATTATAGGGCTATTGCCAGAGCTAAACTCAAAAAGAACCCAATCTCGTTCAGCTGGACTCTTATCACCATGGATAGATAATGTTGCAAATTCATCTATTCAAACTTGTCTACTAGTAACTTGATCACAACCTCTTTTGTTTTCATAAATACGATCACTTTACTTCCATCCATCAGACGCTCCAGTAAATATGCCAATCTCATTCTCAGAAACAACTTCTACAATCTGTAGAATTGGATGATTAGTTTTTAGATCTTGTGAATGAATGACAACTTTGTAGAGATTCTATAGAAATTGTTTGGCTAAACCTTCAACTTCTTTGGGCCAAGTTGCACTCCAATCCAAATTCTATTTGTCAGGTTGAATCTAGGAGATAACGTTTTTGATTTGAGGTTCAAAACCCATGTCTAGCAATCAATCTACCTCATCAAGGATAATATACATAACCCTCATCAATCTACCTCATCAAGGATAATATATGTAACCCTGCAAAGGTTGGTTTGTCTACCATTTGTGTCTGCTCTTCTTTGATGGGGACTCCTTTGTTCCTACACCAAGGTGATCAAAATCTCATTTTCCATTGTTAGCTTTTGTGTGCTTTGTAAATCATTATAATGCTTCTACTTGATACATGAATTAATTAAATCTTGACAAACCCCATTTAATTCGCCAAGTTAGGAATTTTCTTCAAAAGGACCTTTTCTGACATCATTCACGATAGATGACCATCTATGAGCTATCATTGTCCATTTGTAGGGTTTCAAAAAGTAGCTAAATGGTCAAGCTATTCAGTTTCAGATTTGAAAAATTGCATCTTTGGCTAGGGGTTAGACTTCTATTCTTTGTTTCAATTTTTCTTCACCCTTAGCTTGTATTCTCTATTCATAGCCTACTGAAAAAATTTGGCTTGATTTGGACTTGTAATTAGCATTTTTTGGATTTCAGTTTAGAAAACAACTGATGGGCTTCTCTGGCACCTTCTGGCTACCAAACACATGTAGAACCAATGATGATGACTAAAACTTGGCTTGACCCTTGGTTGCTCTTGCAGACATTTATTGTGATAGATGATTGAGCTGTCATTTCTACCCTTTCGTTCTTGTCCATACTGTTAGTCCCTTTTATTTGTTAGGCTTCATTAAGTCACATACAAGATAGAAGATTTACAGTATAAAGATCTACTTCCTGTACACGACCTTGTAGTTGCATGAAGTGTCTAATAGGCAACTTTACACATGATGGGTGCTTTTGTTTAGTTGCATCACCAACTTTTTTTGTCCCTCTGGCATTATAGCATCGTGCATATGGCTTTTGAGACATACCTTGTGAATTTTTGTTATTTTCTTGTACCTTCTTTTCTTTGTATTGTTCATGCATCTCTTTAGTCTTTTCCTCATCTAGATTATGGATGTTTTTCATGTTTGTTTTTCAAGAAAATCTCAAAGAATAAGTAAACAAACCAAAAATTAACTCAACAAAAATCCAAATCATTCAACTAGAATTTGATACCCTATGTAAATTGTACACATGTCCCTAGGGGCTCATATATGACTTTTCTCCCTGTACTTCTCCTATAACGCTATTATGAGGGCATATACTCTAAATTTTGTCAAAATATTATCACAATCAAATGAAAAAATTCAATTCAGCTCACAAACATTTCCCTCTAATATTCATAATATTAGGTCCGTATTTAGAATGCCTCCCCCCTCCTATTTGGACTCCTCCTTGACGATAGGGTATCGCCAAGGGTATGTACTGTGATTGGGCAATTAAAATTTGTGCCTATGCAGACCTTGTAATGTAGACCTACTATGCATGCACAATCAATGCATGGAAAAAGTTTATGATGTGCAAGATGTGGGTGTAAGCAATTTTCTTATTGGAATTTGTTGGCGAGGCTTTCTATTCTAAGCAATGTGATGGTCTTTGAAGCTCTTGTGCTATTTTCTTGATTGAAGGTTGTAGAGATATTTGGAATTCCTCTTTGATTACATCTGTTTATTTTTCTTCCAAGATTTTCTTGTGCATTCACTTTCTCTTTTGATCCGTAAGCCTTGTGTAGCATGCAGTGGTGGTGAAGTGAGTGACTTGCTCTCTTCTAATTGTATTGTAATCATAGGAGGAGTTGAAAGAATTCAAGAGGCGGTGCAGTGATAGTAATGTGATTCATTTCCTTTGGGACCCACTTCTTTGTGATGACTAGTTGTTTCATTGTGCTGATGCTGGTTTGGGAACCCATACTTGTCTCTGCTTTGTTTGTGTTTGAAGAGACTTCTTTGGGATCCACCTTGTCTTTGTGTGAGTTAGCGACGGTCTTTGCTTCAACCTTTGTATGCTTGGTTGGGGACAGGATTCAAAATTTGGGAGTTAATACTTTAACCATTTTGGAATCCAAATAAAATCATAACCTCTTTGTGCTTGAGTCAACTTCTTTGGAACCCAAATCTGAGTTGCAAAATCTTGTGACTTTGTGATTTCTTAGTTGTTCTTGCACACTTCAATTTTTTTCCTTTTGGTGTTGGATCTTGTGATTTTTCATTAGAGATCTTCATCCTCATGATCCATACCTGCTTTTGGCCAATTTGGCTCTTTGAATTCCAGATTGGTTGAACTTTTTGGCTCTGACTTGTTCTTTTCTTGTGGCCTTCTATGGTTGTTACAAAAGCTACTAGTGATAGTGATGACCTGAATTCCTGGTAGGGGATGTCATAAGAATCTTTACTATCGTTATTATCATCAGCAAGGTTGAATTCTCGCACTTTCCCTCGGTGGTTTGGCTGGTTAGGGAAATTTAATATTTGTTTGCTTATGGATTGCAATTTTTGGAATGAATTTTCTTGCCAATTGATTAGAGCATTGTTAGCCCATTGACATGGCCGTCTTCTTCTTGATTGAGTCTTTTCTTTTTGTATAGGAGCCATGTATGAGGATGTTGTTGCGGTTGCATCACCACTAGGGATTTTGGAATCCACTTTTGATGCACTTTAGTCTTGTAGTGATGACATTGGTTATTGGGTCATTGATCTGGACAATCATAAAACCGTGCATTAGTTAAAGTGTCATTTGTGTCACCTACTAGGTCGTCTGGATTTACATTGTCTGCATATTCTTGAAGCTCCAAGTGTTCTACAAAGTATAGAGCTCATCTTCTTCTTTGTATTTGTATTCATTGCACTCCTTTGTTTGCTTTTCATCTTGGGAACCTATTAATGCCTGTTTCTTTTCATTTTCATGGATCATACTCACAGCAAAGTAAGGAACAACATCAAAGACATTTTCATCACAAAAATTTGTTATTGGTTTGTCTTGAATAGCACACACATCCAAAGTATCCAAGATGTGTTCCCAATCAAGTGGCTCTAAAGATTCTTCAAAAATGGTTCTGGGATATAATCCTTATCTTCGATTTCCATTTATAGGATACATTTCACCCACTTTAAACTTCCACATTATGAAGCTCTAGACATCCACAGTCCTTTAGGCTTACCCAACCATGCTAGAAGTTCTGATCCTGCTATAGTAGTAGAATCAAACTCTTCTATAGGGGTTCTCGTCACATCCTTGTAACTATGGTCCTTCAAGTTTATCCTTGTCATGGTTTCCATGTGTCTCAGGTAGATATGGTTGTATCCCAATCTTAGACCATTTTCAATTGTCTCATAAATGTTCTTCCCAAGGTTATTTTGTAATTATTCTTTCTTGCCAAAATCAACAATAGCAGAGGTTTTCTTATATTCAATGCCACAAGTAATAACAACTAATTTTTCTAGCAATCTTATGGGATTTTCCATGTGTCCATCTACAAAATGCAGTTCATCTTGGTAGCCCTCACGCGGCTGGTTTTTTCAATTATTTCCAGATCTCTTTTGTTGTTGTGATGGAAACACCAGCTCCACTGTCAAGGATTACCATTGTTTTTACACCTTGGAATTCCATAGGAAGAGTGGTGTTCCTATCTTCTCCCTCATGGTTCTTGCCTACCTTGTTAATGGCATTGGCCTAGTGTTTAGCTGAGGCATTTCAAGCTGTTTGATCCCTTCCTCAATTTGAGTCATTGGTTTTTTAACACCAAATTTCTCTAGGAATTCTCCCACAATAGTCCATATGTTTGGTCTTATTGTGAGCAACTCATCCAATGTTATGGTACAGGTGATTGGGGTAGATAGAATATTTATTTATCCTTTGAATCAATGAACTTCTTGGAAGAGAGTCTCTGTGATGGGACTGCAATAACATCTAACTTGTCCTTGTTCTCTCTCGTATAGGATGTTAGTGTTCTTAGTGAATGGGGTTGACTGTCCTTAGATTGTATAGATCCTTTGTCTCCCCAATCTGATTGAATTTCTAGATTCATTTGAGATCCAGTCTCAATTTCCTCTATTGGTGGAATAAACACTCCTCTTCCATCATCAGTGTTTTTTACTCGTATGCTTAGCTTACTGTCTTCATTAGCTTCTCTCACTTGTTTCCACAGTTTGTCTAAAGACAATCTATTTCTTTGCAATCCTCTGGTACAGCTAGGTGAAATTCCTCAGAAGAGTTATTCATGGTATTTGACACTATCCTTGGCTCTAATTCTAGGTCCTTGAGCTTTGGTCCATGCTCATGACTAGAATCTGGTTCTATTTGTTCTTGGTTTGGGGGGATTGCTGGTGTAGGTGGGACAAGCATCACATCCTCTCAGGTTTTCCACCTTGTGGTTCTACTAAAGCTCGTGCTGTTTGAATTATTTTTTGGCACATTTCAAGCCTTTTCTTTTCTAGTTCCGCAAATGGATATGTCATCCACCTTTGTTCTTGGGTTTGGTTGTTCTTGACCCGTGTTTTTGAGCTTGCGCTTGCATAACTACTTGAACTGGTACGGTGTTTTTCTTTTTTGAGCTCATGGGTAGCTGAATGATCCTTAAGAAATTTGTTGTGATATTTATGACTTAGTTTGGGTTTTTTGGACATTTGGGGATCAAGTGATTGGCCCTACAAACATACAAAAGGCATTTACTTGAGTGATCTTTTTCTGAGGACATAGTGTGACCAAGTGGTTGTCACAGCTTTTGTGACAATCTGTCTCTGGTTGAGGAGCTTCTTCTTGCATTTCATCTTGGTTGTAAACATGCTCTGTCCTAGCTAAGCTACTATTCACAATGAATTTCAATGTCCTTTTTTCCACCTCATACCTTCTTTCTTCATGTCAAAATGCAGGAGGTGGAGGTTGTACCGGCCTCCCCACTCCATGTGTTTCTCTCATCTTCTGTCGCTTCGAAGGGTAGTACCCACTTTGATTGTTATAATACATTGTAGTTGGTACTAGAACTTGTTTGTTAGATGCTTCCATCATTGGCATGTATCTCATGTCTATAGGCATTCTAGCACCTAGCAGTGGAGGTTGTTCTCCTAAGATAGGTTGTGGCCTTGAAACTCCTACTAGACCTGGAGCATTCCCCGTAACGTATCTAGGTGGGGTGGGTGAAATTGGAATATGTTGAACATACATCTCCCTAGCATATTCTTGTTACCATATAGATGTGGTAGTGATGTGTGTGAACACACTAGGACTGTCGGGGCATTTTTCTCTCTTTAGGAGGTTTTTTCCCCGTGCATTGTATAACGTCCATCACTCTAGGGCTATCTATCTTTCCATTGCACACTAAGTAATACACTCTCTGTTGTGTGCCTTGATCTTCCTTTGTCTTCTACAAGTTGTGTACGTTTCCCTACAACCCTAATCCAACAATTGGTATCAGAGCAGGTCACGTCCTCCCGAGCTTAGTCACCAGCGTCGCCAAAACACCCTTGCTCGTTTTTTCAAATTTCAACAAGCTTTGGTGAGTGTCAACAGGTCAAAAAAAATTGGGCAAGCTCATAGAGCTTGGTCTGCTTAGAATTTCATTTTGGGCTCATTTCGACCTCCATTTCCATTACAGCCACGTTTACACAGGCAATTTTGTCATTTTGTACAATTTTTTTGTCAATGCCAATTACTGCATAACAAGTCCCATACAATCTATTGCAGGTTGTGTTATATAGCATGTTATGATCCCACTCAGTTTATCCTCATACTGGGTAGTTTACACATTAGGTGTAGGCATTTTCTATGGCTGACAACAACACAGATATGTTCAAGATGTTTGCTACTAAGGTCAAATTGGATGGGGACAACTGCCCTATATGGGCTTACATGATGCAACATGTACTTGTATCAAAGGGAGTCTGAAACATTGTGCAGGGCATTGATGTACGTCCTAGTACTGTGGATGCAGGCGATGTTGAGGATGCTCCAGGTTTTGTTGCCAGGGTTGCTGCTGTCAGAGTTGTTTTGCCTACGGCTAAGCACGCTCCTTGGGATGTAAGAGATGCGTAGACTCATGCATTGATTGCATTTTTTGTGAATCACACTATCACTCCTCACATCCATTCAACAAAATCTCAAAAAGAGGCTTTGGATATTCTAGCAGGTCTTATGCAAGCCGCAATGAGGCTAAAATTTCTTTGCTGCGTAAAGAGCTCGAATCAAAAATTATGCATGAGGAAGATGAAATAGACACTTTCATTGATGGTGTCAAGGATGTTAATGAGAAATGAATTTTTGTAGGAGAGGTCATTTCTGAAAGTTCACTTGTGCAGACTGTTCTTGATGCTTTGCCATATTCTTACCAGACTTTTGCTACTACTTGGAGACTTATGACCCAAGGAAATCCCAAAGTTGTCAAGTTTGATGCATTATGCACATTGTTGTTGCAAAAGTCACTTTCCAAAAAAACCAGGACTAGGTAGCGTGCAGTTGAACATGCTTTTATTGCAGCTCAAAGAAAAGGTGGGAACAACAATGTAACCACTTCTTATGGTTCTGCTACAAGTGGCAAAACTTTTGTTCCTAATGCTTCTACTTGCAGCACTTTGTCTGGCAATTTTGGTGATAAGGGCAAAAAGAAGATGCGTTGCCATTATTGTAAAGCTAATGATCACTTGATCAAGAAGTGTCCAAATATGAAGGCAAAAGAGGCTAAGAAGAAAGAGGATGGATCCACTACAGGGTCCAATACAAGTGCAACGATTGTAGAGTCTTCTATCAAAGGAGATTGTGATGCTAATGTTGATGTAGAATGGTCATTTAGTGTAGAGTGCACTTATGATCCTATTGTCCATAATGCATATATGTTAGTTACTACAGATTCACATGTGTGGTATTTTGACAGTGGTGCCACAAAGCACATTACCTCACATCGTGATTCATTTATCTCTATTGAGTTTGTCCCTCATGGGAATATGGTGACTTGTGCCAACAATGCCTCTTATCCTATTCAAGGAGTTGGAAAGATTGTGCTTACTACTGCAAATGGAAGTTCTTTCACACTTTTTGATGCATTGTATGTACCTGGAATCCAAAAGAACCTTTTGTTTATATCTGCACTTGCTAAACTTCGTCTTGTAGTCAAATTTGTGGATGACAGATGTATAGTTCATGATATCAGTTTTGGTGATGAAATTGTTGCATCTGGTCTTTTGTGTTGTGGGTTGTATAAGCTCACTTTGTATGACAAGTGTGGACAAAATTTTGCAAATCCAGTCGCAGATTCAAGGGCTGTTTCAGATGAAAAAATGTGGCATGCACATTTTGGGCATCTGAATTTTACCAGTTTTTTGCGTTTGAAGAAATCTGATATGGTTGCTTCTTTGCCGCCTCTTGAAGCACCTATCAAACATGTTTTTGAAGGCTATATTTTGGGTAAAATGCAACGTTCTAAGTTTCCAAATGATGGGTCAGTTCGTGATACATGCAGATTGCAACTTGTGAATAGTGATGTTTGTGGGCCTATGCAAACTCCATCCTTGGGAAATTACTTGTACTTCGTGACTTTCATTGATGACTACTCTAGGCATGCATGGGTATATCCGTTAAAAGCTAAGTCCGAAGTGTTTATGTGCTTCAAGAAATTTCTTGTTATGGCTCAAAATGTCTCAAATGTACTGGCACCCTCCATTCCGATCAAGAGGGGAGTATATGTCTCATGAATTTAATGCATCTTTGAACCACTTACAAGTGTCCAAACTTGGTTTTGGAATGATATTTGGGATTCTAGGGTCAAAAGGAAGGCCTTCGACTGGTCAAAGTTCCTATTTGGCCTCAACCTGTGGATGGAGACTTTGTATGTGTATGATGTCTCTTGACTCATATTTTCTCCAAACTTTAATTGTAGACTCTCCTTGATGTATTCTAACCATCGAAGTCTCATTTTGTGATTATGACACTTTTAGTATGTCTCATGAATTTAATGCATCTTTGAACCACTTACAGGTGTCCAAACTTGGTTTTGGAATGATATTTGGGATTCTAGGGTCAAAAGGAAGGCCTTCGACTGGTCAAAGTTCCTATTTGGCCTCAACCTGTGGATGGAGACTTTGTATGTGTATGATGTCTCTTGACTCATATTTTCTCCAAACTTTAATTGTAGACTCTCCTTGATGTATTCTAACCATCGAAGTCTCATTTTGTGATTATGACACTTTTAGTAAGGTCTATCATTCCTTTTTCTGTTTGGTTGCTTGCAACTTCCCTAGGAGGTTAACTACACCAAAAGTGATCCAAATTGAATGAAATTTGGTCTCTAGGCCTATTTTGTGATGGCAAACACTTATGTAAGCTCAGATATAAATTTTGGCTTCTAATTTGTCACTTGAGACATCATATGCGTATGATGTCTTTTGTGGAAAAATGAAGGGTGCACTCAAATGTATCTTTTGACCTCAAACATGGCCTCTAGGACATCATACGTGTATGATGTCTAGAAAGGGATAATTATTACAAAAATGTGATGGACTAAAATATCTAGTCTCTCATTAAATACAACGTTGCTTTAATACAATCAAATTCTTCCAAGTTCATGAATTACATTGCCAGCTTCGGCAAAAAATGAATGACTTAGTCGATGAAATTTTGTAGACCCGTCAAAATTGTCATAAGTGAGTCCCTTGCTTCAACAGTATGCTAGATAGCATACCCAATATGCTAACTAGCATACAAACTATTCTAACAAGCATGCAGAGAATATCTAGCATAACACGGTTTGCTAGCCAACGTACCCAATATGCTGACTAGCATACAGACTATACTGATGTAAGGGACTTCTCCTAGTCCATACGGAGGAATCCCAATCCTTGAGCGAGTACTTCCGAGCGGACAAGAAACCGAGCGAGCACATTCAACGAAAAAGACTAGATCAAGACTAAGAAATGTAGGGCTGGGTAGATCGACACTAACAAAAACAAAATGGTTTTGACAAATTCCCTTATAAAAAAGAGCTCTTCATTCTCTTGGTTTTTCTATTTTGTTCATCATCATAACATTCTACGAGATTGACACATAGCTAGGTTTGGTATGGGCGCAAGATTGTTGCCTCTACTAATAGGGTGAGTAATTTTTTCACAAGAAGACATCATTCCTCCCACTTATTATCAAAACATTGTGAAGTATGGAAACATCGTTTGCTTCTATTGTCTTGTCTTCACTCTTTGCTCACCTAGCTAGGTGTGACATTGGGGCATGGGGACTATCGATATATCGGCCTTTGTAGCCCCCACACACAAATACACCTAGCTAAGTTTGCAAATTGTAGGCAATCGAGCAGAATCTAAGGATGTTGAAAACCGAGGAAAGGGGACTATTTTTTCCAAAGGAAAAGTTTCAAAATATTTTGATCCATTAAAGAGAAAGATATCGTCTAGATCTAGTGTCGATGCTCATGTAGGGAAGGACATATCATGCTGTGTAGTTGATCCATTACGAGTACCTATTGATGGAAAAGGTGGGGCAGTTTTTAGCTAATTTACAGTCAAAGAGGCATACACGACTAGAGTGTTTGTCTCTCACCTATATATGTGTTACTGCAAAGCTTCCAAAAGCTCGCTATCAAAGTGCACCTACCTTCAAATGTGTCAATTGATATTGTGAAATGTGGTGAATAAATGGAGTCACTTTGCATATCTGCTTTATTTCGAGATAGATACGGGTGTACTGTGCAATTCCAAACTTCTTGTATTATCTCACTTCCGAAGGTCATGGTTGTTGTCCAATGTTTACTACTCGTGATTTGTGACACCACTTAGTAATTTGTGAAAAAGAGTCCACATGAAAGGCAATAACGATGGTTTTACGATCAATGCAGCGGTGTGTGGCTTACCTGTCACATGCCTCGCAGATTCAAGGTTGTGGAGACCTTCGAAATTGATCTTTCGAACTTGAGTGTGAAGACGATCCATTGGATCCACCCTGTGGGGTGGGCACGAAAAGTCGTGCATTTAATCGTGGAGAGAGCCGCTGCATTGCATAGCAACTTGAAGAAGCCCAAGAAATGCATTGAGCTTTGTAGGTCGAGAGAACCAACACCACTTGCTTGCTTGATGGGTGGGGAGGTTCTTGGAACCATTGACTTTCCCGTGGGAAGGGGCCTCTTACGTTCATGTTATTGACTCGGTGTCAATTTTGACAGGGAAGGGCCATTGAGGTCGGTGGCTGGGTATCTACACTGAAAAACGCCACAACCAGCTCGTTGTGGGATAAGAGACCAGAAAACCGGCTCGAATTGTCACCTTTTCAATGCCTTGATTAGGAAATTGGGTGAGGCATGCTTGCCTGCACACTTGAGCATTGTGTGTGTGAGAGAGAGAGAGAGAGCGACGAGAGAGAAATTAGAGGCTAGCAGCATGGTTATGATCAGAGAGAGAGAGATACAGTTTTCCAAGCAATAGTTGCGCGCCACAGCCTTTAGGTGGAAGTGTGTGTAGTGGTTGCTAGCCTTTCTTGAACCTTGTACTTGCTATGGACAGTGCCACCGTTAGCCAGCTGAAGCTCTCTCTCTCTCTCTCTATCTCTCTCTCTCTCTCTCTCTCACACACACACACACACACACACACACAAGGTGTAGTGCTCGCCAAGATTCTTGGCAAACTTGTGTTGCAACAACATGAGCACAGAGGGATGGTGAGGATTGGGATAAGAGAGGAGGGGGCGCAGCTGCTAGTGTTGAGAACTCTCCCTCAGGGCTTCGCCTCAATCCAAGCAGGCAGATGGGAAAGGGATCACGACGACTCTGCACGAGTAGTTTTTCCTATGCAATGAACTTTGTTCAATGGCGTGCGATGCTACACACACACACACACACACAGAGAGAGAGAGAGAGAGAGAGAGAGAGAGAGAGAGAGAGAGTACGTGACCAAGAGAGGGAGCGAGGGAGAAAGAGGACCGAGTGTGTGTGTGTGTGGATTTTTTGATGTGCTTTGAACTGCCTTCAAGGGCGTGCACGCCGGCGTGCGGTGCTAGAGAGAGAGAGATTTTTCTTGGTCGTTAAAGTTTTAAAATGGAGGACACGAATTCTGAGACTTTTTTTGATGGCGGATCTGGGAGTGTTGAAGAAACTAGTACACAACCCGCCACCTTTGTTGGCGGAAATGGGCTGAATGCAAGCATCAAAACATGATTCTTGTATGCCTGCCACCATCCGACCTCCGCGACATGCCCGCTCTCAGTCTAGAATGCTACTAGGGTCCATTCTCTCATCCTTCGGAGGTTTCTCAAGCCCATCTTGACCTGCACCATGATCGGCGTCTTCATCATCCTCATTGAGAATGGTCCTCGAGCTCGCATTGTCATCCAAAAGATGAGACTTCAGTATTGCTGTATCTCTCTTCCCACCTTCTCAAGTGTAGATATCCTTGCTCTCATTTATGAAAATTCTGCCTTTTGTGTGTGTGTGTGTGTGTGTGTGTGTGTGTGTGAGAGAGAGAGAGAGAGAGAGAGAGTGAGAGAGAGAAAGAGAGAGAGGGAGAGAGAAGCCGCCAAGAGGGTGTTAAGGCCGACTCAGGCCTCACCTTGTGGCGTCTTCCCAAAGAAAGAGAGAGAGAGCCATTATCAAAACTTAATGAAAGTAACAGATGATTAAGAAGATTTAATTGGCTTTTGAGGAGAAGACATACAGGAAATAATACAAAGACAAAGTATATCTAGAGGACCGTTGTCTCCATGCTCTAGCATGGAGACAACGGTCTCTCATGCTCTCTCTCTCATGCATGAGAGAGAGAGAGAGAGATACGCTTACTTAAGGAAGCTTACTGTTGCTCAATCTCTTTGCACAATTTTCTTGCATGAACTGCAGTCACGCGGTTGCCATATGCACCATCGCAACCTGTTTCTTAAAGAAAAAAAAATGTGTTTTAACCTATAGCTTCCACATGGCACTTTCTCGAGAACCATCTCTCCATTATATAAATTAGATTAGAAGAGTATTAAAGCTGACTCAACATCCACGTTGTTGTGTGTCTGTGAAGTGCAAGAGGCCCACAAAGATGCCCATCACCTCCTCTCTTGCAGGGACTCGCTTGCGAAGTCCCTCTCCGAGGGATCGATGGAGGACAAAGCCGTGCAAGATCACTGATGTTGAACATAATCCCAAAACAACTCGAAGAAGGTGGGCTAGATGTCGTGTAGTGCAAACTGCCTTTCCGAGAATAATTAGAGCGTGTAGCGAGGGGGCCGATAAGACTCCAAATAGATAGTATTTTTTGATGGTGAGGCTATAGTTGATGTGTGGGGCCAATAGACACCGAGCGATGGCAGATGTGTGACACATCAAAACGGTGCTTGAATTTGAATAAAGCACCAAAATGCAAGGTAGGCTTATTTTCAAGGCTTGTTGATGATGATTTGTAGACACCGGAGTACTTTTTAAAAATGAAAGCAATGCTGGCAAAGCGTGATAGTCAAGCTAGAAAGAGAGATCAATTTATCACAATGAGATCTAGGATCTGCAGGGTTTTGTCTCAAAGTTAAGAAGTAGCTTGGAGAGCAACAAAGTTGAATTAGTGCCAAAAATAGCTGGTAGGAAAATTTGGATCTATGGGGTTTTTAGATGGAAGCAAGCTACATGATTCAACAAATGACGCAAAAGGTTTTGGTTGTGTAGTGAAAAAGAATAGTTTGTTGAGCAAGGCCGACTCAGAAACAATGAGCAAATGATGGGTGCTGCTACACAGGATGTAAAACACGACATGAATATGCTGATAATGATTTTGAAGATGGTTATGTATTTGGCAATGATGCTAACATGGCTCAGGATGTACATAGTAACTTAAGGGGCATGATTCCTTAGCAAGGTTTGGGACTTTCGTTTCACCACATCTTTGAGTCGCTCAATTGTCTTTCAAAGAAGCTTCGGAAACTGTAGGTGAGCTACCAACGTCAGAGAGTACCCTTCAAATGGCATATTGACTAATCCAAAAAAGTGGTGGATCGGTATGAGGGATGTCACAAGCTTGCAATGGGGTTCTCCTCAAATGCAAAACTGAGAGACATTCCCATATTTTTTCACTTGAGTAATCTTGGAATATCTATACATGAATATTGTACATATGTTATTTTTGCAACGGTACTAACAATCAAATGGCTTATTGAAAAATTCAAGAAAGTAGTGGATTGGTATGAGGAAGTACAACCAGTGTTTTTCTTGAGATGCAAAATTTGGCATCTTGAGTATATGTGAATATTATGTTTCTCGAAAGCAATGCATGTGGATATTACATCGACAATTTTTGTGTGTGTGTGTGTGTGTGTGTGTGTGTGTGTGTGAGAGAGAGAGAGAGAGAGAGAGAGAGAGAGAGAGAGAGAGAAGAAGAAGAAGAAGAAGAAGAAGAAGAAAAGACTTTTAATGTCATATAAAACTATCCCAAGAGACCTGAAAGAGAAGAGACAGAGACACCATTACTTCTATACGATCTCCTTCATACACCGGAAGGGAGTATTCTTGGCGAGTTACCTCTTCAAGAAGGGGTAACCAGCCTCCTTGAACATTTTCTTGATTTCAATGGCATGTGATTGCTTAAATATGGATTTGTGGATGTCTTTGGCACCAAGGACCAAGGGATTGAGGCTCTCATCCTTTTCGTTGGTGTAAGTAACACAAACAAGGAGAGTGGTCTCGTATGTACATCCCTTGACAAGAATGTGGCACTTGGGGTTGTTGGTGGATGTTGCCTTTTTGGAGCTGCACTATGTTACAAAATCCACGGCCAATGCAAACCTCACATCGAAGGTGTTGAACTTGATCTTCGCAATGGTTATCTGCTTCAACATTTTTTCTTCTCTCTCTCTCTCTCTCTCTCTCTCTCTCTCTCTCTCTCTCTAGCACCGCATGCGTCCTTGAAGCTTGAAGGAAATTTAAGGCCCTTTTCAAGCGAGGTTCCCTATCCTTGCATTCCACCCTCCTATTCACATAAGGGTAGTGGTAACTCAATACGCCTAGCATAAAAGAATAAAAGCGCATGTTTAAATAAAGGTTTGAGGACGAAAACCAATAGAAGCAAAGCTACACAACTTGACACAAGCGGGTTTATTCTACCACAATTAGGCAGTGTGCATGTTTGTTGCTACTCGGACCGGCCTCATCTATTAAAAGGCTCACTAATTAAGAGACTCGCTCGGACTATAGCTTGCTCGGAAAACTTTGCTCGGTGTTTGGTAAAACTCGTCCTTACACAAGGCCAACACATCTACGCCACCGACTTAAAAGACGAAAAAAAGAAAAAAGAAAATAATAGAAAGAAAAAAGTTCGAGAAAATTTGGGCTCAATTTAAGCACCAAATTCCACTCACGAGACACTTCCGGCTTATGCCATGGGAACATGGACATAACCAATGCATAGGAAATTAGCTTTTCATTTTGAGAAAATTAGCATAAAGGAAAAGATAAGATAAGGAAAAAGGAAAAAGAAAAAGATAAAGAAGGAAAAGAGAAGATAATGATAAGGTGAATAAGTAACTTGTTGAGAAAGTTTTGATAAGTAAAATAATTTATCAAAGAAAGATAAGTTATCAAGATAAGTGAAAGCACTTATCAAAATGTGCATAAAAAGAGGGCTTCTCTTCTCATTTTTCACTTCTCTCTTTCATTTTCTCAAGGTGCAAACATTGAGAAATACATAGCCAAACCTCTTTCACACACACACACACACACATCTCTCCAAGAGAAGCCATGGCCAAAACCCTGATCAAGTTTGTCATAAACTTGACCTTCTTCTTCACACTACACTCTCCCTCTCCTCTCTCCTGATTCTCAAGCTTTCCTTACCATTCTCTCATTCCAAGTGGCCAAATTGGTGGTCTTCGAGCGAAGTGAAGAGCCGACTACATCCAAAGCAAGGAGAAGACTAGACCATACACACACTAAGGTAATGTTTTCTTGTTCTTTTTATGCTCTTGCACTTTCTTGAAAGTGATTTATTTTCATGCTTACATAAATTTATGCTTAAGCTCTCATTTTTCCATAAGCAAGCCTTTTGCTTGGGAAGAAGAAATAACTACTTAATTTTGTTTTTCCCTCTAATTATGGTTTATTACTAATTATAACTAGCCATGTTGCTAACAAAACTAACCCCGATGTTATTTCAAGTTTTGCTGTTTCAAGTTCTCTAGATTACCAGACTAATATGCCATATAGAGAGTAGAAAGCACTCTCTTTAACCATAGGTAACTAGAGATCATACTTATATTTCAAGTTCCGTTCTCTTGATTACCAGATTAATATGGCATAGAGAGAGTAAAAAAAACTCTCTTTAACCATAGGTGAGTAGAGATCATACTTATATTTCATGTTCCGTTCTCTAGATTACTAGACTAATATGGCATTGAGAGAGTAGAAAGAACTCTCTTTGACTATAGGTGGCTGGAGATCATACTTATATTTCAAGTTTTGTTCTTTAGATTACTAAACTAATATGGCATAGAGAGAGTAGAAAGCACTCTCTTTAACCATAGGTGATTGGAGATCATACTAAAATAGCATGCATGATTGGATGATGATTAATATCTATGGGTATCCTTAAACCCTACCAAAAATATCTTTTTCTAATTTTAAGATGCACAAGATAATTGCCACATAATCACGAGCAATTAAGTATTTAAAATTTTTGGAACTAACCATTCTATTCAAAGTGGCATTATAATTTTCTCTTTAAAAAATGCTCTTATGAAAGGTTCACAAGTTTTTCTTAAATTTAAGAAATAGGATTTTTCTTATTTCAAAGAGAAAAAGAGCATGTGTGTAAGATTTGTTTAGTTATAAAAATAAGTTAATAATAATTCTTTCAAGGAGAGTTAAGTTTTGAAGGGTAGTTTTATCTCAATCAAAGGAGTTTTGCCTTGGAAGTGGAAATTTCCTTCGAATTAAGATTATCCCGCCCCCTCTTATCAATTTGAAAGTCCCAAAACCATAAGCCTCTTCTAGATAGATAATTAATCCTCTCCACGGTAGCAAAGGTATGCTCAAATTCCTTCTTAAAGAAGAATCTGTTAATCATTTGTACACTCTTGCATGAACATTTTTCACTACACTAGCATGTCTACTCTTTGGAACTTTGTATTTTTCTTACGCTTACACTACCATGCATGGAAGGGTTTCACTCTTTTATAAGCACTCAAAGGAAGTTTCTTGATTGTTTGTCTCAAAAGTGCAAGTTGGTGCATTTCAAAGTTGTGTGTTTACCACACATAGATCACACCAAATCAAAAACTCATGTTAGAAAGCATATGCATTGTTCATTTCAAGTTTGTCTGCTTTCAAGTTTGTTTTGCAAATTCGAAGGGGGCAGCAAGGGGATAGCTTCACGGATGTTGTGATCGTGTTGCTTGAATATAAAACTCACATCGCTTCCATGGAGATGTCCCATGGATGGCAAATGATGCAAAGGGACCAAAATGGGATTCGTCAAAGTTGGGATTAACTTGAAACTTATGTTGAGACAAAACTTTAAACTCCCAAGAGACTCATTGTATTTCTTAAGGTCTTGTTTGATTAAAAATTAAAAGGAACTAGGAAGTAGGAAATTAAACTCAAAGAACTTAATCTAAATTTAAACTAGGATTAAAACTTTATCGAGAAGATTTGATGTCGATAGCTCTAGCATAACATAGAAGATTTAAGTGTGAACTTTTTTTTACATGCTTGGAAAAAGTCCAGGGCATGTGTTTACATGTGGGATCCAACAGGGGATAGTCCTTTTTTGCTAGGACCGATAACTGTAGGTCAATGTTTTGATCTTGGATTCATTTAGTGCCCTAGAAATGGGATTGAATGGGAGTGAGTCCCGTACGGGTGATAGGGACCTGCGGATACGTCTGGAAATCGGCCTAGTCTGGGTAGGCGTGATGCCGACGGGAAAAGGAGGAAGGAAAAGGGATCCATAAAGGATCAAGATAAGGGAGGAGGATGTGATTTAATTAAGGAAATATTCTAATTGTTTGGTAAAAAGGAACCTTGGAAAGGCTACGAACCTAAATGGGATGTTCTGCAATTGTCCTCATCAGTTGGACCTTTGCTCTACTTCTCGGATTATCGATTCTAAAAAAATATAGAGTAGATTAGTTTTGTAAGCCTTTCCCACACAATATAGAGAAGAATAAGACCTAGAAATTGTGTCAAGGTGCCGCCTCCACACCTGGTGGAGGAGACAGGATACCCAAGTCCTGGGAGGAGGATAGGAATATGCCTGGAGGAGTATATGTGATTGCTTGAAAGATAACTAGATAATTTTACTAATACTAAAGAAAAAAGAAAGTAAAATATTCTAAAAAGAAAAAAGATAAGAACAACCTGATAATACACACTTGCAATGGTTTGCATGCTACTTTCAAATTCTTGAAATGTATTCTTGATTTGACATGTTTTGAAATATTGTTTTTTAGTATCATAGTACTACCTTGGGAAGGTACATTTATCAAACGGTTTGGTGGGTGGGTGGATTCCGGAGGGTTAATTGTTGGTTGGAAAGTTGAACCCATTTTTATGTTGTCTGTTAAGACAAGAACATGGAAAGGGATTCCGATCTACGGAGTGAGGATCAAACTTGAAAATGAGGGATTCATGTTGGAAATTTGAACCCATTTTTATGTTGTCTGTTAAGACAAGAACGTGGAAAGGGATTCCAATCTACGGAGTGAGGATCAAACTTGAAAATGAGGGATTCGTGTACTTAGTAAATACACTCATCTTAGGGGAACGTATTGATGGTTATGCTCAGTCATAGCCGGGAAAAATCCTCAGTGACCTTGAACCAAGGATGAACTAGAGGGCTCCCACCAGTTGACACTGGAATGTAGAGTTCTAATTTAGTATGATGACCTTGATTGGAAAGTTGGGCCGGTAAGAAATGGTGCTTTGGGGCTAAGGGATCCATATGAGAGAAAGTAAATGTTATCACCCCCTTGAGTTGGCATCGAAGAGTAGGAAGAGTCTTGTCTTGGTGTCGGTCTCAAGTAGGAGGGATGTCAAGAATTGTGGTGTATCCATTTGGAGATGGTGCACCGACGGTCCCTACCATGGATCTGATAAGTGGTATCAGAGTGTAGTTTCTATCCTTTTCTATCCTTGTAGGAAGAGAGTGAGGTATTGACAAAAATGACATGGGAATATTAAGAAGAAGTCTAAGTTCTCCAATTTGTGTAAGAATAAATGAGATAGCAACTGTAGAAAAGAAAGAAGAAAAGAAAGAGGACATGATAAAGAAATTTGTCTACCTCATCTTTCCTACCAAAGAGGAAATTATAAATCTGCAAAGATAGGAGAATAAGTACAATATAACATGAATATTGCCTCGGGTCCCATGACTATGATTTGGATAATATTTGTCTAGAAATGGTGATAAAAAAATTGGGAGCAGGTCCCAAGTAATATTGTTGGACCCTTGTTGAAACAAATTGGCATTGTAATTGGGGCTCACAAGTCATTTTTTTAATCCTTGTCTATAATATTACATTTTGGATTACTATGAACCCTAGAGATTCAAGAGCAGTTCTCTCAAAAGCATGAAATGGGGGAACTTAGCATTTACAAAATGCTAAAGAGGTGTTCTTATTGACCGTTAAGTATTTCCCAAATGTAGTTTTAAACATGATAAAGAGAATCCATCTTTTGAAATGTTTGACTTTTTAAAAGAGAATCTTGTGTATCTATGATAGTTATGAATCTATCACTAAGAGGAAGTAGTTTTGTTTGCCACAACCATAAAATATGCCACGTAAACTCCCAAGAGATAGAGCTTCTTGGGACTTGCCTGTAGCTAACACTTCAGATTTGGTTCTTCCTAATACACAAGCGCCACCAACACCTCAAGTTTTCCCTGTGCCAAATCAGATGTCGCTTGTTACAACACTTGTAGAATATTTTGGGCGTGATAAGGATCTAAAGGCCCTGCTCAAATCTGTGCAACCACGTTCATTTTTAGGAATGAGTGATGATGTGCCTACTCAACTAGAAAAATGGATTATTCAGATGGATGGCTACTTTGCTCTTGCAAGCTACAATATAGTTGCTCGGGGAATAATGGGGAGATCTAAGCTAGAAGGACCAACAAAAACATGGTGGAAGCTCAACTACCAATCTCGCCAAGTAGCAAAGGTAACCCAAAGCTGGGATGAGTTAAAGAATCATCTCAAGGAGAGATATCTTACCCTAGACTACTCCACCACTAAGATGAATGAGTTTCTTTCTTGCAAGCTGGGGAATAGATCTGTTGAAACTTACTATGAGGAGTTCGTCCGACTTCCATGATATGCTTCTCTCATGATAGAGGAACAAAAGCTAAGTTGCTTCATCCTTGGGCTTGGAGAAGATTTGGCTCCCACAGTAGAGTCCCTTTGAGCTACCTCACTGGCAGATGCTCTAGTCCAAGTCAAGTCAAAACACAAGAGTATATTTAAGGGAGGTTTTGCAACAAGTAGGAAGCATGATCTCCCTTCCTACCCTAATCAACCATCCCGAGAACCCAAAGTGCCATTTATACCAAAGCTAGTCGCCCAACCCCAATCATCACCACACTTTGTTCGTGTGAATGCTCTTCCTGTCACTCAGAGAGGAAGACAATTCAGTGCTATGAATGCTTAGAATTTGTTGATAAGAAGGCCTAGTGCCCTAAAGGAAATGACCCTAGTAATTCAAGCAACCCTATTAACCTTCAAAATCCACCGAATCAAGGGGGACAATTCAAAAACCTTGGAGCAAGAGGAAGAAATCCAACCCAAGCAAGAACTCCCCCTACCACTCATTTTCATTCTCAAAGGATAGCAACAGTAAACTTTGTCTCAATAAAGGATGAGATAGATGAACAAGCCAATGTTTATGCTGTCTTGAATACTAGTGACCAGAATTAGCAATCTCCCATTCTCAAGGATAAGGAAGAGTATGAGGAAGGGGCTAGGGAAAATTTTAGACATGAAGGAGCCGAAGCTGCTACATAGAGAATGGTTTAGGAGGTTTTTGGGATAGTGGGAGGAGTATCTCATTGAAGATACTTACTTGAAGGACTAGCAATGCCTTACTTCTCAATTTTCTCATCTTTTTAATGAGAACCTTTCTCTTTCTTGTGCTCAAAATGGACCCTGCTAACCCATGTAATTACCACAACAAGCTCTATCTTACTAAACGTTTGTGTCACCCAAGAAATGTAACCTGACTGTTTTGCTACATAATAATAAGATTAGTGTTATCCTTTGTAACTAAGCTAGCCACATTTTTATTTCTCTCAGAGAGTTCTACAAAATACCAGACATAGGAAGCTAAAAATGAATTTAATTGTATTTGTAAAGAGAAATCAGAGAAAGAAGGATTTAAGACAAGAACACAGATCTTAATAAATGACAAAATTGTAACAAAGATGGATTTTCTTACAAGTCAATAATCCCATCCATCACATGATCACAAAAGCAACTATCACAAGTGGGACACATATTAGGCCTTTTTGCCATAGGAAGAATTTGGTGTGAAAATGTTACACTAATTTCTTGAGTATGCGGTGAGACGTTAAAGGGCCCTCTAAGAGGTAAACAGGGTAAAAATATAACTTTTGATGAGGAAGAAATTGTGCAAGCAAAAAGACTCGCTCGGAGAACCCACAAAACATCAACCTCATCACGCAGTAGTATCACAGACCCAAACCCAATGCTTCAATTACCATAGCCAAGCAGACATTTTTACGAAAGTGGTCTCGACCCCAAAGTCTCACCTTGTTATATCTCAGGACGTCCACCATTTGGTTTGAGCTACTGAAGTTACCAATTGAGGGAAAAGAACGTGCTCATACCGCTTTACAAAATCCCTCCTGACTGATTTACTTGTTTGTTGCAGATGACAGATAAGATCAGCTCTTGCCACTGATCCATGAAGTAAGGTAATGAACAAAGAGAGAGCAAAAAGGGTTAAAGGAGACAATCCTAGGAAACTCTCAACAAGAAGATGGGAAGAAAAGAGAAAGAGGAAGGTAAGAACACTATAAGGGATGAGGATAGATTGTTCCTTATATAGATGAACCAGCTAGAGAAGAACAAATTAGCATTATCTAGAAGTTAAAGTTGTAGCTTGCGGTTGAAGATTTATCACCTTTCTTTATTGTTCTGAGCTGCGGTCAGCTCTTTCTTTTTTTGGGGAGTTTGTAAGGGCCTTCTCCTAGCCCTTATGCAAGGCCAACACATCTAAGCCACCGACTTAAGAGATGAAAAAACAGAAAAAAGAAAATAATAGAAAGAAAAAAGTTCGAGAAAATTCGAGCTCAATTTAAGCACCAAAGTATACTCACGAGACACTTCCGGCTTATGCCATGGGAACATAGACATAACCAATGCATAGGAAATTAGCTTTTCATTTTTAGAAAATTAGCATAAAGGAAAAGATAAGATAAGAAAAATGGAAAAAGAAAAAGATAAAGAAGAAAAGAGAAGATAATGATAAGGTGAGTAAGTAACTTGTTGAGAAAGTTTCGATAGGTAAAATAAGTTATCAAAGAAAGATAAGTTATCTCAATGAAAGCACTTATAGAAAATGTGCATAAAAAGAGGGCTTATCTTCTCATTTTTCACTTATCTCCTTCATTTTCTCAAGGTGCAAACTTGAGAGTAAGCTTGAGAAAGCTATAGCCAAACCTCTTTCACACACACACTCACACACTCACACGCACACACATCTCTCCAAGAGAGTCCATGGCCAAAACCCTAATCAAGTTTGTCAAAAACTTGATCTTCTTCTTCACACTACACTCTCCCTCTCCTCTCTCTTAATTCTCAAGCTTTCCATAACTTGAACTCCTTTTGCCTCTTACCATTCTCTCATTCCAAGTAGCCACATTGGTGGTCTTCAAGCGAAGTGAAGACCCAACTACATCTAAAGCAAGTGGAAGACTAGACCATATGTACACACACTAAGGTAATGTTTTCTTGTTCTTTTTATGCTCTTGCACTTGCTTGAAAGTGATTGACTTCATGTTACGAAACTGCTTTCATTGGAATCTTAGATTTGTCGACCTGGCTTGTGGTGCATGAACCTTATAACCACGTAAATGATGGATAGAGTCATGCTTACATAAATTTATGCTTAAACTCTCATTTTTTCATATGCAAGCCTTTTGCTTGGGAAGAAGAAATAACTACTTATTGTTGTTTTCTTCTAATTATGGTTCATTACTAATCATAATAACCATGCTGCTAATAACTAACCCCAATGTTATTTCAAGTTCTGTTGTTTCAAGTTCTCTAGATTACCAGACTAGTATGGCATAGAGAGAGTAAAAAGCACTCTCTTTAATCATAGTTGACTAGAGATCATACTTATATTTCAAGCTCCGTTCTCTAGATTACCAGACTAATATGGCATAGAGAGAGTAAAAAGCACTCTCTTTAACCATAGGTGACTAGAGATCATACTTATATTTGAAGTTCTGTTCTCTAGATTACCAAACTAATATAACATAGAGAGAGTAAAAAGCACTCTCTTTAACCATAGGTGACTGGAGATCATACTTATATTTCAAGTTTCATTCTCTACATTACCAGGCTAATATGGCATAGAGAGAGTAGAAAGCACTCTCTTTAACCATAGATGAGTGGAGATCATACTAAAATAGTATGCATGATTGGATGATGATTAATATCTATGTGTATCCTTAAACTCCCTCATAAATATATTTTTCTAATTTTAAGATGCATGAGATAACTGCCACATAATCACGGGCAATTAAGTATTTGAAATTTTTGGAATTAGCCATTACATTCAAAGTGGTATTATAATTTACTCTAAAAAGAATGCTCTTATGAAAGGTTCATAAGTTTTTCTTTAAATTTAAGAAATATGATTTTTGTTAATTCAAAGAGAAAAAGAGCATGTGTATAAGATTTGTTTAGTGAGAAAAATAAGTTAATACTAATTCTTTCAAGGAGAGCTAAGTTTGAAGGGTATTTCTATCTTAATCAAAGGAGTTTTTCCTTGGAAGTGGGAATCTCCTTCCAATTAAGATTATCCCACCTCCTCTTATCAATTGGAAAGTCACAAAACCATAAGCCTCTGTTAACTGAGTCAACGTCAGTTAACACAAGATGCAAAAGACTGAAGACGTACGGATGCACATCAAAGATCAACATGAAGAAGCAGTAAAAATTGGAATTACACATTTTTCACATTTTTCCAAAATGGTCACGTCTTGTAAATTTTGATTTATTTCAAGCCATTTAAATATTTTAATGTGTTACGGGCTCAATGGGAGTTCCAAGCTGTAAAGAACGGGTCAATTAGCATGCCTAGGTTGCAGATTCAGTAAGTAGTGGATCCCTAAAGGCCTTGGGTGCCCGCACACTGCATATTTTTACCCTAGGTATATAAGGCAGTGTGTAAAAGAAATTAGGGTTCTCAAACTCATTTGTTGAGAGCACTCTTTGGTGAGAGCTCTTGAGGTGTGTGGCTATGGAATCCTTGAGCTTCTCCTTGCTCATGTGACTTGGTTAACACTAATCAATACTTAATTCTATTCACTATGCCTCTCTCATGCTTCTTGTGATTTCTTATGATTCTTTGATTAGCTAGATCATAACTAGTTAGTAGTTAATCCCTCTCTAATCTTGTGTTATTTTCCTCTCTTGCTTGTGTGTGCATGTAGGTTTGATTGGAGTGTGGTGCTCGATAGATCTATGTGTGTGTGCTTGCGATTCACGTGTTGTATGATAGGATTTGTGTTGTGTGCGTCTTGTAATCGTTAGTGTGTGTGATTGGGTTGATTGGAGGTGAAGGAAAGTGGACGTGGAGATTGCTCATCATTGTGGCTTAGCTCCTCCATAGGCCAAGAAGCTCACCTCATACAGTCACACCATTCGTGTTGCCATGATTAGCTCACTAATTATGTGAGTGTTTCCATGACCTAATCGGGTAGCTCATCTCTTTGGATTTGATAATTTTGTTGGTCATTGGAGCTATGCAACGATGGGACCCCCAACATTTGGCACTGTTGCCAGGGACGATGGCCTATGCTAGTGTAATTTTGACATAATTGGATGTGTTTCCTCAATAATTTCACTGCTAATTTCACTATGTGTTTATTTGGCAATTGAATTGATGTGCTTTTTGTGATTTTATTTGATGCACTAATCCCCTATGTGTGGAGAGTTTTTGGCATAAAAATTTGGTATCTTGCAATCTTTACGAGCTATTTTGAATGTGTGTTAACGGCTTGATTTCGAGCACATTTGGGCTCTTGTTTGGCAAATTTTGAATGTTTTTTATAAAAACTACTATTTTTGGTGTGTTTATGCGTGTTGAAAGTGCTCGATTGTGATTGTCAATGATTTTTTAAGATTTCTAGAGTTTTCCATGAATTTTTTGGATTTTTTGAAAATTTTTGGATGATTTTTGGATGATTTTTGGCTTGTTTTTAGCATTCGTGGATGTTTGGAAATAAAATAAAATTAAAAAAACCGGATTTCGAGCTAGACGTCCTTGCCTTGTGGCGCATAATATTTCCTCGTCAGTGGGAAGATCTTTATGGTCTGTTGGGATAGTTTCCTTCGACATTAAAATACTCTTCCTCTTCTTCTCTCTCCGTGTGAAACCACCCTATCACACACACACACCCACTCCCACTCTCTCTCTAAGTCTCTCTCTTTCTCTCACTGCAAGTAAGCAATCATTGTCTCTCTCTAACTCTCTCTCTCTCCCTCTCTTCCTTTTTTATCCTTTTCAACACACGCACACACACACACACACTCCCACTCCCCTCTGTCGTGTGTTAGTCACAGGCGCTTTCTCTCTCACTATCCTACCATGCCCGGACCCACCCACAATCAACGTCGTCAACCCCGGCACTTCCACACTGTGTCCCTACGTCTCTCTCTTGTACTGTGCGCTGACAGTAAATCTCCTCAGGTCACGCCGCCGTCATCCGCACATCAACGGTCAACTCCACGGCTGCCAGGTAAGAGGTAATTGTAAATAAAAAACAAACAAAAAAAGGGTTTTAATAATAATTTTACAAAAATTAAAAAAACAAATCAATATTATTTATTTAAAATATATATATATATAATATTTTCAAAAATCCAATGACAAGTCAAAAAGAGGCTAGAAAATTATACAAAATAGAAAAATTCATAGAAAATTTAAAAACATTATAGAAAACCCATTAAAAAATAAAAAATTACACTAATAAAACACAAAATAATTGTAAAAATTTCATAAAAATTCATAAATTGCCCATAAAAGTGTCAAGAAAATTGTAAAAATTTTATAAAAACTCAAAACAAATCCATAAAAAATCAAAAAGTGGCCAAAAAATCACAATAAATCATAAATCATAGGAGCCGAGGTCATCACCGTTCTAGCCGAGTTTTGGAGAGTGTTCCCACAGTTCAAACAAAGAACGCCAGGGACTAGAAGTCATTGTGCAAACCAAAATTGGCTAGTGCAATAAGTGCAAGATAGGCTATTCAGAGCCTAGATTTTCATCATTTCAAAGGCTCAAATCAATTCTGACATAGTCCAACTAGAGTTAGTCAACTCTTGTGAGTCTGAAAAGCAGTCAACTGCAAAAGTGCTTTGGCTGAAGCAGTTTAATCAAAACCGAGCAGGAGCAATTATGCTAATCAACACCTAAAATCTGCTAGGAGACAGCTTTTACAAAACCATCTATCATGGACTCAAATTGAGCCGAGACTTCAAGTACAACAGAGCAAGCAAGTAGCAGTGGCAAGACATGCACAACTGCAACAGAGCAGATTTTATAGCTATAAGGCTACAATGGAGATAAAGTCTTATATGCAGATTCCGAAGGCCATAGATACTTGATGAGCAGTAAAAGCAGCACAAGAGCCAAGATCCTATTGATCAGAGTGAAGCCAGAATTAGAAAACTCCTAGATATTCACAGACTTCAGTGGAGCCAGGTATTGCAAGCTCAAAGATGAAGTGCAGATAGACGTTCAAAAAATTAACCGAAGTGCTTATCCAGAAACCTGCACAAGTCAGGAAAACCTACAGTTATTGCATATGCAATCAAGACAATTGTACATGGATTACAGTGGTCAGATCTATAGTCGAGAACCAAAAATGGAAGATCCAACAGATCAACGAATAGAAGCCAATATAATTGGAGAACCAAGTCAAAGACGGTACAAAGGTCAAGATGGAGCAATCTACATCTTGATGCTCAGTGTTTCAAAAGAAAATGCCGACAAATTGGCAAGCATAAAAATAGAAGCTTCTCAGCTAGAGCTTGACATGATACAACCAAATGAAATACCATCAGTCATGGCGTACTGCTCAAATTGTGGACGAAAAGGTGGACATTTTTCTGAAGATTGTCCAAGAAATCTAGACAACAAGGACACATCAACTGCCAAGCAAGGTATAGAGAAAATTGGAAATGTGAATCTCAATGTAAGTGCATTTACCTCGTCACTTTTAATGCAATCAAATGATTTTGAATTACCATTAGAAGCACCAATAAACCCTACAAGTTCAAAATCAACATAAAGATGCACCACTACAAGGGATCACTTGGTTACCCATGCCATTTTTCCGACGTCGATGCTTCCATACATTTCTACACAAAGAAGGTACATTTTTTTGTTGTATTTGTGTGAGAAAATTTGTGTTTGGGTGTGTGGCTAACAAAATGCCTATGCTTTGTTTTTGCAGGTATTTTCTTAACCCTTTGTACTTCTCACACACTCATTCTTTAAATGTAAGTGCTCCTTCTGTTTATTTCATGCACACACACATACACATAAATATTTGTGTTTCTATGTGTAGGTAAAAATGTTTATGCATTGTTTTTGCAGGTATTTGCTTGACTCTTCATATTTCTCGCACACTCACATTCTTTAATTGTGAGTTCTTCTTCTTTTTCTTTCATGCACACACACATGTACACATAAATATACACACATAGCTATACACACACATAATCATTATTTATGATTATGATTAAGCTTATGATGCACATAATGAAAATGTTTATGGTTCTAACAATACCTTTATTGTTATGCTTATGCTTATGATAATGGTTTATTTTTTGCGATGTCACTAACAATGGTTATCGTTTAATTTTTATTATGCTAGCAACAATGGTTATGGTTTTGATAACTCTTTTATGGTTATGGTTATGGTTATGTTTATGCTTATGATAGTGGAAATGGTTATGGTGTTAACAACAATTTTGGATATGGTATTTATATGGTTATGTCAGTGGTAATGGTTATGGTTTTGACACCCTTTTATGGTCATGCTTATGCTTATGTTTATGGTTATGATAGTGGCAATGGTCATGATTTTGTTTATAATTATGTCATTGGCATTGGTTAAGATTATGTGTTTTTTATGGTTAAGGTAATCATTATGTTTAAATTTAAGGGTATGGTTTTTCTTACGGTCATCATTATGGTTATACTTATAGTTTTGTGTTTAGTTATGGCAATGGTAATAGTTATGGTTATCATGGTTTTGATTATTGTAATTTCTAATTTCATATTTATGGTTGTTTGCTTAACACTTCTTTATTTTTTTATGATTCACTATCAATCCATATTAATGAAAATTGCGATTACATTTGCCTTCTTCTTTTGAGTAGAGAGGTTGTGCCTTTGTTACTGCAGCACATGAAGCAACAACTGGTACTACTCTGATCTGCTCAAAAAAAAAATGCAGGTACAAACGTCGTTATGTGCATCTATACAGGTGCCTATGCAAGTGTCTCTATAGGCGTTGATACAGGTGTCTCTACAGGCGTCGATATAAGCATTTGTACAATCGTTGGTATAAGCGTCTGTATAGGTGCTGGTATGAGCATCGGTATGGGTGTTGGTATGAGCGTCGATATAGAAAGTGATTATACCGATGAGTATACAGACACTATGAGTCTGAGCGTATAGGGATTCTTATTCCGATGCATTTTAATTTTAAACCACATTTATTTACATCGGTACAAACGTCGATTTTTGCGCGACGTGTTGTAGTGCACGGGCACCTGAAAAGCTTAAAATTCATTCTTTGAACAACAAATTCTTGCAAAAATTTGGTCAAGGTGTCTAGATATCACAGAAAATTGAAAAGACTATTAGATTTGCAAATGATTTTGCATCCACTTCCACAAGTGTGCAATCATTCACGAGTCTAAGAGACACATCAAACATAATGGTTAGCTTTGTATAGCACCCATAATTCATATGCACACTATGTAGACCAAAAAGGGAAACTATACAAAAAGGATCAACTAGTGTTTAAATGGCCCACATAACAGCTCATAAAAGTGCGTCCAGTGATAGATCAAAAGGATGGTTCATTTCAAAGGAAACAATCTATTATAGCCCATCCTCTCTAGAGCTGAAGGATATTACCCGAGTGAACCTAGAAAAGAGCCAAACTCTCCTCCATCAAAAATCAAACTTCGATGTTGTAACCCAACAAGCATATACTTTGACCACAGCAGTCATAGATATAGACGAGAGTCTAGCATCTATGATGCCTTGGGTCCTGAAATTACAAAAGCTCATATCATAGGAGATCCATGGGATAGACAATTTTAGGGCAAAGATAATGCTATCTACAGCTTCACTTGGGAAATAATTTGTCATGTTTCATGGAGATACATAGGAAACTATGCAGAAGGTTTACAAATGCCAAACATCAACAATGCTACCCAAAGTGTACCTTCAAAGTCCCAAAATGTGAGACTAAACCAGAACCAAATAGTTTTGAACTCTTCTTACAAGATATTACAATGCAAGGCTATCCATGGCAAAAGGAAAAAAAAAATATTTATTGGAAAATAATATGCATCTCACATTTCATGCATACATGAGATAGCCAAACACAAAAAGGTAATCAACACCTTACAAAGCTTCTTTAAGCAACCTCACTAGAAAATAACGCTCAAGTAATTTGTGCACAAGCTTGAACCATAACTGCTCAATTCACACACACACACACACACACACACACACACACACACACACACACACACACAGTACCTGAGTCATTCTTCCCCTTCCCTGCATGCATGCATGTTCTTTGGCATTGGGGATCGTTGGGATTCAGATAGCTTCACCCTTTTGTGGGCCAGAGGAGAAGAAGCATAAGTTTTTGCCCTCAACTTCCTTCTTCGTGGAGTGTCAAGAGAGTCATCATTGGAGGTGGCTGGCTACTATGCCAAGCGATTCTCCACCTGGGAAGCTTGGTGAGTTGTAACTAAGGGACATCTTGTTGTTCGCAATTGCCTCCTCCCCTCTCAATTGCCTCCTCCCCATCTTGTTGCTCGCAATTGCCTCCTCCTCTCTCTCTTGCATGTGGCCCCTGCACCCTGCTTCCCTCCATGCATCATGACTCCACCTCTACTTTGTAGTAACATCTTACTGTAAATTTTCAGGCTCATTTTAACTTTAGTTCAATTTTTTAAAATTATTTTTATAGTTCATGATGGAGGTCCACACACTTGAAGGACATCACTCTCCTTATGCTTACAAGATATGATTGTTGGCACATACTAACTAGCACAAAAATCATGAAACGCCAACGTGATTCCACCCATATAAGCAAATATGCCCCATTTTGTGGCAAAGGCCATTATGTGTTGATCCTCTAGCTTTATTGTAAGCTGATTATAGCCTAAAAAGGCATCCAAAAAGATGTAATCTTCCTTGCATGTGACTCTCTAAATCACATGATTTGTGATAGGTAAGGGATCGTTGTCTCTGATCATGGCAATGTTCACACTCACTCACAATTTGTCGTTCTTTTTGGGTACTACAACAATTGGCAACACCCACTCTGTGTGATGTATCTCATAGATAGACTCTACCTCTTTAAGCTTATTTATCTCTTGTTTGATTTTCTTGGCAAACATTTCCTTGTAAGTATAAGGAAGTTGTCTGCATAGCTTAGCATCACTCTAAAGGGGTATAATATGTTGACATATGTTCGGATCAACTCCCTTAAGATCTTTGTATGACCAAGAAATCACATCTCTATATTGCTTGAGAGTAGCTATCAAAAGCTGCTCTTTCTCTTTTGTGAGATCCATGGCTATGTAAGCTAGTCTTGATTCTTCTCTTGGTTCAGCTAGGTCAATTCTCTTTGCGTTCTCAAGCCCATCATAGGATGTTCCCAATTTTGTAGGTTCTCTCATTGGTGATTTCTCAATCACAATACATCGGTCTTGAATAATATACTTCTTGTAGTGAGTGGGTGCATTTAATTTTTCCATTTTGGATTCCCCTCCACTTTCCATATTAGTTGTGAAAACCTCTTTTAGCATCCCTTTCAGCTTTTGATATTCACTTTTTTGTTCCATTTTAGACATCTTGCTTGATGTTTCGACTATGTCCTTGGGTTTCTTTTTTCCTTGCTTCTTTGGGTTTGCCCAAAAGTTGTCAAATGCAATGGTTTTTTGGTGATTTTGTCTCGAGCGAGGTCATTTGCTCATACAAGCATGAGAAATTGCATTTTGGTCATCATTCTTGGCATTGGCTTCTTGAATTTTTAACTTTTTTTCTTGTTCATCTCATTTGATATCTCTTTTGTCTCCTCAATTTTTCATTAGGAAACTCATAGATGATTGGCTCATCTTGTTTAGGCATGTTTTCATTTTTTGAGTCACTCAAGAGTTTGTCTTTGGCATCGTTCCCTAAGTCATTACTTAGTGAAACATGGAATTCTTCCCCATTTTTGATACTAAGATTTTGAACAGAAACTTTGTCCACCATTCTTTTGCAATCTATTGTCTCATTGGTTTCTATTATTTTGGTTTCCTCTTTTGGTTCCAAGATAGCACTTACCATCTGGAAAGGCAAAATGTTGTAACCATCTTTGTCGCAAAATATTGTGGGGGTTACCTTGTTTATGAAAACATCTAGAGTTGCCTATATTTGTTCCCATCCAAAGGGTTTAAATAATTCCTCGGAAACGGATCTTTTACAGAGAGAGTACTTATCCTCTCTTGATAACTCTAGGATACAATCTTTCTTTTTCAGGCTTCCACACTCCAATGCTCCACACATCCAAACATACGCTCCCTTTATCAACCAAGTAGGCAATTCTATTTTGAAAATCTATAGCTACACCAAAGTCTTCTATTGGGGTTTGGTTTACATCACGGTAACTATGGTCCTTTGTGCTGGCCCTTGGTCGTTACACCCTCATGTCGTACGAATAGATAGGCATAGACACAATCTTAAACCTTTTTGAGTTGACCCATGAATGGTTGTCCCAAAATAACCTCAAAATTTTTGCTCTTTCCAAAACCTACTACCGCAAAAGTTTGTTCGTACTCGATTCCACAAGAAGATACAATGATTTGTTTAAGCATTCCCAAGGGTCTCTTTGTGAATCCATCTGCAAGTTCTAGTTTCATATTTTTTCACAAAGCTAGCCTTCCCCACTTATCCCAAATTTCCTTTGTAGCAATGGATACGCTAGCCCTACTATCTAGAATTGCTATAGTTTTTACTCCCTTGTACGCTAGCGATAAGGTGGTGTTTCCCTCTTCTCCTTCTTCCCAATAATTATCCACCTTATTCACTGGTACAAGATTTGCTTTGGGTTTCTCTCGTTGATTTGTTTCCATGATTTCATTTGCAGGTTTATCCTATGGAAGTATTTTTAGCCCCATTTTTCTGAGGTTTTTGTTCATTTGTCCCTGGTGCACAATCTCGATGGGCATCACATACCCTAGTTGCAGCAATAAATCCCCCAGCATGTACTACATGTAGGAGACTAAGGGAAACAATGTAGCAAGATGTGGAAGAGGATACAACATAATAGGAGGGTTTCTCCATGCCTCCTAACCAAGCCACTCTCTCTCTCTCTCTCTCTCTCTCTCTCTCTCTCTCTCTCTCTCTCTCTCTCTCTCTCTCTCTCTCCCTCATCCTCATCTCACACTTACAAACACACACACACACACACACACATGACTAGACAGCTCAATATAACTCACATTATGAGCAGATGAATTTGTAGTCGAGATGTAGAAGAGGCAGTTATCATGTTGAGGGCACCAAAATTATGGAGGAGAGGCAAGGAAACATCATGTGGGGAACCTGGCCAGTGATTCATGATGGGAGAAGTGATTACACAAGCTAAAGTTGTAACATTGGCGGCAACATTTGTATGTGCGTGGGCCATGGCACAAATATTGTAGATGACTGAAGAATGCTACCATACAGATGATTGTGTTAATGGCCAAGTAGCGGCCCATTGAAAAGTGTCCCAAAAATAGCCACTTGATTCAAACCAAATGATGTATGCTATGAGAAGCAATATGTTTACTTTTGGTGCTTTTTTTCATTTTGTATAAGTTTGTGTGTATTGTGAGGTGTGTCCTATCTTTGGTTTCTTTCTGGGTGGCCATTTTGTCGGAGGTAGAGGGAGTCATTAGAAACATTATGAGGTCATTTTTGGGCCTTTTAAGGGTGCCACATCATCAAAGCTTCACAAAAGAGAGCAACCGATAAACCCCTCTAAATATTGCTCAGAGCCTCATGGTATGACCTATCATTGGAAATCCTTTAAAAAAATGGATTCTTAAAGAGCTAAGGTCCGAAAACTTTGGATGAGTCCTACGAAAATTTTGCCATTTTTTTTCAATCATCTGATTTTTGTTATGGTCGATAATCTACAATCACCTTTTTTTAGATCTATATGAGGGCAATGTCCGATACATCATGCTATATATCAATAGATAGAATTTGAGGAGTAGAATCTAAATATCCAGCCTTCGACAAATTTGGATCTTATTTGCAAAACATTTACCAGTCCCCACTTTTTGAAGTTGTGCCACATCAACAATTTCGTACAAGGCCGAAATGAGCTCATAATTTTCCTAATGCTCACTCGTTACTTTTAGAGATGGAAGGTAGTCCCGAGGGATTCACTCTATATACAAAATGGGACGCCACCTGCGAGCGGAAAACTTTGATAAAAGCCCTATATAAGACTTATATATATGACCCCCCTTTCTACGCTTATACAACAATCAATGCAAAAAAATATCTTACATATAAAATTTAGGTCTCACATGATCTAAGGCCTCTGTCAGACGTATCCGAATGGCCATGTACCACAGTGAGCTGGACCAATCCTGCATTCTACCTTCCCAAATGTCTGTCACATGGAGCAATGGACAAGCCTTCCCTTTTGGTGAACTGGAAGCCATGTCATGGGCGTGCTACGAAGATTTGTGTCCGAGGGGTCTATGCTGCCCAGCCCCTTCCATCCTACACAACAACCAATCAGAGTGGAGATGCGCACAGAACTTGTCAGGTTTTGTTGAAAAGGCAACCGCTTCATGTGACTACCTTGATGGACATGGTGTTTTCTCATGCAAAAAGCACCCGATCATTGCTAGCCACGAAGGCTGCGTCCGCTGCCCTCCTGTGACATGGGCCTAGTTGAGTAAAACTAATTAAAGAGTGTGTAGCATAGTGATTGGCAATGTACTAAGAAACCACTTCTGTTGATAACTAGATGTACCTTCAAGTGTCTTACATTGACTTTCAAACTATGTGCCCATTCAACCTACACTCTAGCTACTCGTCCAATTTTGATCTATCCAAGTTACTCAAAAAACATGGTTATAAAGTTGTGCTAGGTTCTCCGTGTAAATTTGCATCTATACATACTCTTTATAGCTTTCATCCATCAACAAATGAACTATAATCACAAAACAAACAATTGATACAAAGCAGTGTTAGTTCTTGTATGTATCTTTGTAGCTATTGACTCACAAGGTTGAGGGCAAACAGGCTTTTGGGAAGCCATGATTTTGAAACATAGATACTTTGTCTCATTTTTCCCTTTTCTCACTTCTCCCCTACCCCCCCATCCCATAAATATGATATCCCCTCCCTTATTTTTAAGCTTGGGAGATAAATTATTAGGGGCCTACCCCTAACTTATACGCTTATGTAACTTGTAAAAAAAACCCCTCCCCTGCACTTACGTGGTGTGGTAAGTTTTACATGGTGAATCCTCCGGGAAGGTAGTGCTAGATTAATAATACACTAGCATTTTAAGATTTCCATTTTTGGTTAATCGGGATTCATAACTTAGACGAAACCATCCAAAAAAACTCTCATGAACATGACCACTACAATAGAGAGTAGCCTTCACGACTGCACACCACGAAGTCTCCAAGCAGACCTAATGCAAATGAGAGAGAGAGAGAGGGCGGGGGGGAGGTATGGAACAATCCAACAAAGGAGGCAACTAGATTTAAAGGGGAGGAGAACCCATGCCCTTCTTGGCCCCTCCTACCCCTACACACAAATGCACAGAGGGAGGGATGGAACAATCCAACAAAGGGGGCAACTAGATTTAAAGGGGAGGAGAACCTATGCGCTTCTTGGCCCATCCCACCCCCTCCTACACACACACACACACACACACATGCACATGCACGTACATAGAGCTTTGAGCAACCCGTTGCTTGCTTCCAAAGAGAAGCTCTCATAAGGATCATGTCAACTTTGTATTTCCAAAAATAGAAATTTTTATCATATTTCAATTTCAATAAAATCTAAATCTCATAATCCCATGAGATTCCTTTCAAAGGAATGTAAACTCACGATGTGGTTGTCTTATTTGGCATAGTTACAATTTCAATGAAATCTAAATCCAATTAGATTCCTCTCAAAGAAATGTAAACTCACGATGTGGGTGGACTATTAGGGTAAAACCCCAAAGAATTGGATATCCCCCCATTTTAAGGACTTTCAAGGCATCATGGAATGAGAGTTGGAGTGGTTTAGAAGAGTTGTCTCTATGCCATTCGTCCAATTGTGGGTAAGGATTTTTGAAAAATATTTTTCTATCTATATTGCGACAAAAAGGGTCATCCACCAACCAAGTGTCCATCTATACATATAAACAATAGGAGAAACAATAGACAATCCAAGAAGAAGCGAGAAGTCAATGATGCAGAATCTAAAAAAGGAGAAGAGGAAGAAGAGCAGTGGAGCAATCTCCATGTTTACACTATCTAGGAGTGATTACAATGATAGTGACATAATATAGAGGGTATGAATCATCCTTGACATTATCCTTGGAGTGATAAATGGGATAGGTTGATCTAAGGTGATTCTTTGTTTGAGGGGAGGGAGCTTTAGTCTCTGCGATACCATATTCCATTTGAAAATTTGAAGCCTCTCTAGCATAGTCTGTGTGACTTTACTAGCATGTGTGTTAGTATGGTTTCTGTATAGTTGTTAACTTAGTCAAAGTCCCAAGTAGATATTTGTTGGGCATGGTCTTGGTCCTATGAACCATCTCAGGGTGTGCATCTTTTGTTGTCTAGTGAGAGCATGAATGGCCCCTAAGCATATGACATGGTTGGACAGTATTGTAGATAGTGTCTAACCAAATAAGTCTTGGTGACGTGTAGATGAAGCCAAATAAAGTGTACAAGATGCTAAAGGAGTTTCCTAGCTTCATTGGATCTCACCCCTTAATCATTTGAGAGCCTCTTGATACCCTCACATGGTTGTACTTTTACTACCCTTTTGATGCTCTCGACATTCCTACTTAAAGAGCCATCTTTTGTACACATTCTAGTGTTTACGATAATGCAAGTATAATTTCTTTTGAACTACCTCTTGTGCCATTAAATACCTTCTTAATCCAGTTTAGCTGCTTCCATGTTTGGAGAAGGATAGTTTTTCCATTTGTTTTCCATGTTTTGGCTTGCTTTAAGTCCTACTTGGTAGGCTTCCAAGGCGGCATTAATAGGCTAAAAAATTTTATCAACTAGAATGGATCCTCCAGATTTCATGGTTGTTTCCTTGAATTTACTTCCAGTTTCTTTCAACTTTTCCTAGAATAGCCTTTTTGCTTTCTCCTCAATTTCTACCCGTTGTTTTTGTTTTCTCATCTCATATCTTTTGCTTCTACTCCTTTTGATTCTTTGAGAGGAAACTTTTGTATTTTCCGAATCATCAGAGGAGTTGTGTTTCTTTTTCTTGTCCTGGGCTCTAGTGATTACCTTGATTCGACCAATCGGTTCACTCTCTGATGAGCTACTAGGTATCACTTGGACTATGTTTACTACGGTTTTACCCTTGTTCAAAGGGTTTTTAGGAAGATCTTTCGGAAAGTGTCCTCCATTTTTGCAACATTGTATGCAATAGGCTTAAACTGGTTTGAGGTTTTTGTCAGGCTCTGGACATTCATTTTTCCAATGATCATCAGCACCACAGTTATGACAGTTTCCTATTCTTGGCTTCATCATGGGTCTTACCATGGGAGGTCTGACACCTTGATTAGCCACATAATACATTGGTGCTAGCTCTGGTGGAGCATAAGTCACGGTTTCTTCCTTTGGTGGTGGATGTGAATTATACCAATCTCCTTCTACCATTATTGTAGATGGACTAGGCTCTGCATAGGGTGTAACAGTCACTAATGCTTGTTCATCTATGAATCCTTCAGAGTGCATGTACTTTACAGGCACTGCATTATATCCTGGATACAGAGGTTGTTGTCCCAACACAGCTTGAGGTCTTTCCATACCCATTGGTGGTCTTTGAGCTTGGGCCATATTAGGGTGATATATGTACATGGGTTGTCCTTGTGGCCTCATGGGCATGTACTGAACATTCCCATCATACTTTGGTATGAATTAGCACTCGTGGGTCTCATGGTTGGTCCATTTACCCTCAATTGCAGACCACTTTTGTGGCCTAATTGGTTGTCCTTGTTGAGGTATTCCTTGTCCTGGTCCCCTCATAGGTGCTTTTTGCATGTTGTTCACCATGTCAGTCATCCTTTTTAGCATATCTTCGATAGATGAGAGTGGTGCTGCAGTAGCCGTTCCCACTTGTGCTGGTTTAGTGTATGTTGTTTACTCACTTTGGTTATCCTTAGGGACATATTCTTCATTGAAAATATCACAATTGTATCCTAAGTCGATAGAATTTGACACACACTCTTCTAAGGTTGTATGATTTTTACTATAGAGTATAGCATGAAGTTCTTTGTTTAGCAATACCTCTAGAAACAAGGCTACAAGTCGTTCTTCTGCAGGTATCTCTAGCCCTGGGCATCTCACAATATATTATTTTATTTGAGTTGCACAATCCCTAACAAACTCACCACGTTTCTGTTTAAAGCTGTAGATTTGAGCTACCGTATTATATTTGATCCCCGTTTTGGAGCATGAAGCTACAAATCCTTGAGCTAATGTGTTCAAGTCCATGATTGACCTTGGTGGAATGTTTTGGAACCATGTCAATGCTTTTCCTTCTAATGTCATTCCAAACCCCTTGAATTAAGTATGGAAATTGAATATCGTTCTACTCTTAGCACTTGCGTAAAGCTTGCTAAGTGGTCGTATGGATCCCCTAATCCACTGTATTTTTTGATCCATTTCTGAAAATCAATTGGTTTGACACGTCTGTTTGGGTCAACTCCAAGTCTTCTGACAGTTGGTCCTGTTCCTAGTCCTTCAAACCAGTCTATTGGAAATAGTGACTCATGTAGCCCTGGACTCGCCTTAGTGTCACCCGATTTTCTACGTGATGAGGTGGTTTCTGGTTCTTTACATTACTCTTAGATGATCTCTCACGGTGTTCATCTCTTGGAATTGTTTCTGGTCCTTGTCCCACTATCCAATCCCGTATGGAATACCCTTGGTATTTGATTTTTTCTACCTCCTTAGATGTCATCATAGCAAAGTTGTTGTTATAACAATTCCTAAACAGATAGGTTGGTAGGTCTATCGATCCCTTATCTTTGATCTTGAAGATATAGATGATCTTCATGGCCGTTAGTTCTCCTGGTTTGGCATGCAAAGTCCACAGAAGATCTTTTATGTTTCTATCTTCCCAACAATAGACCCCGATCCTAGGATTATCCGTACTAAGCCGTTTCAAAGGCTTCAAATCTACTTGATCGTATCCCTCAAATTCTAAAGTTGGTGGTCCTTCTTTTGCTGACATATCTGGGATTATGGTGTTTACTTCTAACCCCCATTTGTCTACCACATCAGGGTTTTGAACTTGTACATATTGAGTTAGCACATTGTCATTCCAATTTCCGAGTCAGTCGAGTAAGAAAACATTTTGGATGTTGAGTCCGAACAAGTGTCTAAGACTTCTTCAAGAATTGTGTGCAAGGAATTGCCTTGATTCACGCTTTCTTCGGTGGATACTCTACTGGAGGTTTCTCCGAGTATGCCTTGATTTCCTAGTACACGACTAGATCTAAGGTTCATATAGACTTATGAAGCCCTGGATAGAATACTCACCTTTGGATTGACTTGTCATCAATTTCCACTTGATTCAATTGCAACTTTCTGTCAAGCCACTGATTCCTTGTCTACAACCTGATTCATGTACAAATTTGATCAAGTTAACTATTCTTCTATAAAGACAGTAGAGTTTTTGCTAGCTCTCGTGATTGGTCTCTGTGAATCACTTCAAATCGAGCTATGGGAGTCAAAATTTGACTTTCAGATTCAACTTTAGCAAAAAATCAAAGGTTTAATCTGCAACCTGGAAAGTGAGTGAACATGTACCAATTTTGATCCGATTGAACCCAAAATATGTCGGTGGCTTTATATTATGTTGGTCTAACACTCTATAAGTTCAAAAGTCAAAATTGATATCTCTAGATAGCAGAACTAAATAATTGCGATTTTTTCTTTTGTCAGTTTTTTACACTTTTTTGATTGGTTTGGCAAGTATACAACTTGTAAAGTCTTTGGACAAGTTTCCACAAGTTTGAACCAAATCTGATCAAGTTTATCAACTGTTTGGTGTCCGCAGACTCTGCTTTCAAGAATCTGGCTTAAGTCTCACTTTTGTGATCCAAATTTCAAAAAAATTGATTTGTGATGTCTACTTTATATGCTTGACCTTGTGGTATACTCAAACTTGCAAATTTCTCAAGTTTTGTAGCAAATGTAAATAATCGTGATTATTTACTCCAGCTATATTTTTGCAACTTTTTGTCCCAACTTTGGCACAGATCAGTTAAGCATTTAGTTAAGGTCACTAGCCAAGTTTCATCAAGTTTGGATAATTTTTGGTCAAATGGTCACCAATTATCTATCCGCAGACTAACTTTGCAAATTTGGTCACAATTTTCAATCCAGTGATCCAAATCTTACAAAATTTTGTCTATGGGCTTAATGCAACATGGTAAAACTAATGGTATGCTGACTTGGTCAAAAAAGTTAAAAAATGGGGCAGATGTAAATAATCGTGATTATTTACAGCTGGCAAGTTTTTGCATCTTTTTGGTCAACTAATCATATACACATGTTTATCACATCAATATAAGCCTATGATTCAATTTTTATCAAGTTTAGACAAATTTTTCCCAAATTTACACTCAAGATTCAAAAAGTCAGTACAAACTTTAGTTTTTACCTAGTTTTTTGCCAGTTTAGTGATCCAAATCTCTTGGGCCTTTACAAAAGTTGTTTGTACACATGCAATGACTCAATGGTATGAACCTTGGTCAATTTAGAGTAGAAAATTAATAATCGGGATTATTAACTTCAGGCTTGAAATGAACACTTTTTTGCATTTTTTCAAAGACAGCCTTTATATGAGCTATTTTAAGGCTATAAACCAAGTCAAAACTTAATTTGGCCTGAAATGTTAAGAAAAAGTAAATAATCTGATTTTTGGCCAACTCTTGAAATTTTACCTCGAAGTGTCTTTGAATTTACCAACTGGTTCAGACAACTCTTATGCTTACTCTCCAGTCGGATTGAGTGGTTTCAAGTATTTTCAAGCTATTCCTAGCCGTAGATCTGAAATTCTGCAATTTCCAATAACAACTCACACTTGATTCTTTCAGAGAGAGCAATGTTTTGAAATCCACCTCGGATCTAACTCATGCTACATTCAAGTGACAGAAATCACTAAAAGCCAATCGCTCATCGGCAAACATCACATCCGTTGCAGCATCAAATGACATCCAGACATAGTGAAACTTCTAGGACATGTTTATACGACCTAAGCACACATGCTTATGGTCTTAAACCCCACTTTAGGTCAAGTTCCAAAATCGCGATTATTAACAGCAGTGGATTTTTGACAGTCGTTTTCGACCCAGAATGCATCTAAATACTTAGCAATGATTCCCCAATACCCCACCTATGTAATGCCTAGGTGACTAGACCTGGAATCCACCTCCCAATCTCCCATTATAAAGGCAGGATCCTAGCCTTTTGCCCTAGCCGGATTCCCTTGTCCACATTGCCTAGTCTGGCCCCTGGCCCAGTCTGTGACTCCCTGGCCTTGCCCTTGTCCTGACATTACTCCCCCCTTAAGGAAGAATTTTCGTCCTCGAAAACAAAAGTGGGAAACTTCTTCTTAAGAGCACAAATGTTTTCCCAAGTGGCACCTTCCTCAGGTCAATCTTTCCACTTGATTAAAGCTTGTCTACGTACATGATGATGCGTACGTAGATCATGATAGTCAAGAATTCGTTCAGGTTCATGTGGTAAGGTAGGAGGTTCAACAAAATTGACAAGAATCTATTGGTCAATGACATTGTCATCCCCATGTAATTGCTTATGTAAACGGCTTACATGAAACACGTGTAACAGATTGCAATTTTAAGTGAAGATTATATTCAATTTTTATCAATATTTCCATAACATTTGTTAAAGTCTTCAAGTGGTGGTTAAGAGTTTACCTGAGATAGTGTGAGAGTGGTAGTGTCATTCGCAACCATGAATTTGTATTTGATATGTTGTTTTTGTATTGTCCAGTGAAAATATGACGCCAGATCAAAAGAAATGTATTATGCATGCCATTCGTAAAGAATGTATTTTGGCAATCTCATCATGTGCAGCTGACCGCATACATCAAATTAGTGAAAGCGATGTCTACATCAAAGACATCACTAGCGCTACATGGGAGAACAAAGAGCGCAGGTTGCGACTTGAAGGCCAATACGAGTTTTTGAGTCTAGCTGGGATACGAGAATTTGACCCCCACCATAAATTCAGGACAGTGTTGGGCAATATGAAAGTATGTTGCAGAGACTTAAAGGAAGATATCCCACCCGCTTGCGACATGTCAAAGTTAGAGCTCTGGGATAAATTGTGGGAAGAACAGAAGGTAAATATGAAGCATGTGAAAGCGCAGGACCAAGCAGCTTTACACAAGAGATCGAAGATGGTACAAGATGCACAAGCAGCTTTGGGAGGTTGATCCGATGCCAGCGGCACCGGCACAATCATGCACACTGCCTTGAATGCAAAGTGCACTCATCTTGTCGGCATCCCTCACGAAGCCTTGGTAGAAGGTATGAGGATTGGAGCTGGCTCCTTCAGTGTGTGCACATTGTACACTATCAAAGGCATCTCATTTTTTCCAGACCACATTACATATGTGGGAAAATGTTACAAGGGAGGGAGTGAGGCAAAATTTGACAGTTTTCAGACAGAGCAAGGAATGTAAACACTTCACCCCTCCATTGTAAGGTGCATTGGGTTTACTACAAAGTCTCCTTGGATCACGATATTCCCATACTACAATGGGGGTACTGTGGGCCACATGATATGCCGCTTACCGTTCGCTCACGGATTGTTCAGACGACACATACACAGGCTACAACACGGTTGGAGGTCATTGCTTGTAGCAAACAACCCTAAAAGCGAGATAGAAACGGTGCGGATCAAAGCAGTGGTCGAGAAGATGCCGGCAATTTGTCATGCCTTAATCAACGGCGTTGCGGCTGCCCACTCGACCGGTATAGTGCACAGTGACCTGCACCCGTTCAATGTAATTTTGGACTTTACTCGCGCCAATAAACCCCGCGTCGGTATCATTGATTGGGATATGATCCTTAGAACACCTGCTAAGCGCGTAGCAAATAATTATTTGTCTCCAAGCACACAATCGGACGAAGCAGTTTTGAATGCACAGAGAGCAGGGAACGCCGAGATGACTAAGCGATCGTGGATTGCTCCCGAACTATACGATCCACGGTGCGTAGATGCATACTCAAAAGCCAGCGACATTTATGCATTGGGCTACTTGTTCGACATGCTGGCAGATTTTTGGAGTGCAGCCATAAAATTTTATTTTCCAGACGATGTTTTTCACCACCCGGACGAAGATGCTATAATTAAGGTCTATTCGAATTAAATTAGATTGTTGAATGAAGTTAAAAGAGCGAGACCAAATAAGGGATGCTTCTAACGTGTTGATGTTTTTCAAAGAACATTTAAAGATAGACCCTAATCCTGTGCAACGTCCACTTGTTGAACTTGCACCATCATTTTATCCGATTTAAACATTTTTATGATATACATGTCTTGTCAAGTGTATTCAAATTTTTATTGAAGTGTATTATCTGGTTTGAAGTGGTTCACCTAATTGAGTCAATTATCTTTAATCATTTAAAACTTGTCATTTAACTGTCTATATTTCAAATTTGCCTTGTGGTTCAATTAGTCGCATTTGAAGTGGTGGTTTTTAGTGGATTCCGCGCAGTGTCCCAATGAGTGAGAATATATATTTTCCAATGATATTGAATATTTGCCAGTCTGTTGACTGCAGCTCTAAGAGAAAATGGCCGATCAAGAACAAGATATTGGCACCCAATCACTGCCTGATGATCAACAACAAGCGGTTGTTAATGCATTTCAGCGCATGAAGTCTCTGGCACATGGCATGTCGGCACAACAAGCAACGCGTACTGCTCACCAACTCTCAAAATGGGCAAATCCAAACCATATGCAGTGGAAAATAGATCAATAAATAAGTGAGAAAGGACATGATTAAGAAAATATGGCCATGTGAGGATGCAGAGATCAAGAAAGAAAGGTGGAAGGTTTCGAAGTGCACGCATGATGGTACCAAAGATAACACTGAGAGGATTTATTTGGAGGTTTATGGCCATTCCCTGCACAATGCAAATTGTGCGCTATATTTTGCCAAAATATTATATGTTCACTTTGTGCAACAACGACAAGTAGACTTCTCGTCAAAGGAGACAACTATTGCCACTCATGATTTAAGGGAGAGTTGTGTCACTTTCACCCGAGATGAGCTGGCATTGATAGTGGAAGGCGCCAACCTACAGTTAAAGAAAGAGAAGGATATTTACACGACACAATTGGCAGAGAAAGATGCAAAAATAACACGTCTTTCTATAGCCACCCAGACACCGCAACCCTCACAAGTCCGGATGGAGAAAAGCATTCACCGCTTAAGTTAGGACGTTCAAACCCTAACACAGTGAGTGAATCCAACACCTGTACAAGGGACACACATCAGTCACCTTGTCTTGCATCCAGAGTTGGTCCCCTCGTCTACTTCAGATGCATCCTCATCTTCCCAATGTCCAATTTGCTACAAGAATTTTGATGGATGAAGTGGGTACTATACATTGACATGTGGTCACTATTATCATTTAGTTTGTCTTATTTGTTTGATGCAAAACAATTGTCGATGTGCAATGTGTTCACAAGATATTTCACAAGGAATGTATATTATGTTTGACATGGAAAACGAATATAAATTCAAGCAAGCACACCCAGATACCCCTAGCACAATTAGAAATCCGTTTCATGAGCAAGATGCTGCTTCAAGGAAACACAATTGAGATCGACAAACTATGTAATATCGCGACAAACTATGTACTATCAAGAATATGAAGCATTGTAATTACTCAAAACACATTTGAATACAAGGTCTTTTACAATGGTTTTTGACATTTGCTCATTCTACTCTCAAGCTATATTGAATCAGTTGAGTTGTTATCTGGTTCTAAGTCTGAGTGTTGTGGTTCTCCTTGTAATTCAATCTCCACATCTATTACCAACATTGAAATCTTCTTCATTTTATTTTTGACAATCATACAACCAGGTTGGCATTTCCTCCTCGTAGCCAGTACTTTTGATGTGATTTAGTATTTTTTTGTTGCAATACATATACACTAATTTCTCTGCTCTGTCTGCTAATAGTCTGTTGCGAATAGTGCTGTGAACATACTTGTACATACTCCAGTTTCTCTCTGAACTTGAATTGGCTGCACATTGTGCGAGTACTTTCATTGCAAGAGGACGTAAGGTAGATTAATGCTCTCCACCATTCATCATCCACCACTTCCATGCAGGTTTCTCTTTTGCCATTACCTGTACAAAATCATTCGCAAAAGGACCTTCTTTTAATCTAAATGCACTCATTTCTTTGATGCAATCAATTCGGTCTTGAATGTTGGAGTAGAACGTGTTGACCACATGATAGAAATCGCCTACCACCTTTGTATTGGACATCAGATCTAAATTCCAATACTCTGGATCGAGCGTGTAAGTCACACTATGGAGTGGACTATGAGCGCTCTTCCACCTTGCATGAAAATACTTAGCCAAAATTTTCCACTATTTGCCGAATAATGGTAATCGCCACTCCTTATCTACTATAGACTCCTTCAGCTCTTCAGGATTTTCAAGACTCTGTTGGACTGACCACCATGTCATCCACACTTTGCCCAAGTTTGGCGCCCTTTGATCAAGATTGTGGATCGCAAACATAACGGGCATCATTACATGGTATGCATCCATTACACTCCTCCACCAAGCAACCTTGTTTACATTGCCACATAGACATGTAATTTTATCCTTCACTGTTTCTTTCTACTCAAGCTGCCATTCATCAAAAGACGTGCAACCAAATGTGTCAATCATAGCACATTTATTATGGAGAAGTGATTCCAAGGTATAAAAGTGTGTGCAGAACCGAGTTTCAGCAGGAAGTTTCAGCATCACTAACATGAGCATCCTATACAAATCGAGCACTCTCTGTTGTTTCAAGATAAATTTCACAACCTGACGTGATGTATCAATTATTTTGGAGAACCATGTGGTTTCTTCACTAGTGTACCAATCTTTCAGCACCAAGTTCAAGCTGTGCGTATTACAACCATTGGCAAAAATGTGTGGAAAGCACTTCTTTATTAATTTACTGGCATTTTTACAATTCTTTGCATTGTCCATCACAACTTGAACAACATGTTCAACACCAATTTCTTTAATTACATCAATTAAGACCTCAGAAATGTATTTTCCACTTTTAATTGCACCAGAACTATCAATCGCCTTTATAAACGTTTCTCCCCTTGGACAAACCAGCATTACATTGATCAACGGTCTTCTCTGAACATTTGACCAGCCATCACTCACAATTGTACACCCTGAAAGTGAAATATTCCCAAGTATTATTTTGCCAACACGCTCTTTGACTTCGATGTAACATTTGTCCAAGAAAACATTTCTTATCGTGTGATAAGAAGGAGATGAAAATCCTGGACCAAACTCACCGATTTTCTTCCAAGTAGCCTTCCAATGATTGCTGACTACCATGACCAAAGCACTTCCAATAAAGAATATTGCTTTGGTGAGTGTTTTTTGTGCTTCTTCTAGAGACTGCACTCGAAAGCTTCGATGTAATGATTTTTGACGCATTTGACAAAGTCCACCTTCATTGTGACGTTTAAAAGGAATACTACCTGGAATTTCCTCTCCTTGCGCAGGTTGCTCTCCAAGGTTAGTTGGCATCACTACAGGATCTACGGAGTTAATATTTGGCTATGGGAACTCTTGATTCGAAAGGCATAGAGCTATATATCTGTTGTTTCTTGCCACCCTTTTTGGCGAGCTCTTCTCTCAAATGATTTGCAACTGCAGGTGCCTGAGAATGTTCACATTTTCTACAATTGTTTTTAGCGCTACCCAGAAAATGATCCCTAATACATGGTGCACCGCCAGATTTTGTTGTGTGACAAAATTTACATTGCCACTCTATATATCGGCCACGTATATTGTGAGAATAATCCCACTCTTTGCCAGGAGCTTTTTTATTCTTTGGCTTCTTTGTACCACTTGTGCCCACATTTTGCTCCATTGCTTTTAAATTAAAACTGAAAAGAAAAGAACAAGATTTTACAAATTGAAAACAATTTTTATATTTTCAATATATATTATAATTTAAAAACCATTCAATATGAAAGTAACCATGATGCACAATATGAGATTTTCAATGCACGCTAGTCAATCCACATATCGATCACCTATATTGTGAGCAACCATACACATTGCAATGTAATCTATACATGGCATAATAACCATAACAATGCTATGAATCTCTCTATGCAATTATTATTATAATGATTATTTATATGTCCACTTTGATTTGCAAACAATAAGACACATCTAATTTCATTTGCTACAAAAACAAACGAAAACAATAAAATATATAATTGGTCATTTCATGCACTAATAATCTATCGTAATAAATAATGCAATCTCTATATAAACTAATGCATGAACTAACGCAAACAAATCTTCAATATAATCACCCAATTGGGGACTACTTCTACCCAGTGAAAGATTGTAGCCCACCCATGCAACCAATTCAATATATAAAAGCTATTTTAACCCAATCAAGGATTATAGCTCTTATATTGTAAATCAACTCAAATATAAGACTTCAAGGATCTTTATATGCCCGGTACACTAGTAGAGGACATCCGACCCTTGACTATCAACTAGTCATTTATATATGCTCATCTTCCAAAACCAATTACAGCCCCCAATGGCTTCTTCGCATGAGCATGATTCCCCAAGTTTTCAGTTGTTTTGGTTTTGTACCTTTATGTCAGTAAATGAATTAAATTTTTTTAGAAGTGGTTACCGAATTAAGAATCACGTTCGGCCCAAAAAAGGACCTGTGACTCTGTAACCTTAGGTCAAATCACAAGGAGATGGCAATACCCGGCACTCGGATACACTCCCCAAGGATTTGCCTAGCTAAAAGACCGGGGTTAGTACACTATTTACTATATATAATTACGCCCGCCGGGCTTTTTCGTTTTCCCGGTGGGCCCGTCGGGATAACGGAAAAGCCCAGAGAGCTAACCGGCTCTATAGGTTTTTGCAGGTCATCATCAAAGTCACGTTAAGAATTAACATGATCACGTGATTTTTTTGTGTAAATACTAGAGTTATTTACGTAATCACCCGATCGTGATTACGTTAATGAAATCCCTGATTGTCAGAAACTATAGAGCACTTGATTCTATTTCCCTAGTGGTTGACCACCTTAGTCTCTCATTTAGCTGCAAGGAATCCATTGATCGCACTTCCCCCTTTGAAAGTTGACATTGTTGGTATCCCGTGAAAACTCTGAAGTTGAAAGATAAACACAAACACATGAAGAGACATAAACCATGTTACCGTGGCTTTGTGGGAACCATACGTACACTTCATTGCAACTTGCACATCTACCTCGATTCTCCTTTTGGTTGCTGCGATCAAGGCACTGTCTGGCTTAGGTCATTCCAGACTCTCCAAGGTTGGCGACTGAATCGGAGAAAGATTAGCATACCTATTTTGCCTAGGTGTGACATAAGTATGATTATAAAAAAAAAGTGTCATGTGAGGCAAGCTCAAAGGATGGAAAACCAGCATAGAGAAAATTTCCAATGTCAGTGTGAATGGACTCAAAAGTTCATGTGAAGGACTCTATTGGCTCCCACTCTACACAATCAGATGAAAACATCTGCAAACATGAACAAGCAATGGAAATCTCACAGTTATCAAAAGCAACATACAAGGAAAAAATAGTAAATAGACAACCTAAAAACTTGAAAGAGGAGTAAAATTACAGTTTGCAGGAAACCTCAATGGATCCACTACTATCTCTAGCTTCAATTGTGAAGCAACATACACATGCTGCACCTTTGCAAGCCTCTTATCGTCTTGTGTTTGCTTGAACTCGATGATGCTTCCCTTCCAATGGTGTACTTGAGAAGACATATGTCTCTAGGAGGCCTTGTGTGCACCTCTTAATTTGGGCTGCATTGTCACCCACATCATTTGTTTGAACTCCATCGTCACCCAACATCCACTATCGTCTTGTACATTGATGCATGAAATGGAGTCAATGACACTCCTAGGGTTGCCGAGTGCGTGATGATGCCATGGGGAATAGTGGCACAACCTGTAGACAAACACTTATGATTGGACATTGCACATCCATGTTCTCAGCTATATAAAGAGCAGGATACTTGATGGTACACAAAGACAATTAATGCCACTTATTGCTATACTATTCCACCTTCTTGTTGGCTTAATGGGGAAGATAATCTTGCAAAGCTTGAGAGGGAAGTAGATCCTCTCTACACAGCTTAATGGAGAAGGACCAGGACACCTATTGAGGAAAGAAAGAGGGACGATCTAGCGGAAGGATATGCTGCAAATCTTCAGCTAAGTAGAGGTGTTTAGTGAGGCTCATGGAGAAATGGAAAACTTTTTCTTGAGGAGAATGGAGTAAGCTTGAGGAGGAAAAGAAGGTTCAAAATTCAGTTGCAGAGCTTCGGGAGGGAAAACTAAAAGGAAGGAAAGAGAAGCAACTTGCAAGGTGAAGTGAAGAGAAGTGAGAGATGGTACAATAGAGAGAGAGAGGGGGGGGGGGGGGGGGGGGGGGGGGGGGGGAGGGAATGATCAACACGCTTTTGGAGGGACCCCCTTTTAGAAGAGGAGGGGGAGAAATTGGAAGCCACTAGAGAGAGAAAGGATTGGTTTTTACCCAACTATTTAGAGAAAAGTCTAATTTTTTGAATTTATAAGAAAATTTCTCTTTATATTTTATAAAAAAGTACAAGTTTGACCACTTACTTTTAGGCCCTGCCATACCCACCATTTCAATCCACATGTCATCCACCATTTGCCCCTTCCATAATCTCCTCTCTAATCCTATGGAAAATAAAGAGGCCCCCTTAGACCCCATTCCTTTTCTAATGGAGGTCCATCTAAGAGAGAAGAATAGGTACACATAAATACCAAAATTGAGTCTATGTACTTTATTCATCAAATTTTGCTTTTTACAACATTATGCATGTCGTGGAGCTAATTCTCTAAATACCCTCTTAATTCTCATTTACTAGAAATTCACTTAGACCTCTCAAACGTTAGTGTGGTATATAGTTATCCCCACTAGCCTTTCTTTCCCTATGATGGTAGCAAGTGCTTCAAACGTCTTAGCAACTTTGACAATTTGAATCATTTTGAATGCATTGCCAAGTAATAGTACATATCCCCTAGGCCTAGCCACATTCTAAGTTGGAGTAGTATGAGGTTGGAAAACCAATCCTTTGGGCTATCATCAATATAAACAAATACTTGGTGGAAAGGTTCTTGGTTATGAGGGTGAGGTAGCTACAGTCAACACTCTTCCAACAAGTTATGGCTCTTGGTGTTGTGAAGACTTTGGTCCCAATCTCAAGATAAAAGAGTTTCCTTGCATCCTCAATAACCGTGCTAATCTATTTTTGAATATTATGACTAAAACTTCATTCTCCTTGCTAATGCATTCAGATGTCACCTTAGGAGCCATTGTTAGCTGCAAAAAGAACATTCAAAGAAATCAGTATACACTATGACACTCCAATCAATTCATTGTAACCCAATACCACATAAATACACATGTATTTTTTGCATTATATTCTTGAGCATGTGTGTTTTCTCTCACATTATATGCTTGAACATGCGTACTTTCTCTTGCTATGCATTTATTTCTTGCTCTTTCCAAGGATTTGTGTGTGTGTGTGTGTGTGTGTGTGTGTGAGAGAGAGAGAGAGAGAGAGAGAGAGAGAGAGAGAGAGAGAGAGATAGAGATAGAGAGAGAGAGAGAGAAAGAGAGAGGTCCCCAACCTGCCGACTCTAAAGTTGGGATGGGCTCCTTAACAAGTCTATAGGCCTAATCCAAACTAGATTATGTAAGTAAGAAAAATTTAGGGAATAGACCTTTGCCATTCGCAATTGCTAGGGAATAAATCCCTAGTTTGTCTCACAAGCAAAAATGGCAAAACATCTAAAAGATCCCAAAAACATTTGTCCCTATAACCTCTGCAAATAGGCTAAGGTATCTTTGTCCAATGTTTTTTTCTCTCTAAGTGAGCGAGGACACAACCATTAGTAGACTCCTCTTCCACTGAAGAAGTCTTTTAAACATTAATGTGTGGGGATGGATAATTACCTAACTAATTAGGTCCAACCGTCCATGATTGATAACCTTAGCCAATCTCTACTTACCACCCTACCCTCACAAATGTTTCTTTCTTTCTAATTACTATCACATTCTTTGAACACTAGAACAATGGTTACTTTTTAATTTCTAGTAACAGTGATTCCTCAAAACAGGTATTGAAAACATCATTGGAAAGCATTATTTATCAAAAAACATCTTTAAACTTAAGATAAGCTACGATCACTTATTTCTAACCCTTGAAATACCCATTCACCTAAGGGAGAAAAATGACACCCATTCCTTATTCATAATTCAGGGTGAGAAATATCACCAAATAGTTCAGGGTGCTCATATACAAAACTAGTTACCCATTTCTTATTCATATTCAGGGTGCAAAATATCACCAAATAGTTTGGGGTGTCCATATACCAAACTAGTTACCCATAGAACTGGGCACCTCCCCTAGGATAAGAAAATGGTCTTTGAACTTATGTAGAAACATCAAGACATGTGTAAGGTCTCTACTTCCAAATTCTATACAAGTACTATTATCCATTTGAAATTTTCAACTATCGCTCATTATTTAAAATATTCCAATTCAAATTATGAACCGTAGACTGAGAAATTTAATTTACGGTACAAAATTTTGACATATTTAGTTATATGAAACACTAACTAACTTGCTGCAAGATTTATTTACCGCTTATAGAATTTTTGTTACTATTGTAAAGTCATATTAAGACTATAAAGTTTATTCTAAGACTGTAAAGATTAACTTAAGAATGTAAATTAAATTAACGCAAAAAAAAAGTAGACACATGGGTTGCACATGGAATCACTTGGAGCCACATAAGAGGGGACAAAGTGGGACATGCAGTCACATAGAAAGGAGAGGTTAGTCTTGACTAATCTTAATGAGGGGGGCTGTGTGGCCTTATTAGTTTATCATGAGGACAAATTGGTGAAGTTTATGGGTACCACAAGGAGACCAAAAATGCAGGTATGAATTTTAAAACAAAATAAAAGTAAAAATAATATATATATATATATATTTAAAAGGAGTTGGATGTTTTTTCAGCTACAAATAGACCAGTTATACTCACACTTTGGGTATAAATATTGCCTCTATAATTCTCACAAGTGCTACCACTTCTCTTAGAGATAAGGCTTCCACAAGTACTAAGGAACCACTTTTGTGGATAACTAGATGTACCCTCAATGTGTCTTAGTTTGACTTTCAAACTATGTGTCCAATCAGCCTGCACTTTGGCTACTCGTCCAATTCTGACCCATCCAAAGCAGGTGTAAATCAACCCTTGACCTACTCCAAATCAACCCTTATCTCTAAGGCTGGCTTGATGAAAAATTTGATGTGTGACTTGATAAAAAATGCCCCAAAACTCATCCAAATTCTAGTGCACACCGATGACCAATCGTTACAAGTAATCAACCCAAGTAAATTCCCCCCCATTCCCCCCCAAATATGATACCTCCCTCCCTTATTTTTAAACTTGGGAGATAAATTATTTGGGGCCTGCCCCTAACTTATACGCTTATGTAACTTGTAAAAAGACCCCCATCCTCTGTGCTTACGTGGTACATTAAATTTTCCATGGTGAATCCCCCGAGTGTTTAGCTAACTATACAAAACACTAACTTGTTGCAAGATTTAGTTACCATTTGTAGAATTGTTGCTACTAATGTAAAGTTATTTAAAGACTCTAAAGTTATTCTAAAATAGTAAAGTTTAACTTAAGAATGTAAAGTAGTTTATAATTAAAAAATAAAAAATAAGTAGAGAGTCAAAAGGTACACATGGGTGACACATGGAGGTACATGGAATCACTTGGAGTCACATAGGAGGGGACAAAGTGGGACATGCAGTCACTTGGAAAGGAGAGGTTAGTCTTGATTAATCTTAATGAGGGGACCTGTGTGGCCTTATCTGTTTATGATGATGACAAATTGGTCAAGCTAATGGGTACCACAAGGAGACAAAAAATGTGGGTATAAATTTTAGAGACATTTTGTTTTTTGAAAACGAGCTTGGATGCTTTTTCTAGCTATAAGTAGAGTTTCCATACTCACACTTTGAATAGAGATTGCCTCTATAACACTCACAAAGTGCTACCACTTCTCTTAGAGAAAAGGCTTCTACAAACCACTAAGAGAGCAAAAACTCTTGTGGATTAGTAAGGTAAATGTTAGTTAAAATTTTAATTACCTAAACAAAGGATGTGTGTGTGTTCTCTCTTACTCTAATCTCTATGGTGGATTAGTAAGATCTAAATAGCTTTAGATAGGATGTGTGTGTGTTCTCTCTTAGTATAATCTCTCTAGTAGATTAGTAAGATTTAATTAGCTTTAGAAAATATGTGTGTGTTCTCTCTTACTGTAATATCTCTAGTGGATTAGTAACATTTAATTATCTTTAGAAAGGATGTGTGTGTATTCTCTCTTGCTCTAATCTCTAGCCAAAACTAGAGAAATAATGGAAATTAAAGTGAATTCTTTCGATTTTTCTCTAGTCTAGGTTTCCTCGTCCCCGATAACACGCCAAAATGCCGGTCGGCTTCCAAGCCCCGCCATATCAATGGTAGCAAAGCGAGAACCATAGACATAAAAATTGTCAATCCGTGAGACGTAGCTGACCCAACTAGTGCCTGCATGGAGTCTACAAGAGATAGTTGATCTCTCAAAAACCCCAAGCCCAAACTGTTCCTACCTATCTGAGTCTCAAATACATCAAAATCTACTTTCTTTACTTCAAGCTTGTTTTGATGATTTAGTATAGCTACAAGTCTCCAAATGCAATGAAAGTTTATGCCAAGCATGAGCATAGTATCCTTGACACTCCCGTCGTGTACTCAAATGTCATTTTGACACTCAAAAAAATTCGCGTCTAAGATAAACAACTTATTTTAGATCAGTCAGTTTCAAACTCTAAAGCACTCTATATAGCTTCCTCTAGGCATGCTCAACCTATTCCTAAGGTCAAAACCAATTTTGGTGCATGTATGGTGATAGGGAGAAAAATCATCTTGTAGATAGCATGACTAAATTCGCGCTTTCACGCAATGCCACACTCTATGAGAGGGACACAAAATTTCAAAGAAAACGGTAGACTCACATTGAGCTTCTACAACAAACACTTACTTTCATTATCCAAAACCTACATTTTAGTTACAAAGGTTGGCTTTTAGACCTTAGTAAAGGTTCAAAGAATGAATATCTAGCTATTTGGGCTCAATAAAAGGCTTAGAAATTGCATATGATTACAAACTTGGATGCCCTCAATCCCTTTAGACTCATTGACGATTACTAGTATTACAACGGCTTTGGACTTTGCGGGATTTTCAGTGATACAAAGGGATTTCATACATTGAATTGTCTCTTAAAAATGGGTGGCACCCCTTTTGATTCTCTTTCTCTTGCTCTTTTTAGCTAAGCAGCTAACATTACCTCATGTTATGCACCCAATATATAGTATATGTTGTTAAACTTGAATTGGTTGCTCTATGATAACTATCTTTTATCTAGGTGACTGTAGCAAATTCCTTTGACTTGTGAGGTGGTTTTTGGGGATGCTTTTTCCTATTCCTTTTGATTAATGTAAAGGGTTGATATAATAATTCCTTTGATCTTTTGGCTTTCTTAATTATACCATTGGACTCTTACCTAAGCTTATAAAGTTTTTCTATAGGCTCCTTTCTTTACCCTATTCTCTCATTGATATTGAATAATGTCAGTACCTATGAAAGTGGTTAAAATTAGGGATTTCTACCTAGTTACAATTTCTATATGTGCTGGGGTTGTGCCTGCTCACACCTCATGGGAGTCACCTCTTACACATATTTGGTTCAGCCTATAGACTAGTATGCTTTGACATATTTGGTAGATGATTACACACTAGATACATCATTGATGAGATAAGCACAAGACTCTACCACAATCCTATATATTGGTCCCTATGTACAAGCTTTTCTATGCCTTTTAATCATTTTCATACCACTCTTATGTTCTTTTCCATTGAGTACTCATTGCCTTTATTAGTGTGTTGCTAATTGCGTTTATCATTAAGCCCTAAGTGCCTAGTCAGTTTACCCTCCATAATTATATGTACTTATTCAACAAGTGGTATCAAAGCCAATAAGGCTAGTCTCCTCTCTAGACCTGCTTAGATCTGCCGATAAGAGCATGATGATTGCATATTACCATAGGTTCTTAACTTGTAAATTGTTAGACTTTTCACCATCTTTATATCCCCTATGTTAGTTTAGATCTACTCAAGGGGAGGCAGTTTTAACATCCTACGCCTAGTTAACAATTCTCTAGGGAGGATATGCGTACACATACCTACACCTACTCTTACTAGTTTTCTAGGGGAGGTACACTTTCTTTTGTGAAACTATCTAGATGGGAGACATAGACCCCACTAGAAGGACATTTGACTTGGTGTTCACAAATGCAAAGGGGAGGATTTTTGGGGTTGTGCAGCGTGCTTGCTCACATCTCATGAGAGCATCTCTTACACATATTTGGCTAGGTACATTGAACCTATTGACTAGTATGCTTTGCCAAATTTGGTAGATGCCTACACACTAGTTATATCATTAAATGATGAGACTCTAAAATTTTAAGATAACATTTTCTAGAATCTAAATCTATGAGGATATTATAGTGTCTAGATTATTTAAGAACACACTATCTAGAATCTTTGAGGATGTTATAGTGTCTTTGCATTCAACATATTTTGTCCAATACTATTGTTTTAGCAGAAATTTTTAAGCTAGATTCTAGACTACTAAAGTTTGCATTGAAATAGGAATGTGGTTAAGCTAATAGTTTTAAATTTTTGACATGGATAACATGTGATAGGCTCTTTGACACACACACGTACATGCATATGATTTCTCCTACCATTCCTACAACACACACCTCTCTTAGCAAGCACGCACGTGCACGTATACACACACACACACACACACACACACACAATATTTCCTATTATGTGCCTTCCTAGACCTAGAGATATGGTGGCTATGCCATCAAGGTTATATTGCTTCATGTGATGTATGCTTGAGATTCTCCCCCAACCTATACAACTCAACATTACTCACAATGTAGACTCTCTCTCTCTCTCTCTCTCTCTCTCTCTCTCTCTCTCTCTCTCTCTCTCTCTCTCTCTCTCTCTCTCTCTCTCTCTCTCTCTTTGTGTATGTGTGTGTAAGATTTCAACCTTTTAAAAAGCAAGAAAACAAACCCTAAGCTTTGTTTGAGAGCAATGAACATGCAAATTAGAAAACCCTTAACCTGAACATAGTAGAAATTGGTATTTTTAGAATCTTAAGCACCGCATCATTTCAACCGGAATTTTTTTGAATCCAGTTCAGATAAAAACTGACCCCCAAATCCTTGCTAAAAATTTCATAGTCACTTTAGTTTAATAAAATAATTGAGAAACTTTATAATTATTAAATTACCTGGGCTTTTCACATGGCCTAGTAGATATTTTAAGCACATGGGTTAGATATTTTTAGCTAAATCATTAAAGTGAACTAAAGTTACGAGTTTTGACCAACCAAGCTGGATAGGTGTTGTGGGGTGATATTATGAACCTACCACATACAAAAAGAAAGTAGTAGGGGGTGTTAGAAGAAGCTATTGGGGAGCTGCCTTAGAGAGCTGGGAACTATTAAATGTAGGCCCTAGTTGTCAGAAACCTATGAATAGACCCCTAGGCTTCACATTTTTAGTCAAACTTGGAGACCTTGGCAAGTTCTCTTAAGCATAGAGAGACTCTATTAAAAAATCACTAGACAACAAAAACTCTAGTTGATTAACCAAGGTAGTTACACCAAGGCATACTAACTTTTTTCAATTTATCATTATCTTATTAATTAAAAATATTAAACCTCTCTCTACTAGTAACTCCACTTGTATATACTGTTAAACTATTGAATACTTAATCTTTGATTATGATTAGTAACTTAATTAATTATTATCCTATATCAGAGTTGTGACTATCTAGTTTTGATCTTAATTAAGAAAAAATATATCAACTAAAATTAAATAATTATGAGTTAATTTTTAGAGCTCATACACAATTTCAATAAACTTTGGAAATTATATCAAAATTTTCTACCTAATGCCACTATTTATTTGTGTAGAAATTGTATATTTTTTGTCTAGATTTGATGAAACTTTATAAATATAGATTAACAAATCATGAGGTACTTTTCAAAGGTAGATATTACTGTTCAAAACTTGTGATAATTCTATCATAATTAGTCAAATAGTTTTTCTAATTACTATTATTTAAATTCTTTATTTCTAGCTAAAAATCAAGAAAACTAACTAGCAAATCAGCTTAAAAGTTAGTGAGATAATTTTCAAAGAAATTTGATAGTGTTAAAAACTTGTGATAACTATCCCATAGTTAAGTAATTAATTTTGCTAATTACTATTGCTTAAATTCTCTTTTTAGCTAAAAATTAAGCAAGATAATTGGTAAACTAACTTAGAGGTTAATGAGATAATTGTCACATAAATATTAAATTATCTATTTTTAGTTGAAAATTAAGGAATATAATTAGTAAGCTAGCTTAAAAGTTAATGAGATAATTTTTAAAGATAGATTACAATGTTGAAAAGCCTTGATAGCTATTTAATAATTAGCTCATTAGTTTTTCCTAATTATTATTGCTTAAATTTATTGTTTTTTGCTAGAAATTAGGCAAGATAATAAATTAGTGAGATAATGTTTGAAGAAACATTTCAATGTTAAAAACCCTTGATAATTATCTCTTAATTATTTAATTAGTTCTGCTAATTACTATCACTTAAATTCTTTATTTTTAGCAAAAAATTAAGTAATATAATTAGTAAATCATGCTAGAAGTTAGTGAAGATAATCTTAGAGGTAGATTGTAGCATTACAAAACCTTGATAACTATTTCATATCTAGTTAATTATCTTTGTTGAATAATATTTCCTAGATTCTTTCTTTCTGGCAAAAAAGTAAAGTGGATAATTAGAAAATCCACTTATAAATTTCTAAGATAAATTCTAGAGGTATAGTACTTTGTTAAAAATTTGAGATAATTATATCTCCATATGATAATTACATCGATTATTACAAAGTCAAAAAATAGACTATTTTTTACCTTATTTAAAAGGGAAATTAGATAATTAACATAAAAAATTATAGTATAATTACTAGAGCTTAAAAAAACTCATGAGGAAACTAGGATAAAATATCTTACTAATATAAGTAGTTAGGAAACCACTATATAAAAAGCTACTATTTTTTATAGATTAAAGGAGAAAGCTACCATATTAGTTATTCAAAATTAGGTGTCGATTCTTGTAGTTAAATTAAGGTAGTGAGAACTCTTGAGAATGATATTGCCTAACAAGAAACTAATTATAACACTATGATCCAACAAACAACTTTAGACTCTTAGAAAAGTGGAATTAAGATAATTAAAAGAAATACCTTATGAAAATTCTATGGTAAGTTTTGAGTTTTAATACTCTACCCAATGGTTAAGCATTCTTTTCTAAGGACAAATACCATGGCTCCCAAAAGGACCCATGAAAATTATCAAGTAAAGAATGATATCAATACAATGAGGGCCAGGGTCACTCATGACCATGAGGCCGATCTGAGTAGCAGACCAATGGACGAGACTATTCGTGTTCCCAAGCCTCAACGGATATTAGACCAGTCAGGTTGGTCTTTAGTATGAATTAATTCTATAAGTACTCTAAGTCATTTTCAAGTTATAACATTGCAGACTGGAAAGATACGTAGGAATTATTAAACTGGTAAAAAATGAAAGGGTACCTTTCAAGAAACATCATGCATTGTTTATGAAACTAGAAGCAAGATTTTGGTTAGTCTGGTTGAATTAGAAAAGATCTAATTGACCATCTTGTCTCAAGACACCTCCAATTCCTTGGTATATTTTGATGATAAGGATGGCTATAAGGCAACTTTTAAGCCAGCCACCCCCATGAACGATGAGTCTCTACTCCATCATGTTGTGAGGTCACTGACCCCTTTTGAGGAGCGTAGTACCTTTGATAGGTCTCCAATCCTCAAAAAGAAAAACCAACGAACATTGCCTTAGCTACTACATAGCCACGTGCATGAACCGATAGTGAAGGATTTGTCCTATCTCACTATGGCAGAGCATGACCACCATAACCCTATCTATCATCAATTCTACCCAAGAGTATAAACCTTAGAGTGACCAACCTTTATGCTTTTCTCTCCATATTTCAGAAGCACAGCCGCACAGATTCATCTCTTTTAAGGTTTACGACTAACTATAAAAACTTCTAGTGTTGAAAAAGTTACTCGACTCATTGGATCCACCCGTCCATAGAAGAATACCATTAGAGTATCATTCTCCCACTTTCCATACCGCATTTCTGTTATCTAATTACTACCAAACTGTTTAAAAATACATGTTTCTATACCTTATTTATATTACTCGTTCATTAAAACATCCCTTCAAACATAGACAAACAAGAATTAGTCCATTTTAAACCAACAACTTTCAGATTAGTTTTACTTAAGAGTCTCTACTTTCACCATTAGGTCCGATCTATATATACATTATGCATAAAAACCCTTGTCATCATGAGCGCCCCATACCACTCGACAAGTACTCAATGTGCAAACCTGGGCGTACTCCTGTCACAACAACAACGGTGTTAATCTAAGCGTCATCCTCACGCCATGACAAAACATAACTATAGTATCCAGTTGGGCCATCCTAGGTGTACTCCAATGGTACCATCAGCTGAGCCACCCTCGACATCACCTCATGTCTTGACAACTGCCACCTAATGTCAATGCTAATAAGTAAAGAGTCTTGAGGGAAACCATACCAAAAGGTATTGGACATATATTCTTTCCTATGTGAAGTAGTTTAACCAGACATTCTTTCGTACGTTTCATACATATGCCAAGTTTCTTGGGGTTAAGCCCCTTTGTTTTGGTTTGTGTTTTCTTATCCTAAGATAATTAATATTATAGTACTAACCTATACCATAGTTCTAATATTGGCCTTGATTGGTGGAGACAGAGCATGTTTCACAAGAGTTCTCACGTTACTCGTACCAACTTCATGATCATATGCACCTTGGGTTGAGCAAGCTTTGGAGCTATTTTGTACTACACTTAGGTTATACACTTAGAACTTTCAACTGGTCAATTTCCCTAGTCATTTCCTTGAGAACTAAGGTCATTTTTACATTATTTCTAATTGCATATGCAATGTTACTTTTATCTTTCTATTATATATTATTTATTTATTTCTCTAAATATAAATAAGAGTATTTTATTTTCTAATAACCATCAATTAAATTAATCTAAGGCTAATTTTTTTTATCCTAAGTCTATTTTACATATAGGTAACCTTGTTATTTTTCTTGAATATTACTTTACTAAAATTTTCCAAAGAGAGTATAATTTTAATTGATTTAAAGTTGTATTTACACTTAGCGCTGCTACGCTACACCTATTTTGATGTATCAAATTTTTTTAAATAATTAATAAAAAATTAAGTGTGTAAATTACAAATTTAAAAATTTAGAGATGCATTACTCTTATGCATGACATTTATAATACAAATCTAACTTCAATTTCTTTAATTTAATTAAGTCAATTTCTTAATATTATTCAAAATACTAAATAATAAAAATACCATTCTGCATAATAAGAGTGTGATGAGTACTCAAGTATGCATTAAATTCCAGTTAACTATGCAATACTGACTTTATCACGATTGAGAGGTGCTTGAGAGTAGAGATCTTCAATAAGGACCTCAAGAGCTTTAGTTAGGAGGACGGATTAGGTGAAAGATCCTTGAGACTAATTAGTGGTCGGTAAGGGTATCACCTAATTAGGAAGTAGAGATTTTGGACTAGAAGTCAAACTTTTTTAGCTTTTGTACTGCTTTTCATGATCAGTAGGAGTAGGGTAAGTAGAAAAACCATCAGGATTGCATCTGATTGGAGTGGCACTTAGAAAACCACAAAAATAGTCAGATTTATCTTAGACACATCTAAGATAGACAAGGAGTTTCTGGGACTGAAACTGAGAAAAATTGAACCAAGGTGGTAGACCAACTTGTTTAGACCATCCCCATTGATTTTGGAAACATTTGGATAACTAAAACACTTGGTCAAGTCCAAAAATTAATACAAACTTTAGAGAAAATTAACAAGGAGTAGTCAAATTAGGCTAAAACTTGAAATCAGGATGTGGATAAATCCTAAAAATTGTGGAAAAATCAATCTATAAAGAAAAAGATGAAAAATGTGTAAATCTTGAAGAGTTTTATCTTAGGTGCGTTGAAGATAGAAATCTCTTAAAAGAGGGTATATTGCCAAAATTTCAACTCACAGGGTCTATTTAGACCATAAGACAACTCTTGATATAGATTCAAAAAATTTGGAGTTGAGGATACAAACATTAAGAAAATTGGAAAACCAAGCCACGGGATCAAAAACAGTGATAAAAACATTGGTGAATTGTCCAAACTTTTCAAAATTCATTGTACAAGCTTGAAATCACATGTAGAATCCGCTCCAAGTCACAATAACCAAAAATATGATGAAATAGAGAATTTTTATTTTAAGCATGCCGAAGATACATCTTCCACCAAGAAAGAAATTTTGACCTTTTGACACCAGGATTGACTTTTTCAGGCTGTGTTAACCCCAATTATGTGACAGTAGTTGAGATAGACCCTATAGATAGGTGCAATTATCTTAGGCGTGCCTAAGATAAAACTGGGCAAAATTTCATCAATTTTGCACATAAGGACTATCGGGCACTAGAAAAAGAAATTTTGTATATTTTGTGGTTAAGGATTGACAAATTGTGGAATCGCATATAGCTTTAAGTGTTGTCGTGCAAGGAATTGCAAGTTTTTGAAGGACAAGAGAACAAATGGTAAAAGCATTGCGCTTGAAACCAAAGGCAACCTTCTAGATTTGAAGTATCAATTCAATTGAGTTGCATAAATTCATATATGAACCTAAGGCTGGCAGAGTTTTGGAAAACTCGATTGACTTAGGAGAGAATAGGAGCAGAGCATCCACAAAAGAGAGTGTAAACCAAGGGAGACCATTAGAAACTATTGTGGAAGAAGTACCACATGCTTACTCTGATTCAAGCTCAGACATGTCTTCTTTTTTTATGCAATTGGGAACTAGGATCTCTCTCAAGTTCAAGCACATACTGAATTTTTCCAAGACCAACAAGTATGAAGCCCATATTTGTTTGGACCCAAATGAGGAGTTTGCAGTGATGATAGACAACCATGCCATTGAGTTTGAAGAGGAAGTTAGGGGCCAACAAACAGGATGACTTGTATGTAGACCAAAATGGAGTACATTATCACAAGATACAAGACCCTCATTTAGTGGATAAATGGGGATTAGAGGTTGATACTTTAATACCAGATAAGGCTGTAAAGGAAGGACCTCCAGTGTTAGAATTATAAGGGTATGAGCTAATAGATGCTAAACCATTAAAACACATCTCCAATGATAATCCAAGACTTGGAGTTTATTGCTGGGAAGAAAACAATATTAGGGAATTGGTATGGACTACCCCATGCGAGATTAGGACTACTGATGCCCTTGAAAATTGTGTACATTTTCAAAATCAAGGAAAAGGGACTAGAAAAACTTCTCGTTCATCTCTTTAGAGATTGTTACAACAATAATTTTTCTATGATGACTCCAAAAAAGATTGAACAAACCAAGTACTAGGGACACTCAACCTGTGAGGTGATCATGGAAATTGCACAGGAAATTGATCGGGATGTGGATCCAAATGCTAGATCTTATGACAACATGACCGTCCAATGAGGAAGCACAACAAGGAGTAGTCACCTCAATGGTAACAACAGAGAAACAAAGGCGGAAACCACCGATAACAAGGTAGAAATGGATGAAATTTGGACAAAAAGAGGTCCACATGAGTCACACTTACCAAATAGTTGGCTTGAGGGACTAATGGGAGAAAAACCGGCTCAAAGGGAGAGAATGGGGCCGAACACAATCATAGGGTAAGACTAGTAAATGTCCTAAACTGGGTCAAAAAATATAGCAGGACAAGGGACTCATATGACCATGTGGCCAGCTTCAGAGAGGTTTTGAGAGCTGAGTGGATAACCGATTTCCATACACACTTTGAAGGATTTGGGATGACCTTGGAGGGTAGTACCTTGACTGTTGCTCCAGAACCCATTGATACAGCACCTGTTTACTTTATTGCACATGAAGGGGGCAAGGCCACCTATGGTCAAGCCAATTCCCAAACCAAAAAGTGGAAATTGTCACAACTGTGGAGTGGATGACCATTGGAAAAATGACTATCTTGAACCGGATAAGAATGTGAGACCTATAGAGACATATTATGGAGCGTGCAGATGCAAGGGTGGACACTCTCTTGAGGACTACCCTAGGAATTTGGCAGACAATGGGAAAACTACCTTAAAAATAGTTCAGATAGTGCTGAGTAGTTCATCAAATTGAATCCGATAATTCCAGTTTAAGTGATGACTAGGACACAGACCATGCAAAAGAAACAGAAAACCGCGACTGGATTGGAGAAATCTAGCAATTCCTCCAAAAACTCCAGAAAAGAAAGACACAAAAGATACAAACTCAAGAGACAAAAACAACAAAAGGAGATTGAAGGAAAGATATGGAAGGAGACAAAGGAAAAAATACAGACTCTTTCAACATACTTTAATAAACCCGAACCAAAATCAATTGGATCTGTTCTGTTTGATAAAATTTACAAACCAATCAATGCAACAGGAGCAAGATTTTCAAGAGTGTTACCATTCACCGAGCGAGGTTTTTCGAGAAAGTCAAAAAACCGAGCAAGACCTTCACTTAGAACACACACACACACACACACACACACACACACACACACACACACACACACACACACACACACACACACACACAAATACCTTTGTTTTGTAAAAGATAAGAAAATCCCTAAAACAAGGATGCATTGCGAATGTCTTCCCTTTTCATACCCTTGTTGTGCATCCCTAATTGTGATCCTATATGCGTCATGAATTACTGCTCTTGCATGGGATGGCAGTACACAAACACAGGGCAACAACCATCTCACGATAGCAGTGCAACATACTATGCAGTGACTGCCATATTCAATGAACCAAGCATAGATGTGACCCATAAACCATAAAGCATCAATGAAATGGAAAGAGAAACGCAATGTAGACCATGGTAAAAAAATTCATCTCTCTATCCCTCATCTCACTGTCATAGATGAAATCTCCCCCCCCCCCCCCCCCCCCCCTCCTCTCTCTCTCTCTCTCCCTCCATGTGCCATCCTCTAGCTTTTTCCCTTGGCCAACCTGCAAGCATCTTACAAGATTCTTTGAAGTTTGTACCCTCTTGCCCTGTCTCACCTCCATCGCCTGCTCTATCGAGTGATTTCACTCCTTACCATCACTAGCAGAATGAATTGTATTTCATCCATCTTGTCCCCTAATCACCATCACTTGCAAGACAATCTACTCTAGCACAATGCCTTGTCATCATCATCTCCACGACTGTTGCATCTATCGCTAAAGACAAAGGAGAGAGAGAGAGAGAGAGAGAGAGAGAGAGAGAGAGAGAGAGAGAGAGAGAGAGAGAGAGAGAGAGAGAGAGAGAGAGAGAGAGAGACAGAGAGAGAGAGAGAGAGTACACCTTGTCATCATCATCTTCATAGTCTTTGCATCTACCGCTATAGACGATTGAGAGAGAGAGAGAGAGAGAGAGAGAGAGAGAGGAGATTGAATTATCATCCACGGAGGTCAGATATGACCTATGGGACCAGAAACAAAACATTAGAAAGAGTGCCTTCTGATACATATCAGTTAAGGACTGAGGATCCATCGCAACGGGTGGAAAAAAGATAAAGTGGAGTGAACAAAACATAAGATGGGGTAGGGGGGAGCCGCTTTGGGAGTTTGAAACTCCTCGATGATGGCTCTACCTCCTTAATAAACTGCCCATTTCCCTGCTATGCATGCTGCTCACATGTTTTGGAGTTCAGCCTTCTTCTATTTGAGTTGGATGGGTGTATGATCTTCAACAAACTAAATTTTTGTGTCCTTGAGAAGTCTCAATTGCTCAAGGATCTTGATTTGATCCGCTTTGGTCCTGGAGGTGAGGATTGCTTGGTTGGTACGATGCTCGTGAGCAAGAGTAGTGATTGTTGCTGGACCCCACTGTATCATGTGTGTTGTTGTTTGGATGTAGGCGAAAGACTCATGGAAGAAGTCCCCCTCTCCTTGCCAATCATTGGGAAGCTTGCTAATGCGGACATTGAGAGCGATATCATCTTGTCATTGTCGTTCATTTAATGTAGACGCTACACGATCTTCAACTTTGCTGAAAATGGCATCTTGCACTTGAGACTTGACCTTGGTTTCTACCTCCACTTGTGTTTTATTGAGCTTGATTGCCAACTTTTCCATCTCTTCCTCCTTGGAGTTCTCCACTGTGGTGAGGCGAGACTCGATGGCTACGAGTCTTTGCTCAAATCTTTGTTTTCCTTTCGAAGTCTTTCGACTTCATTTTGGAGACAGGCCATGCTGTCTACTTTTGGGGGTGTTCCTATGACCTCAGCGAGATGAAGCTCGAGTGGTTATTAGGCACTCGGACAAAAAAAAAGTAGGTTAATTTGTGGAGGCCTTAGGGTAGTAATAGTAATAATTTTTGTAGGAAAGTCGGCAAAATGGGTTGGCAACTGCTTGTTCGACAACAGAGAAAAGATGTGTAGCTTGGTCGGCAATAGAACAATGCTAGGCTTAGCTTAATTTGATTTGTGGAGGCCTTAGGGTAGTAATAATATTGTGTAGGCAAGTCGGCAAAACGGACTGGCTTGGTCGGCAACAGAGAAACAATGTGCAACTTGGTCAGCAACAGAGTGATGCTAGGGTTTCGGGAGTGCGCAAAAAACGGAGAGAGAGAGAGAGAGAGAGACAGAGACTGCACTTCCATCTATTGGTACTATTGGGTCATGCACACAAGCACAGAGAGAGAGGCTGCATGGTTCACACCACAAAAATCAGATAGCACTACGTGCTAAACAGAAAATTATATTCCTCTGCCCTGCTCTTGCATTTTTCTATTCCCAAGAACTGTGAGACTTCAACGTGTCTTCCACATTCAAGGCCAGAAAAAGGAAAATTGTTTCTAAAAATAATGAAGCAATTAATCTCCAAAGCCTACATAAACGACTCAAATTCTAGTTTTAGCATCTTGTATTGATTGACAATAAGTCTCCTTATGAAAAGCTACAATTATTTTTATCTTTAGAGAAATTTAATCTCACGACAAAGGGTATTTTGAGAATTTTGGAAAAACTGAAGGGCATTTTGGGAATTTATGACAAAATAATAGGGGTGTTTTGGAAATTTTTGAAACTTGAGGGATATGTTGGGAAATTCCACAAATTAGAAGGGTATTTTGGTAATTTTCCCTTTATTCTAATACCGACATGTGAAGTGGTGTCCGAGGTGACATCGGCAAGTGTCGTGATTGAATTTCCCATGTCACTCTTTCTCAGAGTCAAGAGGAGCTACTTGACTACTCATTAACAACATCGCTAATACTCCCATCTAAGCTCTCGCCTCCTGCCATAGCATCATGGACAACTTGCTTCTGTGTACCTGTAGATTTATCAACCACATCCGTCAAAGTCTAGGGTCGTGGGGCCAGCGATCTCAGCCATCCAATCTACATGCTTTTTTTGTAGAATCGGCGTTGCAGTCAACAGATCTGCAACACGTCAGCAGGCAGAACGTGCATGGCCTGCACACCAATCAACGCCTCCCAATTGAGCAAGCGGAATTTCAGGCACATCAATAGGTGAAATTTGCTACAGCTGGATACGCTCATGGTCTGCCAGCTTAGCTTCCAAAATCTCTGCCATGCCAGCACTCAAAATCTGCACAGACTATACCTGCACTTCAGAGAGCAATAAGGCCTCACTCCTCACGACCTTTGACGGCCAAGAATGGCCTTGCAGTGGCCATTCCTTGAAATAATGTGCTCCCACCATGGATCTCGTCCGCCAGTCGCCATTGGTCGCACATTATTTCAAGGAATGGCCACTACAGGGCCATTCCCTACACCTTAGCAATATCCTCTATGGTCTCTGGAACATCATTCGCACTGATTGTTGTTCCACTGAGTTTGAGTTTCTTTTGCTTGTGAATCACTTCTAACCTTATCTACTTGCTACAAGATGCCATTATTTGTGTCCTCAAAAACCATCATCAAGCTGCATTGTCGCGTTTGCAAGTGCTGGCCCACTATCATCTGTGTGCTCGATAGCCCCTTGTTGCATCCTGCAGGCTCGTTACTCCAAATGTGTACTTGTTGCCCCTTCACTGCCTTAGAGACTGTTGATACTTTGCAACCTCCCTACCTGCACCATGCTACCCCAAAGAGGGATGCAAAGAGATTGCAAGGCAGACCACCCTACCAAACACCACGTTGAATCATGAGAGGTACCAAACACCACTGCAAGGCCATTCTTGGCCGTCAAAGGCGGAGTTTGTACCTCTCATGTTGTTGATGTAGGTGAAGGCAGGTTTGCAGAGAGATAATGATGTTGCACAATGACGGTGATATTGGCTCTCAATAGCAAGCCAAGCCCAGGCGGATTCAAGAAGCCTCCTAAGATCAATGGTTACTGGGCTGTGAAAAAATCATCAAAAGTCAAATGGCCCAGTCAGAATTGAGCTCAACAATATGAACAGTATCACTCAACAGACTCAGCATGAGTCCATAGTACCAAAGCTAACAGTATCAAGATCCTAATTGGCTGTTGTCTGCCAGCCATCAACAGCGGTCCTCTCTAGTTTCTACCATGCCTTTCTTCCCTCTACTTTCTTTAAAGTGTGGTATCTAAAAGCCCCCAAATCAAGCCACGTCACTGTGGACTGATTTGAAGGGGTTCTAGCTTCTCAAAAAATGATATAAGTTGTACATAGTGATCTCAAAAAACTCCATCTGTCTTGCCTAGTCGCGTCATCAATGCCACAACTTGTTGCTCCACTCCACATTCCATGTTGCAGGTATGAGTGTAGGAAAGTGTCCGGAAACTGTCCTCCATCTGCTTGCTATCCCCCGCAACAAAAACCTAGGAACTTTTTGACTTGCAGCAACCTAGGGAGATTCTTCCTCGTACGATGCACTGCCGATTTTAGCAGCAGGCACGGAGGGCTCACATCTTTCGTTGCCTCAGTTGGCACGATGCAACTGAAATCTTGCGCAGGCCAGCTATCCTCGCTTCTTATCTGGAGCATAAAACCATCACTTGAAATCTCTCACACCCACCCCTTCTTTGGCGCTCACAGATTTGTTCCTCCATGCAGCATGGCCTTTTTTCTTCACAGATTCTTGTTGAATCATTTGCACAACCTACTTGCTACCCCCCAAATCAATCTGCGTCGCCGCGGACCGATTTGAAGGGGTTTTGGCTTCTCAAAATATGATATAAATTACTAGTAGCAGGGTTAGAAAAACACATTTTTCCTAACTGGTGAAATAAGGGAGAACTTGAAATTATCCGGGTTTTTGGGTCAATATTTGAAGCTTTTTCCAGTAATTACACTAAAATTTGTGTAGATTTCTTGGTTTTCTTAAAGGCAAGCTCAAAATCTAACAAGGATTTTTTAATTCAGCTAGTTAAAATACAATGAACCCCAATTTCTTGTCTAACATTGGATATAAGAGGTATTTTGCACAAGCAAGTGTTGCAATTAATTGACAGTCCCCACTGTTCTATTTGCGCACCCTCCGCCTCCTCAACCTTGGTTTTTGCACACTCATGAGTGGGTGTCCTCAAATCCTCGCATTGGTAAGGCATGTCGACACCAATTCAGTGCACAATCACTTTGGGTGAACTGCTAAAACTGAGACCACACATATGGGGAGATATACAAGTTACCATGGGAAAAATGGGATTGAAAGGAGTATCTCAAATGGACCTAGAAAAATTGTAAACAGAAGAGACACAAGCTAGATTTGTGAAATTGATACCTATTAATAAAGGTTGGAGACTATTGTGAAGGGAATGAAGGAAACACTATCCTTTTGGTACATTACAATGAGATAAAAATTATGGCAATTTTAGACAATGGAATGGGCATAGCCAAAGCAACCAAAACTTTTTGGGAAGCTTGGGGAAAGCCACCAATTAGACAAACAAGGATGAAACTGCAATTGGCATATGGACACATAGAGAAACCAATGGGCCTACTAGAAAATGTGATAGTCACCTCCTACGGATTGACTACCATCACACCTTTTCCATTGTAGAGTGTGGGAAGAAGCTTAATTATGAAATCATCTTGGGAAGACCATTTATGAGGCAGATATAATTAATCCAAGACTAGGCCAACGATCATCTCTACCTGAAACAAGTAGGGGCAGTCACTTGAGTGAACTTGAAAGACCATTCTTACAAGGATTTCCTAAGGACACCAATACAAGAATTGGACTCTTAAATTTGTACTAAAATTGAATGGCCATCCTGGGTACATAAAAACACTCTAGTTTGGATGTGTGGTGATTCTCAATTAGGAAGCTTATGAAAGGAAGACTGTGTTCTCAACAGAGATGTAAATGACACAGATTACATACCAAAACCATTCCCTAAACATTTATTTGAACCTGAATGGACTCAAATCCTAGTCACCATGGATGTATGTATTAATGAATCTACACCTACACATTTTTGTGACGAGGAGGCCTATGATATAGTCCCCATCCAAATTGTATCAATTGAGATGATAGAGGAGTGGCAGGTTTTCTCTAATCACATTATGATGCTACAAAAAATTGGGAGGAATAATCCATTACAATAGAGGGATCCAACTCCGAGAAAAAGTAGGAAAGAGCCAAGCTTCTACTCAGAGGAGGGGAAGAAAGTTCTTTTGAGTTTTCAAACCAACACCAAAGACGCCAACAAAGATAACGTAAAAAACGAGACCATAACTTAAGAAAGAAAGCTACAAAGTGGCCATTGGAAATCAAGACTCAGTTCTTGATGAAAGTGAACGTGGTGGAATGCATAAAAGACAAGATAATTGGAAGATATACAAACATGAAACTTGCAAAGATACAACACCAAACGGAACAACCAAGGTTGATTAAGCCAGATAAAACTAAAGGGAAAGAACCTCTGATGACCAAAATGGAGCAAAAAGAAAATACAAAGAATTGAAACAAATCTTGAAGGAAATATAGACAATGGAAATGAAATTAGACAGTGATAAGTCGGGAAAAATTAATGTTCCAACACATTATAAGAAATACACTTTACAAGATCGCAGGATCATTGTAGATCAACCCTTGTGACAATCAATAGAATTAGGAAAGTCCTATGAAGGCCCAAAAACTGCCAAACAAATTGACCTTGCTGAGCCTAGAGAAGAGCCAAGACCGGCATACATAGCTAATGATCTACCATAAGAAGAAGAGGAGATTATCATGAAAACGTTAAGAGAATGCAAGGATGCTTTTGCATGGTCTTATAAAAATCTCAAAGGGGTGGATCCTACCATATGCCAGCACACTATCCCTATGAGAGATGACGCTAAGCCAAGCAGACAAAGAACAAACACCTATAATGAAACCTTTGCCAAGAAAATCAAGGAAGAGATAGAGAAACTTAAGGATGCTAAGAAGAATGGAAAACATAGAGAGTGTGTAAACCTTACAAAGGTGAACTCCGCCACTATACACTATAACTAACCTCTTTCCATCACCAATTACGTGCTAGAATGAGTAGTTGGCAAGGAAGCCTATAGATTTTTGGATGGCTTCTCTTGATACGATCAGTTGACTATCTATCTCAAGGACCAACATAAAACGGCCTTTGCCAGAGTGGCGAATTTTTTATTATTGAGTAATGCCTTTTGGATTGACCAATGCACCAGCAACATTCCAGAGGTTGATGAACCATGCTTTTAAGGAGTGTCTACAGAAGTTCACAGAATGAGAAAGTCATTTCAAACATTTATGATGTGTCTTTGAGAAATGCCGTCTATATAGGATTTGATTAACTCCTAAAAAATGTGGTTTTATGGTTAGTCAAGGCAAAATTATTGGAAATATTGTGCCAAGAAAGGGTATAGCCACATATATGGAAAGGCAGCAGTGATTGTGGAAATGGCTAGGCCAACAACTGTCAAGGAAGTGCAAGCATTCATGGGACATTGTGGTTACTATTGTAGATCTATCTACATGTATGCGGTAGTTGCTTAGCCCATATTTAGCTTGATCACACACTTCAAATGGACTAATGAATGTGAGGAATCCTTACAAAAGCTTAAGCAAGCTCTAAGCTCAGCACCAATCTTGAAAGCTCCATACTAGAACAGAGTGCTCCATGTACATGTCGATGCTTCAAGTTATGCCATTGGTTGCATCTTAGCCCAGCCAGGAGAAGGAACAATGGATTTTCCTATCTCCTATGCTAGCAGAGAACTAAACCTAGCGAAAAAAAACTATACAACTACAGAAAGAGAACGTCTAGGTATGGTGTATTCAGTCAAAAATTCCCGGTTGTTTAATGGTTGGAACCACGTCAAGGTTGTTCCTTCTGTAAGATTCAAACCATAGCCTTCGTATTGAGTATGGAAATATGTTACTTGTTTATCCCTCAACACTTGTTTGAAGATTGAAACATGATCATACAGATCCCTCGATCCACTATATTTTTTGGGTACATACTTGTCCATTTGAGATGGTCACATGCATCTGGTCTCTGCAACCATCCTAACCATCCCTGGTCCTCTTGATGTGGTATCTCTAGTTTTGTATTCTCCATTTGGCACTAAAATTCGTGTCCTCTCTGTCATTCTTTCATCCGGTCATTCTGATTGATCTCGTGTAATAGTCGGAGGGGTCCTAGTTGCGTAAGTCATTAGGTGCTTCACTACCCCGCTGTGTGTTCAAAGAAACCCTAGAACCCATTGATCCCATTTGAGAAATGTTGATGCCCAATTGAAAGTCCACTCTCGTTCTTATAGGACTCACATATCCAGTTTCTGGTCTTGTTTGAGTCTTTGTGGGTTTAACCTACTTGGGGTGTACGTAATATTGGTGGAGTGGTCCACCAAAGTATGTATACCGCTCTAGCTCCTTATGGTCTATAGGAGAGTATTTACGACCATGCTTATCCATCATAGCCTATTGGATACTTATCCCCTATGTGCATGTAAAAACATATGGTCTCTTGTGGTTGGTCAGCTCCTTGATGCAGGGTTCATCACATCTATAATAGAGTGTGTGTTCTCCATTATTGAACTTATATAGCCTCACATAAGTGTTGTATATATTAAGCCGCTCCGTCTTGTTAGTGAGCACGAGCACCACATTTTTCTCGTCCGACTTGGGTGGTTCATCCACTAACTCCTCATCTACCTTGTCCTTGGTGCCAATCAATCCCCATTTGTCCACAATAAAGGGGTTGTGTACAACTATGTACATCATTCTTTCTCGGTCAAAGTATCTGTCTCCATTATAGTTCACATCTACAAGGTCCTTAAACTCGCTTGGCTTGTTTTCCAACTTAACACATTAGCAATCCATTCCATTCTTATAGATTTTGGCTTTAAGCTCGTTTTCAAATTGAAACTTTACATACAATAGTTTGACGTCAGATGCAAGTCAAGAAGGACCTATCCCTGTGGAAGTTCCTTCCTTAAAGTTCGCCCTGTTAAATTCCTCAACCATTATGGTGTATGATCTTTCTCAAGAAGTATAAGAGAAACTTTCCTCTAAAATGGCTTCTAGCCAATGCAGTGGATTTTGATTCACGCTATCTTTAGTTGAGTGTTTTCTCACTTGGTCTCTTATGCTGGGATTCCTATTCTTGTACGATCTTCTTGATCGCAAATACATGAAGAAATAATCTTAAAAAACCCAAACCTTGTTACCTCATTGGCTAACTTGTATTCTCTTATTTGTCTTCCTTGTTGGCTTGTACTCCCTAGCACTTGCAACCTGTTAAGAAATGCTTGATGGCTATGAGTTTACAGCCACTCTTGTTAGTTCAAGCTTACAATCGGCAAAATTTTATCTGACACTTTCAATAACTTCACAATTTTACTTGTAGCATTCACAATTCAAATCCAATTTCATTTTTGAAATGACCACTAGGGTCCTGTAGACTATCTTTATTTGTGGTGAGATGTGCTCTTTTTATGTCTCAGAGGAACATGGATCACGATCCATGTTGGGAGCCAAAACTAACTTTTCTTGGTACCAACAAAATCAGCATGATTAGTAGGTCCTTTGGTACTAAATGTTTTTGAGAATGGATTTTTGGATTGGAATTTAGGTCAATTTTGTTACTTGCCTTGAATGTTTGGCAATACTCGGCTTCTGGTTTGGTTTTTGATAACCTAATTCAGTTTTGAAAAGACCACTAGGCTTCTTGTGAACTGCTCTAGCTTTGGTGCAGGTTTGGTTTCAATATGTGACAGAGGAACATGGATCGCGATCCATGTACCTATGTGTGAGTTTGCACTGAAACTTGGCACATAGCTTCCCCTTGTGGGATCTGGACTCTTTTAGGCCAACGAAAAGTCAATCCTTAGGTCTGTTTTGGGGGGTTGCCATTTTTAAAGCTAAAACCTATGAGGTAGCGAGTCAAAGATCAAAATCCATACACAATTTACAATTTAGTGACAGAAAATCTTGATCATAATGACTATATTTTGAGTAGAAAATACGTTTAAAGAATTTTTTGTTAAAATTTTGATGCCATTACCTTTGAGCAGAAAAGCTAATGTAACCTTGCAATAAAATTTTATACTCATTGGGATAATAAAGTGTTTCCTTAAAACACATATTCTCAATACTAATTTAATTCGCTTCGCCTAGAATGTAAGGCAAGAGAAAACAGGATATTTTAAGTCCAAAAGATAGACATTGGCCAAGGAACCCAAATTGGTACTATGTTGTGGTGTCTTAATCGTATTAGTTGCAAATTTGAGGTAGAAAAAAGAGGAAATTTAAATACAAAAATATGGTTAAGTCACCAAAGCATCAAAACTAGTACTTTCTTGGTTATCGAACACTAGAACATTGAAGCTATGCGCACTCATGAGTGGAGCATCTCTCTCTCTCTCTCTCTCTCTCTCTCTCTCTCTCTCTCTCTCTCTCTCTCTCTCTCTCTCTCTCTCTCTCTCTCTCTCTCTCTCTCTCGTCTTCAGTAGCTACCAGAATCGACAATTTTCTCAAGTTTGAAGCTCTCTCTCAGGCGGTCTAGGTCTCTGATCAAAATCTCTCTCTCTCTCTCTCTCTCTCTCTCTCTCTCTCTCTCTCTCTCTCTCTCTCTCTCTCTCTCTCTCAATGAAGAGTTAGGAGCGTCTCTCTCTCTCGATGAAGAGTCAGGAGTGTCTCTCTCTCTAATTCTTTGAGAGTCCTGGGCCAAGTTCTTTATAAGTACCAAGTTCCAATTGACCATTGCACAATACCCTTGGGGCCAATGGGACAAACTCAATGTAGCTTGGTGGCACTTTTGGGGAGTGTTTGATTTAGTTCAAACGCTCTAGACCAAAGAGTGTTGTGCGTTTCGGCAAAAGTGAAGTCCTTTTTGGGACAATTACACTTCCGCCTACACCGTGATGTGCACGAGTGGATACGTGATTGACTCTACTAAGGCCTTCGACGATTGAACCCACGCTTTTTGGGGAGTGTTTGATTTAGTTCAAACGCTCTAGACCAAAGAGTGTTGTGCATTTCGACGAAAGTGAAGTCCTTTTTGGGACAATTACACTTCCACCCACACCGCGATGTGCTCAAAAGAAGTGGCACTTTTGACAGAAGAAATAAAGTTCTGCCAGAAGAAGTGTCATAGGCATAGCGCTACTCATAGAGGCTATGGGTTCTTGACCGATCGATGCAGTCAGGCCTAGGTAGGCCTTCATGAGTGGGGATTATTGTACTACTTATGCATTAGGAAATTTTGGAGGTCATTTGGAGGGCCATATGAAGAGAGAGAAAAATAGAGCGCGTCCAATGAGCATGAAGGCTACGTTACGTAGAAAAGTACCTGGAAAGACTCAAAAAATAGGAAAATAGCATAAAACTTTCACGAAACTAGGATTGTAGCATAGTAATTTCCTTACTTTTACCGAGCTTTTAGGTGCTTGCGTGTGGTCCCACTTCTGATATTCTCTCATGGTCATTAACGTACTGGAGGGTGACCATTAAGCCCGCACAAGATATTGGAATTTTAAAACACTTTCCCTCCATTAGAATGCTTTCAAAGTGAATCTCCCTCCACTAAAGCTTTTCTCTGAGAGTTATGGCATCCACGTCTTCTCGCCCAAGAGCCTCAAGGTGTTTACTGTCTCTCACACCAACAAACAACAACGGCACTTTGCCTAGAAGGCCAAGTAGTAGCATATCCTCAATTACAATACCAGCTTCAATAAGTGCAGACAACCAATGGGTTGGACAAAGGATAAACAAAGGTTCATGGGTCCTCATGCAACCAAGAAGACCCAAGAGGTCTAGTGGTATCAACGTTTACCGCTCAGCATGGAAGGCCAGGGTGTTGGATTTCAAAGTTGAGATCGGCAAAAGATCTGTAAAGGAAGTTCTTGTTCAGCATGTGTTTACCCATCCAGAGGTGATAGCAAACGGTGGAAATGTATCAAATATACATCAACCACGTTGCAATTGTAAGTACTCTTGACATGTGAACTTACTGATACTCTCATTATAACTTTTCTTATATATTTTGCAATGTTTTATCCCGCTTGTTATGAGTAATGTCTCTACTCTTCACAACTCAATTACATTAGATTTGTCATTTGTACTTATTGATACTCTTAGTTTAACTCTTCTTATATATATTGCAGATGTTTATCCCTCTTCTTATGAGCAATGGGAGCCTGTGGAGTGCATAATAGGCCTCTTCCATGTTGTACATGCCCATATTGGTTCTCTACAGTATTCAGAGAGGAGCAGCAAAAGATTGGCTGATGAGGGAATCTTTTTTTATGACCACTTTTACCAACTCAGCTCAGGCAATAAGAATGGCATGTTGGTGAAACTGCCTCTACCGACCGATTGGAACACTGTGGACTGGCCAGTTCCCGAGGAAACAATGGTGGAGGCAATGCGAAGTAAGCTCTACAAGGATATACAAAGGTCTCTACGTAGCTCTATTCCTACCAAACTGGTTCGAATTGCAAACTTTTGTCCTGTTGCACTCTTCATAGAGCTGTTTCATAGCTACAACATCAGAGTTACAAAAACTATGTTCATGTGCAAGTCATTTCAGCAGTCATCCTGTGACAAACTTCTTGACAAAGGATGGTATGCAAAGGAAGAGATTGGTTTACGGTGCGAGGTCGCGCTTGATACTCTAGTTGTCAAGTACATGATTGCAAGCCAATCACTATTACTCTCATTTTGGTATATGCGATCACAAATGCTAAACGGTAAGTACATTCCTATGGACCAAGTTTCTGCAGGTTTGGAAGATAATCCTACTGTGGATGTGGAAGTGATTGATAAAGAGAATGGCCTACTATTGGTGGTTACAATAAGGGAGCTATGCAGTCTTCAGCATTTGCGAAATGACATCATTGAAGAGTCAATGGACAATGAACTATCAGATTTTTCCTTTTTCTTAGCTGGCCGTAAGGTGATGCGGCGAAGAGAAAAAGATATTTTGTGCAAAGAGTTGGATGGTCGGGTTGAAGTAGTGTCAATGTAACAGATATTCTTGTAAACCCAAGTGTATACAAATGACTTTCAAGACATGAAGTTTATTGATCTCATTTTTCAATTGTGCCCTGTGAAAAAGTGTGCTTGAAATACATTTCTTTACCACGTCAAATCTCTCTCTCTCTCTCTCTCTCTGTCTATATATTATATATATATATATATATATATATATTAGACAAGACAAAGACAGATAGAAGAATCATCTTAATTCATTAGAAAGTACAAACTCGTCCGTGAACAATGGACTGAGATACAATTTCTGTAAGTATGGAATCAGAATGTTTTCAAGGTAAAAATCGAAGGAATGCCCCTCGAAAGAAGGTGGTGAGATAGTTGTTCCCGACGGATTTAGTTCTCCCTTTTCGGGAGTATCATCAATTAGTAGTGTAATAGTTGCATCAAAGGGTACACCGATTTGGCTAAACGGTTTGTACAAAAGAGGTAATCGTGGTTTTTTAGGGTGGTAGTGGCCCTCAACGGTAACGCATTTTCTTTGATCATACAAAAAGGCAAAATCTGACGTGTGAGCTTGGCATACACTGCAAACTATTGCAACTAGTGGCGATAAGTTTTGCCTTTGCATTGAAGACCATATGCCAACCCTGAAGCGCGGAAGAAGAAACTCAATAAACTCCTTGGTTCCTGGACGAACCACGACTCGACAAGTTCCCATCCAAAACGTTTGCAAATCCTCAAAGGGTCCTCTGTCACCGAGAGGCACCCGCATCAACAGCAATCCATTGACGTCCAAGATAATCAACCTCTGTAAAAGTTGACAAGTACATATAAGTAGTTAGAAGCTGAACATATTTTGCCATACTTGAATAGACATTACCGGAACAACCGTATCTACAGGTAGCAAGGGTCCATACTGGGTCTCTGTAGTGTTCATGTCGTTGTTGCTCTCCTCCGCTTTATCTTCATAGTCATCATTCAAATCTTCATCAGGGGTCTCCCCCATGGCCCTTTCTGCCTGATTCAAGGTTGATCGGCTTGCCTCATACATCCTTCCCTGATCCATATCATTTTGCTCATCCATATCCTTTTGCTCATCTATAGGCCTGCTTTCCTCATCTTCGGTTTCAGCCATAGGCTCTTTTGGCTGTTCCACTGGCTGACTTGGCTCTTTCATTGTCTCCTCCGGTTGAACCTTAGCAGCTTCCATATGCTCATTTGTCCTTTCCTCATCCTCGACTCTTTGATCTTCTGCTGATATGACACCCTCGGCCCGATGCGATTCCACTGTATCGGATGTAGGGGTTTGTCGTGGTGGCACGTCATGTTTTGTAAGATCAATAGTGCGCTCATCCAAGCCGCTATCTTCAAGCTCTCTAGGGCTAGACATAATAAGCAGGTGTTGTATTAAACTTACCCGGTATCTTTGCAAATAATCATATGTGTAGTTTTTTAAAGCACTCTGCAAAATTGAAAGACCACATGATGAGAATTCTTTTATAGACTAAACCAAAACTAACTGAATGCATTGCAAAATGGGTACCTTAGTCATGAAAGGTTTTAATGCAAAGTAGCTTTGCAGGACATATTCTGCATGGAGAAGACATCTCCAGCCGCAAGAATTCCCATCGGTTTGATTTGGGACAGGTACTTCTTTGATTGGGGCCTTGTATAGTTCATACCTTCCACATAGCTTGCCATAGGCAAGCAACAACCTCTTTATACAACTGCACAAGGCAATGTCAAGATGTTAGCATGAGGCTTCAAATTTACATGGATATCTAT